>NC_065559.1:1977633-2657417 GCF_022605725.1 Anthonomus grandis grandis
CCAACCTCAGCCACTGAGAATTTAAGAAAATCAGAAACCCTATAACGTCGAAAAGACAAACAACTTAAGGGTTGACCATTGAAAGTTTTAAGCTAATGTTCATTATAATCGTACAAGTAACGGGGGTGCCAAATCTCTTATGCCCTCAGTAACTTTTAAGGGATGGTTTTAGGAGAGGAGAGTCCTTTTAGGCTTAAAGAGGTAGAGACCACATTGTTGTTATTGAGGAAAAGTTTCTATTTATTAGTTTTAATTATTAGCATTATTAAGACGCATATGATGCTCATCTTAATTAAAAATAAAGACTAAATTATTATGATTAAACATTTTTAATATATTTTTTTAATTTAATTTAAGTATTTAAAATAATATTTATGGGTTTATTTGAAGTTTTTTAGTTAGTAAATATTTTATTAGTGATTTCTTTTAGTGTAAAGTTTTTTAATATTATTTTGATGAACTGTTTTTCGTACTAATTTATGTACATTTTTCCATTTTAATTTCTAATATAAAATTTTTTCCAATTTTTACATAATAACAATAGTGAATTTGTAGAAAATAGTCCTCGTAAAAAACTTTCAAATTTACGTAAATACTTTAATTAAAATTCAAAAAAAAGTTGCTTTATCAAAAGCATAATTAAATTGGATATAACGCATATCAATTTAATTTAAAATTAAGACTAAACATATTTTTGAGGTATTTTGCATTTTTTTTAATTAATTTAAGGATTTAAAAAAATATTTATTATTAATGAATTTTTTTGTTAGTGGTGAATTTTAATATCTAAATAATTTTTACTTTACTACTAATTCGTCTAATTAAAGAGCCTATTTCTTATCCGATTACGAAATAGTTTGCACATTTACTTTGCCACTTTTTTCGTGCTACATGATGGTGTTTTTAGATTTTTAATATGACGTTTCTTTTTTTGTCTACCATCATCAACTTTGTTTTTGCTTATAGGCGCCGCATTTGGTTTTCGCATTTTCAAAATCCTTGCAAAATTTCCTTTTTCACGATGTATCACAAGTAATATATTTTTATTTTCAAAAACCTGAATTTTTGAAAAAAACTAAATTTATGCCTAAACTGACAAGAAAATATTTCAACCGTCATAATAAATGTTACAAATACAGGATAGACAGAAATACTAGCAATGCAATACCGTATACATTACTTCAGGGTTACACCCTTATGATTTTCGAAACACCCGTAAATATTTCAAAAGGGACTAAATTTATCCAAATAGTCTTTAAAATCCGATTTTAAAAACCATTAATAAGAATCTCCGTTAAGAGTTCCATTAATCCAAAATTTAATTTTTATAAATACCCGCTCAAACATTTAGGCTAAATCGCACTTGTGCCCGAATTTTATTTATTCTTTTATATTAATTTTGATTTGATGACATGACTTTAAATTGTTGCTGAAGTTTTACAAATTTTCGGAATCATTTTTCACAATTTACAGGCATTTGACGTAATTTTCTAGTTTTTCCAGGCAATCAAAGTTTTCTTTTACTTTTCTTTGTTTTCCGAAAACTTTAAATGGTTTTATTTTTTTCAACGCATTTGTAATGAGTAATCTTTTATATTTTCCTTTCATTAAAAGATCAAGGAGTGTTGTCCCATCTACGATCTTTAATTGTGCCTTAAGCAATCGATGTACAAAAATGGCGTGTAGGTGTAATTTTGTGAAATTTTGCATTAAGCAACAATTTTTATGTTCAATAAAGAATTTTAATTCCAATTTTTCTATCGTCAATTTAATAGTCCAGCTATAATTTAGACGCAACATAGATGTTGAAGAGTAAGTATTTAGGTTAATTAAGGCAGATGAGAGCTCCCCCTGGGGCAATATAAAACGACTCTTTCCACCTAATTATATAGTCATTTTCCTAATTTAAGTGCCAGCCATTAAAATAGCTTAAAATTACACGGTAGGTGCTACAAAGAGGATCAGAAGATAAATTTATTAAACGCTTTTACGTAGGTAGCCTAATTATTAATATTAGATTAAAATAAAACGTTGCTTACTAAATATACATTTATAGGAAGATTGTCATTGTGTTCAACAGCAATATCTAATTAAAAAATGATATTGTATAGGTTGGATAAAAAAACATAAACAGTCATCAATTCCATCATGCTTCAAGAAAATAGACTTTAATAATGATTTTTTGAACCAGTGAGTTTAATCAGGGAAGGATTATCTAATTACACTGCTCCAAGGCAAGCAAATCTTGATTTTGCACTATAAAAGTGTTTTTTACTGGTGGTTCCATTGCTATTCAAGACTTTATTAAATGGCGATTGATTACCTGATCTGGAACCAATGAACTTATTTCATTTATAAATCGTTAATTAGCCAAAAGAAAAGATACTTCCTCTATGTACCTACCTACACCTCGGTTTACCGTATAAAGATTAAACGACGAGTCACGACAGAAGCTTCTTGTTGCATGCCTATCTCTAAGCACAAACAAGATAAAGTCATAAATCAAGATTATATCGGGTTTTTCATACGGTTTGAAAAATCACTCTTAATGGTATCTTTTTGATAAAAATCAGCCATCACCTTGTGGTACATTGTTTGAATTTAAATCAGTTTTAAGTCAGATTTTTTTGCAATCAGTGATTTATGAAACTAGAATTAGTCAGTCATCAGCTGTTGTTGCTTAACATTTAAGAAAAAACTCTAATTTGTTTATCGGTACGAAATCAATCATTATTCTTAATATCGGATGGCCTGATTAGGTTGAGATAAAAAGCGAGAAACCTAATTACCTTCAGTTTCAATCATATTGACTACTTAAAAGACGAAACGTAATAATGAAGTGTATCATGGGTAAATGTTACAGAACGTTTAATGAATCCGTAATCAACGATAATGTCCAGGAACTCATCGACTTTCAAGGCAAATATATCGGAAACCAGTATTGAAAACTCAATGAAACTGACTCAGAAAAAATTCTTCTATAAAGTTTGTTGAGAAATAGTTCAATTTCATAGGCTCATAGTCCAATGACTATGTTTTGTTCTGGAGCCCACCACTGAACTTAAAGTCAAATATCTCAAAAACCAATAATGATGAACACATTGAAACCGACTGCAAAAGATTCAGACAATAAGATGAGATATGGGCGTTCACAGGGTCATATTCCAAAAACTATGTTTTGTTCTGGAGCTCATCATTGACTTCTAAAGTCAAATATCTCAGAAACTGATATCGAGAATGCAATAAAACTGACTGCAAATGGCTTAGAAAAGATTTTCCTTTAACTTCAACGTTTGTTAGTAAATAAAGGTGATTCGAATAAGATTTGTCCAGGAACTATGTTTCGTTCTAGACCTCATCATTGAATTAAAATTCAAATATCTTAAAAACCAGTAATGATAACTCAATGAAACCAACTTGAAGATTTGGAAAAGATTTCTCTATAGTGTTTGTTAATATGACGACTAATTTATTAATTTGTTTTCAATTCCCGGATGTATGTTTGTTTATGAAATAAACGTTTTTATTGCAGTTATTAATGGCCCAATCGTACTTACGCGGATCCGTTTATTTATAAACGATTACTTTAATTAATCCTTAAACTTCCACTAATTTTAATGTTTTATTTTTTAATTTAACACCATAATATCCTTATGATCGATAGCTTCTTCTCTCACTCTTTTTTTAGTTTTATCTTCATCTTCATTTTCACCTTCACCTTTACCTTCATGACGAGTTCATTTATGTTCTGTTGTCTATTTATCTTCTGTAATTGTTCGCGTAAGCTTTTTCGACCTTTTTCTACTTGTTGAGAAATCTCGCAGAAAAGAAATTTAAGAGTGCGTCTGCTACTTCTTGTATAATATGGCAACAACGCTTGGAATATCATGTACGACCTTCCACGCCCTTGAATGATTTCTTTGGGAAATCTCGGAGGAAAAAAAAATACTTGTTTATGGTGATATCTTGCAAAATGTACATAATACATTCCTATGATAATTATTTTTTTTTGTAGCCTAATGCTGCTAGAATATTCATAGGGCATCATATTGCATAAAAATCTCTTACATACGATACGACCATGCCAAAAAGTAGTATTCGCATACCTGAACGAAGGTTCGAGTGTCCGTTTATTATAAAGGATGAACTGCGATGTTCGATTTCTCAAAATTACAGAAAGTGTGGCGACATCTTAGAACTTTATTGATGCAACGTTGCCACATCTATATAAAACCTTTTGAAGAATTTTAGATTTTATTTTAAAAAATTGACAGGCCCGTTTTGATACATAACCGTGAATTACTTCTGGCCAGGGACAAACTTCTTTTGTGGACTGTATTAATACTTTAGAGATTAAAATATACAGGGTGGGCAAAACTTTGACTAAAAAGTTACACTGGAAGGAATCTCGTTGCCGCAAGTCATCGTGGGCACCCTGTATGTGTCGATCAGAAGAAGAAGAAGAAAAAAAAAGGAGAAAAATCGAAAAACCGGACGAACGAGACACACCTGGAGCGTATTATTGCTTTGCGGCTACCGTTCTGATGATGGGATGCCCTGTTGGTTTTTAATCTACTTATTTCTCTTTCTCTCTCTCTCTCTCTTTTTTGATCTCGGTTCCCATGTTTATAATATATTAAAGTAATAGGGGATAAAGATTTCTTTGAAATTTGAATACTAATTCGGGCTTAAGTTAACAGGCTTAGACAGAACGGGCATATGCTTGCATAATTTAAAATAAGCCCTGAATAATTTAATTAATACAAGAAAACGATAAATTTCAGTTGTCTCATGGGCAATATGTATGCATTCCCATCTCTGATGACCTCACTGATTTAAAAAACTATTTTCAGTTGAAGCATGCGGGAATTGATATTGTCGCACCGCGATCACGCTTATTTGCCCATGCATATTTAATAATTGACAAACTGTGTCTTTCGGTCTAATATTAATAATTATTTCTGATCCTTTTCGTAGCGCCTATCATGTAATTTTAAGGCATTTTAATGGAACTTAAATTAGGAAAATGACTATATAATTAGGTGAAAAGGGTCATTTCATATTGCCCCAGGGGAAGCTTCCATTTGCTTTAATTAACCTAAATACTTGCTCTTTAACATCTATTTTACATCTAAATTATAGACAATAAAAAACATTATTCAAGCTGATGATAGAAACATTGTACGCAATAAATAGGTGCTTAATGCAAAATTTCCTAATGTCATCTTTTATAATACAAAAAAAAACATTACACCTACACGTCATTTTTGTGCGTACAGCGATTGCTTAATGCACAATTAAAGATCGAAATAGTTGGGACAACACTCCTTAATTCAAAGGGCTTGTCTACTTGGATATCTATTAATTGATCTGTTCAATAACCCTGAAGATGGCCTAAATACATCTTAAAACGTTGAGATTTCTTCTGCAATAAAATTCCATCTAAGGACATTATTAGTGTTTATTTTAATGGGCAATTTTCACGAGAATATTTAGTCATTCATAAAGTAAAATGATTTTTATTAATTGCTGTCAGTAGGTTTTAAAATAATGAGAAGGACAATGTAATTAACTGCCGGGCATAAAGGGAAAATTATTCCAGGAGTTTAGGCTAGCGAAGTTTTTCTTTAAATTAACTGCTTTTAAATTAGAAACTTGGAATAAAGAAAGATATTCTTCCAGGCATTCCATGCTAATTTTTACTTAAAGTTTTTGAAAAAATGGGATGATTGATGTGATTGACTGCCTGGAATAAAAACAAAATTATTCCGATATTTCAAGCTAGATAAGTTTTTTTTTAATTTTCACTATAAATCACAAAAAAGATTTTTTTACGCTAATTATTTCCTAAGATTCACTATAATGATTATGTGTCTATTATCTAGGTATATTAGTGACCCTTGACATCAATCTTTAGAATTATTGTGATTAATATTTTATAAATTCCAGGTCCCTTTACAGTCACGACAATAATTTTTCAATCATTATATTTCTATTGATGTAAAATATAAGAGCTTTACTATTATCAGATAATCCTATTATAATCGTAATAACTATATCTTGGATTTTAAATTAAAAACCTAACTACTATTAAAATCGTGATAATTTAATTGATTAAAGGTCGAACTTATTTTTTTTCTCCTAAATTAAAAAAAAAATTATATGAATTAATATTTTAATAGTATAGGCAACTTGTCAGATACTATGGAACCTTCATAGAATTATACTTTGAAAGATTTTGAAAGTACGAAGTAATAAACTGACTAGAACCTGGAATAAAAAAGAGATTCTTTCAGGCATTCCATGCAAGTTTTTACTGGATTGGAATAAACACAAAACTTTTACAGGAGTTTATGATTTATTTAAAATGTTTGGGATGATTTTTATATTTAAATCCGAAAATGCCTGAACACTGACTTGATTAGTTGAAATTCAAGAAAAAAATCTTAAAGGTTCTGGAAAAATCAAAGGGTTGACACGATCAATTGCCTTGGATTGAACTACTGTGTTACCTCTCATCTGGCTGATAAACTCCTTATTAATGATAATTATTTAAAGAGTTTAAGGTTGTCTAAGTTGTGGAAAAATGTACTTGATGATCAATTCTTCTAAGGTTTCGGTAAACATTTGATCTTTAACTAATCTTGGATACTGCTAAGCCCTCCAAATATGTATGTCTGTTTAAAAATACTTCAAAAGTGTTTTTGCAGAAATAGGATCATCGCCTATTTATAGCTTCATAGACTCTGTGTTTATTATGTTGAAGATACCCTCCATTAAGTGGCTTTTACGTGAAATAATGGACTGGATCTTCTAGGTGAAGTAAGGGTTGGAGTAGATTGGAATTTCATTGCCCGAAAAAAACACAAAATTTTTCTCAATAGTGCCAAGATATCAAAGTTTTTTTTTTAATTTATAGACCCTGGAAGTCTGAAGTAATTAACTGACTGGAACCTGAAATAAAGACAGAAATTCTTCCAGGCATTAGTTTCTGGGAAAAATCAGAAGTTTGACCTGGTCAATTGCCTGGAATAAACATAAAATTCTTACAGGCAATCGAATTTATGATTTCTTTAAAATTTCTGCAAAATTATCAAATATTTTTTTTATTTAAAGCTTCTGAAAATGTCTGAAGATTGACTTGATAATGCCTGAAATAAATGGAAAAATTCATCCACACATTACAAGCCATTTTTCACTTATAAGGACTTTGGGAAAATCGTGGTCAACTGCCTGGAAATAACACAAAATTCTTACAGGATTCCAAGCTAGTGGAGTTTTTTATTCCCAAGCATATTGATTAACGATAGAGCTAGTGATTCTCTGTATATTCTCTGATCAGTAATACCTCTGAGCCTAATACAAAATATTTAAGTCAGATTCTGAGATTACATAAGTTGTAAGAATTCTTATAATACTTACAGCACTCACTTTATATATATCAGTCAACCTTCTGGTTCATAAATCACCGTTAAATGTTCCTGACTCTCTGTCAGTATAATATAAAAAAAAGCAAATTTCCAGAACATTCATTTATTCATCTAGTCAACAAGCAACTCACTCTTACACAAACCAAAATGGGATCCAGAATCCAGAGTAACATCAAAGAAATTTACAACGTCTTCCAGAGTCTGTTGATAGCTTAGTAACTCAATTGTTCCTTTTATTCCAGGTAGTCGAATTCTTCGTTAAACAATTTATGCAGCTAATTAATTATTTATTATTCCAGGCATTACTATGATCCCAAATTGTCTTATTTGAAGCCTTGAATTATTGTTCAATTTGAGAATAGTTGAGTGGTTTAAACCCTCTACTCTTTAAAGACATTGCGTCAGCTGTAGGGTATTATATCATCAGCATAAAAATTAAATACAGACCAAGGATGACAGTTGGTAAAAGCTGCATTTTCAGATCTAAATTCTCATCTCACTTTGACTGGTAAAAGATGGCTTGCTTTCAACGTAATTGGGTAAACTGCGTAAGAAAACTGCAATTTCCAAAATAACCAGACAGTAATTTAGGAATGAAATGCCTTATAAGGTTGCTCGTTTCATTCCTATGAGTTAAAACTCATCTATCGGAATTTTATCCCTGTATCACCGTCATGTTACTTTAAAATTCAGTATGTTATAATAATTGTGGTTTAGTAAAAATCTCTATGTACCGAATTGCTACTTCTGATGTTGTTTTTAATTAACCAAATATTTTAATCCAAATACATGTAGTACAAAGGTGTGTATTTCTATAAAATATTTTTAGCATCATAAGAGCACAATGTTGTGTCTATGATTTAGAAATTTGGCATGCGATCAAAGTTCCTTGTTTCTGGATCTCGTGTACGTTGTCAGCCATAAATTTGCATCAGGTTTTACTTCCACGAAATGTTGACACTCGTACATTATTACGTGATAAGTTATTTGTTTTATTTATTTATCATGTTAGTAAAGTTAGAAACTGTTTGTTAACTATTAATATTTCCTGTTATTAATGCAGAAAATAATAGGTTTGTTAAATGGGACATAAATAATTATTATTTCTATATAAAGTAAAGGACGCAATCGACGAGAATGTCATATTGGCCATTAAATTCTTATGCAACTCTTGCACAGGTACACATGAAATATTTAGCAAAAAAAAAAACATTATTATTTTACGACAACAGATTTATTAGTGTTTACTTAATTGAGCAACCTTGATTAGTATTAATATCAACAATTTTTTTTAAACAGCAAAATTATAGTCATTAATATTTTATACTTTGTAAAAGGTTTCTGATCATTTCTATCAAGCAAATGACTTGTATAAGTTTTAATGATGATTACTAGCTTCAGGTGTGTCACCTAGTCATAAGGTTTGTCATTAATGAACAGAATTCTGTATACTTAAAAGTTTTATTCCTCTTGACTCGAACTTAAATTCTTTTTAATAAAAAGTGGCAATTCAAGTTCAATTTTATCTACCTCTACAATCTGAAGCATTCAGGAGTTAAGACAAACTGTTCCAGTTGGGATTTGTTCCACATAATTGAGTTTAAAGATTTAATAAAACTTCTATATCTCTTAAAGGGGCTAGAAATAGTCCGGGAGGATTCATTTTTTTACAGAAAGTGGATTTTTCTCAATTTAAAATGGATCGCATTTAACGCAATTTAATTTAAATTAATTTTTGATTCTTTGTTAACCTCATGTTTTATCACTTTTGGAGGTAATTTCCTTAAGTTCTTTTATAAGAATAGTATTAATATAGTTTCTATATCTAATGAACTAAATAATGAGTAACCAATAAGCTCCCCTGGCAGTTGATATTTTTCTTTTTGGACGTTTTAATCTCTACTGCCTGGAAAAATTAATTTATTTTATCCAGAGTTCGTTACCATCTCTAGGTAATCTAAAGTTAATATTTCTTTCAGGTTTAATGAAATATATATAATTATCTTAGCAGTGTTCTTAAATAATGCCGAATTCACT
Source organism: Anthonomus grandis grandis (assembly GCF_022605725.1). NCBI lineage: Eukaryota > Metazoa > Arthropoda > Insecta > Coleoptera > Curculionidae > Anthonomus > Anthonomus grandis. Next base: position 1,987,101 of record NC_065559.1, read on the forward strand.
AGCAGAATGTCAAACTAAGCTGATATTTCTAGTTTATTGATGTAAATTATTTAAATAATTTCATTGGACACCTTTTTCAGCATTTTTTAATAAATATACAGTGTTGAGAATAATGGAGTTATATGCTGATTTTTTTCTATAAACATCACAGTGTTCCGAATTCTAAAACTAAAGCATAGCTATTAGCAGTGTTTTTAAATAGTGCCGAATTCAATAACAGAATGGCAAATTAAGCTGATATTTATCGTTTATTAATTTTCAGGTATAAATACAAATAAAATTACATATACTAATGTTTTCTGCTTAAATGTGTGTTGAGCTCAACTGCCTAGAAAAGTAAATTTATTTTATCAAAATTAAATGGTCAATGTATTTTCTTTTCTAAAAATGACAAATTTTCTATAAATCAAAAATCAAAGTAGGTAAACTTTAAAAATTTTATTTATAAATATATAGACATATTTATTAAACACATATGTCAGCATTTTTTGATTAATGTAAAACGATTGTTTTTCTCTAAAAATAACAATAAAAAATAGTGCCGCATTCGATAGCAAAATGGCAAAATAAGCTGGCATTCATTCTGATTTGGTTTTGTATTAATAAAATAACATACAAACTAATTTAAAGTTAATTCCAATCCACATGTCTTTCAGGCAGTCGATGAAAAAAACCTCAACTGCCTGGAAAAGTTAACTTATTTTGAATAAACGACATAATCCCTTCTAAAGGTTCTGAAATCCGAAGATTTTTATCACAATCGAGAAAAAGGACATGTCAATGTCGCAATCTGCCCTAATTAATCAGCCAATACTGCAACCGATCGATACGAAATGTAAATGTCCCGTTCAAAGAAAAGCAAAAGTAAAATAACTCGTGTCAATGCAGATAATGATCATTCTTTAACGACTCGCAAAAGACATTCTTCATTGTATACATAAATAATTTGCATGAATTTTTTCTTATTTATTTAAATAATGAAAACCAGTAAAATCCATGAGCTAAACTATTCAACCTAATTCTAGTGCTCGTAATGAGTTATTGACAGGTCCAATCCAATTACTTTATCGCCAAAGGTAATCACAATAATTACTGTAATTGACTTACAAGTTAAATAGATTGAGCAATTACATATTTATAGCATAGACTAGAAATTATTTTATTTTATTATTTAGCTTTCGTACAAATCTGTCGACCATGTGAAGATTCTTAGAAGATGAAGAAGGATGTATGGGTTCTATTGGAAATGACTGTAAAGGTCCAAGATATGAGAATATTGGAAGAAGAAGATGTTCACATTTTCCAGGCTTTTGCGCAATCATTTTTTTCTTTAAGCAATTAAAAAGTTTTCTTAAATATTAGAAATTTAGCTTTTTTCAGGATTTTAGAGATAATTTAACCTCGTCCGGGCATTGACAATAATTTTTCATATGTTGTAAGTATTCAAAATAATTTTTCATTTAATTCGAAGAATTTAAATTACAACTTTTATTATTCAGGAAATATTAAAAGACAATTAAGGGCGTTTTAATACCCTCCAAAAATTAGAAGAGAATTTTTCTTGATTTTCAGACTTTTGGAAACATTTTTTCCTCCCTTTTTACGTTATTTTTGTATCTCGTGGGCATTGCAAACTATTTTTGAAACACTTTATTTTACCTTGTCAACAGTACAACTTATCAATATTATTAATTTTTTACGATCTTATATATAATTTTTTTACTTTTTGGACTAATTTTCACCCTCATTCCAAACATTTTATTTTTTTTAATTCTAGGTGTTAAAAATTAGTTTCCTTAAATATTAAACGTAGTTTTCAGGCTTTTAGAGGCGATTTCCATTTTTTAAAGCAATTTAACATCCTCCAAACATTGGCAATATTTTTCAAATCTTTTATGCATTCAAAGGAATTTTTGATTTAATTCCAATACAATTACAAACTTATGACTCTATGGTATCTAGGAAAAGGAGATACACTTATTTCAATTGCAGACAGATTCATGATAATTGCTATAACAATATTAAACTATTAACAAAGTTAATGGAAAAATACATAAGGTGGCCAAATAAAATAGAATATGTTTCACAACAGTTTTCTTTTGTTATTATAGAGAGCATATTTGGTTTACTGAAAGGGAGGTGGAAAATATTAAAATATATTGATGTTTACTCCATTGAAACAGTAATATTTATTATAAATGCAAGCAATTTTTGTCTATTAAACGTTATATAAGATAATTTACAATAACTTTCAACTCAAACTCAAAAATGCTTTATTGTCAATATAAACATAGAACTTGTAGCCAAAGCCAATACATTAAAGGAATAAAAACGAAAAACTAATTTAAAATAAAATAAAATTATATAAAACTTTAAAAAATACTTAAATGCTAATCATTAAAAAATTCACATAAACTATAGTACACTTTACTAGCAAGAAATATTTTCGTCCTTGTACGTAGGCTTTTTTCAGTCTTAAGTTGTCTTATTTCTAGTGGAAGTTTATTAGACAGCTTTCTACCTCTATATATGATAGAGGTAGAAAGTGGGTAGCCTCAAGAAATAATTTTGTCGCGTATTATAGTGGCTTCCTAAGTGGAGTTCCTGTTTATATTTTTTAAAAACTAAGCAAACTGTTTCCAAAATAAAAATACAACACAGGGTTAAAATATTATGACTTACAAAAAGCGGGACTTGGCCCCACATAGATATCTAATGGCCCTTTTCTGGAGTACAAACACTGAACTAAAAAGTGAATTTGAACATGAACCCCAAAAGCAAATTCCATATCGAAGGTGCGACTCGATAATCGCGAAGTATGCAGATCTGGCGATGGAGAAATTAACAATGGTGGCAATAACCCTTAGGGCGTAGCAGCCTGATGAGACTTTTCTACATACGTTCACAATATGGTCTTCAAATTTAAGGAACTTGTCTATGGAAAGACCCAAAAACTTACTGAACGGTGGCATGGTGATGGCTTCAATATTTAAACATATATCATTTGTATTACATTTAAAATTAAGGATATTTGTTTTGGAAACATTAAATGTCAAAAAATTTGCATCACACCAGTCTTTTATTTTTAACAAATCTGCACGTATATTGGCCTCCATTTGGGAAACATCAGAGTCGTGCCAAAGGATGGTGGTATCATCGGCAAACAATGTAAATTTGCCAGTTACCTGCAGTTGTGGCAGATCGTTCACATAAATGAGAAAAAGTAAAGGACCAAGTACTGATCCTTGCGGAACACCCACATTTATATTAAGTTCCTTAGAGATACCACCATTAAATTTGACAGCCTGGACACGATTTGATAAGTAGGAACGAAACCACTCAAGGGCAGTTCCTCTAAAACCATAGAGCTCCAGTTTCATCAGCAGCACTCTGTGACTCACGCAGTCAAATGCCTTGAACAAGTCACAGAATACCGCTGCTGCAACTTCGCCAACATTCAGTCGGTTGTACAGGCGTTCTAAAAAGCTAAAAATATCATCATTTGTGCTCACAGACTCACGAAAGCCAAACTGCTGAAGACTCAATAGGCCAAACCTATTTAAAAATGAAACCATCCTCACCTTAACGAGCCGTTCCACTATCTTGGCTAAAGTAGGCAATAACGCTATAGGTCTAAAGTTAGAAGGACAGTCGCGATCGCCATCCTTGTAAAGAGGAACAATCATTGCTCTTTTTAAGCACTCTAGGAAAACTCCAGACATAACTGAAAAGTTAATTGACTCGGCGAAGACTTGCAAAGCAACAAGAGGTAAAGCAGAAAATATTTTAAGAGAAAGCCCATCCCAATCTGATGAACTCTTATTCTTAATATTAACCATTAACTTTTTAAGCTCTTCTACACTTGTGGGGGCAAAAAAGAAAGATTCGGCTACTACCACATTACTGAGATGGGATCTATTTTTTGTGAGAGATTGGCTGCAAGGTTACTAGCAATATCACAGTAGAAGGAATTGAGGACATTGGAATCTAAGGTACTTGGAATAACCAAGACATTATTTTTGCCCCTTAGCTCATTTAAAATCTTCCAAGACTCTTTTGCTCTGTTGGAGGAATTATTTATCCTCCTTTGAAAAATTAAATAATTTTAATATTGCCTTGTTTAATATTGTCTAATGGGTAAAGATAAATCAAAAGTTAGTTAGTTATACATACCTAATTTATATTTACAAAGATTTCCTATGTTATGAACACATGTTTTTTTGCAATAATTGAAAAATGCAGTTACATTTATGTAAACAATATCTCGCTAAATATTTTTGATTTTTTAGAACGGACTAAACTTAAAACCTAAAAAAAAATTGTCATATCATTTCAAGTTTTTGGAGTCATGGCATTTTTTTTTCTTGGCTTTCATATTTTTGATACATTCTTTAGTTTATTTTAGGTCGCTTTAACATTATTTCAAATGCCTGGAATCACATGAAAATTTTACCAAAATCCTGGAATAAAATTAATTTTTTTTTTGTTAGTACAACAATATTTTGCATCCGGTGGTTTTTTATCTACAGTACTTACCTACGTACCTACAAGGAGCATATTTGACCCTATGATTGAGTAAATAGGAATAATTTATAGGATTAGTGTAGACTCTTGGTTTATCATTGCTTAAATGCAAGGACTGAGAGAATGAGTTCATCTCTTTGATGCATCCTTTTTTGCTTTTTTTAAATAATTTTCTATTCTTTTCTTAGTGCTATTTGTGTACCTGCAATACCTGTATAGTAGTTTTTTTTATTAGCTTAATATTTAATTTGGATTGTTAACTAGTGAAGAATTACGAATTGTGGGATATATTATTGCAATAATGTTTTCAAGCAATTTCCTAAATATTAAACGTATAGTTTGTTCCAGATTCTTAGAAACATTTTAATCTCGTCCAGGCATTGGTAATCGTTTTTTAGATCTTTGAAGCTTTTAAAATAATTTTTTATTTAACTCGAGGCATTTACATTCAGACATTCGGGCTTGAATTTTTTATGCTTATATCGCGTATGTCGTTATTAAGAAATACGTTTAAAATTATGTTTTACTGGTGCTATGAGAGGAGGGTGTATTTTGATTTTGAGACGTCTAGATTATACTAACGAACTTTGATTTATATTAATATAAAACATCCAGGGTAAGAATGACCAATTTTACATTACCAGACTACTCTTTCATGCAAATTTTTTAAGTTGGTATTTGGCGATGCGTATTATATTAATTGGCTTGTTCAGGATTAGGAAAAACCAGAAAACTCAAAGAAAAAAAAACATATCAAAAATAAACTTTCTACTCACCTTTTGATCTACCTAAAATACCATCACTGCTCTAAAAATCATTTTTCACGATGTTTCAGATATAAATGGATAACTTAAATAAATTAAGGACAAATATATTTTTTTCTAAATGGTGAACTGCTTGAAAATTAAGTAAAAAAAAACATCCTTCTAGGCAGCTAATCAAGTAGTTAATCTTATTTTGGATATTAACTGCCTAAGAAAATTAAATTTATTTTTTTCCAGGCAGATAATGATCACGTTCAGGCAGTTTAACTTTCAGGAAAATAAATAGTTATATTTTTTTCAGGCAGTTTATAATCATATTCAAGCACTTTTGTGCCTCAACTACCTAGAACAAGTAGATTATTTTTTTTAGTAGTAGTTGAATAATTTTCCATAAGACTTTTGGATTAAATCGAGTACAACTAAAAATTGTGTGCAAAATTCAGGCAAAAGTAGCTTTTTTATTTTTTTTAGAAATTCAAAGAATTGTATTTAAATAGTGTAAAAATTATTGTTTTAGTCAATGGATGTCCATATTCAGTTGAACCTATTTTTGTTCTAAACTGCCTGAAATACAAAAAAAATATGTTTAGTTTTTCAGGCAGTTTATGTTTATAATCAAGCGGTTTTATACGTGCCAACTATTATATGTTATATAACCTAACTGTTTGGAATAAGTTGAAATTAATTTTTCCTGATCGTATACCAACTTTAATTTTTAAATAAATTCAAGTCAATAAATCAAGTACAACCAAAGACTTTAAGACCGATTTCAAAAGCGTAAAATAAGATGAAAAATGGCTTCAAGAATCTAAATTGTTTTGATTTTTGAATAGATGGAAATTGTTATTATTTGATTAAAAATTAATTAAAAAAAGTATTTTTTTCCAAGCAATTGGTGTCCATATTCAGTTGAACTTGTTGGTCAGATTGGTCGGATTCCTGGAAAATGAGGCAGTACCTCTGTACCTCAACTGCCTGGAATAAATTAATGGTATTTTTTCCAGGCAGTTAAGGCTTATTTCAGTTCTCAATTAATTTTTTGTGGGACCTATAGATCCCATCAAAAAATATTTAAAGTAATTTTTGTTCTATGCTTTGAGTTTTTCTTTCCAAATATTGGAAATAAGGAGGATTCTTGGGAGTATTTTTTTCCTTATTTCAGATATTTGACGTAATTTTTACATCGCGTAGATCATTGTTTCATGCATTTACATTACTTTTCAGGCGGAATTTTTAATGAAAAAACAACTATACTTTATCATACCTACACGTAAAGGTAAATTGAAGATCACGACCGCGAACCTTTTGCATAGCGCGGTCGGTTCTAAACTCCTCTTCGCAGTACCACGATGGTACTTTATTGAACTGGCAATCAGACACACCACAAACTACAACAGGACAAAACAATCTGATCGTGGTATAATAATAAGTACGGGCGAAAAGGCGCGTTCACGTCGTAAATATACCAGAGAGCATAATAAAACGGCAAGACATATTGGAACCTCATATTATTTGCTTGGGACGCTTGTAATCGCACGGAACCGCCAACAAAACTTCATTTGCATTGCATCTGATGCATGCAGCTTTAGATGGAGATAAAATATATTTGAAAGGACCTTTTCAGACCCACTTTACCTGATTATTATTACCCAGAAGCAGTATCAAAAAAGGCTATAAAAAATCTGTGCAACTGTTTCATCAATCACAATTAAATAATTAACGGGTAATGGAAGCGAGAGTGGTGTTTACCCAGAACCGCACTCGATTGCCATTTATTTATTTATTAGCGAAATTACATCCTAGAGGCACTCATTTATTACAAAGAAGATGCTGTGGGCGTGCACGTTGGCCTTTTCTATTTTTCACCGGATGTTAGTCATGAACTTTGAGATTCGTTTTAATTCGTAATTGTGGGTATTGCACTTTAATTGGAAGTGTTTTATATGAAGAAAATCCTTTACTGGATCCATTGTTAACTGGTCTGTCTTTCCTTGTTGTTACAGTTTGCAATTCATCCAGATCCCGTATAAGAATATTAATTCTGTTCTTATAGTTGCTTGCTTCTAATGCCATTAAGCAATATTTGATGGAATAATTTGAAGCCAGTGGATTAAAATGTATTTAATAATCAATATGAGATAATATTAGTAAGACCGTTATCGATGTTAACGATACTCTTTATAAGCATTTTTCTGCATGTGCGATAAAATTCAAATTTGCATCCAGAATTGTACCCAAATACTTTTTTATTTTTTCTTTTTCATAAAAAATACTCTCCCCACCTGCACTGATGTTCACATTGTCAATATTTATTTGATTATTGTTCGATTTTTTTTGGAAAAAAGGCAAAAATTTAGATTTACTTGTATTTAAACATAATTTGTTGATACAAAGCCGAGAAGAAAAAAAGGATTTTTTTCAATTTTTTGAGCGTGTGAAATAGTTAATTTTTGCTATAAGTGACGTAATACACAATAAAATAAGAAACTCATTATGAATTCGTCACAACAATACAGATTTTACATTATGATTACCGCAAAACCTAGCACACACTTTATTTTCTTTACAATCAAACAAAGAAATAAGAAACTCAAATGAGTTATGGTGGATCTTGGCAAAAATTACAATCAATACTGGATTGATTTATTTCGAAAGAGGGATGTCTGGAGGCATGAAGAATTTGAACAATGATGAATTAGAATAAATTTCAACCGCCTGGAAGAACTGTATTAACTTTAAATTTTCTAAAGATCACTACAAATTCTTGAATAAACTAAATTTGCTTTTCCAGGCAATTAAGGCTTTTTTGATAAAATCTTTTTTTTTTCATAAGTCGTTCATGAGCTGCCTAGAATAAACCTCAACTGTTCGGGAGAGGATGGAGAATATCAATAAAAATCAGATATTATGAGAAATTTAATTATTAAAGATATTATGAAAAATGTTTATAATTAATAAGAAAACAAAAATCCAGAATTTACCAGGACCTTTGACATATTTTCTAGTTCCAGATTGCAAAGAAAAATTCTAGCTCTATACGGAGTGTCTTCCCACTACATCTGTATCAATGACCTTATGGTCAATTTTCATACACATATAATGGCATAATGTTGAACCTATCTAGGGCATTTGATAGTATTAATCGTAAAAGAATATACAACAGGTTTTGGTTTTGCATCATATAAATGATCAGGGGATTTCACTTTCTCTGTTCATACCGTGGTAAGACAAGGAGATGAACTTAAAGTAGTTAAAGACTGGACTTTAAAGGGTTTTCCTGGATCATCTTCTGCACCTAAAATTCGTATATTTATTGACTGATAAAGAGATTTACCATTGAGTCAGGAAAGTCAATTTGTTTAATTCCATCACATTTTATTTAGAATTTGACCAATCAGGATCTTCCTCAATAAAGTCGAGTGTTATCTTGACTGGGAAAAAATAACATACAGTTCTCAAGAAGAACTACTGAACCTAGGCTAATGAAATAAACGTTGAGAGATTTCTTATTGAAGAAGCACAGGATCCAAGGTTATTTTTTGAAGATGTCAAGCTTCAAAGTAGCTTGGAGCTTATGATCGAATTAGATGCTGATCTTGATATTAAGAAGAAGATTGTCAGTAAAATTAAGCGTGTTTGGTACTGAGATATGCTGGTTTTAAATACCTCCTCTGATGTTTTGTGACCTACTTTAGTACTAAATATGTTAATAGTCATTATACGTGTTAATTAAAATAATTTTTTTTTGTTCTCAACACTTCTGCTGATAGCTCATTCATGTCAAACCAATTAAACCTAATTAAACATTCACAAATTACTTAAGGTTTTTATTATGCTAAATTAGACAGATGATAAACGAGCGACACTTCTCATTTCGTTCGCTTCGACACCGATAGGTTACGTAACCACTGGCATAATCAACTATACAACAATTTTAATTTTACTTTTTAAACGAGTAGAAAAGCCCATAAACAAATAAATATTAATATTATAGACATGTTAAGGTCGTCTCATTTATATATGTAAATGCCATATGAGCCAACGCACGCTTATTTGCTTAGAGAGTGTCGGATTGCAAGGTTCTCGCTTCTTCGGTCTCGTTTTTTTTTTTGCGTCAAGTGTTGATCAAATATTTGAACGCAAGTTCTGGTTTTTGGGGTACCACCGGATTGTTTATTCGGTCTGGTTTCTCGTTATTAGAGATTAGTTGTCTCTGGTGATAATTGCTTTTTTTTTGTAACAGAAGAGCTTTGTTTTCTATTTCATTACAAGATGCTTAAAAACAAGTACTTATTATTTAGAAAAGAAAATTAGGGAGTTTCTGTAATTTACCCTAAAACATTCGCCTCTAACGTGACCGTACGTTGTTTTTCTTATCATTTCTCTTGACAAAGGAAAACAATTCTGGAGGGAAGCAAATAATTTAGATCTCGGTCGTAACAAGGATTCTGATACGTTTTCTGATTCAACGGCTATTAATAACTATTTTACAAATTTGAGTAATACAGCTAATACAACATCTAATGAGAAAATACAATTTTATAAATCACATATATATGATAAAATCAAATCTGAATTAAAATTTACTTTAATCGATCAGTCAACTTTACCCAACATTGTTAAAGAATTTTAAGTAGAGAGAATTGGTGAAGACGCGTTTTCTTTAAAAGATTTATATTTTTTTTGTATGCCTTTTTGTTTAAAGCCATTACTTAATATTATGAATAATCTATAATCTGGAAAAAGGCAATTATAAAACCATTAGCAAAGATCAGTAATCCAGAAGAATTCAAAGACCTCAGGCCTATAAGTAAACTGACATTAGTATCCAAAATTTGGAAAAATTTATTCACCAACAAATTTGGGCTTATATTAAAACACATTCTTTAATTCCTGTTGTGCAGGTTTTAGAAAGAACTTAAGTATTTCTACCAGTTTGGTTAACCTTTTTAATGAAATCAGAAAAAATGAAGAAAAAAAAGAATTAACATGTCCTGGGTTGTTAGATTTCAGTAGAGCCTTCGATACTATAAGTCACGAAATGCTATTAGCAAAACTTCATTATTTATTAATTTTTTTAGGTATTGTTTAGCTGGCAGAGCTCATTGCGTAGTTCTTAATAAGGAATTTTGCACTGAAAAAATCAAGTTACGACATTGTATTTACGGGTTTCTACGGATATGTAAAATATTCAACATTACAACAATATGCGGATGATTCCCAACTATATCTTTCCTTTTCATGCGAAAATCTTCCTATAGAACAATTTCAGTTTAATCAGGATTTAAAAAGTATTGATAACTTTTCACAGTGATTATTTAATTCTCAAGACATCATTCTTTATAATTACTATCTAGGCTAATCTCAAAAGTCGAGTTTTCAGAGAAAAGCTCCTTCCAAAAATTTCCAAATGACTTCCTGTAATAAGCTAGAAAATTCCATTTGTTTTGAGTAAAAAAGTGACTTTAATTGAATGCCTGGACATATTTAAAATCCACTATTCACCCTATCAACCGCAAATCGAGTGCTGAATCATACTCGCGAAAATGATTCTCATTCGTCACATGTGCGGAATATGACATCATCTGAGTGACGATCGTTATGGAATGTGGTCGGAACCTGGTAATTGAGTGACAAAATAGGTCGCAAAGTGCAAAGGGTCTTTGACCTGCATCAGTGCCGAAATATTTCTTCAGTATAGATCACAATAACGATAGTATTGTTTCTTGCGAGAGACAATGGATATAGACGTGCTGCATTATAATTAGTATTCTTCATGATGATATCTATAATAGGGAATTGTCTTATTTAGTTTCATTTTCTTAAAGGTCTCCGAAGTTAACCAATATCACCCTAATAATAGAATTTCTGCGTACTTGTCTGCTTAATATAACTTCAGATAAATTTGAGGTGTACTTAAAAATATCTTAACTAAATTTAGGCCAACATAAGATGATAATAGTACGAAGAACAGGTGCGATTTACACTGACTCATCTCGGCACAGTGTGACGGCAAAAGGGAGTCAGTCATCTTATAATTACAAAACCGAATACACCTTCCGGCATAGAACATGTTTTGACTGCCATTTTATAATTAAAACTCTATGACACCCTATTCAGTTATCAATAAGAGACAAATTATTTTATTTTATTTCTTCCAGGCACTCTTGTGAGAAAAATGTCAATATCTTGATTTTTAGTAAAAGGATTTCAATAATATTTTCAGTATTTGCTTAAAAAGCCCTTGAAGTCTCTTATAGATCAAAATTTAGAACATTTTAGCGACCAGAAATCAAGATATTCATTTATCATTAAGAGACAAATTATTTTACGTCTTCCAGGCACTCCTGTGAGAAAAATGTCAATATCTTGATTTTTAATAAATGGGTTTCAATAATCTTTTTTAGTAGTTGCTTGGAAAGCCCTTGAAGTATCTTATAAATTAAAATTTACAACATTTTAGCGACCAGAAATCAAGATATTTATTTATCAATAAGAGACAAATTATTTTATTTCTTCCAGGCACTCCTGTGAGAGAAATGTCAATATCTTGATTTTTAGTAAAAGGATTTCAATAATATTTTCAGTATTTGCTTAAAAAGCCCTTGAAGTCTCTTATAGATCAAAATTTAGAACATTTTAGCGACCAGAAATCAAGATATTCATTTATCATTAAGAGACAAATTATTTTACGTCTTCCAGGCACTCCTGTGAGAAAAATGTCAATATCTTGATTTTTAATAAATGGGTTTCAATAATCTTTTTTAGTAGTTGCTTGGAAAGCCCTTGAAGTATCTTATAAATTAAAATTTACAATATTTTAGCGACTAAAAATGAAGATATTCAGTTATCGCTACATACATTCCAGGTTTTTGGAGGATTTCTACAGATAATTTTCATGAATTTTCGAGAAAAGATTTATGGTAATCTGAGTCACTTACATTCTTTTAAGTATTTCATATAATTATGTATATTTTCCAGGTATTTAAGACAGATTTACCAGTGTTCAAAATTTGGTATTTTCCTTAATATAGGCAGGTTTATTTATTTATTACTATGAGATAATGGGACGGAGAGTGAACTGGAGGGAGTTAAGATTGTAGAGTAAAAAGCTTTCCTGTTAATAAATTTCTTTTCTATGTTACACATCATATCACTTTACTGTCATGAAACTCATCTAAACGTTATAACACCCCCATTTATTATCCTTTCTCTAGAAATGCATTCGCTCTACGTCGTCACCATCATATCTATACTCTTTCTGGAAAAATAACAATGACTCGCGCCGCTCCAGATACAGGCAAATTGTCCCTGGAACTATATGGGGAATAAAAAGGAGCGAAGGAATCGGCCAATTTTATCTTGTTTGTTGTTCCCCAGGACAACTGTTGTCCTGGTTTGTTTATTGCCTCCAATATGCTAACCTTCATCATTATATCTTGGACAGAGAGATGAACGACTTATGCTTTACAATATCTTCATTTTGGGACGAATCATGCTTCTACCAAGACCTGAGGTCAGAATCAGATATTCTAAACAGCGATTTACTGTAAAATAGTTAACCCAGAGAGCTGAGAACCTAGTAGAAGGAAAGAAAGAGGATTCTTAGGACTATATCAAGCAGAAAAGTCAACAGAACATGAATATTAACGACATAAACGAATAATACTTACCATTTACACACAATCTGTATATTTTTAGATAATCGGCAAACATAGTTACTAAAAGGATGATGACGTCACATATAATTGAGGACCCTTAAGAATGCATTAAAGTCTGCATCAGAGGTGATCAGATATAGAGCAAAAGGAATGAGTTTTGATTAGTTGACTCTGTCAATAGTTAAAGTTATGGATGTTTAAGGAGAGAATCTTGCTCAGGATGTTTCAATAAATTTACAGATTGTTGTAAAAAATAAATAAAAAACCAAAAACAGATACAGGTTTGAAAATTCGTATACAAATTCCTTGACTAATTTTATTAGATACTTATTTCAGAATTTTTTTTAAATTTAATTACAACGTGTTGAGATAAATTGGAAAATTTGAAAAAAAAACACTATCACCAAGTGCCTATAATTCAAAAACCAAAAAAGATGCAAGTTTGAAAATCTGTACACAGATTCCTTGACTAATTTTATTCGACCCCTATTTCGGCGTTTTTTTAACTAATGTACAGGACTATAGCTTGCTAAACTTGAAAATTGAAAACACTTTCTTAAATTATATTTTGACTTCTCCATATTATTAAACTCATTATAACGTTCTTCTTATTTCACTTTTTATTTAATTATTTAAGATTGATAATAGAATATTAGGCACTTGTTAGACAGATCCCTCTCAGACCCACTACTCAAATGTCAACTCATAAATTTCAAAATTTCTCGAAAACTATTGAGTTTAGGAGAAAAATACTTAAAAACTTTCAGGTTTTATTCTACAATTATGCTTTTTAATGATTTTTCGATCAGACTAATAGAAACTGAGATATTTGAAAAAAACGAGCTTGTCAGACCTACTACACAAGTGCCAACATATAGATTTTTTACGAGAACTATTGAACTGTTGAACTTAAGAGAAAAATTCTTGGGAACTTTCTTGTAAATTTTCTTCTACTGCTTCTATTTCTTTGTCTTGGTGTGATTTCTACTATAACACGTCAACGTAATTTTAGTTTATGACATCCCTAAGTACCAAAGCTAATTAATATTCGTCCCAAGTGATCATTACCTATGGTTTAAGTTCTTAAGTACTAATAGGTGAAAGTTTATCGCGCATTTTGTAATAGCAGATGTTTTTACACGTAAGTACGTGATTTCATTGATTGTTTAAGTCCAGTGCGAATCTTTACCACAAACGTTATTTGTTTATTTAAAAAGCAAATTGTCTATGGTTAGTGTAATAAATTTTGAATTACATTTTAACAATTAATAGCTTCGTTCTATAATCTAGAAGGATTAAAAAAGGTTCATAATAAATCCGACCAAAATTGGACTTCAGTTTTCGACAATGATTCCAATTGAGGGTGGGGACTTAGGACATTGCTGTCCAAGTAACTATGTATTTGATAGAATTGATTTACAAATTCGGCTTCTTTCACTTTAGCTAAATCACATTGTTATTAAATTATAAAATCTAAATACTCATATTTTCCTGAGTGCATCGTGTGATATATTGTAAATCTTTCTTCTACTTTTTCTTCTCAATAACTATAGAAAATTTGATAATATCATCGTAGGTCTGATCTCTACTACAAGACGTTGGCGTAATTTTTATTAATGACATCCAAGTTAGTTAACATCGTATCTTCCGTATAAAAGTTTCCCGTTTATTCACTCAGTTTTTCTCTTTACCTTGTTTGTCTTTTAGTTTAGAAATCCCTTGTTTTTTATTCAAAAGTTTCACAATACTTCCATAGTTTTATTTTCTTTTACAGTTTCTCTTGTACTTTCTCTATTGAATTTTCTTACATTCTTCCTGATTCTTTAGATATTCTCTTGTTAAGTTCAGGTAATCAGGTGTACTCTTGTTTAATTCAGAGTTACTGTTATTTTAATATTTCTCAAGAATATCATATTTTTCGTATTTTAGGCGAGCTCCTGTTCTATTTTCAGGGTTATTTTTCCGCTTAATTATATTGCTGTTTATGATTTAACGTTTAAGTAACTATAACGGAATTTCATCTACGATATAAAATTTAAAAGTGCCACCTGTCACCTTAAGTAACTGTATAAAAACTGCGTCAAAGTTTTATATTCTTGGTAAGGGTATTAACGGAATATATTGAGAATGACATCTTTGATAACATCTTTCAGAAGAAGAATGGCACTGTTGACGTTTAAATTTCTGCCCTAGGGGCGAAAGTAACTATCGGTCACGAGAAATATTTAATTAGAAAGAAATTTAGTGTCATAATTAAACCATTTGCATAGGTTCGAACGAATTTCCTGCTGCAGATAAGTTGTGTAATTTAATATAGGCTGTTATTGTAATTCTCAGGTTGTACAAAGAAGTAACTTGCGTTAAATCGACGATAACATCGCGAAGCCCGCATTGGCTTCTGGATATGTAAAGTGGCTTTATTTATGGCCGGTCACGCGTGTTCTATTAAGTATTTAACAGATTTTTTTTGTCCTCGTTTTAGAGTCTATAATAAGTCACTTAGGCATAGTAAGCATAAATAATTTTCTGATTTTTCAAGAGATTTTAAGCACTCTGCCAACATGGCGTTACGCTTGTACGGACATATTTTCTTGGACAGCTCGATTTGCTTAAACGTGAATAAACTTCTGTCAAAGTTTGACAGCGAGCATCTGCTGGATGTTGCCAGAGTTACGTAAGTCTTAGTTTTTCCTTTTGCTTGCAGTAAATGGCTTGGCAACGTATCTGCTTTTTTGTAAAGAGTAATTCTCGGCACTTTCCAAGTAGTTTGGCAACATGGTGTTACACTTTTACCGTCAAACTTTGACAGCATGGTCATGTGGTCGATGTTGCCGGTTTTCGTGCACTTTTTTTGACAGATATTCGACTTTTGTCAAGGAATATTTGCAATCTTTTTAATAACCTTTTGGTTTTTTTCGACAAGTTTTTAGTAAATATTTTTTTACTAACTGGACTTTTTTGCAACAATTAATTGAATTTTCTTTTAACAAGTGATTGATTTTTTGACATATTCTCGAGTAAGTATTTTACTCTTTTTGGTAAATATTTGAAATGATTGTCTAAGAACTTGACATTTTCTGACAATATGTATCGAATTTTTATAATATTACAACGTTGCCAACGCATCAATAATTTCTGATGAGTTTCATTTATTTAAGGGTTTTATTTTTAATATAACCATAAGACCATACTAATTTAATTTAATCAATAAGAATTAATGGTATCGAATACTTTAATTTATTTATTTAAAGTTAATTTTTACCAAATTAACTCTAAATAATCATAAGCTTTTCACTTTTTTGCCTTAATTCAATTCTATCATCTAATTGAAGGCCGCAATTTTTTCTTGTCTAATGATGACTCTGAATCATTAAATCACTGGTAAATTATACCGATTACCATAAAAAGCTAAATAAACCCACTTCTTATACAAAATTACCCTAAACTCATCATATCCGTTACCTTCACGAACGCCATAGGTGGTCCAGACTGATCTTTTAATAATTATGCAGCAACTCTGGGTCAATTTCCTTTAATTTAGCCACTGCATATAACAAAAATAAATACACAGATCAGCTTTAATTAATATAAGTTTCTCTCTCGCGACCCGTTTGAACCCCAATTAAGAAACGTTTAAACAGCTTCTATTTACTTTGAATTTATCCTAATAAAGTCCTAAAAATCGATATGAATCACAGCATATGTTGTTATGAATGCAAATGATATAAAAAATCGATATAATATGATGATAAAAAAATATATACCATTTGTTGCTGTGAATCAATACTTTCAAATATAAGAGATCAATCTTCAGTAGTTATTAGTAAGAAACCAAAGAGTTCTTGTTGAATAGAACTAGGAAATCAGAGAAGAATTTATTGTAAATCCTCCACCCTCAATTGCCAATGCACCTATAAGCTCTTTGACGAAAACTTGTTCCTTCTGGATTATAAAACAAAGCTGTAAATTGATGAAAATTTATTGCCGTCACTAAACGTTTAGTAAACATTCATACTGGATTTAAACAATCAATGAAATCACGTTGAAAACATCCAAAATATCTACTATTGCAATTTGGATCTACGAGTTTAGAGCCGCCAATTATATTGAACTGAATCAATCTTTTTGTTAACTGGCAGGATTATTTGGCTAATATGACATCAATGTATCTACTGGGATCTTCTATGGAATTTTACTTATAGGTTCCATTAAAAATATACCACATCAAGTTTCCATAAATGGCACAGAACACTAAAATATAGAGAAATTCGTGTTGCCTAATGAACAGACAGAAATTGTGTTGACAGCTTTATTGACGTTGCTAACAATGACTGGGGCAACCATCTTGTGTTGAAGATAATCATGAGGCTTGGCTTGTTTTCCACCCAAAGAGGAGTTAAAAAAGACAATCGTCAAATACGACAGTTAAAATATCATTAACGTCACTATTGTAATATTTGATGTACGTCAAAAATTAGTCAATCAGAATCAATCGGCCATCTCGGGTAGCAGACAATTCCGCTCCGCCACATTCAACCTTCATACTGGTGATAAATGGTTTTCCTCAACCTTTTAGAAGCTTGGTACAGATATTACTCATTTGTTATTTATTATTGAACCCTCCAATGAAAATTATATAAATTTCACTCGCCTTAGAGCTTAAATAAATAATTTTGACATATAAAAGTATTTATTAACTTCTTTAAGAACCATTTAAGAACCCACATAATGTAACGAGCTTGTAATGTAACAGCCACGAATATACCAGCTACTAGAAGGTGCGATCCTGAAGGTGCGAGCGGTGACACCTCTCGACATCTCTGAACACACGTAGAAAGTTGGAGAAGCAGTGGTCTACCTAATAAGGAACACTTGCAACTAGGCGGTTAGTTCAAGACAGAAATATTGGCGCGAATTTTGAAATGGAAATAAATAATAGGAAGTTAATAAATGTTTCTAGTAGTCTTAAGTCAATGCGTTTAGTGTGTACGTGTGTCATCAACGCATTACGTTTCATTGTTGCATTAAATCATGTCATTTCTATATATTAATACCCAGAAGCCAGAGTTTGGTAATCAAATGTTATATGAAACATTAGACTTTTTTAATCTATGTCTACGAATTATAAAATACCTGCATGCCAAGATATGGTGGCCATGTGTGGCCTCTCAATTGTCAACAGATAATTTACGTTCATTAGTGCATTTTAGTTGGTATAAAGCACGTGAAAATTTCCTACAAAAAAAATTAGAGTTTGTACTATTAACTGTTACTACTGAAAACTGTTAAGTTTGTAAATGACAAATATTCCAGCTGAATAACCAATCTGCTTTCTCCAGCCGAGACATAGCAATGATGTAATGGTAATGGACGGTTCTCTAACATTGTTACGAATAATGCTTCTGCTATGTTACAGTTTGCAACGGAAGTTTTTATTTTCCAGGCAATTGTGGCCCCAGAAAAATCAATCGAGAGTCAAGATACAAGAACATCAAATACATTTTTTTCTACTAAGTCCGGTTTTCAATTTCCATAAGAACAAATTTGAATATTACAAAGATATAGGCATCCAATCAGCTAGTCCTAAGATCTGATCTGATCGTCTTCCTAATAGAAAAACGTAAGCAAATAGATGCAAACTGACTTTTGCCGATCAAATGGGTAAATTGGTTTTAAGCAGTTTGCAGCTACCTCTCTGACTTAATTGCAGTCACCTCAGGTGTTCCTCGAAGTGGACTTTTGCTCTCTTAGCACTTTACGTTGTATGATTTAGCACTTTACGTTGTATGATTACTACTATTAACCATTTGTCACCTCGTTCAATAAAGAAATGTAACTCACTTAACTAATTTTCCCATTATACTAAAAAATTTTATGCACCGACCAACCGATTTGTTTCCCACATAATAACCGTGGTGGTGTTTACGTGAAGTGGTTCGTAAAATGTAAAACACATGGGATTTCCAATTTACAAGAATGCCATTCCGTACGGGGTCTTGACCCCCACATCGACCTCTTGTCTTGTTAAATAATAACTTCGTAAATGAATCTATCTATTATTAATAAGGTTTCATGTCGTGTCATGTGGTGTGTGTATAGCGTATAATGCGATTTATTGCAATATTGTATGGTGGGCGATAAATAAATTACCGTTCATGTAACAAAGTTATGTTTAAATGGATGTTATTAAAATAAGTTATACAGTGTCTCTATCTATTAGGTAAGCTTAAAGTGACCTTTTATATAACGTCCTCTCTATGCCAAACATTAAAACTGAGACGACACTGCAAGAAATCTGTAAATCCACCTTGTACGTGTTTTTTGGTAAATTTACCATCTCAACTGTGACTTAAAGGCTTTTTAAAGAAAATATGTATTTATAAGCACAAACAGACATAAACCACACCCCAATCTCACCAAAGCATTGTTTGCAGAAGGACATAAAGTGAACCAATAAAACAAATTTTTATTCCGAAACGTGACTTATATTCTCGACGAGGTATTTAATTTTTAATCATTACATAATGGTTACTGTTGTTCGAGCTTATATAAAACTTATTATTTCACATAAAAAAAAATTGTTGGAATATATTTAACACATTAATTTGTTTCAGGAAGACGACGACGATTACCAAGCGATTTTCGATAGTATTCAGGCTGAAGAACCCTCGATTTCGGTTACGGAACCATCCAGACTAGGTATGAAAAGTAATGTAGTAATTTTAAGATAGTTATAAGGAGATTTCTCAAGAACTATTCATTTTAGTAGAAAAATGCTTAAAAAAAAGCTCAATCTATAAATTCATTATCTTAGAATTTTCTCGTAGGACCAACAGGAGTCGAGATATTTGATAAAAATGACGTTTAGACACTGTGTCCTTAAGTAGAAATTTCTCGAGAACTGTTACATTTTAGAGAAAAATGCTTAAAATACTTTCGCTAGGAAAGAGTCCAATTTACAATTTACTTCTCTAATAATTTTCTCGTAGATCCAACAGGAATCGAGATATTTGGCAAGAATGATGTTGACAAAATTACTGTGCCCTTAAGTGGAGATTTCTCGAAAACTATTTATTTTACGAGAAAAATGCTTGGAATACTTTCGCTAGGAAAGAGTCCATTCTACAATTTTCTTCTTTAATCATTTACTCGTAGAACCAACGAGGGTCGCGATATTTGGCAAAAATGCGGTTGACAAAATTACTGTGCCCTTAAGTGGAGATTTCTCGAAAACTATTTATTTTACGAAAAAAATGCTTAGAATACTTTCGCTAGGAAAAAGTCCATTCTACAATTTGCTTCTATAAGAATTTTCTTGTAGGACCAACAGTAGTCCAGATATTTGTTAAAATGTGCCTAAATAATTACACCTCTTCACCCTACAAGAATATTCCTCAAAAAATCATTTTTCTGTAGAAGAATATACGAGTCTACTAATTTTTTCCAGAAAAAAAGCAGGAAATCTGAATACAACTCCTGCTAAAATAATGTGAACCTATTTAATTTCACTTTAAATAAATATAATAATAATTTTATATATTTTTAGTGTTAAATTATCAAGAGTCCAGTTTAACTGCAGAAAAGTGGGACAAACTGGGAACTGCCTCGAAGGTGCAAAAGGCCAGAAATGACTATTATAAAAGTAAGCAACAAAAATCGTTTTACTATCATGCAAAATGTCTGTAACCTAGCTTAAATACTGTATATATCTACTACTTCCTGTCAGTACTTATGTATTTGTTTCTTGATATATCCGCATGTTTTCACGATATCCTGAGGACATTCAATTACCGATTATACCTTTTCAACATTGCTCTTGAACTCTCAAGTGGATTTATGTTCCATATAAGTCACTCTTAAACTATTTTTTTTTTTTAATTTTAGTTGATCAAACGAAACAACTGCGTGATCACGTGAGACGAATAAACCAATCGGGAATGTGTAAAAAGCCGGTGCCGAAAGTTGTGCAGGTTTACACTGAACATCCGGATCCGTCTGTTCGGTATTTTCCTGAATGTACCCTTTTACATCGATGTGCCGAAGATACTGGATGTTGTCGGTCCGATAGTACTTGCCAGTACAAAACTAGAGAGGAGGTTACACTTTATTTCTATGTAAGTATTCATTCATCCAGCAAAGAATTTCAGGGATACTATTCTAGGAAAAAATTTATTATTGATGCTATTGATTTAAAAACAGCAATTATCCCAACAAGAATTTTATCAGTTCGTCACCTTATAAAACTAAAGGGAACATTAAAAATGTTTTTTAACCCATATGAATAAAATACAGTCAAAAATTTATGGTTTTCAAATTGGTTACCTGTTCCTTCATATGTTCACCATGCTTCCCTACATCATTATAACAATTTTAAATAAAATACATTTTCAATTATAATCAATAAACATCTTGGCGCCCAACAGTGTGGAATAACAAAAACTCCTTTAATAATCATATCTCATCAATTTTTAATTCGGCATTTGGATTTTTGATTATTTTAGGTTAAAGGGCATTTTTGTAGTTATTTACTCGCTCATCTATGGGAAATATTACAAAAAGTCAATTTTTTTATTTTGACCTTTCCTTTGGTGAACTTAAAATTGCGTTGGAATTATTATTATTTTATCACTAAATTAATTTACAATTTTATCTGTAGCTTTTTATGCTGTATAAAAATTGTTAATTTTTTAAAACTGAAAAAATATTATTATTATTATTATAAATGAAAAATTGGAGAAATTATTTAAATTTTAAACTTCAGGCATGCTCGAAGGGTCTTTAAATAAATTATAAAATGAATCCAGGTATTTTGTTTAATAATGCCTGGAAAAATTAAAGAATTTTAAATAATTGAAATTTTTTTTGAATTTTAAACTCTTAGGCATTTTTGCCTGGATGATCTTAAACAAAAATTAAATTATTAAATATACAATTAAACCAAAAAAGCTCCAGGTGCCTTTGAGAATTGACTTAAAAACTAGGAAAAAAATTAAATATTTAACAATGCCTGGATAACTTTTGTAAATTGACTAAAACATTTTTAAAATTCTTCCAGGCACTCCTATTTATTTTTTTAATAAATTGATCATTAAAATTATTCCAGGAGCTCCTGGACGAATGTCAAAAAATCGATTGAAATTATTATTAAATTGCTTATAAGTATTGCATGAATGCTTGGAGATATGGAAAGTTGACTGAGAAATTTCAGAAATGATTGAAGGAATTTCAAAAATTACCCAAAAAAATTGAAAATTCATATAAATTTTAAGATTCTGGAATATCTGGAAAGTTCACTTAAAGGTTCTTCCAGCGAGGGATTCTTATTTTAACAAATAAAATATTAATTACTCCAAGAAGATTTTATTTAAAATATGTACTAGAAATGCCATGAATGCTTAGACATATTTCGAAAATTAGCTGGAAAACTTGAGGAATGCCTGAAAAAATGTTAAAAATTAGTTGAAAAAAAAACAACTCTGGATTGTCTGGAATTGTGAAGAAAATATTGTTATTATTCTTATATAAAATTTTTAATAAATTTTCGGAAATTTTTGATTTTTATATTCAATTCCATGGGAAAACTTAAACTTCAAAAACATCAAATTTCTGAAATATGTAGGAACCGAACATAAAAAAAGTTTAAGAAAATCTTGGAATAAAATTGGGAATTACTTGACGCGTCTGGAATAAAGTGAAAAGTGGCTTAAAATTCCTGGAATAATATGAAATATTTCGCAAAATGCCTGTAATAAGGAAGAAATGTACTAAAAACCCAGACGACATCAAATACACCTTCAAATCCATGGAAAAACCAGAATTTCCTTCAAATTTTGAAATATGTAAAACACGACTTTTAAACTTTAAGAAAATCCTTGGGACAAACTTTAAATGCCTTTAAACTCTTGGAATAAAATTGGGAATTGCTTAAAGCGCCTGGAATAAAGTGGAAGTTGGCTTGAAGTTCCTGGAATAATGTGAAATATTCCTCCAAATGCCTGGAATAAAAAAGAAATTTTAAAAAGTACGAAAAGAAATTAATAATGCCTGGACAACGTTTGAAAAGTTACTTAAGATTTATTTTAAATTCCCGGAATAATTTCAATAATTTTTTTAAAAATAAAAATGATAAGAAATCTTAGTTATAAAATATACCAGGCATCCCTGGGTAAATTTTAAAAGTTAAAAGAAAAAATGTCTGAAAGAATTTAAAAAAAATTAGAAAAACTATTAACAGGACATAATTATTTTTTTTAAATATTGTAAAGTAGTATCCTTTAGTGCCTGGAATCTTTGACATCATTTAAATAAAAATTATTAATATGACTATTGAATTCTTGAAAATATACTGTTATATTAACGGTAAATAAATATTTTTATTATTATTACTTTTTATGAGCACATTTTAGGGCTTTTTGAACATAAGCTTACAAGGAATTGTATTTCATGTTCTACTAAAGTAAATTAATGAGAACTTTTCCACTTTATTATACCGAAATGACGCCCAAGTAAACACACTTTAAAGAAGAATAACCCTCATAAATTATTACAGGCGAGAGATGATGAAAAGAAAGAAAACTGGCAGTAATATAAGAATTTATAAACAGGAAACTATTCATAAATATTAATCTTGTGTATATATTACTTAACAGAATGCGGAAAGAGTTTTTTAAGTACAAAATTTAATTCATCACAGAGAATCAATAGAAGTTAATAATTAAATTACCAAGCCTTTAATAAATATAGTAACCGTATCCACTTAAGTTATGCATGTAAAACATTATTTGCACCTAAAATATGTGTATTTTAATAATCATTTTATTACACACCTTTATATGTATGAACACAAATAATTAGCATTTGAACAGAAAATATAAGACACATACCTCTAAAATTCCCAACAAACCAATAAAGCTCCTAAATAAATGCCACACCCGAAAAAATTTTGAATTAATTAAATTACAATAATAAAGTTTATTTCATCTCTAGGCGCCGTCAATTGAAAAATTAATTGAGTGAGTGAATGACAAGTAGTAATAGCGGTATCACCCGCACACCCGGCTTTTCCTATTGTTAAACGTTCAATGCTCAATTAGTTTTTAAAAAGGTTAAATTGAAAAATTATTAATATAGGGTTAAATGGGTGGCGTTTGAGTGGATATGATTGATTTTTATTGTTATTCTATTTATTCAGAGTGTTTTATGGATTTAGGAGGACTTTATCCAAGTAACTCGGTCAGGGTGTGCAAGTTTGCAAAAAAAAATTAAAAATCGGACTACACAAAAATATATTTTTTCGAATAAAACGTTTATAATATAAACTTGGACAAATAAAATTTTGAAAATTTGTACGCACATTCTCTGGATAATTTTATTAGACCTTGTTCGAAGGTGTTCCAAAATACAAACATGGTATTGCGAAAAAAATGTTCTTGTCAGACATTCCTATTGAATTCCGTGTCTAGGCACACTCATTATTGGAAAATTTTCCGTTTATCATATTATTTAATTAATAAGCGACTCACACATTTCTACGCATTAAAATATTCGTTACAACTGAATATTTAATATATATGAATTATTTTTTTAAATAAAACTACAAAAAAAAGGATAAAATTAAAGATAAAGAAATTAATTATGCATGTGATTACCATATTTATTAAAGCCTTTGTAACGTAAAGTTTTCCCTGATTTTGTTAAGAAATATATACACAAGCTTAGTATTTATGAATAGTTTCCTGTTTGTAAATTGTTTATTTTCATAGTTTTTTAACGTTTATTTACTCTATTTTGGTACAATAAAGTCGAACAATTCTTATTAATTCAATTTAATACATTTTTTTATAAATGTATGTTAAAAAAACCCTAAAATATATTTGCCGATAATTCAATGGGAATTAATATAAAAAAAGGAATAATTCCAGAATTCATTCTGGAAATACTTGTTAATTTTTCCAATTATTTGGCCTATTTTCTTAAAATTCTTCCAGGCATTATTAAGCATTTAAATTTTTTTATATACTGTATTTTTTAGTCAATTCTTGTCCACGCATTCCTGGTATATTTAATAATAAAAAATTTTTTTTTAAAGATCCTCTAAGAATATTTAATTTTTTTCTTAGTTTTTAAGTTAGATTCTTTTTGTCAATTTCGCAAGTAATTATGTATGATATTTTGTTTGATTTGACTTTTATGCAGTTTTTAAAATTTGTCCAGGCATTGCCAGGCATGTCATATTTAATGCTTTACATTTTGTTTAGAGAGATATTCCAGAAATGCCTAAATAAATTTACAATTTTATAATTTTTTTTTAATTAATAACTTTTTTGGTATACAAAATCAGCGTTTTTCAAAATAAAACCATTTTTTTTTTTAATTTTTAAACTGTCCATAACTCATAAACTTGACCGAATAAAATTTTGAAAATGTGTACGCATATTCTCTAGGTAATTTCACTAGACACCTATTTCAGCACTTTTTAAAATAATTGCAGCTTTTTTTTTTATTCTAAAAAAGTGTCCATAGCTCAAAAATTTGACTGAATTTTGATTGTACACACAATCTCTGGATAATTCAATTGGACACCTATTTCAGCGTTTTTCAAAATATGAACAGGATTTCTAGATAATTTTGTATACATATTTTCTGGGTAATTTTATTGGACACTTATTTTAGCGATTTTCGAAATATAAACAGGATTTGGAGACAAACATTTGTTTACAAGAAAAACCATTTTTTCCCAAATAAGGCTTCAAAACTCACAAATTTAATCGAATAAAATTTTGAAAATTTATACAGAGATTCCCTGGACAATTTCATTAGATACCTATTTCAGTGCTTTTGAAGATTTTGAGACAATTTTTTTTTCCAAAAAAGTATCTATGACTCAAGAACTTGACCAAATAAAATTTTGAAAATTTTTATATTTTTAAGACAATATTTTGTTTTTTTAATTATTTTCTCAACAAATCTTAAAAAGTGTTCATAGCTTAAAAATTTGATTAAACGCAATTTTATGCACACATTCTCTGGCTAATTTAATTTGACACCTATTTCAGCGTTTTTCACACACTATTGAATTCCGGTGTTTATACATACTAACTCATTATTGGAAAATATATTCCATTTATTAATAAAAACAACTCTGATCCCAATTAAACACTTATGTAGCAAGTTCCGGGTAAAATAACTCGAGTGTATTATTATTATTATTAATGGAAAAACGAACAGGCGTTAAATATGCAGAAAAAAGTCGTCAAGTCGTCAAGTTGTCGAGCTTAAGTTCACTCACTTTAAAACCGCTTAAAAAAAAACACAAAAACCTTTAACCGCCCGTCATTATTCCGTCGTGAGCAATAAAAAGACCGTCATTCCTTTAATTGTTGCTACATCCAGTCATCGACGGTAAATCACCGTAGGTATGCGAAAAAGCTATTTGGAACAGATTAGTGACGCACTCAGTATTATTAAATATTTTCTTCTCATTTTCTTTTATGCTTTCAAGCATTTAACCTAATCGTGAAAAAATAATTTTTCTTGTCTCACTGGTTTCATATCAACGAAGTCTCTATCTGATGTCTCAGTGTTTCCTGGCACAATTTACTGCATTTTCTTATGCAGCCGCCGTAAATATCCAATTTTATTACACTGCTCGTTTTATAACGAGAATATACGCAAATTCCCAAAATTCCTTTAACCAATTTATTACTTGGGACTTAGCATTACATCGAGCCTTTCCTTTGAAGTTTCCTTCTCATTTTACGGCTATAAAATGTTACGAGGTTCTTTAATTTTTACTTTAGGTGAAACCTCTTGGAGCCGGAGAGTACATGACCACCAATTTGACGTTTTTCAACCATACCGAGTGCCAATGCAGATCCAGGAAGTCCCTGGAGTCAACTACCACCACTGAACGAATAAAACGTGTTGCTGATCATTTGAACGAGGTGGATAATCTTGAAGTTAGTCTCAATAATTCACCGGAAATGTTAACCAAGTGAGTATCCATCTAATTAATTTTTATCTCGTAGGACAGTGTTATGCAATTTATAAGGTGGAACACCGTTAACTTTATTAAATGAAACCTATACATGGGGTACATTTTTGTAAGTTTTGTTGTGCGATGTAATTTCAAGGTTATGACAATCATTCATAAAAAAGTGCGTTTAAAAAAACACTCATTAATGTTCGGCATATTTTTTAATTGTCTCTTTTAAACCCATCGATCCTAATAAAATACTCGTGAGCATCTACAGTGAACTTATTTAAGTAAGTTTACTCCCCTCGCCTTTTTTTATGATTTTATTAAGGAACAATTGAGAAAAACTTACATTTTTTAGTAACTGATTTTTCTTTGACTCTAGTCAGGAAAACTAGCTAGGATTTAGAAGAGTCCTTTGTTTGATAATTTTGCTTCAACTCTTAACATTTTCCGGACTTTTGATTTTTAAGGAAATAATAACTTTCCTCCTGTTAATTTGAAAAAATGATTTTTATTAAATATTAATCATTTGCTAACTAATTCTTTTTAAAATTTTGCTTGTAATAGCGACATTTTTTGGAGACGAATGTTTTACCAAAAAAAGGAATAAAATGTTACAGTTACTGGCACAATTTAAATTAAAAATACTTAACGCCAACGCTTTTTTATTTTAACAATTTAAATCACTAAAAACCCTCGCTTTTTGGCTAATATCAGTATTTACTAGTGGTGGATTTGACCTACTTTCAATAAATTCTGTTCTATTCAAGTTTATGTTAAAATTTGAACTTTTTCAAGATTTAAGAAGGTCCAGGTAGACTGAATCCTTTTACTTGATGATTCCCAGACAAATATATAAATTTTTCATGCAATTTTGATGAAATTAAGCAACAAATTAATGCATCAGAAGGGTTTTTATTGAGATTTTTCTAATCTATGATTCTTTTGTACCCTTGGGATCCATTTGTCCATCTTTTTCTCTCTCTGTCACATGGTTGAATGCACGCAATTTCCTGAAAGAAATTAAAATATTCTTCCAGGCAGTTAAGGCGTCTCTTTTCTCTCTCTGTCACATGGTTATGTGCACTCAATTTCCTGGAAGAAATTAAAACATTTTTCCAGGCAGTTAAGTTGGAGTCTCTTTTCTCTCTCTGTCACATGGTTATGTACACTTAATTTCCTGAAAGAAATTAAAATATTTTTCCAGGCAGTTGAGTTGGAGTCTCTTTTCTTTCTCTGTCACATGGTTATGTGCACTCAACTGCTTGGAAGAAATTTAAAAAATCTTCTAGTCTTTTTTTTCTCTCTGTCACATGGTTATGTGCATTCAATTTCCTGGACGAAATTAAAATATTCTTTCAAGAATAAGCTCAAGTGCACTCAACTACTTGAAAGAAATTAAAATATTCTTCCAGGCAGTTGAGTTGGAGTCTCTTTTCTTTCTCTGTCACATGGTTATGTGCACTCAACTGCTTGGAAGAAATTTAAAAAATCTTCTAGTCTTTTTTTTCTCTCTGTCACATGGTTATGTGCATTCAATTTCCTGGACGAAATTAAAATATTCTTTCAAGAATAAGCTCAAGTGCACTCAACTACTTGAAAGAAATTAAAATATTCTTCCAGGCAGTTGAGTTGGAGTCTCTTTTCTTTCTCTGTCACATGGTTATGTGCACTCAACTGCTTGGAAGAAATTAAAATATTCTTCTAGTTTTTTTTCTCTCTCTGTCACATGGTTATGTGCACTCAATTTCCTGGAAGAAATTAAAATATTTTTCCAGGCAGTTGAGTTAGAGTCTCTTTTCTCTCTCTGTCACATGGTTATGCACACTCAATTTCCTGGAAAAAAATTAAAATATTATAAGCGGTTAAGGCGTCTCTTTTCTCTCTCTGTCGCATGGTTATGTACACTTAATTTCCTGGAAGAAATTTAAATATTCTTCCAGGCAGTTGAGTTGGAGTCTCTTTTCTCTCTCTGTCACATGGTTAAGTGCACTCAACTGCTTGGAAGAAATTTAAATATTCTTCTAGTCTTTTTTCTCTCTCTGTTACATAATTAAATGCACTCGAATTGGAATATCTCTCTCTCTCTATTACATGGTTGAATACGCTCAATTGTCTCGAAGAAATTAAAATATTCTTCCAGGCAGTTGATTTAGAATCTCTTGTCTCTCTCGGTTACATAGTTGAATGCACTCAACTGCTTCGAAGAAATTAAAATATTCTTGTAGCAAGGAGTCTTTTTTCTCTTTCTGTTACATTATTGAATGTACTTAACTGCCTGGAAGAAATTAAAATGTTCTTTACTTTTTAGTTTCTGATGGTATTGTTCGGATGTAATATTTTATATATTTGATCTGTAGATACTACGTCATTGAACTTCTTTCTTCTACTATTGTTGGACAATCTACAATCTTGACTATCCTAACGGAACTTAAGGACTATGTGAATGTCTATAAGATTCCTTAGAATCTGTTCTTATTGTATCAAATGTCTATGAGATATGACCATTTAAAACTGACTTCACGTCAGCAGATCCGTTTGCTTTTGCTACTTAAGCTAGAGCCATAAAATAAACTTAAGAAGATTTATATAAGAGTAAGTTGGATAGTGTTATGCAATACAGTGTTAACCCAAAAAAAATTAGTTGTGTGCACCTATAAACAAGTAAAAGGTGCATTTTTTCAATTTCCATTGTCGGCTTCTCGAATATTATCTGCCTTTTTGAAATAATTCCAGGCAGATGCAAATTTAGCGTATTATCCAGGCCTATGGTGCCTAGAAGACATAAAAATTTACATCAGTTGTTGGCATAGAAAGAAACTTACTGCAAAATTATTTTTAATTTCTGTAATAAATGTTAATTTCTTACTGTAACTTCTTTAAAGTGGTAATGTTGTGTAACAGCCGAGATTTATCCACTCCAGAGTACTGAATACAGACCTTCAGATTATTGTAGTTTCTATAAATGTTTTGCAAATAGCAATTATCAACATTTCACTACCAAATAGAGCCTATTTGATCATTCAGTGCCTACGTGACGACGTGAAGAAAAATGCAAATGATCACACCTTAAGACTGAGACAAAAGATTAATCTGGGTCTATAAGCATTTTCCAGAAAATCTTGTTTTAATTTGGTATCATCAGCAAATCGTGTTATTGTTACAATTATTTGGCACAGGTTTGGTTTGCTCATATGAATCACATTTGCTTGTAAGTTCATATGAGTATGAATGCTATTTGTATATATGGTGATGTAAAATTGAAAATACGACGTTTCGTCTTTTAGAGACTATCATAAACTTGCACCAGATTTTAATAGTCGTTATAAGGGTGAAAATTAATTTATAGTGTAAACCTGTTATGCCCGTCTCTCTCTTTCTCACGGAGGTCTTATGGAAACCCAAATGAAAAAGTGTCAGTTATTTTGATCTATGCTTTTAAATATAGTCACATAGTTTATTTCAGAATTTCAATAATTTTACCTAGTGCCAATATTACTGTAATAACTGAACTGTTGCAATTGAAAAAATGGTCAAGCTCTATCTTAAAGATATTAATCCAATTAAATGTTTCAGGTGTAAATGTCCCAAACACTTCATCCCAAAACTAAAGTCCGATTCGACTTGTTACTGTGACTGCGACATAATCAACAAAGCCTGTTTAATGATGAAGAAAGGGAAAGAGCATCTGAGTTATTCCGATAGAGTGTATGTAAATAAATAATTTTTAAAATAAAATATTTAATGTTGCCATTCTTGTTTTCCAGGTGTATATTAAATGGGGAGTGTCAAACAGTGGCGTGCCAGTACGGCTCTTATAACAATGAAGTCGGAAAATGTCCTACTTTCGAAGAATCTTGATGAGCAGACAAGAATATACATATAATTATTAAGTCTAAATTGGTATAATATTTGTAACATATTTCTGTTTGTGATTTAAGTGCTGTAGAATAGACTGTAGAAGGTTCTTTTTGTATTGTATTGTAACTTATTGAATTATGGTAAATTATTTATTTTTTTATCGAGTGCTTACGAGAAAATGTTAGATGCTTTTTTTTACTATATAGAGTATGCAATGCATTAACCTGCGTCAATTTGTCTATTAAGTATTATCTTTTTTTTTTATTCAATAAATTAATCGTGGTTTTACGACAAAATTAAGAGTGTGAATGTTTTTTTATTGGGTTTCCTCAATATATCCTTGGATAGATGTTAATTGACCCTAAAGACACAGTATATTTCATTAACATTCATTAAGTAGAATAAAAATATAAAATTAACGGCATTTGCGTAATGGGCAAGTCAGTTTTTGCCAAAAACTTCAATTTCTGCTAATTTCATGACGAAAACAATAGAACACAAGATGATAGATAATTTCATGCTCAACAAGATCTGTTTTAAGCATTTTTGGTGTAGAACCAATGGTTTTTGAAATATTTAAAAAATTACATAATGACTCACTTTTTCCAAAAAAACTAAATTTCTACTAGTTTTAAATGTAGAACAGAAAACAATACATCATAATCTGTTTCAGTTTTTAGTTCTGTTTAATTATCACTTCAACGGACCTTTCTTCAGATCTCTCTCTCTTTTCCTCTCACTTGAAGACCAGGTAATCATGCTTACTTACTATCACTATGGATGTGTGTGTAATAAGGGAGTGGTGAAAAATAATAGTAATTATCTTTGATTAAATTTTAATCAAAACAGGCTTCACAGTACATGGACGAAAACTACGATACATAATGCATCTACAATTACTTTTATTTATAGATTCGTCAGTTATGTATTGATTCAAATGGTCTCCATAATTGCATTATTAACGAGTAATTTATTATTACTTCCAGGCAGTTGTGTCCCTTTTCCATGCAGTAGAATTTATCATTACTTCTAAGCAGTTGATAACCCTTATTTGTTATTTTCCATTAAATAAAGTCATTTCCTAGTTCTGTCAAGGAATTGAGATCATTCTTTGACATTTTCAGACTGTTGAACTGACTTCAATTGCCTGGAAAAAATGAATCATGATTTGAACTAACTGACTGATTGAAAAAGCATATTTCTTTGTTCTTCATTAATTTAAACTAGTTAATCACTACTTCCAGGCAGTTGAACCCTTTGATTACAGACGGCAACGTCGCTTTTAATCATTGACATCGACTCAAGCAAAAATCCGGTAGGGCATGATTGATGTAACGCGACGTTGCCAACGTGTGGAGAATTTTAGGAAAGTTTAAATTATTTTTCCTTGGGTGTGAAAAAAAACTCAAATTATTAATAAATTGGCACTTTAATGGTCTCATAAATGTTCTACAGAAAATGCTGGTTTCATGCTACTTATATAAATAGAAAAAAAAATGGCAAGAAAATAAATAAATAAATAAAAATCCAAAAATCACAGATAAAACAATAAATAAATAACTTTAATAACCGCAAAGTCCATCATCAGGAACGTATTTTGAGAAGAGCCTAATGAACTGGTCAAGTGGACAAAACTCTTCGCATTCTGGAATTTTTAGCAGTTGAGGAAAATCCGTTTCGTAGTTTTGATAGAAAACCTAAAAAAAATAATTAATTTATTCATTGTCTAGTGAATATCAAAATAAACGTTGCAACAACGCGTGCAGATGATAGGCCTTTGATTGAATTAAACCTTTGAAATTTTAGGATCATTGACAACGTTGCATCAGGTTTTTATACAATTTCTTAGCCTTATGCTTAAATATGCGACGTTGCCCAAGTGACAAATGAAGGATATTATGTTCAGTGGAGTTTTGATAATAAAAATTATATTATTGAAAGAAATGTTATTTAGGCATGTTGGCAACGTTGCAATATACTCTCACAAAGTTTTAAACGTAGTATACTTGACATGCTCTTGCATCTATGAATGAACGAACGAATGCCAAAGTACGTCGATTATTCATGAATGAAGGTTTGACAGTGAATGGATATACGACGTTGCCAATAAGAGAGAACTTTCAAGAATGCAACGTTGCCAAACAACCTTAAATTTTTTTTAATGAAACGTAAAATTTATTCTTTGAACCAAATATGCGACGCTCAGAACTCAGATTTCAAAAATTCTTGAATTTTTTTTTTTGGAAATTAAAAAAAAATTACCGGGACCCAAAGCATCAAAATACCAACAAAAAACCCTTATGAATAATTTTTCTCAGTTTAATAGCAACGTCACAAAAAAATTGTGAAAGTTTCGCTCATTGACTCTTGATAAAAAAATGGTTTTTATTTTTTCCTAGAAAAAAAATATAGGTCTGCCAGAAAAATTGTCTTTACAAAAAATGTCGGCTCTAAAAAGGAGTGCATTTAAGAAAAAAAATTGAGTTTTTATATATAACCGTTTTCCAAAAAATCCAGAAAAACTGCTTTTCCTATTTTCCCACTTTTCTCAAAAACTATAAAAAAAATCGACGTTTTAATTGTTGCATTTGCTTCTATAAATAAATACCTAAAATAAAGCTAGAATACTCTTTTTTTCCAAATTGCTTAATAAAGGAGTTATGACGATTTAAAAAAAATATATTACCTTAATTCCAATTTCTCCATTAATCCTATGCACCTCCAAGATAACGTGCGCCCCATAATTAGGAATATGGGGCCAAAATACGTCCAATAAAATCAGCAACTGAGCGACGTTATTCTCGTGTGCAGAATAAAAGTGAATTTTCCTCTTACTGTTCCGATCGGAAATCTTCTTCGCAGTATCACTGAGGATTTTCTTCAATAAATAGCCGCTGGCCATTTTCCTTAAATCATCATTGGCCATCATGACCGAATATTCTCTTATGGCCAGATCGATTATTAGTCGTGGCCACACTTTTTGGGTCCAAGGAGGAAGGAAAAGTCCGTTTTCTTGTTCGGTAGATAGGCCGAAGTAGAGATTGTAGATCTCTTGGAAACTTGTTACGTTCAAACCGCTATTCCTGAAAATGAAAATGACGTTTGTTTAAAATTATAGGGCAAAATTGAATGGGAGCTTTAGGAATTTTTAGGCAAGTTGGCAACATTGCATCGAGTTCTTTTGCGATAAGGTTGAACTTGACGCGACGTTGCCGTCATGAATAAATGTTTACGACAAGTTGGTGTGCATTAGATGAAGTCAGTTTTTTTACAAAAATCTCAATTTCTACTAATTTTAAGAAAAAAAGTGTAGAATATAAGAAGATAGACAATTTTATGCTCAACATAATCTCTCCCAAGCATTTCTGTTGTAACACAAACAGTTTTCCCGATATTTGGAAAATTGCGTAATGATACTCGATTCAGTAATGGATGGCTTAGTTTTTTCGAAAAATCTCAATTTCTACTAATTTGATGAAAAAAAGTGGAGAACATAAAATGATAGAAAATTTTATGCTTAACAAGATCTATTCTAATCATTTTTGCGGTAATACCAATAATTTTCTAGATATTTGAAAAATTGTGTAATGATAAGCTGGAGTGCATTGGATGCCTCAGTTTTTCCCAAAAATCTCAATTTCTATTAACTTTATGAAAAAAAATGTAGAATACAAAATGATAGACAATTTTATGCGCAACAAGATCTCTCCTAAGCATTTTTGTTGTAGGACCAATAGTTTTCTATATATTTATCAGTAAACTATGCTGCTAGTAACCATCAATACAACGTTACCAAACAAGTTAATTTAATAAAACTTCAAACTAAAAGTTACAAGATTAAATGAAAAATAAGTGGAACTTTCCAGAAATTGTAGGGCCGTTGGCAACGTCGCATTTTGTATACGTCTCGGATATTCTTGAATAAAAATGTCAAAATTTCTAAATTCCAAAAAGAGACAAAAAAATTATTGAAAGGTCCGATAATTGGTAGGCACATTGGCAACATCGCATTAGGTACTTAAGCTTTAAAAAAATAGACGGAACTCGTTGCAACAAGTCGTACGTTAATTTTAATCTGGATTTAACTAGCACTGGCCTTCTTATACATGTAATGAGGGTTGTCTAGCGTCATCCTAATAAGAAGACCGGGACTATTGTTTAAAGAAAAAGCATCAAGATGGCGCTCACTTGTCTTGTCAGTGTTTGTCTAAGCCGGTTTTACTTGTCACTTGTCATGATTAAAACGCCACACTGTTGCCAACTAATTGTTGCTGGAATGACTGTCAAAGTAGCGAGCTAATAACCGATGTTGCCAACGTGACGCATCGAAGAAAATAATTAAAACTGCTTAATTATAGGAACGTTGGCAATTAATGACGTTTTTACCTAATAGTGATTTTTCTTTTTCTTTTTATTTAATTTATTGGGGATATATAGAAAATGATTTTAAACGACCGCGCTGTTGCCAATTTCGTCCCAGTTAACCCACACACTTTACCTGGAAATATAACTGAAAACCTTCCGGAACTTCTTGTACTCAATTTGCATCTCCCATGACCCCTTGACCTCCTCGTACATCCGCAAATACGTAGGACACTCCACGCCCATTAGTACCTTATCCCTATTCCTTGGAACGTAGTTATAAGGTACAGGTTGCCACATCAACGCTTTATTCCAGACCAGTTCGCCCTTGGGAGGAAACAGTCCTGCCAAAGCGAGCTCTAGGGAGGCCTTGGTCCTGTTGTAGTCTGTTGATACAGCCTCCACTTCTTCCGGTAGAAACAGGTCGTTAAGGAAGTACTTGTAGCGCCTGCGTAGTGACGTGCCGATGCTGAATTCGCGCAGTTTTCCGGCCTGAAATTGTTGAAAATCCGGTTAAATTTCCTGTGATTTTTCATTGAAATTGTTGGCATATTGGCAACGTTGCATTCAGTTTTTCGAGAAATTTTATCGTAGTCATATAGTCGGTAGGTGGCGCGCAAGTAAAAACGCCCAACTCGTCACGTCAAATATCCAAAAATTGCTTTTACATGTCATTATTTTTCTCAGAAGCTATACATCGAACAGGAACATAATGCAACTCAGAAGATACAGAAAACAATTTTTTAGAAATTATATTAATGACTCAGAAAGCTATCACCAATAGATTTTGAGTCAATAATGAAATTGCTAATGTTTCTTGAGTAACGAAAGTCAGATGTCCAAGAATTGCCCTTACAAGTCATTAAATTACTCAGAAATTATATATTGCACAGAAACAAAATGCATCTCAGAAGATACAGAAAATACCTTTTTACAAATTATATTCATGACTCAGAACGCTATTGCCAATTGATTTTGAGCCATTAATAAAATTGCTCAGGTACCGATTAATGGCATCCAAAGGAATGCTTTTACAAAAAAATTGAATATCTGAAAATCTATATGTTGCAGATCATGGGAATAAGTATCAGAATATTCAGAAAATAATTCTCTAAATATTGTAATATTGACTCAGAAAGCTTTCATCAATAGCCTCTGAGTCACCAATGAAATTGTCAATGTTTCTTGAGTAACGAAAGTCAGGTGTTCAATAAGTGCCTTTACAACTCATTAAATTACTCAGAAACTATACATTGTACAAAAATAAAATATACCTCAGAAGATAGAGAAAACAATTTTTTATAAATTATATTATTGTCTCAGAACGCTAATACCAATTTATTATGAGCAATTAATAAAATTGCTCAGGTAATGATTAATAGCATCCAAAGGAATGCTTCTACAAAAAATTTAATATCTCAGAATCTGTATGTCGCAGATTATGGATTTAAGTATCAGAATGTTCAGAAAATAATTGTCTAAATATTGTAATATTGACTCAGAAAGCTATCACCAATAGACTCTGAGTCACTAATGAAATTGTTAATGTTTCTTGAGTAACGAAAGTCAGATGTCCAAGAATTGCCTTTATAACTCATTAAATTACTCAGAAGCCATACATTGTACAAAAATAAAATATGCCTCAGAAGATACAGAAAATATTTTTTTACAAATTATATTAATGACTCAGAACGCTATTACCAATTTATTTTGAGCCATTAATAAAATTGCTGAGGTATTGATTAATGGCATCCAAAGGATTGCTTCTACAAAAAATTGAATATCTCAGAATTTATATGTCGCAGATCATGGATTTAAGTATCAGAATATTCAGAAAATAATTGTCTAAATATTTCAATATAGACTCAGAAAGCTATCACCAATAGACTCTGAGTCACTAATAAAATTGTTAATGTTTCTTGAGTAACGAAAGTCAGGTGTTCAATAAGTGCCTTTACAAGTTATTACATTTCTCAGAAAAACTATACATTGTACAAAATTAAAATATACCTCAGAACATAGAGAAAACAATTTTTTATAAATTATATTAATGTCTCAGAACGCTATTACCAATTTATTTTGAGCCATTAATAAAATTGCTGAGGTATTGATTAATGGCATCCAAAGGATTGCTTCTACAAAAAATTGAATATCTCAGAATCTATATGTCGCAGATCATGGATTTAAGCATCAGAATATTCAGAAAATAATTGTCTAAATATTTCAATATAGACTCAAAAAGCTATCACCAATAGACTCTGAGTCACTAATAAAATTGTTAATGTTTCTTGAGTAACGAAAGTCAGATGTCCAAGAATTGCCTTTACAACTCATTAAATTACTCAGAAACTATACATAATACAAAAATACAAAAATAAAGTATACCTCAGAAGATAGAGAAAACTATTTTTTATAAATTATATTAATGTCTCAGAACGCTATTACCAATTTTCATCAATAGCCTCTGAGTCACCAATGAAATTATCAGTGTTTCCTAAGTAACAAAAGTTTTTTGGTCTCTGGAATATTTCTTATTTTTATTAAAAAAAAAATACTAGAGCTTTTCGGAAATTGTTGACGAATTGGCAACGTTGCATTACGTTTTAACGCACCTGCTGCTCGAGTAGTCACGAATTTACATTTTCCGGTCAATGCTGGTCATAGAGCGACGTTGTCAGTGTGAACGCGAAATTTGTGTTTCTGGGGATTTTTTTTTTAAACTAAATTGAAGTTTATTTATCAGCAAATTTAAACTCAAATTACTTAAATATTTATTTTTTATTGAAATTATACGGCAAAAATTGCAACAATGCCTTACGTTCTTACTCAAATTTTATCGTGGAACTATGGCAGCGATGTTGCCAAGTTTAGCAGAAAAAGTGTTTGTCTGGAGAGTTTGAATTTCAGTGAAAAATTTCTGAACAGTGGCAACGTCGCATTTATTTTGTTGGCAACATGTAATACTCTCAATTGATGCGTACATGTCTGTCAAAGGCCTCATATGGTTGTACAGGAAATTGTTGACACATTAGCAACGTTGCATTACGTTTTGCTTGATATCTGTTCCATACTCATTAATCAATTTCTATCAAAGTGATGACAGTCAGCATTAAGCGACGTTGTCAATTTAAACAAGAAATATGAGATTCCAAGGATTTTTAAATTTTTATAAAAAAATGAAAAGTTATTAGGACTCGTTATAAAATTGTGTTCTTAGACACATTTAATTCCTATGAAACCTTGGCAGCAATGTTGCCAACTCGAGCAAAAAAAAAGCGTTTTTCTCGAGGGTTTGAATATAACGAATTTCCTCTTAACTAGCAATGAAAAATGCTCAAAATTTTTCAGAAATTGTTGGCACATTGGCAACGTCGCATCGGTGTTTCCCACATACAAATTATTTTTTTTTTTTAATGAAAATTAATTGAAATTTTTCAGAGTACGCAATAACACATTAGGTTTTCCCGTTCAAAAATGCATAGTTCTCGACGTTGCCAAGTTTGCCCAAAAAACCTTTTTTAGGGATTTTTCATAAATAAATGTAGACTTTAGTAAACATTGCCAAATAACAAATACATGGTTGCATTATATACTACTTACATTTGTTAATTGCCCTAGTCCGTAAGGGTAGTAAGTCTCATTTAGGTAGGGATCGTTAGGGTACAATTCTTGAAA
This sequence comes from Anthonomus grandis grandis, assembly GCF_022605725.1. Taxonomy (NCBI): domain Eukaryota; kingdom Metazoa; phylum Arthropoda; class Insecta; order Coleoptera; family Curculionidae; genus Anthonomus; species Anthonomus grandis. Next base: position 2,025,926 of record NC_065559.1, read on the forward strand.
ACTGTTTGGAGTTCTGTTTCCATGCCTAAAGATCTGAAATATCAAAAGAATTTATTATTATCACTATCAATATCATTAGTTTATCGAGAATGAATTTTATGTAAAACATTTTTTAATTAAGAAATCTTATGAACTACATAAGCCTTTTTTAGTTCCACTTTGACCTTTGATAACTCAAAAACTACATGAGGCATCTTTATGAGGTTTTCACTCAAAATTAAAGTAATTCTTACTGAACAATTTCGTATATGAACATTTCCTAAAGCTCAAAGACGTCCTCTCAAAATTTGAAATTGATTTTTTAGTGTAGGAAACAACTTACCACATGACTGAGCATCAAAGTTCTGGATATTTCCACTGGATCGTTCTGATGTTGATGATTATGTTGATAAAACACATGATTCTCAACTGGATCATTAAAAATTAGATTGTTTTCAACAAACTCATCTGGCATAAATAAATCTTTAGGAAGAGAACCGACTGATGCAAACAGAGCGATAAAAGTAATAATTTTTTTAGCCATATTTGGATGTTTGTTATTTATTCAATTAATTAATAACTTCTGAACTACCGAACCTTTTTGATTGACCTTTTATACCAGAAAAGAGTGGTTTAGTTTAAATGATGCATATTATGTAGATAAATGACCAGGGAGGGGAATTCTGCCCATTTCGTGACAAATCTGAAAGTTTTGAAGAGTTTCAGGGATCCCTGAACGTCAGCAGGTCGATTTGGGTAAATCGGAAATAAATTTATAATTAGTGTAGTAAGTGTGATTCGCGATAAATCATTTCACATATGTGCGAAAGGAGTAAAAAAAAATTAAATATGGGAGTTTTAGCATGGATTTTTTTTTAGAATTTCATTTTTATAGGGTATAAATGCTTATATCTCTGAAACCATGAGAGTTAGAGATCTGAAAATTGATACATAGATTCATTTAATAAATTCATTGGACACCTATTTCGGCGTTTTTTGAAAAAATGGGTTTAAAATAAAAAAACTAACCTGGAAACCTGACAAGATTTTTTTTTAATTGAAATTTCTAAGGTAAAGTGCTCATATCTCTGAAACCACTAGAGTTAGAGATTTGAAAATTGATACACAGATTCTTCTAATAAATTCATTGGATACATATTTCAGCGTTTTTTGAAAAAAGGGTTTTAAAATAAAAAACTAACCTTGAAACGTGACAAGATTTTTTTTTAATTAAAATTTCTAAGGGTAAAGTGCTCATATCTCTGAAACCACTAGAGTTAGAGATTTGAAAATTAATACACAGATTCTTCTAATAAATTCATTGGATACCTATTACAGCGTTTTTTGAAAAAATGGTTTTAAAATAAAAAAACTAATCTTGAAACTTGACAAGTTTTTGTTTAATTGAAATTTCTAAGGTAAGGTGCTCATATCTCTGCAACCACCAGAGTTAGAGATTTGAAAATTGGTACACAGGTTCTTCTAATAAAATCATTAAGCCCGTATTTCAGCGTTTTAAAAAAAAAATTATTGAAATTACAGAAACTGCTTTTCTTTTAAATTAAAATTTCTAGGTTCAAAACGCTCACACCAAAAAGCACAAATCATCAATACTCCCTGATTAATGACAGCGTTATTACAATATATTAGATTTGAAAAAAAAAGTTGATCAGATGCAATTAAATTATGCATCATTAAAAACATCTTTTACAGATAATCGGTATTGAAGAAAATTTTTAAAACTGAATGAATTATACATTTTTCCATAGTGCTATTCGCCTGTAAAGAACTCCATTAGGTTAGTGTATTGAGGTAAATATTCAACATTGATTTTTTTCAACATCTTTTATAGATAATTAGCACTTGGAGACAAATCTTTCATCGAATTATTAACGTTTAATAGTTCGCTAAAACTCCTTGATCGAGTTAAAGGTCAACTGAGCCCTGCCTTTATTAAATCCCAATTAAATCTACGATTATTTATTAACTATAAGAGTGACCATGCATGTTATTAAGTGCGGTATTTTAATAATTTCTTTTCGGTAAATTATTTCGTCGCATTGGGATTTCCCTTTTTAGGTAAAAGATTTCCATGACTGATTGGGCAAACTTAGTATGTCATAAATATGAATTTAATTTTTTATTTTATTTTATTAAAAAAAAACTAATTATAATATTAAAACATTTAATTATTATTATTTATTTATTATTATTATGTTGACAATATAGCAGGCGGTGAGACCGATGAAGCTATTGTTTCTTCCGTATGTTTCAGGCTTGAGTAGGTAGACCTGCTCACATGCAGTAGTGGATCATTCTCTCCGAGTTTTGTCCCAGCTCAACATCAACGCGATTCTTGAAGATATTCGTGTTTGGGGCCGTCACCGTTTCCTGATTTAACGAGTCCCACAAGTGCACTGCACGATTTGTTACAAAGTTTTTTCTGGGAAGTTTTGCCGTTCTTTCTTTTTCAAGCTTCCTTGTATGTCCTCGGAGATTATGGTTTTGGCTATAGTGGAAAAGGTTCGCCAAATTGCACTGGTAATAACCACTGGTAATCTTGTAGGTTTCGATGAGATCGCCTCTATGTCTTCGCTCTCTGAGAGTGGTCAAACCAAACCTGATTAATCTTTCTGGATATGGCACCCCGCTTAATTCGTAAGGGATTTTTGTTACTTTGCGCTGTAATTTCTTCAATTGGTCTATATCTTTAATATAATATGGGTTTCATACAATAAAGGCATATTCTATTTTTGGTCTTATGTAACTTTTGTATAGAGTGGATATCATTTAAATAGAATGGTCCTTAAAAGCTTGTTTTATCAGATATACTATCGAGTTTGCTTTTTTACAAATTCTGGTTATATGCGTTCCCATTTTAGGTCTGATGTTATTAGGACTCCTAGATCATTTTGTTCGTTCACTGATTTTAAGGCACATCCATCCAGAAAATATTCATTATCAGGATTATCTGGACCGATCCTCAACACTGTGTATTTGGATGTGTTTAGTTTCATACCCTATTGCCTTGACCACATCTCAACATTTTGCAGGTCTGCCTCGAGCAGCGCTGCGCTGGTTAGAAGATATGGACTGGACAGCTCCCCATTGACTATAACCTGGTAGAATCTCTCATTCAGTAATGCCTTGATCAGATCAAGCAGCTTTCCGCTGACTCCAAAATGCTCCAGCTTTCCCATTAAGAGCTTGTGCGGGACTTTATCAAATGCCTTTTCATAGTCAAGATATATTATGTCTGTTGGCTGGCCATTGTCGTGATTTTTTGTCCAGTCATTCAAACACTCTAAAAGGTTTGTTGTTGTTGAACGTTTAGGCAAAAATCCATGCTGAGAGGCAGGTATCAAACCATTCTCCAGAAAGAATGCTATGAGCTCCTTAACTATTACTTTCTCCATACATTTCAGTGTGTTGCATGTGAGGCTGATAAGTCTGTAGTTTTCCGGTTTGTTCCGGTCTCCCTTCTTGAACAGTGGTGTCACTATTAAATGTTTCCATTCTTGTGGTATCTTTCCTTGTTCTAAGCATTCCTGCATTGCCCCCGAAAGCAAGGGACTGAGGGAATTTCTGCAATTTTGAAGGAAAACTGTTGGGATTTTATCTGGTCCTGGGCTTGAGTCCCTTTTCATATTTTCAAGCGCTTCTTCGACTTTCACTTTTGTAAAGTGAATAGTTACAATTGAGGGTTGCACCCTGCTGTGATTAGGCAATAATGGAATTGGATATGAATCCTTCGAGAATGCTGTATATCAAACTGTTCTGCGAATGTTGCCGTCATGGATTTGCTGTCTAGAAACTTCTGGGTTGCTGTATCTTTTAGGGTTATGGTTGAGTTTTCATATTTCTTTCTGGCGTCGACAAACTTATGTTTGGTAATATTATTTTAGCACATATAAGCTTGATATTTGTCCTGAGTTTTGATTGTTATATACTTTTCCCATAGTTTCCGTTTTTTGTTAATTTCTTTGAAAATATTTTCATTTATCCACGGTTTTTGGGGGTTTGGTTTCACACGTCTGGTAGGAACGTATTGTTCGATAGCACCATTCACAACATTTTGAAAGTTTTCGAAGATCGATTTGTTCGCATGCGCTGGTTGTAGTTGAATGAAGTGTTCATAGTTTGCAGTGTAAAAGTTCCTTCTTACAATTGTTTGTGTTTGTTTGGGTGGAATTTTTAGTGTTCTTGCTTTTATTACGACATCGTTGGTTATAAAGAGGTCCAAAAGGGAACTTCGGTCTTTTCTGTATCTTGTTGGGAAATCAATCAACTGCTGGGCTCCTATTTCTTGATACATCTTCATAAAATCCTGCGTCTTTTTGTCTGGTGGTGCAATTCAGAGACTTTTCTAGTTAATGTCTCCCACAAAAATTGTTGGACATTTTGATGATGTGTATGCCTTTTTTATAGTATCTATCATGTGGGTATTGACCTCTTCGCTAGTGGTTGTTCTCGGTCTGTATTAACAAGCAACAGACAAATTCACTTCACATATCTGGACATACTGCATCAATTGGTGTTTGGAATTTGTGACTATCCGAGAAAATGCAATTTATTTTAAAGCCATTAATTTTTTCCTTGGCCAGAATACATATACCTCCCCCTTTTTGATTTTGACGGTCTCTGCGGTATGTATTATATCCATCTATGCTAATCACTTATGCCGCCCTGCAGCCATGTTTCTGTCAGCATAATAAAAGTGGGATTTAATCATTAAACATTTTCAAACATTTAACTTACCCTGGAAAATTTAAAGAAAAAACAACAGTGGCTTTTATTACATTTTTATTTTTACTTTTTGTGTACACTTTTTGTGAAATCTTTCATATCCTCTTAAATATTAAAAATATAGATTTAATAAAAAATGCCTCAGAGAGCTTGGGTCTATTACTCATAATCCAGATATGGCAGATTCCTGTAAGAAACTTTATTGGGATGTTTTCTTTATTTATTGGTGAGTTAAACATATTATGCACATACATTAATAAAGTGGACTTTATAATTTACTAATAAATTTATCTAAACTAAATTTATCACCATTACTAACACCGAAACCAACAACCCAACCAAGGACACTGACTTAAACTGTCCAGCTCCTCCACCCAAATTATCCAAATGTAATTTCTCCTTCAGGTCACTAGGAACATCCACATAAGTCTTATTCAACCCAACTGTTTTAATCAACTTCCTCAGCTTATCAACGTCAACATGATCCCCCTCAGAGGACCAAATGGTCAAAGTAGAACCCTCGAATTCACTTGTTAAATTCACCAACAGATCCACACTTTCCGCAGCTAGTCCAGCCCTAACGGGAAAAGTTATTTCAGCGGAAACATTATTTTTTTTAACTGTCTCGATCATTTCTTCAATTTCATCGGAGGAGTATGACCCAGTCATGTTAGCACCATAATTGGTGGTCCAACCAACAGAAAGGGTTGCATTTACAAACAATTTGGCTGTAGCAAAGAATCTTGCAGGATCTACTGGTGTTACTGTAGAATTTATTGGTCCCGCTAGGATATCTGCATTTATCCAGATGGGAAAATCAACCTGAAATATAGTCATCATTGTAAGCATAACGTTAAGGTTCTAATTGTCTTGAGATTCATTTTTATATCAAGCAGATAATAGTGACTACACAGTTGTTATCTATAGCGTATTAGTTTAATTTGAAATTGTAAAAAGCTGTTATTGAAATAAATATTAGCATGCCAAGTTCTGCAGAGTGAAATAGCCACTACAATTTATACACATAGTTGCTACATACCTCATTAAATTTTGCAACATAATCCTTTGAAGCCTCAAACACATCAATGGTTTTAAAGTCCAGTTTCACACCTTTTTTAGAGGATTCTGAGGTGTTAAAGTCCCTCACTTGGGTAAGAAAACTCTCCAGTGAGAGGTCGGAAGTGTTTGTAGGCGGATGAGCCATTATGGGTATAGGAGTAGTGTCTGATTGACCAGTGATTGTACCCAGGACAATATCCGCTTCAATCATATCAATCTTTGCTGAAAAATTGATAGTATTCACATGACACTAAAGCTTTTGACATTATTAAAGAAAAACCACATGTTATACACAAATAAGATTTGGTATACTATTTACCATCCTTAAGGGTACTGCTTAAATAGCTTTGGTTGTTTACTGCATGTGCCCAATTAATTTTGGTCAAATTTTGAGCAGCATCTGGAAAGAATTCCTGGGTTTTCATGGTGTGCACCCTATTGTCTAAAATTAGGGCTACAAACATTGGAAAAACATGTAAATTACTCGAGTTTTTGTGCATCTTCTTCATACATACCCGATAGAACTAAAACATACAATTTTATGACGAACATTCTACACAGCACCTAAAACAAATAAATTTATATGTTAATATTTATATTTTAAGCTTAATAATTGATAAATGCTGTGAAAAGAGATGTAAGGCAAGGAAAGGAGAGGATAGTGAAGTTACTCCTCACTTCTTAGCGGTACAGAATCGAATTTTCTTGTTGCAAGCCATTATGTATATACTAAATTATGACTAAAATTTGAAAATTCACATGTAAAGTATAAAATTAATTAATTTAAAGCTTAAATTTCTAATAAAACAAAAAAGATAACAAAGTAGGGGATCCCCCAAATCAAAACATTGTGTGACAGTTGACTTAACAAATGACAGTGACAATTGATTTGACAATTTCAATTTTTAGGGCGTATTTACACATCAGAGATGTGACGTTACAATGAGATTGCGTTATTTGCAAGATTATTTTATTGTTTCTTAGATTTAAATGAATTAGTACTAAAGAGATCCACATATATTTCAAATATTTCACTGATTCACTTACTTTTTTGTATAATATAACACACAAAATTCGAAATAAAAATTACACACCTTATGGCGCAATTAACCAAAAACGACTGATAACGACAATCGCAACTTAATTTTATCCCCAGTTAGTAAAAATCAATATTTGCAGCCAATAACACGCAAATTAACCTGATTGCGCTTAGATAGGGTAAAATGATGATAAGTACTTCTTGGATTTTGTAAGAAGGTCGGCAACGGTGCATTGAGTATTTATCAAGAGCAAATTTTTTTGATTGACAGATGCTTGGACGTGGCAACTATGTTAGCAGTTGAAACAATCTGTCAATTGTCATTATTGGTATAATGTTAGTATTTTAACATTGCAACGTTGCCACATGTTTTTAGTAAATCAGTTAGGAGAAGCTTTTAAATAAATAGTCATTAAAGTTAAAATGGATTTTGTATGGTTCATTCGCATAGGATATTCTTGGGAGGGAACGCTCGTTTTTCATTGGATGTGTTTGCCATGATTAATTACTACTTTGCCAATGTCGTATACTACAAAAGAATGTAACTCGTATGTTCTACTAGTGATAGAAGAAAATCGGCGAAAAGACTTGGTCTTACCCCTAGGACTTTGACTATTAAATGTAATATAATGCGTCTCACTGAATTATGAGGAAATTAGGTCTTTTTTGCACGTTATTTGTTCCAAATACGTATAATAAAACATTCGGTAAACAAAATTAACGAGGAGCCGGTCCGTTTGAGAGCAAAGCAAACAGTGCTCATTTAACAGAACATTTATTAAAATATTGTTTACTGATAACGATAAAAGCTCAAATTAGATTATAAAAAGCACCTAATCCCATATGAATGAACCAAATAACTCACTGCCACAATTTTATAATACAAATAAATAAACATATTGCACAATTAAATTACCTGTTAAATAACTGTTAAAATGCACTTTTTGTAACGTCTAAAACTTATACCAAATAATCGTAATTTTTATTATCGAACCAACATAACGACCGTGATTGCTTCCAATTTAATCGTTATTTAAAGGTAGGAATGCGTTTTAAAATTCCGTTGGCGTAGCGAGCAATATAGATAAGAGGAAATTGTTTGTACATTATATCCGTTGATTCTATCAATAAAAATAATAAAAGACAAAACACAAGGTGGTGGTTACCTTTATTGAATTTCAGATAAGTCGCAGTGAGAATTTAAATTGCGGCGGGAAAATTGTCCGTGGTCTAATTGAAAAAGTCATGTGATCAAGGCTCCTATTGGTCGAATTTGAATTTTAACATTGGCGGCAATATTTTTTTGAGTTCCTATTGGTTGAATATAAATGTCTAGCTTGGCGCCAAATATTCCTACGAATTGAATTGTCGCATAGTGAGAATTTTATAGCTAATTTATTATTCTGGGTATACATATATGGAAAAGACTATAATATAAATACATATATGAACTAGGATAGGAAAGAAATGACAATAATCACACTGGTTTTGACATTAAACAACTGTCACAAATGTCATCGTCCGTGGAACCCTAGTCACTTCCGTCTTAATTTTTATAGGTTATCCGAAGGAATTACTGGAATTCCCATTAAACTAATGTTGCAATTTTAATTTTTTTTTCTGGGTAAATTACTTGTAACGCTTTTGCTGACAGTAGTTTGTTGCTACTGCTGATTTCAGCGTATTCTTCCGTCTCTTATTAACGGTCGTTTTGCAGGTAATCAGGTTTTAATAGTGTATTATAGAGATTTTATATTATATTACATTATTTGTTTGATAAGCAACTTAATGGGCTGGGGGTTCCATTCTAGGAACTTGCTTATTTTTTATTAATATCAAAGATTTGCCAAATAGTTGAAAGATATGGGGACCTTAAAGTGCTCCGAGGCTTAACTATTAAATTATTTCTAGGAATAAAATGCCTCCGAAGAAATCCAAACCAAATGGATTCATCATGTTTGCTCAAGAATTGAAAAAAACCCAGGGCAGAAAGTATACGTCTCTAAAGGAGGCTTGCGATGCTGCGGCACCTCTTTGGGCAGTAAGAACCCATTTTTCACCCATATAAATGGTACGTTTTCTATAAATTTCTTATTGTAGCGTATGTCAAAGGATGACAGACAGCCCTACATAAACAGATCCCACCAAGGGAATCGCGACTCGAGCCAATACACTTCAGAAGGCCTGGATGTGCAAAGGTTAAAAAAAGAGGAATCATTAAAACGTCAAGCGAGTGAAGTTGACCGTTATGCTATAAGAAGTACTATTAGTTTGGCACATCATAGCGACGGTATAAGATATTTCGGAAACCAATTTTCTTTATTCACACATTTGTTCTTCCAGAACTGGAGACGGAAATGTTCTTTTTAATCGACATCAACATCTTTTGTCACTATCAAATGGAGGATCGTTACTGGCCTGCTGAAATCTCGGTGTTATGCTTTAATCTAAAAGATGGAGTGAAACCAGAGAATATTTTCCACTCGATGATCATGCCGGGTCCAATGCCCATCGGGTACAAATTTGATGCGAAAAAACATTCGGATGAAACCCACCACATTCCGGTACCATATGATGATAATGTCGAAACCAACATGGAGGAGGTTTATTTTGAGTTAAAAGAGTTTTTGGATGTGAATTTTACCTTTCAAAGTGTTTTCTCGGTTTTATTTGAATTATTTTGCAGAAGAAAAAGATGCCTGGAGTGAAATCTATGCCCATGCTGTATGCAAATAAAAAATACACTAAAATGATCAAACGTATTTTGAACCTTTGGGGTGAAGAGTACGAGGGACAAACCGATATATTTAATGTGTATGAGATACAGGTAAGGAGTGATATTTTATAATTTGTAATTTTTATTTTATTTTATTATTTAGCTTATGTTGTACTATTTGAGAAATACTGTGGCTGGTGATGAGGTTTGGAATAAAATGTCTTTTAGCGAGAGACAACTGGAGAAGGATATTTATGCTTATGTATCCGAGATTGCTTGCCTGGTGAGTATATTTAGTGTTTTTCTGATGGAAAGTTTGTCTTATTTCATTCATATATTTTGGGAAATATGATGGGAGTTTTGAAAAAAACACCTGGTTTTTTGTTTGGAATTAAAAAACATTTCTTTTAAGGTAATTTGCATGAAAATCGGTGGAAAGTTGCGAAAGTTATCGCATATTTTGACTAAGCTTGGTCAATAGTTGGTGGATATTCTAAATTGCTTTAGTCCAGAAATTATTGAGTTTATCAAAATTGTAGATACATTTTTTGTTTGGAATTAAAAATTCTTCCCTGTTAACTAATTTTCACAAAAATCGGTGGAAAATTGAGGAACTTTGCCAAGATTTTGCAGATTTTTTGAAATTTTCCTTAGTTCCCAAACCATTAGGTTTATCGAAATTTTTGTAGATACATTTTTTGTTTGTATTTAAAATCTCTTTCTTTTAACCCAAATTTCATGAAAATCGATGGAAAATTGAGGAAGTTATCGCAGTTTTTGACTTACAATCTGTCTACGGACTTTGGGACATTTTTCAACATTTTTCCTTGACTCGGAAACCATTGAGTTTATAGAAATTTTTATAGATACATTTTTTGTTTGGAATTGAAAATTCTTCCCTGTGAACCAATTTGCACGAAAATCTGTGGAAAATTGAGAACATTTTCCCAGATTTTGCAAATTTTTCAAAAATTTTTTTAGTTTTCCAACCATTGAGCTTACGAAAATTTTCGTAGACACACTTTTTCTTTGCATTTAAAAACCCTTTCTTTTAAGGTAATTTTCATGAAAATCGGTGTAAAATTGAGGAAGTTATCGCAGTTTTTGACTTACATTCTGTTTTTTTGGAAATTTTCCAAAATTTTTCTTAGTGCCAAAAACTATTGAGTTTATGGAAATTTTTATAGATACATTTTTTGTTTGTATTTGAAAACTATTTCTTTTAAGCCAATTTTCATGAAACTCGGTAGAAAATTGCGGAAATTATGGCATCTTTTGACCAAAGCTCGGTCAATGACTGATGGATTTTCCAAATTTGCTTTAGCTCAGAAACCGTTGAGTTTGTGAAAATTTTTGTAGATATATTTTTTGTTTAGAATTAAAAATTCTTCCTCGTCAACCAATTTTCACAGAAATCGGTTGAAAATTAAGGATTTTTTCCTGGATTTTCCAAAATTTTCCCGGGTTCCAAAACCATTAAGTTTATAAAAATTTTTATAAATACATTTGTTGTTTGCATTTAAAATCTCTTTCTTTTAAGCCAAATTTCATGAAAATCGATGGAAAATTGAGGAAGTTATCACAGTTTTTGATTTACAGTTTAAACTGACTTAACAGTAAACGACTTGATAAATTTTCCAAGAATGTCTTGTTGATTCGGAAACCATTAAGCTTATGGTAATTTTTATAGATACATTTTTTGTTTAGAATTAAAAATGCTTTCATATGAACCAATTTTCACGAAAATCGGTGGAAAATTAAGGAAGTTTTCCCGGATTTTGCAGATTTTCATTAGTTTCAAAATCATTGAGTTTATGAAAAGTTTGTTTTCTCATCGATTGCTACAATTCTGTTTAGGTCTAGTTAAATTATAAAAATAACTTAATATTTGTAGAAAATCGTAGAGTCAAGCTGCTAAATCCAAAATCATCCTAAAAATCCTCGTTATCTTAAATAATCCTTGAACATTTCCCTTGCAAAACATGGACTTTGCAAAAAAAGTGGAAATGTTTCTTGTCCTATTAATATCTTTGAAGCTTTCTCATTCTTTGCAATCTCCACAAAAATAGGGAAATTTTGGGGGGCTACATGAAACCATAGCAAACGACCTCAAGATCATTAGAGATTCAATAAATGGTCTACGACAACATTTAGGTTTCTAGGTATTGTAATCGTGGATATTCATGTATCATAATTATTCTAATAGACTTTGCAAATAGTGGTGTTAAAAAAATGATTTTTTCTCTCCAAAATTTAGTTTCACGCACACTCCTATCCGGTCTACTGCACCAAGTCGATCGTTACACGTTACGCGTATATAATATGCGACAATTGCTGTCCAGATCTGAATATAGGGTTAATCGAGGGCCAACATGTGCCCTTCAATGCTGATCTTTCGGCTGAAGGTGACCCCCAAGGAAGCTCAAACTTGAGCAGTAAAAGTTCCCAGTTTGGAGGAAGATCCAAGAGAAGAGTAAGAAAATTACCGTAATAATAAATTGATTTTGATATTTAAAAAAAAAACAAGTTTTAGTCATAAGTGTCTCATAAATAGCGATACTTCAAATTCGATTTTATTACGGGTCAAAAGTAAGTCCAGAAATGGCAATTTTCAATTATGGTTAATTCAGTCTTGGGGTGTAATTAATTATCAAACAAGAAATATTTTAAATAGGTAATTCTTGTTTATATACTTTTTAACGTATTTAGGTTAAAACTGTACTTCTATGTAGGTCTGAAGATGCTGGTAAGGCGGCAAATTTGAATTTATTTTATATGCGAGACTTATGACTAAAACTTTTCTATTTTTTCATATTAAGTGTTTTTGAGAAGTATGCATGTTTTTTTTTTTTTTAAATTGATATTAAGTGAATTTTTTGTTGGTGTTTGGTTTGTATGAAAATTTTTGTAGATACGTTTTTTGCTTGCAATTAAAAAACGTTTCTTTGAAGCTAATTTCTATGAAAATCGGTAGAAAATTGCGCAAGGTTTTGCATATTTTGACTAAAGTTTGGTCAATGACTGGTGGATTTTCCAATTTTTCTTTAGTTCAAAAATTATTGAGTTCTTGTAAATTTTGGTAGATTAATTTTTTGTTCGGAATTAAAAATTATTCACTGTGAACTAATTTTCACGAAAATCGGTGGAAAATTGAGGAAGTTTTCCCAGATTTTGCAGATTTTTCAAAATTTTTCTTAGTTTCAACACCATTGAGTTTATGGAAATTTTTGTAGATACATTTTTTGTTTGCATTTAAAATCTCTTTCTTTTAAGCCAAATTTCATAAAAATCCGTAAAAAATTAAGGAAGTTATCGTAGTTTTTGACTTACATTCTGTCTAAGGACTTTGGGACATTTTTCAATATTTTCTTTGACTCAGAAACCATCGAGTTTATAGAAATTTTTGTAGATACATTTTTTGTTTGCATTTAAAATCTCTTTCTTTTAAGCCAAATTTCATGAAAATCGATGGAAAATTGAGGAAGTTATCGCAGTTTTTGACTTACATTGGGTCCAACGACTTGGAAATTTTCAAACATTTTCCTCGACTCGGAAACCATTGAGTTTATGGAAATTTTTGTAGACACATTTTTTGTTTGCATTTAAAATCTCTTTTCTTTAAGCCAAATTTCATGAAAATCGATGGACAATTGAGGAAGTTATCGCAGTTTTTGACTTACATTGGGTCCAACGACTTGGAAATTTTCAAAAATTTTCCTTGACTCGGAAACCCTTGAGTTTATGGAAATTTTTGTAGATACATTTTTTGTTTGTGTTTAAAATCTCTTTCTTTTAAGCCAAATTTCATGAAAATCGATGGACAATTGAGGAAGTTATCGCAGTTTTTGACTTACATTGGGTCCAACGACTCGGAAATTTTCAAAAATTTTCCTTGACTCGGAAACCATTGGGTTTATGGAAATTTTTGTAGATACATTTTTTGTTTGCATTTAAAATCTCTTTCTTTTAAGCCAAATTTCATGAAAATCGATGGAAAATTGAGGAAATTATCGCAGTTTTTGACTTACATTGGGTCCAACAACTTGGATATTTTCAAAAATTTTCCTTGACACGGAAACCATTGGGTTTATGGAAATATTTGTAGATAAATTTTTTGTTTGCATTTAAAATCTCTTTCTTTTAAGCCAAATTTTATGAAAATAAATGGAAAATTGAGGAAGTTATTGCGGTTTTTGACTTACATTGGGTCCAACAACTTGGATATTTTCAAAAAATTTTCTTGACTCGGAAACCATTGGGTTTATGGAAATATTTGTAGATAAATTTTTTGTTTGCATTTAAAATCTCTTTCTTTTAAGCCAAATTTCATGAAAATCGATGGAAAATTGAGGAAATTATCGCAGTTTTTGACTTACATTGGGTCCAACGACTTGGAAATTTTCAAAAATTTTCCTCGACTCGGAAACCATTGGGTTTATGGAAATTTTTGTAGATAAATTTTTTGTTTGCATTTAAAATCTCTTTCTTTTAAGCCAAATTTTATGAAAATAAATGGAAAATTGAGGAAGTTATTGCGGTTTTTGACTTACATTGGGTCCAACAACTTGGATATTTTCAAAAATTTTCCTTGACACGGAAACCATTGGGTTTATGGAAATATTTGTAGATAAATTTTTTGTTTGCATTTAAAATCTCTTTCTTTTAAGCCAAATTTCATGAAAATCGATGGACAATTGAGGAAGTTATCGCAGTTTTTGACTTACATTGGGTCCAACGACTTGGAAATTTTCAAAAATTTTCCTCGACTCGGAAACCATTGGGTTTATGGAAATTTTTGTAGATAAATTTTTTGTTTGCATTTAAAATCTCTTTCTTTTAAGCCAAATTTCATGAAAATCCGTAAAAAATTAAGGAAGTTATCGTAGTTTTTGACTTACATTCTGTCTAAGGAATTTGGGACATTTTTCAACATTTTCTTTGACTCAGAAACCATCGAGTTTATGGAAATTTTTGTAGATACATTTTTGTTTGCATTTAAAATCTCTTTCTTTTAAGCCAAATTTCATGAAAATCAATGGAAAATTGAGGAAGTTATCGCAGTTTTTGTCTTACATTGGTTCCAACGATTTTTGTAGATACATTTTTTGTTTGCGAGTAAAATCTCTTTCTTTTAAGCTTCTTATGAGCGAGACTTATGACTAAAACTTTTCTTTTTTTCATATTTAAATTAAGCGTTTTTTTCGAACTGAAATTGAGTGAATTTTTTGGGGCTATTTTAGGGATTTAACAGTGACATTGAAACGGAGTCGTCATGTAGCGACAGATGGGAATCCGAGTCAACTTTAAGTACCGGATCAACTTCGACGGTTACATCGAACACGGCCCTAAGTTCCCAACCGTGCACCTATTTCGTAAGTAAAAAAAAAATTAATTGCTACTATAACTTTAATAAACGTAGTGCCCCTTTTACAAAAGTGCTTATAACTTTGGTTCTATTTAATCTAGAGAAACGATATTTACCTTTTTGGAATCTACAAATATGGGGTTACAACTTGATTATTTCCAGTTAATTTTGTTATTTTCATGTACACGGGGTTCGATAGAAGTTCTTAATTTTATGAAATTTAACGGGTCGATTAGAGTTCACGTGAACTTGAATTGTATAGTTTTTGGTTATTGTCACTATGCAGGAAGTTTAAGACAATTGGGACCTAATTAAAAAAAAAAGATAGATGTAAAATAATGAACTATCAAAATTGTGGCATTTAAATTAAAACAGTTTAAATTTCACAGATGTACATACAATATTTTTTATATGCGTAATTTTCGTTTTTCAGCCAGAAACTAATCATGTGGGTGATTACAGTCTCAACTCTTCAGATGGGATGAGTTATGCCGGAGCCTCTGGATCTGGATTGCGTAAGTATATATTATACAAAGCTAATTTTTCATTTAATATAATTATTGTTAAATACATTGTTACTTACACAAGGTACATATTCCTCAACAACCAATAAACCAAGTACAATAATATGAAACCAGTATGTTCTATTTATTACAATTAAACGAAGAGCTTTGATGTTTCTGTTTGCCCTGAAGAAAGCCTAATAACTGAATTTGCCGAAACGTTGGCAATTAAAGAAAGAAATTTGAAAAGCTTGGATTGTTTTTTTGGCCAATCCAATTTCCATAAACTCAATGGTTTCAGAGTCAAGGGAAATTTTTGAAAATTTCCAAATTGTTGGACCCAATGTAAGTCAAAAACTGCGATAACTTCCTCAATTTTCCATCGATTTTGATGAAATTTTGCTTCAAAGAAAAAGATTTTAAATGCAAACAAAAAATGTATCTACAAAAATTTCCATAAACTCAATGGTTTCCGAGTCAATCAATTAAACCCTTTAAAATTATAATATTATATAAGCAAATTGCAATTTGCATTGGAATTTTGATTCAGAATGTACACTCTTTTAATTTTTATTTTTATTTTTACACGTTGTTTATTGAAATGAATCTCAAGAGACCTTGTTTATTTTTCTAGTCTAATTGGACCAATTAAACCTGAAAAACACTATTTCCAGGCGATCCAGACTTACACAGAACACTAGAAAATAGAGGGAAAAGTTGAATTTTCATTTAGAGTTTTTTTTTTAAATCTTAGCCTTAGCCTTTTGAAGCAAAAGTAGGAATTTTCACTTTCAAACATTAGGAGATATGGAAACCCAAACTTCTTTTCCGTCTACTGTAATTTTATTAAAGAATCAAATTATTTACGCTATAATTTGAAATAATAATAATATAATTTTCGCCGAAATTGTTTACGTTTATTTTTTTAAGGTATGTTAATATTTATTTTGTAGTGTATAATATTTTGTGAACATATATTTTTTGTAAGCGTTTTCAAAATTTTAGAAGGTATTTGTATAATAGCATGTCAAAGAGACTATTTAAACTTATTTAGGTTTACTAAATATGTATACCTTAGTCGCAAACTATGGGGTGGGGCATCTCTCCCATGCATTTGGGATAGATGCCCCATTGAAATTTTTAAAGAGTATGTTTTAAACATTGTATGCCTTTTTTGTAAAATGCCTACCGAATACAAGCGCAAATGCCCAGAAAGGGCTCGTTGGACCAAAGAGGAGTTGGTTGCGGCTTTACAGGCTATTGAAAGTGGTGAAATGGGTATCAATCAAGCCTCCCGAAACTTTGGAATTCCCTCAAGAACATTGCGCCGCCGACGGGCAAATAATAATACCCAAAAAACAGGCCTAGGACCATCTTAAATACTACGCAAGCACAATGAGGAAAAGTTGGTATTGCATATTAAAAAAATGCAGTCAAGGGGTTTTGCACCTACACGTGATGATGTAAGGCATATTGCTTACAAATTTGCCACAGCCCTTGGTATAGACCATAGATTTAACGTAGACAGTGAGAGAGCGGCTTATGACTGGCTCAATTCGTTTCTGAGGCGAAATAGTTCATTATCGGTACGAAAGTCTGAAGGCGTGTCTGTTGCTCGGGCAGTGGGAATGTCAAGACCACGTGTAACGGAGTACTTTGAACTTTTTGTTTCCATTTTACAGGAAAATGATATTATGACTAAACCTGGGCACATATACAACATGGATGAATCTGGTTTGCAGCTCTGCAATAAAGCAACACAAGTTATTGCTACTAAAGGATCCAAACAGGTCTCTTCTATAACCTCGGGTGAAAAGGGTGAGACTATTACAGTGATTGCATGTTGTAATTTGTAATGCCGAAGGAACATTTTTATTATGAAAGGAAAAAATAAAAAAGCTGAATATGAAGATGGTATGCCACCAGGATCTTATGTTTACATGTCTGCAAAATCAGCCTATATAAACTCTGACATTTTTTGTGACTGGCTAACAGAGCAGTTTTTACCTAGAAAACCTCCAGGAAAGGTTCTTCTTTTGGTAGATGGGCATGCCTCGCATCACAGTTCTGGAGAAACGCTTGAGTATGCTGATCTAAATGACGTTATAATTCTAAGCTTACCCAGTCATACAATTCATTTCCTACAGCCTTTGGACCGAGCTGTTTTTAAATCTCTAAAATCAGCGTGGAACAACGTGTTCTATAAATGGATGAGATCAAATCCTTTATGAAAAATTAGCAGGCTACAATTTGGTACATTCATTTTAGAGGCTTGGGAAAAAGCAGCAACAACCTTAAATGCAATATCTGCATTTAAAAGTTCAGGCATATGCCCATACGATCCCGATATCATACCGGATTATGCGTCCTTGATTGATGGAAATGTAGAGAACCGTCAGCATGACGGTATGCCTGCTAAAAATCAAAAAAATACTTAGCCGGAGTTGCCGTTTGTTCCAAGCACGTTAGCTGAACCCATTGATGGCCCTTCTTCTCGACCAGATAATCCTTTTCCAAACGAAGTTTTGTGGGAATTAGCTGCAGAGCAAACACAACGTTCCGATGACATAACAATAAATGAAACATTATCTGAAATAACTCCAGGCAAAGTACTTCAGAAGTTCCAGACTCCATCTCCTGTTCCAGACTGCAGTGCTGTAAATAAAGTACGAAAACGTGGTTAAAATGTTGCTGCAATTCTTAAAATTCTGATGAAAAAGAAAACGAAGATGAATGCTGTACCGGATGTGGAGAAGAATATTCTGCCACTAAAAAAAAAGGACGATTGGATACAATGTTTGTACTGCAAAACATGGTATCATGAACATTGTAGCAAATATATTAACGTTTGCGATCTTTGTGGAAAGCTTTTATATAAGAAGAAATAATACTGCTTTTCTAATTTAGTAATTAACCCGAGAAAATAAAAGTTTCTTATATTTTTATGTTTTTTAAACATTTTGTTAATGTTATATCCCTGTTTTTTCGAAATACTTTTATGTTTAATTATTATTTTTTTCATTAAATGTGTGAATGAAAAATACTTATTAAAAGAAAACAAATGTTTATGTTTGCAATTATCTTGTTTTTCTTGGTGGGGCATCACTACCAGTCTTGAAGGGCAACACTCCCGGATACTCGGGAGAGATGGCCAGCATTCCGGAGTTATATTTTAGTTATTTTCGGTCAAAAATCTTAAGTTTCCTTCAGTTTTATATTCCGGAAAAGATGTCTAATTAGTATAACAGTCTTCACACATTAGATAACTTTTCTTTAATAAAAAAAAGTTTTGAGATATTGACTTAACAAAAAAAGTAGGGCATCTATCCCGGACTTACCCTACGAGGACACCGTCATTTTTGTTCATATTGCCGTTATTTTATTCCGAAAAGTTGAAAAAAATACCTGAATAGTTTCTCTCATTAGTATAACATCAAAAACCAATACTTAACCCCTTCAAACCTGATTTTTTTTTAATAGAGCAAAAAAATTTTTTGATAGAAATTAGCTCAAAAGTGATAATATATATATATATATATTTTAATCATTTAAACAAAAAAAAGTGTGTGCATAATTGTGCACAGGGGGCTTGTACCACAATGTAATAATACATTTGAAGTAAATAAATAGATATTCATATACTTGCATAACATATTTATTGATAAAATTATACATTTTTATTTTTTAAAAAATGTGTAAAGAAAAATTTGACATTAGAATGGCATTAGAATGACATTTTATACCACATGTATTTGTGGTATAAGCATAGTATAACAAAACAAAATTACTTTCTATGATACAATAAAAAACAATGTATTTCTTTTTTTATGCAAATGTGCACATTACATTTTTCACAAAAAAAAAAAGAGTCAGTGTTCATACTGCAATTTGAGTACTTGCATCGTTTTCCTTCTTTGGCTCCATCAAGTTGAGGCATATGATCAACACTATCATACCGAATTGCAGGAATAGTTCTGGTTTCTTCATGTCCTAATCTTTGTTTTTTTCGCGGTATTGGTGGTGTCTCGCTGCCACTAGGTCTACCTCTTTTATTACCTTGAACTGTCTTATTTGCCTTGATTAAACTTTCACCAAGCCGCATTTTGAATTCCAAAAGTGATAATTGTTCTTTTATTGGAATATTGAGGATCTTACAATCTTGTCGATATTCAAACCAACTATTTACTGCAGGAAAATCCACTGCATGAAAAATCATTCTTAGGGTCCATTTTCTTGAACGAATATAAATTCTATACAAACTTATCATCTGATCGAGAAGATCAACACCGCCCATAGAATTATTATAAAGTTTTACGATTTCTGGTCTTGGTACATCTATATAGCATTTTTTATTCTTAATCTAACAACAGTATCTTCATTCCCAACACCGACAAAATTGGAAGCCAAAACTACACTACGATTGTCCATCCATTTTACCAAAACAACATCATTAACCCTTATACTCTTTAGTTGTTCGTACGTGCCTCTTCCTTGACTTTTTATATCTTCGTCGCTGCTTAATGGTGGGTTGCTAAATCGATTGACTCTAACGGTCCCCGCCGCTGATATTTTTTTTGAGTTGAGAACTTGTAGGGCAAGCATAGGAAGAAAAATAGTTGTCAAAGTATAGTTTGTGCCCTTCATTTGTTATTCTTTAGGAAAGTTGAAGTACTATTGTGGCGCCAAATCCAAACCTTTTCATTAAATCGGCACTCAATCCTGTAGACCCGCCTTGGTATAAAATAAAGTCATAGGCCATTCCCGATTTTCCACATAAAACAAACGATTTTATTCACCAGGGTGTAGGTTTATTTTTTTATGTATTGAACAACAGAAAAATGTCCTCTAAAGGGAATAATCTGCTCGTCGATGCAAAGATTCTCTTCCAATTTCAATTCCAGACATCGTTTTCGAATACCTTCATATAAAGGTCTTACCTTATAAAATTTATCTTTGGGAATGCCTAAGTTGTTTACACAATGCAAGTTAGAACGAAGTTGAAAAAACGATCTCTTGACATAGTTTCCCCAAAAATGTTGATACGCAAAGTTTTATTCCAATATAAACGTACTTGCGGAAACTTCAAGCACCCTGCTATAATGTGTAGACCAAACAAGCTTTTTATTTCATCTGAAGTTGTAGTTTTGAATCTAGTTTTATCATTTTGAAAAGCGTACATAATAATAATAATAATAATAATAATAATAATAATAATAAATGCCTTTATATTACGAAAATAGTTACAAAAGTTATTATCCAAAAATGCGGCGAGATCTAGCCTGGGGCTACTCTATCTAACCGCACTGCTAACTTAACATACGAAAGCATAACAATGTAAATAATAAATAAATTGAATAAGTTTTAAACATTATGAAAAACATACAGAAAAAAAAAGAGAAGCCTAAAATTATAAGAAACCTAAAATAGAATTTTGCTTATATCACGTGACGTAATTAATTATTAAAATAATTATAATTATATCTAGTTTATAAAAGAAAAAAGTAATTAGTGATATAACTTAAAATTAAATGAAATATATATTTTTTATATTTTAGTTATTAGTTCGCAGTGTTAGAAAAGTAAGATTTGACAGCTTTTCGAAATAAGACAGCCGAGGTTTTAGCTTTAAGGTTATTTGGCAACGAATTATATACCTTAACCGCACTATAACTGAAAGACCCTTGGAATTTGGAAGTTCTATGATTTGGTATCAAAAGGTTTGCAGAGTGGCACATTTCACGGCCATGTATGCTGTTATGACTGGATAATTTGTCATATAGGAAGTTTATTATGGAGTACCTTATAAACAAGAACAGCCATATTGATTTTATAACGTTCATCCAAATTCAACCAGCCAGAGGCATGAAATAACGGGGTGACGTGATCAAATTTTCTTCTATCGTAGCAAAACTTTAGGCAAGCATTTTGTAGCTTTTGTAAGCTTAACTTGTCCTTTTGAGCAAGAGCTGGCCAGAAGAGTACACTACCATAGCTAATTAAAGAGAGAACCAACGAATCACTTAATTTGAGTTTAACATCAGAAGATAAAATATCCTTATGCATGTATAGAATTCTCAATTTATAATAGGCTTTTTGTAAAATACTGGAAATATGTTTTACAAAATTAAATTGATTATCAAGAAGAATGCCTAGGTTTCTTTCGCAGTCAGATGGTCGTATAATATTTCCATCGATAATAACATTTAAATTCAAATGATAAGATTTAGGCATTCCAAAAAGTAATAGTTTAGATTTAGTACCGTTGAGAGCCAGCCCATGAAAATTAGACACCTGTACAATTTGATTTAAATCGGTATTAATGCGTGCTAAGCCAGTATTCAGTTCATTTATCGGAAAAGGTGAGTAGAGTTGGACGTCATCTGCATATTGGTGAGACTTGCAGTTATGCAGGAATTCAGAAAAATCACAAGTATAAATCGAAAATAGTAGTGGCCCCAAAATGCTGCCTTGAGGAACTCCCTGATTAATATTTAAATATTCTGAAAAGGTGGAATTTAAGTGCACTCTTTGCTTTCTATTACTTAAGTAATCACAAAGTAGACTCAGCGCCGACTCATGTAATCCAAAATATTTTAGTTTGGTAAGAAGAAGAGAGTGATCCAGAGTATCAAACGCTTTGCTATAGTCCAGCAGCACTAATGCAGTAACCTCTCTATTATCCAAAGCACTAAAAATATCATCACATACATGCAATAGTGCTGTCATGGTACCATGCTGCGATCGAAACCCTGACTGAGTACTAGGAATTATGGAATTAGGTCTAAAAAAATCATTTAATTGCATATACATGGCCTTTTCCAATATTTTAGAAAGGGTTGGCAATATACTTATAGGTCGATAATGAGAAAATTCCGTAGGGGTATTATTTTTTGGGATGGGCAGTAAATCAGCATTCTTCCATTCAGATGGAAATTTTGATAATACAAGTGCTTTATTAATTATAAAAGTTATATAGGGTGTTAAATAAGGAACTAAAAGTGAAATCATTTTAATGCCCATGCCATCAGAACGAGTTGCAGTAGATTTTATACTACAAATTATTTTTTCAACTTGCTTTTCAGAAACTTCTTTAAATTGAAATAGTTTCTTAACATTAGGGTGTACTTTATTGGTATACTTAGTTTTAAGGCCATTATTAGTGCATACCGTATTTACCTTGGGAATGCTATTAATAAAAAAAGAATTAAGTCCATCAGGTGCGTTTCGAGAATCGCTAATAATTGTGGAAGGAGAAACTTTAGATGTTATGTTAAGAGAATTCAATGTTTTCCAAAAACAAGTAGGGTTAGATTTAAATTGTTCATTCAAGTAGGCTTTCTTTTCGCTACGTACTGCACCCGTTACAAAATTCCTAATTTGTTTGTATTCATTAAGCGCAGCATCAGTTTTTAGTTTCTTATACTTCGTGAGGGCTTTTTGTCTAAGTTTCATCATAAATCGTATATTGTCAGTAATCCATGGAGCTTTACTTTTAGTGAACTTGGAGGTTTTAAAGGGCGCATGAATATCAAATACATCAATTACGTTTTTTTGGAAAAAAGTTACCATTTTATCAATATCAGTAAAGTTAAATATATTTTGCCAGTTAATTTTTAAAATGTCATTAAGAAAATCTACGAAAACAAAATTTGAATAGTCCCTGTAAGTACGTAAAGACTTTGGTGTACGGGTTTTTTCAAGTTTCAACTTACTTAATACTAAACAATGATCGGATATGTCATCCATATTAATAACCTGCACATCCGTGATTAAGCCAGGAGCCGAAGTAACAAGAACATCAATTAACTTGGCTCCAATGTTTGAAATTCGAGTTGGAGACTGAACCACTTGGGTTAAATTATATTTATTTAAAAGACTGTTAACACAAATATATCCAGGGCTGCCAGTATCCAGCATATCTACATTCAAATCTCCCCCAAAAACTACATTATCAGAATGAGTTAAAAAACTAATTATAGAATTTTCCAAATCGTCCAAACAAGAACCAAGATTAATAGATGGTGGTCGGTAAAGTGAACCAAAGATTATAACTTTGCCATTAATTTTTGCGCGGAACCATATTTGCTCTAAAGCACTAATTTGTGGTGGGGCGTCTAAAACTTCAACTTTTAAAGAACTACGTATATAAAAAGCGACACCACCGCCACGTCCATTTCTATCTTTACGAATAATATTGTAATTAGAAAGATTAATACCACCGTTTTTAATCGAATCGTTTAACCAAGTTTCGGATAGTCCAATTATATCATATTCCTCGGCCTCCACAAACTCGTAAAAGCTGTCAAACTGTGAACAAAGTGAACGTACATTAAAGTGAGAAAAATAATAATTATTTTTGTTGCATGCTTCAGACATTTTAGAAGCATTAAAGTTTTCTCCGCCAACTACGATACAGTAAAATAACCAATATGCTTTATATGTAATAATATAGTATTCTTTAAAAAAACCGAATAATCTATATAATATGTATATCTTGTAAATAAATACAAAAATCACCTAATAAAAAAAAAACAACTTTGCGAAAAAAACTAAATTATATACATTCTTTAAGTTTGAAAAGCCAAGTAGTTTTATATATAGAGATATACCGTAACTATTCTAACGATAACCTTATTTTACATCGTCAATTTTATTAATACATATTTTTTGTGAAGTTGCCGGGTTCCAGCGAAATATCTTACCAGATGTGGACCAGACGTTATTGTGACCATATTTTCGTTTAGCTTCCAGAAGCGAATGGTATCTACGAGACGTTAAATCTTCAAACAAGGATACGGGATGATTTTTCAGCATTTTCTTCTGCATAAAAATCTGGTTCTTTTTAATATTGCTAATAAAACCGGCTATAATTGGGGAAGGGTGATCATCGTTGCCTTTAGGAAGACGAAAGGCATAATTGAAATCATCAATGCTACATGAGACGCCTAAATTTTCTTGAAGGAATAGGGAATTTCGTTTTGAAGATTGCTCCAGATCATCCAAACGAGTTTTGACGTTATCGATTTCTTTACTGTTGTTTGTTACCGAATCTTCCATCTTCTTAATCGCATCACAGAGCCTGTTTAACTTAGTCTCCAAGGCTCCAATTTTAGTATCAAATTTTTCTTCAATTTTTTTCAAAAAACTAGCATAAACCTTGGAAATCAGTTTTTCGATTTGATCTTCTTCCAGGCGATTAGCGCTTCCGTTACGGGTTGTAGTACCACCTCCCATAATACAAGTACTCTCTAATATTAACCAGCAGTCAAATCTCAAATGATTGGTACTTTAATTAGTCAGATTATAAAGACCAAACCAATTATGTTCAAAACGACTTACTCAGATCATGGTTAACACACTACTTCACCAACTTATAATAAAATTACTAATTATTAGTGAGTATTTTCTACATATATAGCAAAAGTATGCGGAGCTGAAAATGTGCTTCTACTCGGACGTAAACATCGCAACGTTCTTCATATGTTGGTAAATTCAGCCATTTCTTGAAATTAAACATCGTCTATATATTTACCGAAGTATTGTAATGGATCTTGAACCTTAGACTCAACAGACGTATTTATTGATATATGTTTCTTCTTTCCATACAAAAAGTCAAGGGGCAAAAAATCGTCTTTAGTCTATTTTATCATTTTATCTTTCGACGTGACAATTTTGCTGAATTCGTACTGTTGTGATGTAGGGGGACCAGCAATTGACAGGGGCAAGTCATCCTCGTCATCCCAGTGCAACTCCCTTGCTTTCTCTTCCTCCCGTGCTCCTCCCTTCTTTGTATTTTGCGCACTGGATTGAGATTCTTCAAATTTATATAAATTATTACACTCCCATTTCTCCTCACTAAGTTCAATGTCGGAGGTTGATTCCAAAAATTGCAATAAAACTGCAGCGTCTTTTTCATTTTCTGGGTCGTACATTTTCCCTAAAAAAAAATACACCCTGTATCTACTAACAGATTATGTTTTTATGCTTTTAAAGACATATTTTTATCAAAATACACTAAATTTGTGTATCCCTGTGCTAAATATTTGTGCACAAAAACATTTTAGATTTCATTGATTATTATGGATTTATTTTTACTTACCACAGCTGATTTTGTGCATGCGGCGGCTATTGCCAATAAATAAATGAAAATTCTGATTCCTTCCATCTATCGTATACCAAATCGATAAAAGCTTAGAGAAAACTGTAGAACTTATTTATCCAGAGTAATATTACAGACTAGTTTAAACGTATACCACTAGAGGAGGACACTTTGTGCATAATTATGCCTAGAGGGTCTTAAAGGGTTAAGCTGTGACTAAAAAATCATCCAGGTTACAAATATTAATTAACCGATTTGTTATTAAAGAATTTAGTGTTAATTATAAACTGGACAATTAAACAGACAAATCATTTTTAATTTTTTTTTCAGCTCCTGCATTTGAGAACTCAATTTCCCAGTTAACGTTGAATCCCAGTAAACCCGGGGGTAATGCCTGGGGCAGGGTATATTCCGGGGATTCGGACTCCTCTTCTGTATCAGGTAATTAATTTTTTTCTAGATACTTTAATCAACTTAATAAATAAATAAAACCTCGAATGCATCTTATTTTAAAGAAGAATAGTTAGGCACAATATGTCGCATTAATAAAGCATTTCATAAGCAGATATGTAAGACATCTTAAATTTTTAATAAATACTTTACTATTTAAGCATATGATTTGATTAAATAGTAAAATAAACACAAATTGTACTGGGGTTTTTCATGTTATTGGTAATAAATAAATTAATTCATAATTAACTAAACTAGTCAGTTTGAAAGTAAGGAGTGAAATCAGAAGAATTTTTCCCAATTTCTGTACAAGTTATGCCTTAAAAAGTGGTTGTTATTAATTTTGCTGCACCATTTTTTCCCAATAAAATGACGATAAATTTATGTCATTTCTAGATTTTCCTGCACTGGAACAACCTCGTGGTAGGGGTCGTTTATTACTTAAGAAACTCAATAAGGAGAAACCAGTGGGAACTCAAAGAGATGCTCAATAATAATAAATTACACTTTTGACTTACGATAACTCGCTTTGTTATTCAGGAAAACGCATTTTATTTTAATTTACTATAGATTAATGTTTTCGTTTGACTTTTTACCATTTTATCGTTTATTTAGGGTATGAATCTCGCCGCATCGATTTTTAACCACAAAAACACACCTTTATCTGTTATTATCATGATTTGACGTGGTTTGAATAACGTACCGACCTAAAACAATAATTAAGTTAAACTGTTTATATACGTTTTGTTGTTAACTATAAATAAACATATGTATTTTATTATTTAAACGTATTTGTTATGTTTTTTATTTTATTATGTTTATTAAAGGCTTTGGCTATACAGGGTAATTTTATAGAGGTAAGTTGTACTCTTATAAAAAGTATTTTCATACAACAATAATGTTAAACTATATGCCCTTTTAGGGTTTAATAAAATGCAGTTGGTCGTTCTATAAGAACTTTTATTTTGTCCCATTATAGGATTGAAAAAATCATTAAAATCAATGCAGTGAAAGGTGAGATGTTGGAGTTTTTATTACAGGAACGTTTGGACTATAGGAAATAACTTCTTCCTATTTTTTTTTTTTTGGAAGTTTGATGGTCACTGGAATTCGCCATATTCTGTCTCTTTTTAGCTTGTGTTAAACTGATCTCTTGCTAATCGTCAAAGTGCAAACCAGTGCATGTCAAACTTTTTTTTTATTTATAAAATAATAATTCAAATATAGAGGGCTTAAAACAATCGAAATAAATATTGATTAAAAAAGTTTAATCAAAAATTTATGGGTTTAAGAGAATAAATCTTACAGGTGCGCCTGTACTAAAAAAATAATTTTTCTCATATTTATGTGCTTAGAATAACGTGATTCTTGATTTAAAGAATTTTCTGAAGGTTTTTAGAGATTACAGTTTTTATAACAGAAGCGCCTGGACTAAATAAACTATCTTATATTCACTTTAATATAAAAATAATAAACGGAAGTTCGTTCAAACTTTTGATGGTCACTGGAATTTGCCATGTTCTGTCTCTTTTTGGCTTGTGTTAAATTGATCTCTCGTTAATCGTTAAGGTGCAAACCAGTGCACGTCAAACATTTTTTTATTTATAAAATAATTATTCAAATATAGAGGGCCTAAAACAATCGAAATAAATATTGATTAAAAAAGTTAATTATAAAAAAAGTTTAATCAAAAATTTATGGTTTTAAGAGAAAAAATCTTACAGGAGCGCCTGTACTAAAAAAATAATTTTTCTCATATTTATGTGCTTAGAATAACGTGATTCTTGATTTATAGAACTTTCTGAAGGTTTTTAGAGATTACAGTTTTTATAACAGAAGCGCCTGGACTAAATAAGTTCGATCAAACTTTTCATAGTTACTGGAATTTGTCATGTTCTGTCTCTTTTTAGCTTGTGTTAAATTGATCTCTTGTTAATCGTCAAGGTGCAAACCAGTGCATGTCAAATTTTTTTTTTATTTATAAAATAATTCTGGGCCTTGGTTCTAAAAGGGCCAAAGTCATTTTTTTTAGATTTGGGCTTAAGTGCATTTTTGAAATCGGCACAGACCAGATTATTATGTGTAATAAGGGCCAAAGTCTATCTTTCACAGGAAAAAAATTACAAATCCGCTAAAGGCCAATGTCAACATTTCAATTTTATACTCTTTTTTCAGAATATATAAGGGCTATCAGCAGATAAAAGGGCCAATGTGAACGTAGGCCCCAGGAATTCAATATTATATAACTTCTTATAAGGCCAATATCGATATAAATAATTATGTACAGCGATTGTTGACCTGGACAAAACAAAAGCATTTTAATTTCTGCTATGCTGCTAACAATTATTGAAGAATATTTTAAACGAGAAGGAAGGCATGTCAGCATATATCACAAATTTCTTATTCCGGGACATACTCATATGGAAGCCGACCAAATTCATGCAACCATTGAAAAGGCTAGAAAAAATACCACAGTAAAAATAGAAATTTCTAGAGACTGGGCCAATTTAATTCGTTTAGTGCCTAGGAAACCCCCAATTTTTGTGCACGAGATGGCTCAGGAAGAATTCTTGAATTTTAAGTCACTCCTTTCGGGAAAGTTTCAGCACAAAAAAGTTAATACTTTGGAAAACCCTGTTGTTTGGGCTAAAATAAGAGTCATTCACTATTCTACCGAAAATCCTGGTCTGCTGAAATACAAAACCACTTTTGCTGAAGACGAGCCATATCAAACTTTAAATTTATTAAGAAAATCAACCCGCAATTCCGAAAATGCAATAAAACTTTACCCTATTTGAAGGACTTATTACCATTTATTGATAAAAACAGTCAGCCATACTATCTGCATGGACTAACTTCTAATTGAGACTGCAATTGATAATCTTGGTGAAAGTGAGGATGATGAAGATTCGCTTTAGGTGCCTATATTTTTATCAAAATGTATGTGCAACGACTTTTACGAAGTTTTTTCTTGTGTTTTTAGTTTCATTTTGATTTTTTTAAGTTGGACCAAAGTGTTATTAGTTTAATTTATTATTTATTAAAAAAAGGCCAATGTCATTTTTTTTTGAAAAATAAATTTATTTTATACATTTAAATTTTTTTTTTTTAAACCAATATCCTCTATACCCAAATCAAGCTTAAGAAAAATATAGAAACCTATATATGTTGTAAAAACCAAACCTAATGCGACCTCATTACCTTTAAAGTCAATTTGTCAAAAATTGCGATTTATGACTTTGGCCCTTTTAGAACCAAGTCCCAGCATTATTCAAATATAGAGGGTGTAAGAAATCGAAATAAATATTGATTAAAAAAGTTAATTATAAAAAAAGTTTAATCAAAAATTTATGGGTTTAAGAGAAAAAATCTTACAGGAGCGCCTGTACTAAAGAAATAAATTTTCTCATATTTATGTGCTTAGAATAACGTGATTCTTGATTTAAAGAATTTTCTGAAGGTTTTCAAACATTACTGTTTTTATAACAGAAGCGCCTGGACTAAACAAACTAACTTATAATCACTTTAATATAAAAATAATAAACGGAAGTTCGTTCAAACTTTTGAAGGTCACTAGAATTTGCCTTATTCTGTCCCTTTTTGGCTTGTGTTAAATTGATCTCTTGTTAATCGTCAAGGTGCAAACCAGTGCACGTCAAACTTTTTTTTACTTATAAAATAATTATTCAAATATAGAGGGCGTAAAACAATCGAAATAAATATTGATTAAAAAAGTTTAATCAAAAATTTATGGTTTTAAGAGAAAAAATCTTACAGGAGCGCCTGTACTAAAAAAATAATTTTTCTCATATTTATGTGCTTAGAATAACGTGATTCTTGATTTATAGAACTTTCTGAAGGTTTTCAAACATTACTGTTTTTATAACAGAAGCGCCTGGACTAAACAAACTAACTTATATTCACATTAATATAAGAATAATAAACGTAAGTTCGTGCAAACTTTTGATGGTTACTGGAATTTGCCATGCTCTGTCTCTTTTTAGCTTGTGTTAAATTGGTCTCTTGTTAATCGTCAAGGTGCAAACCAGTGCATGTCAAACTTTTTTTTTATTTATAAAATAATAATTCAAATATAGAGGGCTTAAAACAATCGAAATAAATATTGATTAAAAAAGTTTAATCAAAAATTTATGGGTTTAAGAGAAAAAATCTTACAGGTGCGCCTGTACTAAAAAAATAATTTTTCTCATATTTATGTGCTTAGAATAACGTGATTCTTGATTTAAAGAATTTTTTGAAGGTTTTCAAACATTACAGTTTTTATAACAGAAGCGCCTGCACTAAACAAACTATCTTATATTCACTTTAATATAAAAATAATAAACGGAAGTTCGTGCAAACTTTTGATGGTCACTTGAATTTGCCATGCTCTGCCTCTTTTTGGCTTGTGTTAAACTGATCTCTTGTTACTCGTTAAGGTGCAAACCAGTGCACGTCAAACTTTTTTTTATTTATAAAATAATTATTCAAATATAGAGGGCCTAAAACAATCGAAATAAATATTGATTAAAAAAGGTAATTATAAAAAAAGTTTAATAAAAAATTTATGGGCTTAAGAGAAAAAATCTTACAGGAGCGCCTGTACTAAAAAAATATTTTTTCTCATATTTATGTGCTTAGAATAACGTGATTCTTGATTTAAAGAATTTTCTGAAGGTTTTCAAACATTACTGTTTTTATAACAGAAGCGCCTGGACTAAACAAACTAACTTATATTCACTTTAATAAAAAAAATAATAAACGTAAGTTCGATTAAACTTTTGATGGTCACTAGAATTCGCCTTATTCTGTCTCTTTTTGGCTTGTGTTAAACTGATCTCTTGTTAATCGTCAAGGTGCAAACCAGTGCATGTCAAACTTTTTTTTATTTATAAAATAATTATTCAAATATAGAGGGCCTAAAACAATCGAAATAAATATTGATTTAAAAAGTTTAATCAAAAATTTATGGGTTTAAGAGAAAAAATCATACAGGAGCGCCTGTACTAAAAAAATAATTTTTCTCATATTTATGTGCTTAGAATAACGTGATTCTTGATTTATAGAACTTTCTGAAGGTTTTTAGAGATTACAGTTTTTATAACAGAAGCGCCTGGACTAAATAAACTAACTTATATTTACTTTAATATAAAAATAATAAACGTAAGTTCGATCAAACTTTTCATAGTTACTGGAATTTGTCATGTTCTGTCTCTTTTTAGCTTGTGTTAAATTGATCTCTTGTTAATCGTCAAGGTGCAAACCAGTGCATGTCAATTTTTTTTTTATTTATAAAATAATTCTGGGCCTTGGTTCTAAAAGGGCCAAAGTCATTTTTTTTAGATTTGTGCTTAAGTGCATTTTTGAAATCGGCACAGACCAGATTATTATGTGTAATAAGGGCCAAAGTCTATCTTTCACAGGAAAAAAATTACAAATCCGCTAAAGGCCAATGTCAATATTTCAATTTTATACTCTTTTTTCAGAATATATAAGGGCTATCAGCAGATAAAAGGGCCAATGTGAACGTAGGCCCCAGGCATCCAATATTATATAACTTCTTATAAGGCCAATATCGATATAAATAATTATGTACAGTGATTGTTGACCTGGATAAAACAAAAACATTTTAATTAACTAACGATTATTAAAGAATATTTTAAACGAGAAGGAAGGCATGTCAGCATATATCACAAATTTCTTATTCCGGGACATACTCATATGGAAGCCGACCAAATTCATTGAAAGCAACCATTGAAAAGGCTAGAAAAAATACCACAGTAAAAATAGAAATTCCTAGAGACTGGGCCAATTTAATTCGTTTAGTGCCTAGGAAACCCCCAAGAGGGTGTAAGAAATCGAAATAAATATTGATTAAAAAAGTTAATTATAAAAAAAGTTTAATCAAAAATTTATGGGTTTAAGAGAAAAAATCTTACAGAAGCGCCTGGACTAAACAAACTACCTTATATTTACTTTAATATAAAAATAATAAACATAAGTTCGATCAAACTTTTCATAGTTACTGGAATTTGCCATGTTCTGTCTCTTTTTAGCTTGCGTTAAACTGATCTCTTGTTAATCGTCCAGTGTACGTCAAACATTTTCTTAAAATTTATGAAATAAATATAATTGAAAATATACAGGATGTACAAAAATGAACAAAAATTGATTTATAAGTGAATTAAAAAAAAAGTTCTTTTAATAGCGTTTGAATTCCATAAATTTGTGAACCTAAATTAATTATTACTTGTCTATCCACATCACTCATACCAACCTAGCAAAACTGATAACACGTATGACGTCAAATTTAACGGCGCGAAATTTCAATTTTAAAATTACTTTAAGGTACAAGAGAAAAAATGTACAGGAGGGCCTGTACTAAAAAAAAATATTTTTTCTTACATGAAAGCACATAAGGATTTTCGAGGTTTGAAGGGCGTTATTCTTGGTTTGTGGGATCTTCTGAAGGTTTTTATTACCCAAGGCCGTACACTAGAAAATGAGATATTGGAGGTTTTATTACACGGGCACCTGGACTAAACAAACTAATATTAACATCATTTTTATATTAAAAAATAATATAAGTTCGTTCGAACTTTTGAAGGTCACCGAAATTCGCCTTGTTCTGTCTCTGTTTATCTTGTATTAAACTGATTATTAACCTTCCAAGTTGAAACCAGTGCATGTCAAACATTTTTTTATTCATGAAATATTAATAATTCATACCTATATGGAGAGTGTACAAAAATATTTAAAAATTAAATGTTTTATAAGGGAATTAATGGAAAATAAAAGGGTTTAATAGAGAAAAAAAAATACAGGAGCGCCGGTACTAAAAATATAATTTTTTTTATTAAAAATAATGTAATTCAAATATAGAGAGTATAAAAAAATATTAAAAAAAAAAATAAATAAAATACTTATATTTTCTTAATAGAATTTTAATGTAAAAAAATAATAAACATAAGCTCGATCAAACTTTTGACGGCCATTGGAATTCGTCACGCTCTGTCTCCCTTTAACTCATACTAAATTGATCCAGTTAATCGTCTAGGTGCAAACCAGTGCACGTCAAACTTTTTTTAAAATTTATGTAATAATTAATATTTAAATTATACAGGTTGTAAAAAAAGAGAGAACAATTTTTTTGCTTATTTGTTTCATATAAATTTGAATCATTATAAAGACAATAGCAGGTAAGTGTTTTTTTTATTTTATCAATTTTTTTTAATAATTATTTATTGTTGCAATAATTTTATAAATAATTTAACAAAAACCATACTTTATGACTTAGCTGCTTGGAATAATAAAATCAAACGCAATTACAGGGAAATCTCTAACATTTCAAGATAAATAATTAATATTTTTTTATTTATATTGTTCTTGTTTCAAGGATAATTTAGCCATTCAGGTCTTTAAGCCCCTTAGTCTAAGAGAACATCCTTAAATTATTTAATAATTACATTTTATTAGATTCCAATTTATCCGATACATGTCATTTGCAATGTTAATTATTCATTAAACAAACATTGGTAGCAACTAAGCCAAGGCGTAAAAGAAACCAGAGCAATAATCCGACTGTATTTTCCTTTATATTTTTACCATTTTATTGTTTCAAATTTGTATTAAATTAAAATCTATTCATTATAGTAATAAATCACAAGCTTCGCTCATTTTTAACCATCAAAAGACCTGAACTATATACAAGAGAAAACTTACTAAACTATAATTAATTAACACGATTATATGCAACATACTTTTTTTTTAATAAAATTAAATTAATATAGTGCTCAATTTTTAAATAGAAATCAAAGTTCTACGGCTACACCCTTGTGAATCATATTGAGATATTAGACCGCACACTACGTCCCTGAAGTTACTTAAGCTTCTGTCTTGCAAACGCTGGTCGAAAACCTGAAATACGATTGAAAATTAGTTTTTGCGCACCCAACATGACCCTATACTATGCTGACAACATTGATATGTTAACAGATACTCTTGACGGCAAGAAAACTTTCCATGCAACTCAAACGGTTGCCTTTCAAAGAAAATGTGCTGATACCTCTAAATATCTTGGCTGAAGTTACTATGGCAAAGCAAACCACTCTTCAAATTCCCAAAGAGTTCCATTTTTTGATAAACAGGAGCCGCCGATTTGAAGAGCCAGTTGATGAATCGTGGTACACTGCTTCCGATCCTTTCAACTTCGAGACAATGTCCAAGGTAGTATTAGAATCGAGACTGGAAGACTTGACATTTCTTATGGTCCGGTCTGAGAATGAACGGCAAATTGGTTGAACGGAATTTAACAGAACAGAAACAAACATTATTCCCCATGCCTTTAATTCTTAATCCTGCTCACGAGTTTTCAACATTACAGAACGTTCTTCTCAGAAGCGTCTCACTAGCAGACAAGCTTGGAAAAATGTCGTCGTTACAGCTGATCAGGCGGTTTACTGTGGTGGGCATCTCCTGTCTTTCAGAATCGCGTTTTTCTCCGAATGGGTGGTCTTCATATTGCACTCAATTTCATGCATGTCATCGGTAAGCATATGGCCCAGAAACAGTGAACTTAAAGACTTATGGGTGGCTAGTGACTTGATGGCGGAAGGATCTGCAACTAAAGTTCTTGAAGGGAAAGCCGAGCTCACAAGCTTACTTTACAAGCTTTTTGGCGCCTCCTGCATCCTTTGTTTCTTAATTTTCTTGGTGAACAGGATTTTCCAGAAGCACATAAGTTATCATCAAAGGCCGCCAACCGCCATCTTAATGACTTTAGAGAATATCTCAATTCCCCCTGTCTTTTGAAATATTTATTTTTATTTCCGAAAAATAGATCTGAAACAGACAAAAACTTCAAGCTTTGGTGGATGTACATAGACATGGTCTTGACTTTACTCATGTTTACAAGAGGTATCCGGGGTGGAAATTGGAAAAGCTATCGGACATGCTTTCTTATATAGCTCTCTATGATCATGGAATATACCTAAAATCTCTATCAGTATACATTGCCGATATGAACCTATTGCCACCTGAAGTAGAGGCTGGTTTTCGATCTGGCGATTTTGCTGTGTTAAGAACTAAGAAAACATTTTGCCAAGTAGATCCAGATCATGCACAGGAATGAGTTGTTGGCACCTGCAAAGATGCATCGATGGGCTTTGTCTTTTTTTTCACTGGAGAAGCAAAATATCGGAGCAAACATACAATTTATTTAAAAAACCCCCAAGTGAAATATGTCATAAAGAAGAAATACGTGGAAGACGTTCTAGAGATGCACATGATGAAAACTCAATTTTACAGGTTATGGAAACATATAACCTTGCCTCTATAAATGAATCTAATGTGCTAAACAATATTGCGACTAAAGATGTAGCTACACCAGAAATTTCTAATGCCCATGTTGCATATCTCACTTCCGGTTGCGATTTCGCTTTGGCCACCGGCATTTTTGGATTCAGCGGGGTGAAATTAGTGAAAAAACACTCTTTGCTTCTAAAACTTAAATATTCCAGAAATTTGTCTAGATTATACTGTCGCCTCTATAACTCTTAAATTCATAGAGAATTTAACTGAAATATATGCGAATATTACAAGAATATGCGAAACATGTTTGCGATTTTAATTAGGAAATCAAGGTGTATAAATAATAGTCTCTTACCCCGTTGTAGACTATGGTGGGAACGAACTTTGGCCCAACTGTATTCGTATCGATTTCCGCCTGCAGTTGTAACTTTGTACCTTCCTTAGTGTTGTAACAGTTTTCAGTAATGTCAGTTGAGTCTAAGTTTAAAAGAACGGCGCACTAAAATGAATATATCTTCTAAATAAGGGGGTGATCTTAAAAGGAGGAAAATTGTCCTCCTTACCTTGCTGCCATTCTCATTATCACTAAAAACCACATTCTTGTATACATCCATGAAGCATCTTAGATACTGGACTTGTAATGTTTGGTCCGGAATCCTGTGGAGGGCACAAGACATTATCCGATTGCCTTTGCACTCCTTGGAGCCGTGTTGGCAAACGAATCTCGTTCCTCCCTCAAGACTCTAAAATTTGCGTTTTTTTTTAACTAAAATAACCTCAAAAAAAAAATAGAGAATTTATACGTGACTTTTTCCAAATGGAATAAACTTGATGTTCACGTGGTCTTTGATGTCTTCCCAGTTGGGATGCAGTTGATTTATGATGAAGTTTAGGCTGTCGGGACATAGAGCTTCGAAATATAGGGAAATGTCAACCTAAAAAACGGTAATATATAGAGTGTTCGTTTTAAAACTGGGTGGTGTTAATACTTCAAGAAGGTTCTCGTTAGTTTCTTTAATGATTGAATAATAAAACTTTTTTTAGAAGGATCTATACCAAATTTGAAAATTTTGGATGAATCGTCTCAATTAAAATACGTATCCCGTAAATTCACATGCATAATCAAATTACCTTTTGCCCATACGCGAATAACGCATAAAACGTCGCGAAAACAATAACAAACAGCATCAGCTTCTGGCTCAACATATTCGCTAAAACTAAATCACACTTATTTTAAATGAATTATTTAAATCTAGGTGTAAAAAATAAATTATTCCATTTATTGTATTTTATCGCCTTAAGGTACATTTTTGTTTTTCAAACGAGGTTTCACTGCTAGAGTTCTCTGATGAAGAATTAATTAAAAAAACATTATTATTGAATTATTTGCAGTTTGTTTTATTGAGTTATCAGTGATAAAGGCTCCAGGACAAAGCATAGCTACTGGACTAGAGAGTGTATGAGCGGCCATATCTCTTCAATATTGACATGAATCAAGGGCGTCGGCGGCAAAAGACAAAGTCAAAAAACAAAAATTTTAATAAAAAAAAAAAAACCGAACAAAATATTTACATGAAAATCAATTGAAACATAATCTTCTAGGGTTCTTTGCGAATTCGTTAGTCACTTTGTTCACAAAATCGTCCAAGTTTTTAAAAATGTATTGCCTGTGTACACTCATCATAGCGAGGCCACTGAGTCGAGTTTCAGACATGGTGCTCCTCAACCAGGTTTTGATTCTCCTAAGGCTACTAAATGACCTTTTAACTGTACAAGTCAACAACAAGGATCTGTAAAGCCTTCTTAATTTCAGGAAAGAAATCATCAGTTTCCTTGAGGATGTCCACAACACTCATTCTGACCGATTCTGTTTTTTCCTCCCATATTTTTTTCCAAAGCTCTATCTCATTTTGGATATTTGTAAAACCGTAAAAATTTGTAAATTCCTCTTCAAGTTCTTCCAAAGAAATGTTTTTCATTTGCGCAGGATGTAGTTTTGACTAAGTAAATGATGGTCTATTTTCTTCAGAAAACCTTATTTCTAGGGAATTTATAATTGAGTCCAAATAAGGAATTGTTATGGACCTGCGCCAAAATTCTGAGGGGCTTACGGTGTTGTAGCCTTTCAGCAGTACGCGGTATTGATTTCATATCCAATCCAATTTTTTCCGCAATAACAGAAGCATCTTTGAAAATTTCTTCTCTTATTTTTTCGGGATTCTCACGGTGGTTTTTGATCAGTTTTAAAATACGACCAATATGCCTGAATTGCTGATTGCTGAAAAAAGACTGATTGGAGCACGTTTACTGTTGGTTCTAAAAGAGCGGAATATTTGGCTATCAATCCAAGGCTAAAAATAAACGAAACTTTGGAAGCTGATATGCATGTTTCCTTGTCGCAACATTGCCATCTCGAGACAGGGTTTCTAGTGCCTCCATTATATCACAAAAGTTCTCTTTAAAAACTCTGATGCTCTTGTATTTCTTGCTCCACCTTGTTTCGCACAGCTTGGGAATATTGGGTATTAATTTTCTTCTTAGAACCGATTCACGAAAAAATGTAATTATATCTTTGATGGCCCCAACAGTATTTCGGATCTCCGGCAGAGCATTCAGATCATTGATTACCAGGTTGAGTTTATGTGACGAGCAATGAAAAAATAGTGCTTTCTTGTATTTTTTACGCAAAATAACCTGAACGCCACCTTCTTTTCCAGACATCATGGCACAACCATCCAATCCCAAACCAACGCATTTATCTGGATCGAGATCCTCTTTCGTCAGGAATTCGTTTATTGCCGTGGCAATCTGTCCAAGGCTGTAGGATCAGCAAATCCGAGGAATACTTCTTCAATGTTGCTGGTTTCCTCATCAAAATATCTTATGCCATTTAAGAGCTGTTCCTTTCCAGAGATATCCGCTGTTTCGTCTGCTAAAATACTATATGCTTGCGATATCTTCACATTTTTGATGCAATCGACCTTAATAACATCTCCACAAATACTGATAATCTCATTCTGGATATCAACCGATCGATAACTTGCATTTTACTTTCCATGCTCAAGATGGTTTTTTAAAATAGTGTCTCCTGCGTCAATTCGCATCTTATACAGCCCTTCCAGAATTCCATCACCATAGCTTGCCAAAACGCAATGCAGGAAATAATCGATTTTATAATTTTCCTGTTTTTTTCAAGACTTTCCTGAGAGTATTTGTTAATTTGCACATCTACTGGCACATTATCAAGATAAGATTTAGCTGGTTCCAATGCCGTCTTATGAAAGTGAGTATCTGCGTGTTTCCATGACATCTTTGAACTTACAAAACGGCCTTATAATGAACGGACCTAAAACACCTCTAACGGAGCTCAGATTGGGTGGAAATAGTGTACAAAATTTACAGAAGGCTTCTTTTTGTTGGCGGGAGTATGCTAACCATGGTGAGTACATTTCCAACCAGGAACGATTGAATTTTCTTTTCAGATACTGGGCGTCTTTGGTAAAGTCGTACGTTTTCCATAGTATCCGTAGGTTCTTGGCTCAAAGTGAGCGTAATCGTTTCAATTCGCTTTTCACTTGCGAGCGCTTCGAGCCCCCGAAATGCGTTAACCTCTAGGCCTCTAGGGGGAGGGCAACTGCCCTCTCCTGCCCCTCTCTGGCGACGCCCTTGACATGAATCATTTTTATTTATTAATAAACTTTGTAGAAAAATCTCTTCTGAATCATATGCAGTTTGTTTCATTGAGTTATCGTTATTAGTTTTTGAGATATTTGAGTTTGAGGTCAGTAATCCAGGACAAAGGATAGTTACTTGACTAAAGACTGTATAAGCCCCGATATCTCATCAACACTTATTCAAATCATTTTTATTTATTTATGAACTTTGTAAAAAAACCTTCTTTGAATTATATGCAGTTTGTTTCAATGAGTTATCATTATTGGTTTTTAAGATATTTGAGTTTGAAGTCAATGATGGTCAGGACAAAACATACTTACTGGACCAGAGACCCTATGAGCGCCTATATCTCATTAAGTCTTACTTAAATCATTTTTATTTCTTAACAAACTTTATAGAAAAATCTTTTTTGAATCATAAACAGTTTGTTTCATTACGTTATCATTATTAGTTTTTGAGATATTTGCGTTCGAAGTCAGTGATCCAGGACAAAGTATAGTTACTGAACTAAAGAGTGTATGAGCCCCCATATCTCATCAATACCTTATCGAATCATTTTTATTTCTTAATAAATTTTGTAGGAAAATCTCTTCTGAATCATATGCAGTTTGTTTCATTGAGTTATCATTATTGGCTTTTGTGATATTTGAGTTTGAAGTTAGTGATCGTCAGGACAAAACATATCTACTGGATCAGAGACCCTATGAGCGCCTATATCTCATCAAGTTTTATTCAAATCATTTTTAGTTCTTAATAGACTTTGTAGAAAAATCTTTTCTGAATCATGTGGAGTTGTCATTACTAGTTTTTTTCTTAGGCAAATATTTTCTGCAAAAAAACTGTTTTTCATTAACCCTACCATTAGCCTCCCACCCACCCCGCACGATTTACCAGTAAGAAATTGTTTTTCAAAAATCACTGTTTTGTAGAAAAACCTTTTCTGAATCATATACAGTTTGTTTCATTAAGTTATCATTATTGGTTTTTAAGATATTTGAGTTTAAAGCCAATGATGGTCAGGACCAAACATACTTACTGGACCAGAGACCCTATTAGCGCCTATATCTCATCAAGTCTTACTTAAATCATTTTTATTTTTTAACAAACCTTATAGAAAAATCTTTTTTGAATTATATACAGTTTGTTTCATTAAGTTATCATTATTGTCTTTTGAGATATTTGAGTTTAAGGTCAGTAATCCAGGACAAAGCATAGTTACTGAACTAAAGAGTGTATGAGACCCCATATCTCATCAATACTTATTCGAATCATTTTTATTTCTTAATAAATTTTGTAGGAAAATCTCTTCTAAATCATATGCAGTTTGTTTCATTGAGTTATCTTCATTAGTTTTTGAGATATTTGAGTTTGAAGTCAGTGATGGTCAGGACAAAACATACTTATTGGACCAGAGACCCTATGAGCGCCTATATCTCATCAAGTCTTACTTAAATCATTTTTATTTCTTAACAAACTTTATAGAAAAATCTTTTTTGAATCATAAACAGTTTGTTTCATTACGTTATCATTATTAGTTTTTGAGATATTTGCGTTCGAAGTCAGTGATCCAGGACAAAGCATAGTTACTGAACTAAAGAGTGTATAAGCCCCCATATCTCATTAACACTTATTCAAATCATTTTTATTTCTTAATAAACTTTGTAGAAAAATCTCTTCTGAATAATATGCAGTTTGTTTTATTGAGTTATCATTATTGGTTTTTAAGATATTTGAGTTTGGAGTCAGTGATGGTCAGGACAAAACATACTTACTGGACCAGAGACCCTATGAGCGCCTATATCTCATCAAGTCTTACTCAAATCATTTTTATTTTTTAAAAAATCTTTTCTGAATTATGTGCAGTTTTTACGTTAAGTTATCTATACTGG
Source organism: Anthonomus grandis grandis (assembly GCF_022605725.1). Taxonomy (NCBI): domain Eukaryota; kingdom Metazoa; phylum Arthropoda; class Insecta; order Coleoptera; family Curculionidae; genus Anthonomus; species Anthonomus grandis. The sequence goes on from NC_065559.1 coordinate 2,066,755, forward strand.
TTTTTTCCTCAAGCAATTATTTTCTGCAAAAAAACTGTTTTTCATCAACCCTACCATTATCCCCCCCACCCACCCCGCACAATTTACCAGTAAGAAATTGTTTTTTAAAAATCACTGTTTTGTAGAAAAACCTTTTCTGAATCATACGCAGTTTGTTTCGTCGAGTTAACGTTATTTATTTTTGAGATATTTGAGTTTGAACTCAGTGATGGTCAGAACAAAACATACCTACTGGACCAGAGACCTTATGAGCGCCTATATCTCATCAAGTCTTACTCAAATCATTTTTATTTCTTAACAAACTTTATAGAAAAACCTTTTCTGAATCATATGCAGTTTGTTTCATTGAGTTATCATTACTGGTTTTTGAGATATTTGACTTTAAACTCAGATCCTCATTTAAAAAGTCAGGTATCTTAGGATGTGTGTTCTATAGATCTGAACTCGACATCAATTCAAACACTTTCACTGGACCCATTGGCAAACATTTTTCGTTTACATATACGGACTGGTGGATACTTGATTACACCCATTGCAGTCGTATATAATGGTCCTAGCAGCTGTTTGTGAAACTTTCGGAATTCGCGTGAAAAGTATTTTATTGTTTTTATTTATTTTATAAGTATTTTTTTTAATTCACATTCCTGGAAAATTTTTAAGGGACAATCTGGGAATGCAGTTTCAATATTCCTGGATCTATATCAGACCTGGAAATGCTTAATATTACAATTTTCATAATGCATGTTTTAGTCCTTAAAGTGTATCAAAGTAACTTCTAAAGAGAGTAGGTCCCAATCTTGGTCTTTAAGGACCTCCTATTGAAATTACAAATATAATAGAAAATAGATCTTAATCATCGTAATAATTACGGAAGGATTTCATTAGGTATGGTATCAAATGCCTTTAAAAGCTCTATAAAGGTTACAATACACGATTTTTTGACAAAATACTTTGTTGCTTATTTTGTGACCTTCCCAAGGCTTTCGACTGTGTACAGATTCTTGCACAAACTCATCAGATAATCACCTCTCAGTCAGTTAGTCATTATTAGAAAAAGAAACAAAATTGTTTTTTTTTATAAATTTTATTTTTAGCTAGTGAATTTTGTATTTATTACAGTGATCTAGCTAATGCCTATAATCTATACAGGTTGTTAAAAAACTTAATACAATTTTCACATATACAATAAAGTTCTTTTGAATTTAATATAATTTTTAATTAACATCCTGTATAATCACACATAAATCTTCTTCATCATTTTGATTGCCTGCCATTACATTTCTCTATTAATCCAAGTGAACTTCATTAAACTCTTTGAGTATTTAGTATATAAACTTCATAATTATTAATAATAAACATTCACTATCTATTTGAATATTTTCCATCTAATTTTTATTTAAAATATACAAAGAATACTGCAAAATATACACATAGCAAAGTGAAACATTACATTATATAAAATATAATAATTTATTTATTTTTTGTTAAACCAGCTAACAAAAATATGTACAAATGACTAGATGAAACAACGCCTATACAAACTAAATTGTTATTAATAACGGTAATTCGATTGGTGCTTAACCTAGTAATAGCTTGATTCAGATATGAACTATTTTCCATCACATAAAAAAAATAACTCCATTAAATCATACTGCAAGCGTTATTTTGTAACTTATGTCTACTGTTGGAGGTGCCGAATCCGGAACAGCATTGCTGTTGTCTACTGTTATCGGTTTTATCTCCCAGGCTCGGATGGCTTTTGCTGTTGATCAAACTGCTCCTAGTCTAAAATTTAAGAAAAAAAATTTATATTGGATTATGCTACAGGTAAAGAAAGCTTTTCTGAATATAACGCTTTTTGTTTCATGTCAATGGTCCCATTAGTCTAGGAGATATTGGACTTGGAAGTGAGTGGTCATCTTGAAAATCAGACATTGTCATTGGACATCAGTGCTTAAAAATCTTGATAACTCTGAAATTTTTAATGTGACTCATTTGAGCTATGAACACTAATTGCAAAGAGTACTCTTCTGAATATAATGCAATTTGTTTCATATCAATAGTCCCATTAGTCTTTGAGATATTGGACTTGGAAGTGAGTGATCACCTTGAACGTGAGACATCGTCATCGGATATCACTGCTTAAAAAGCTTGATAACTTTAAAATTTTTTATTAAACTGATTTAAGCTATTAACATTGTTGGTAAGGAGTGCTCTTCTGAATATAATGCAATTTGTTTCATGTCAATAGTCCCATTAGTCTTTGAGATATTGGACTTGGAAGTGAGTGGTCACCTTGAACGTGAGACATCGTCATCGGATATCACTGCTTAAAAAGCTTGATAACTTTGAAATTTTTTATTAAACTGATTTGAGCTATTAACATTGTTGGTAAGGAGTGCTCTTCTGAATATAATGCAATTTGTTTCATGTCAATAGTCCCATTACTGTTTGAGATATTGGACTTGGAAGTGAGTGGTCACCTTGAAGGTTCATCTGATGTTTGTATTGCCTTGTAAAAAAAAAATTGGTCTAAAGATGCTCGCTAGTCGGATCGACACCTGCAACTGTAATTTTATTTAAATGTTTGTGAACTGCTGTGGATTTTGAGCGTTTGGTCTGAGTATGCCCTAAACGGACAAAACACCTAAAGTTGTTAATAAAGGCACTAGAAACATTAAGCCTCAAATTCATTTGATGTTTGTAATAGTTTGTAAAAAAAAAAAAAATGGTCTGATGATGCCCTAGTCGAGCGAAACCTGTAACAGTAATTTCAATTTAAATGTCTTTGGGATGCTGTGCACTTTGATAATTTTTGTTTTACGTCATCTCAAAGCGTATTTATGCAGACGACAGCTCCATACTCAAGAAAATCATTATGTCAATTAAAGAGTCGCCTTCTCTAGCTCCTTCTATTTGGAACAATCCTCCATACTCATTCATGTAAAGACAAACTTGCTTGGACTATTGAAGAGAAATCAACTCTTTTATCAAGTCCGTACTATGAATAAGACAAGAAGAGTCCTTCAGGAACAAAAGGGACGGATAACAGGAAGAACCTAGAATCAGTTGCATCAAGCTTATCATCAGAGATTGATTAGGAAGGACAGTGAAAGGACACAGTTGTTTCACGGTTCAGATAAGGACAGACCATCAGATAGAACCAGTTTTATCAAGTTTATCATCAGGATTCCAACTGAGTAGGATTGAGTGCTTACCAGAAACTCCTTCTTCTTGATGTCGCCCTCACTCCTCGACTCGGGAATTTCTTTATGTTTGTTCAACTTTTTCGCGTATTTGTACATCGCCCTTCCGAATTCCGGCGTCTCTGGTGGACTGTGACTGTGAATATTCTGGAAAAAACCAAAGAAATTTAACTGTACAAGCTTCAGATACCTTAGAACATGTTTTCAGTCATGTCAACCAGATGGCCCCACGGTATACAATACAAATACACATTTGTATCCTTCAAATCGTGTGACCTTAGTTCTTGTTTTGACACGTGACTCTTAGATGGCGCCAGGGGTACGAGTGCGGTAATAACTGTTCTCGCACTGTATAAAATATACGTACGTTTTCCTGGGGTTCAATTTGGGTCGGTACGTCGTCGATCTCGACTTTTTTCACCGCGGTGGCATCTGAGGTGTGTCCGGAGTCTCGTCGTTTGACCAAAATGCTCGAGGGCGTGGTCAGGGCTGGAGAATTGATCGAACTTGTACTGCTTGCGATATCAATGGATTTCCTCTTTCTAATTAGGGGAAAAACCGGGATTTTACTAAGCATTTGATCATCAGTCAACTTACTTTTCTTCTTGCACTAAAGGTTTAGGTTCAGTGTAAAGTGGCGGGGGCGAAGTGTTCCTGGAACTGTTTAAGCTAGCGCTATTACTAAGCAAACTGTTATTGTCGCATTCACAGTCATCCAGAGATTCACGTCTGGATATGGGAGTTCCGAAGTAGTGCACTGGATCCCATAGGGAGGCAGTTGCTCCCTCCGAGTTTGACCTTGTCCCTGTAAAACAGTTAAGATTTTTAAAAGTGAAGAGTTTCAAGGTCAATGTTGAACAACCACCTTCAGATCAATATTTGCACTTTTAACACATATTTGCTTTAAAATCAATTTAATGCATTTCTTTCAAATAATTTAATATAAAATTAATCCAGTTTTCTGGAGAATTTACACAGTTACGTTGAATGTCTGGAAGTCATTAAAAATCACTTCAAGCGTCTGGAAAATAGACAAACTGATTCTAAAAGCCTGGAATAAAAACCAAAAATATGACAATTTCATAAAAATTAAATAAAAACATTATATTGCAATAATATGCAAATATATTGCAAATACCTGCAAGGCATGGAAGAATTACCTACCTCAAAATCTTGGAATAAAACAACATTTTATTGCAAATGCCTGGAATAATAAAATAAATACTCAAAAAGTCTGGAAATTGAACATTGAAAACCAAAACCTATTTAAAAATATTTAAATTAAAAAGCAAAGTGACTTGAAATATCTGGAAGACATGGTAAATGATTCCAAAGTCCTGGAATAAATCAAGATTTTATTCCAAATGTCTCGAGTATTGCAAAAATGCCGAAAAAATCTAGAAAAACTCAAAAATTCTAAAATTAAAAATTGAAAACCAACACCTATTTTAAAACATTAAAATTAAAAGAAAAGTGACTTGAAATATCTGGAAGACGTAGAAAATGATTCCAAAGTCCTGGAATAAATCAAGATTTTATTCCAAATGTCTCGAGTATTACAAAAATGCCGAAAAAATCTAGAAAAACTCAAAAATTTTAAAATTAAAAATTGAAAACCAACACCTATTTTAAAACATTAAAATTAAAAGAAAAGTGACTTGAAATATCTGGAAGACGTAGAAAATGATTTCAAAATCCTGGAATAAATCAAGATTTTATTCCAAATGTCTCGAGTATTACAAAAATGCCGAAAAAATCTAGAAAAACTCAAAAATTTTAAAATTAAAAATTGAAAACCAACACCTATTTTAAAACATTAAAATTAAAAGAAAAGTGACTTGAAATATCTGGAAGACGTAGAAAATGATTTCAAAATCCTGGAATAAATCAAGATTTTATTCCAAATGTCTCGAGTATTACAAAAATGCCGAAAAAATCTAGAAAAACTCAAAAATTCTAAAATTAAAAATTTAAAACCAACACCTATTTTAAAACATTAAAATTAAAAGAAAAGTGACTTAAAATATCTGGAAGACGTAGAAAATGATTTCAAAATCCTGGAATAAATCAAGATTTTATTCCAAATGTCCCGAGTATTACAAAAATGCCGAAAAAATCTGGTAAAACTTAAAAATTAAAAAACTGAAAACCAAAACCTGTTTTCAAACACGAAAAATAAAAGAAAAATCATTTAAAATACCTGGAACACGTGGAAAATAATTCCAAAGTCCCGCAATAAAACAAAATGGAAAATTTTAAAAATTCTAAAATTAAAAAATGGAATCCAAAACCTATTTGGATTAAAACAAGATTTTATTCTAAATGACTCGAGTATTATTAAAATACAAAAAAAATTCAAAGTCCTGGAATAGAACAAAATTTTATCCAAATATCTGGAATATCGTAAAAATAATCAAAAAAAAGTCTGGAAAATTTTAAAATTTCCAAACATTCTGGAATTAAAAACAAAAGTATATTGTAAAACATTAAAATTAAAAGACAAATTATTTAAAATACTTAGAAGGCATGGAAAATCACTCTAAGGTCTATTATGTTTCATTCCAAATGCCTGGAATATTGTAAGAAAATTCGAAAAATCTGGAGAATTCTAATTTTTTTTTTAAATTTCAAAATTTCTGGAATTAAAAATTGGAAACAAAAACTTATCCTAAAACATTAAAATCAAAAGAAAATAAATATTTGGAAGACATGATAATTAACCCAAAGTCCTGGAATAGAATAAGATTTTATCCAAATGAATGGAATGTCATAAAAATACTGAAAAATTCTGGAAAATGTTAAAATTTCCAAAAAATTCTGGAATTAAATTTTGAAAACAAAAATTTATTTTAGGACATTAAAATTGAAAAGTAAATTATTTAAAATACATAAAAGGCATGGAAAATCACTCTAAGGTCTATTATATTTTATTCCAAATGCCTGGAATATTGTAAGAATGTTCAAAAAATCTGGAAAATTCTAATTTTTTTTTTATTTTCAATCTTTTTGGATTTAAAAATTGTAAACAAGAACTTATCCTAAAACATTAAGATTAAGATGTGATAATTGACCCAAAGTCCTGGAATAGAACAAAATTTTATCCAAATATCTGGAATATCGTAAAAATACTCAACAAATTTTTTTTTTATTTTAAAATTTCTGAAATTAAAAATTGAAAATAGAACATTATTTTAAAACATTGAAATTAAAAGGTAACCTATTTAAAATTCTTGGAAGGCTTAAAAAAATCACTCTAAGGTCTATTATATTTTATTCCAAATGCCTGGAATATTGTAAGGATGTTCGAAAAATCTGGAAAATTCCGATTTTTTTTTTAAATTCCAAAATTTCTGGAATTAAAAATTGGAAACAAAAACTTATCCTGAAACATTAAAATTAATAAAAGAAAAATTATTTCAAATACTTGGAAGACGTGATAATTGACCTAAAGTCCTGGAATAAAAGAAAACCTTATTCAAATACCTGGAATATTATGAAAATACTCAAAAAATCTGGAAAATGTTAAAAGTTCCAAAAAATTCTGGAATTAAAATTTAAAAACAGGAAATTATGTATTTTAAAACATTAAAAGTAAAAGATAAATTATTTAGAATACTTGGCAGGCATGGAAAATCACTTTAGGGTCTATTATATATAACTCCAAATGCCTGATATATTGTAAAAATTTTCAAAAAATCTGGAAAATTCCAAATTTTTTAAAGTTTCAAAACTTCTGGAATTAATCAGAAAAAAATATTTTAGGATATTAAAATTAAAAGAAAAATTATTTAAAATACTTGGAAGACGTGATAATTGACCCAAAGTCCTGGAATCATAAAAATACTGAAAAAATCTGGAAAATGTTAAAATTTCCAAAAATTCTGGAATTAAAAGCCAAAAATTATTATAAAACATTAAAAGTAAAAAATAAATTATTTAAAATAATTGGACCATCACAAATGAAGATACTAAAGGAAATATGTTAGGATTTCCATGGTTAGTTGGTATGTCCAAGCAATTTAGGTCAAATATCTTAAAAACCGTTAGTTCTAGAGAAAACTTACTAGAAACCATTTTTATAGAAAAACATCTGGACAATAATTTAAGTCCTTACGCATTTTTCGATAAAACCAACCCAACCAAAGATATTTGAACAAATATGTTTGGAAGAAGAAAAAAACCTCATAATAAACAGAAAAAATTGAAATGTTCCTACCACGGTTATTCGAAGAAGTTTTAACGGGCGAACTGGCAATACTCCTCCTAGCAACATCCTGGAACGTGATGGGGGAATATACCACCGTCCTTCCCAGTAGGTCCTTGGGACTCGTAGGTCTGGAATATTGACCGTTCGTTATCTCAGACCTCAGGGACACTTCTTGCGAGAGTACCACCGGTTTTGCTTGGTGTAATCTTGGTACCGGGGTTCTGCACTCCCTTCCCAATAACCAATAAGTTTTCATAGTACCTAAAGTGACCAATCGCATCATTACGTTACGACCAAGAAGAGTATTACTTACCTTTTCCTTTTATCTGGATCTCGCCTCTTTCTTGCACTTTATACGAGTGCGGCAAACAGTCTCTTGTGTACTCTGATATGTGGATTTTCATCGCTTCGCTGGAGGATTCCATTCGGGAGGCTGTGTTTACACTATCACCAAATAGGCAGTACCTATTCCAAATATGTGGTACAGTCCAAGAGAGTTAGAAGTCCAAATAGTACTTACCTGGGCATTTTCAATCCTACTATACCAGCCACGACTGCGCCCGAATGTACTCCCACGCGGATCCGAAGGTGCTGACCTAAATTTAAATAAGCCAATAAGAAACGTTTGTCAAAAGATCGATGGTTGGCAACGTCGCGGTGCACTGTGTTGCCTGCACGTAGTTTTAGATTTGACAGGTGACGTACACATGCGTCATGAGTGGAGTAAAGGATGAAATGCAGGGTTGCCACAGTTAGGAGGGAAGTTTTCTTAAGCAAGAGGTGCCATCTGGTATCATGAGATTTAAATAGTAAGGCAGTTACAGTAGAATTTCCAGAGGAAGAGAGAGGGTTTATTTTTGACAGGAATAAGTCAATGAAAAGAAGACGAGGAAAAGTGGTTTCAAGTCATAAAAAATGAGACAAAAAATTCAGAGGTTATTATGAGATTTAGAAGACTCTTATAGGCAGTCAAAGTACCTCAAATGCTTAGAATAGATTCCCAAATATGTGCAAGTTTTTGTAAGAAGCTTGAGAGTGCTTAAAAGACTCTTTACAGACAGTCCAAGTGCTTCAAATTCCTGGAAAAATATTTTAAAAACTCATTGATGTCAAAAAGAAGACTTAGAAGACTCTCACAGGCAGTCAAAGTGCCCCAAATGTCTGAAATAGGCTTTCAAATATCTTCAAGTGTCTGAAAAAAGCTTAAGAAGACTTGGAAGACTCTTACAGGCAGTCCAAGAGCCTCAAATGCCTGGAATAGACTCTAAAATACTTTCAAGTTTCTAGAGAACGTATAAGAATACCTAGAAGTGCCCCAAATGCCTGGAATAGGCTTCCAAATAAGCGCTTCAAAAAGCCCAAAATGTCTGAAATAGACTCTCAAATACTTTCAAGTTCCTAGAGGAAGTATAAGAGTACCTAGAAGTCTTTTAGAAGTAGTTAAAGTGCCTCAAATATCTGGAGTATGCTTCCAAATACCTTCAAGTGCTTGGAAGAAGATTAAGAAGACTTAGAAGACTCTTACAGGCAGTCAAGGTGCTTCAAATGCCTGTAATATACTCTCAAATACTTTCGGGTTCCTAGAGGAAGTTTAGGAGTACCTAGAAGTCACTTATAGGTAGTCAATATGTCTCAAATGCCTGTAATAGGCTTCCTAATACCTTCAAGTTCCTAGAAGAAGTTTAGGAGTACCTAGAAGTCACTTCTAAGTAGTCAAAGTGCCTCAAATGCCTGGAATAGGCTTCCGAATACCTTCAAGTTCCTGTAAGAAGCTTAAGAAGACTTAGAAGACTCTTACAAGCAGTAAAAGTGTCTCAAATGCCTGGAATAGGTGTCCAAATACCTTCAAGTGCCTGGACGAAAATTTAAAAAACTTATAAGTCTTTTACAGGCAGTCAAAGTATCTCAAATGCCTGGTATACACTTCCATATACCTTCAAGTGCCTGGACGAAGATTAAGAAAAGTTAGAAGACTCTTACAGGCAGTCAAGGTACCTCTGATTCTTAAAAAAGAATCTGAAATACTCTTGAGTATCTGAAAGAGAAATTTGAGAAGACTTAAAAACTTTTACAGGCAGTCAAAGCGCTTCAAAATACTAAAGTTTCTAGAGGAAGTTTACGAGTACCTAGAAGTCACTTAAAGGTAGTCAAAATATTTCAAATGCCTGGAGTAGGCTTCCACATAACATCAAGTGCCTGGACGAACCTCAAGAAGACTTTTCCAGGTCGTCAAATTGCCCCAATTGCCTGGAATAAACTTTCAAATACCTTCAAGTTCCTAGAAGAGGCTTAAGAGTCACTTATAGGCACTCAAAGTGCTTCAAATGTCAATTTTGAGACACGGACTCGTGTGCCTGGAATTATTGACAAATATCTTTGAGTGCCTAGAATTCATAAGAAACAAAACAAAGAGTTGCCTTTAATTCTAGGCTATTACAGACATTTGATTTAAAATTCTGCTAGATTCCAGGTAGTTTTTGCCATTGTTCACTTATTGCAGGTACTCGTAATTAATTTTCATTAATTCCAGGTAGTTGGAGTTACTGTACAGTTGGTTCAAATATGTTTAATTTGATTTCTTATGAATCTCAGGAATATGAAATCATATATCTGCTTAATTTCAGGCACTTCTTATTTCTTTCGGGCATTTTGAGCCTTCTTATCGAATTTTTTGTTAATTGCATACAGTTGAAGCTTGTTTTCGCTTATTCCAGGCATATTTAAAGTAATGTCTTATTTATTCCAGGCAGTTGAGGCCATTTCCCACTTATTCCAGACGTTAAAGGGTCGACTGCTGATTTCGCACTTCTGCTTATTTTGCAGCAGGACTATTATGAACTAACTATTGGGTAGTTTTGACCCCCTTTAAGTGTGATTTTTTTGTGATAATTTTAATATTTACTTACCGGTGGAAGGATCCTTTAAATCGGTAATAGCCTCGACCATATCAAGGGCCATATCACAGACCCTCTCGGCATGGTTGCCCTCTTTGGCGGGCGCCCCCGAGACCACCATGTAAGCATCCCCAATGGTCTCGACCTGAGTCCGGCAGCGTGTAAAAAGGGGTTGCGGATGAATCACCAGTTTTTTGTAAAAGTACAGCTCAATCAAACAACGAGTGCCAGAACCAGTGAACCGTTTGTATGTGATGCTTTTTAAATTGTAAGGCAACAGAAAGATTCACAGTATGTATATCAACCCTAATGGGTTCACGCGTATATGCATATTTAGGGTAGTTACTAAGGAACTACCCTGTACAGGTTCCATCAGTGGTGATTTCGCCCTTAACCTTACACTTTAAATCGCAAATTATTATATGCTTTGTGATGTGCAGATGACATTAATAAAATTTCCCCATTTACTTGTTCTCCTTTACAAGTGACAGTTCTAATGTTTAAAATTCCCGCCATCTTGACATGATAAATTGAAAACAAGATGGCGGCCATGACGTTTTCCAAGATGGCCGACGGGCATCATTTTAGAAAGCGAATGATTGATCTTTTATTTGGTGAATTATTTAATTTTGGAATTGTCACTTTTATGTTGGATTAATGGTTTTCGGGTCACGTTTAAAAGCGTTTAGAAAATTATTGATTTTAGGAAAGGGAGGAAAATAGAAGAAGAAAGGGATTATTTTAAGTGGATAGATAAAGAAGATGAAGAAGACGAAGAAGACGAAGAAGATGAAGAAGATGAAGAAGATGAAGAAGATGAAGAAGATGCAGAAGATGAAGAAGATGAAGAAGATGAAGAAGATGAAGAAGATGAGGAAGATGAAGAAGATAAAGAAGATGAAGACGGAGTAATTGAAAAAAGATTCGAAGAGAGAAAGAAAGAAAAAGCGAAAGAAAAGAGAAAGAATTACTGTTTCCAAATGACAGGAATAAATTAAGTTTTTCAAAAACTAATTTGACCGTCTCATTAATTAAAAAATTATATAAACGTCTGGCTAACGAAGGTCTTGAATACGTAAAATTATCCAGTTGGAACCCAAAATAACAAAAAGAAGAAGAAGAAGAAGAAGAAGAAGAGAGAACAAGGAAAAGGGGAAGAAGAAGAGAGAACAAGGAAAAGGGGAAGAGGAAGAGGAAGAGGAAGAGGAAGAGGAAGAGGAAGAGGAAGAGGAAGAGGAAGAGGAAGAGGAAGAGGAAGAGGAAGAGGAAGAGGAAGAGGAAGAGGAAGAGGAAGAGGAAGAGGAAGAGGAAGAGGAAGAGGAAGAGGAAGAGGAAGAGGACGGCAAAGATAAAAAAGAACAGGAAGGAGAAGGGATTGTGGAGGAATTGGAAGAGAACAACGACGCAGAAAAAAGAAGAAGAAAATAGAAAAAGGTTTATTGGAAATCGATGGAAAGTCCTTTAATTTGTCTTTGATCTCATCTAAGAAGAAAAGAGAAAAAAAGACAAAGAGCGAAAAATAAGTAATTAAAAAAAATTATATACACGTCTGGCCAAGAAATGTCTTGTATGCGGCAATTTTTTCAAGTGCCTGGAAAGAGAGGATGAAGAGGAAGAAGAAAAAAAGAAGAAGACAAAGAAAAAATTATAATACATTTTAAGTCAATATATGAATTCCCTATATTCTAAATTTAATTTTCTTTTATTTCCTATTTCGCAAGTTTTTTGTCCATTTCTTTCTATAGTCATCAAGGGTCAAAAAAAAAATAAATGAGAAAATAAGGCTGACGCATTAAAAATTAATTAATTAATTATTTAAAAAAAATTGTATACACGTCTGACCAATAAATGTCTTGCGTGTGGAAATTTGTTCAAGTGCTTGAAATAAAAAAAAGAAGAAAAAGAAAAAATGGCAATTAAAAAAAATTAATGAGACAAGAGGGCTTTGGATGGCGGCCATTTTGAAATTTGGAGCTGTCACTTTTACGTCAATATATTTTGTTTGTTCCTTCTAACGCATTAAAAAAAAGAGAAGGACAAGAACTACTTTAACTGCCTGGAAGAAAAAGAAGAAGAAGAAGAAGCAGAAAAAGACAAAGACAAACAGGAAGGAAAAGTGGTTGAAAATAAAAAAGGAAGAAAAAGAAAAAGCCTGGAAAACACCTGATTAACAAAGATATTAAGTGCAAACATTTTTTCATGTATCTGAAAAAAAGAAAAAGACAAAGATGAAACAAAAGACGAAGAAGAAGAAGAAGAAATAAAATTACAATATAACAGTACCTCATATTCTCAATTTAATTTTTTTTTATTTTCTTAATTTCTCTCATGGATAAAATAAATAAATTAAAAAAAAAGCACTGACTCATTAAAAAAGAAGAAGAAAAAGAAGACTAAGAGCGAGAAATTAATTAATAAAAAATATATATATATATACACGTAGGGTCAACGAAGCTTTTGCGTGCGGAAATCAGCGCAGGTGTCTAAAAAAAGAAGAAGAAGACTAACGTGATGCAGAAATGATTAAGAATAAAAAAGAAAAAGAAGGAATAAAAAATAAATGAAAATATTAGTAAAACGACCATATAAGGATTTACCTATTGTTGTCGTGTTCTAGGTATTCCTGAAACTTTATGATTTTTTATTTGCCGAGTTTTGTACTTCTGTACTTCTCTTTAAAAAAAAAAAAAAAAAAAGAAAGACAAAGAGCGAAAAATTAAATATTTAAAGAAATTTATACACGCCTGGCAAACCATGATGGTTGTGCGTGCGCAAATCAGTTCAAGAGCCTGAAAATAAAGAAGAAGAAGAAGAAGAAGAAGGAGAAGGAAAAGAGCATATTCTAGATTTTATTTTTTTTCTGAAGTTTTTTGTCCTTCTCTCTCTAGTCATAAAGTGATCAAAAAAATAAATAAGAAAAGTAGGCCCTTGATGGCGGCCATCTTGAAACTTGGAGCTGTCAAAACGTCAAAATATTTCGTTTGTTCCTTCTAATGATTTAAAAAAAAAAGGAGATGGACTAGAACTACTTTAACTGCAAAAAGAAAAAAGAAAAAGAAGACGAAGAAGAAGAAGAACAGGAAGGAGAAGTGATTGAAAAGGAAATGGAAAAGAAAAAAGGAAGAAAAAGAAAAGGAGAAATTATGCATTAGAATCGATTTTACAAATTCCGGGAATAAGTCACATTTTTATTCAATTTTAAGTCAAATGACTAATTTGAGGATCTTATTAAAATAGTAGAAGAAGAAAGCAAAGAGTGAGGAATTAATTAATTAATTACAAAAATTATATACACGTCAGGTTAACGATGGTTTAGGGTGCGGCAATTAGTTTAAGTGCCTGGAAAAAGAAAAAGAAGAAGAAAAAGGAGAAATGACAATATGGAAATTTTTCATATTATAAATTTAATTTTTCTTTATTTTCCAAATTTGTTGTTTTCCTCTTTTTCCTGAAATAAAGAAGAAGAAGAAGAAGAGGAAAAAAAAGAAGAAGCAAAAGAAGACGAAAAATAAAAAAAATATAAGTAGAACAACAATATAAGAGTTTTCCATACTCAAAACTTATTAACTAGCTAAACAAAATTAAATAAGGATAGAAAGCATTTAATCATTAAAAAAGAAAGAAACCTCAAAAAATAAATAAAATAAAAGAGGCAACGAGCAATAAATTAATTAATAAAAAAATATTATATACACGTCTGGACAACGAAGGTCTTACGTGTGCTGTATTACTCTTTATTTTCCAAATTTTCTGTACTTCTCTTTTTTCTTAAAAAAAAAATAAAAAAAGGAAAGACAAAGAGCAAATAATTAAATATTTAAAAAACTGTATACACGCCTGGCCAACTATGGTTGTGTGTGCGCAATTCAGTTCAAGAATCTGAAAGTAAAGAAGAAGAAGAAGAGGAAGAAGAAATGATCGAAAAGGAACTAAGCAAGAAAAAGAAGAAGGGAGGAAGAAATGGTTCGTTAAAAATCAATTTAGGTTCTATTAAAAATAACAATTATTTTTAATTTCTTAATGTGTGACATAACCTATATGCGTGTTATGCATCTTAAGGCTTTGAATGAATAAATATAGATAAAGAAAAAAAAAGCGATAAATTAATTAATTTAAAAACTTATATACACGCTTGGTCTTGCATGAATAAATATTTTTATGTGCTTGGAAAACAAAGAAAAAGATAGAATATGGCGGCCATTTTGAAATTTACTTTTACGTCAAAATATTCCGCTTGCATTAAAAAAAGAAAGAAGAACAAAAACTACTTTAAGTGCCTGTAAGAAGAAGACGAACAAGAAGAAGTTATTGAAGGAAAATTGACAGGAAAAAATGTTAATTGAAAAACCATAGTGGGAAATTACTTGATTAAAAAAATATATATATACACCCCTGGTCAACGAAGTTCTTAAGTACATGGCAAACAGAAAGTTGCCAGGGGTGTATAGATTATAATTTTTAGTTAGTTACTTATAAATAATGCGACTAGCAATAAAAGATACTCACTTTATAGACCCTATTCCGCTCAGTTAACCGGTCGAATATCGAGTACATCCCGTTTAACATGGAAACCACCTCCATTGGAGTGATACGACTGCAGATCTCCGTAAACGTGACCACGTCCGAGAAAAGGATAGAGACACTATCGAACATCTGAATTCAAGAAAAAACCGTGATTCCTGAAAACGGTGATAAGAATATTGAAGTTTTACCTCACAAGTATCAATAGGGTTTTCCCCTTTCCTAAGCCGATCCGCCACTTGTTTCGGGATCATTTGATACAGCAACTCGTCAGTTCGTTTCATTTCTTCGTCCAGTTTCCTCATGGATTCTTCCAGTTTTTTGCTTTTTTGCTGCTCCTGGTCCAGGGCTAGTTTTAACTCCACTGATTGCTGAGTACCAGCCAACATCAAGTCTCTATATAGGAAAAATATCGGCAGTTTCTATAGAGTTTGTCTTATTCGATGTGTACTCACCGACTGAAGTCGTGCATGGATAAGTCGTTTATGTATAGTCCGGAATTGATTAAGGAATTTAGGTCCGGCATCACTGGGGTGCCCAGGTACATCATCATTTTCCAGTTTTCCATGTAAATCATTTGCCCTGGAAAAGAAGAGCATTAAACTTTTTGAAACTATTGATAGCATCGGAACTAATTTAAAGTTTTAAAGCAGTTTTGCTTTTAATTTGAGTTTTCCTCGTGCGGTTTTTTGTTGGAAAAAAATTCGACTAAAAATAGACGTTTATTAACACGTAAAAGTTTCATAGAGAAAAAATTCTTGAGGGTGCACGTGATGTGGTTTACTGGAGAAGTTTTTCTAAGCTGAGTTGAAAGTTTGAAACTTCGCTGGAATTTTAATTTTTTTTTTTTAATTCTAAGTGTAAGAGTTAATGGTTTTTTGATCCTTTTAGAGTTAATATTGTGAGATAAAAATCGGTTTTATGTCTGAATGTAAGCAAGTGTTTATTTTATTAACCTAGTGAAATTATTATTGAAACTTCTCCCAGGCATTTGATGTACATTAAATTAATTAAATAAATGAGTAACTGTTTAGAAAAAATGCACCTAGAATGAACAATTTAATTGGTCTGAATTTTTTATTTCAGCAGTGATTTTTAGTTTAAAATAAGTTAAGCAAAAGGTTTTCCTAAAAAGAATATTATATTCATGAATCTACAGTTGATAAATTTTTTTTTAATGAATTGAAAATAATAAATTATTTATCTTAATAGTGATTTTAAAGGTTCAATCCCAAGCAACACATCATATATTATTATATTATATAAATTTTTGGTTTTGGTATATTTATCAACCGTACATGGTCAAGGTATATTTATTAAATTTAATTGTAGAATATACGTATATTGTATACAATTCTATTTATAAAAGTGATTAAAAAAATTGACACTGGATAAAAATCTACACTTTTCTCACATAACCTTAAGGTTTTCGAGTAAAACGTGAAAAACCCAGTTTTATTTCTCGAAAGCAAGGCATATAGCTATAAATATCGCATAATTGTAGAATTTTTTATCGCAAATGCGTGTAAATTCAGTTTTTTAAAGATAAATCAATCATGTTCAAAAAAATTATAATTTTTTTTATCAATCTGAAAATAAAAGAAAACATTCTTAGAGGTTTAAATAAGTCATTTATCACATTATACAAGTTCCTTGACCTGAAAGTAATAATTAAAAAAAATCTCAACACTGATTTTAAAAGTTTGTCGACCTAGATAGAACCTGTAGGAATTATGTCTCTATTGAATCACGATCTCTTAAAAACAAGGAATGAGATTGAAATATAATTTATTTATATTTATGAAGTTCGTGGATATAAAAAAAACTGGTTAGAAATATTTAAATATTCATGAATAATTAATTACAAAATCAGTTATTTCTAAAGATTCAATGCTCTTAATTAGGGTTAAAACTGATTAATCATACCACAGATTTTTTTACTTTAAAGAATATAAAAAAAGGTTTAACTCAACAGTGATTTTTAACGTTCAACTGGACTGATGCTACATAAAATCGTTCATTATTAATGGTACCTATTACTCTCAATCGTTTTATACAGAAAAAAAGGCATCGTGCGACAATTTTATTCGGGTTTGGAAGATTTATTAGCTCGATAAATTTAAAATAAATTAAAAATTTAACGTTAGTTTTTTGCAATTTTTGTAGGTCAAACTTACCCGTTATAACCTGAGGTCAATATAAACAAAATCAGTTTTTATCGAGTAACAAAAACCACATTAATTTTATTTTAATTTCTATTACAATGCGTGCTTAACCCTAAAAACCCTACTTATTAAGCGAACTCATTTAAGTTATGCATTTAAAAAAGAACTCATTATTACTTTACCAATATTTTAATTATTAGTGTTTAATGTGATTTAAACCATTTGAAAATCCCCGGTAATGCTCCTGGTTTGGGGCGAAACACGTGTAGCTTTTAAAGTAAATTAAGACAAATTGCCTGGTATTAGTAATTTAATTAATTAATTTTTTTTAATTAAAATATTACGTTGGTATTTTAAATTAACTATACAGTATGTCGCAGAATGCGTATTGCCAGAAAACGAACACTTTTTATTTAAACTCCGAATAATGTTATTTTTACGTTATTTATTATCGAACTTTAATTTTTTTTTAAATTGATTGTCGCTTATTATAGGGTAGTGAATAAGGACTGAAATATGGTAATTTAATGAGAAATATAGTGTTTTTTGGAAATTTGAGGTATTTTTGGTTCAAGGATGTTTTCATTGAAAAGATTTGATGTATTCCATGTTTTTCACGTCGATTTGATTTGAAATATTTTTGGGTGCGCTTTTTTGATCTTCAAAGTCGTTTTTGATACCTATAACGTATTTGACCTATTTTTTGAGAGGTTTAAATTAATTTTTTATATTTCTTTATGCCATGTCGTTTTGTAACATTATTCTCCTTTTATTCGAGAAAATTCAAGTAATTTTTAACTTTTTTTTATGGATTTTTGAATAATTTTTTTAAACGCCTGGCAACCATAATAAATTTGTTAAAAGTTGAAAAGTTATTAACAATTTACGTCACAGAAGCTAATCATATTAAATAAAAATTATTTCAACATTATAATTTTGGAGAGATTATAACTCGAATTTTCAGCAAAATTAAAACCGAATTTTCCAATTTAATTTTAACGTGAACGTAACGTATCCTGAGTAAATGATTCGACGATTTTCTTCAAAAAATCTTAAGCAGAAATTGTCCATTAAAAATACATTTAAATTTAAATTGAGATAACTGGATTGCCACACCAACTGTCGTTACAGAAATGATTAAGGAAACTCAGGAAATGTTGGAGAATTATTTTATTTTAAATGTTTAAATTACCCTATTTATGATCTGTCTTAAAAAACTAAATTTTCACTTATTTGTGCTAAAAAATGACGCAACTACTGCAATTTTTATAGAGATACGAGAAATAAAATGGAGTTTTACTTGAAAACTTTATATGAAAAAAGTATAGATACAAAAACTATTGATTTTTTTATCACCTATAGTTTGTTTAAGAAGCATTTTTCCCTAGGCAATTATTTTCTGCAAAAAAAAAACATTTTTCATTAACCCTACCTTTACCCCCCCACCCCACACAACTTACCAGTAAGAAATTGTTTTCAAAAAATAATTATTTTCCGAAATAATATGCATGAATAACAGCCGGTCTCATTGTTATTATCTAATCTTATAATACAGTGTGTTTATTAAAATTTGATATAATTATATATATATGTCTATTAATAAATATTTAATACGAAAGCAGTAATTTTTCAAAGAAATTTTTTACTGGACAAATATTTGGGGCGGGTGGGGGGCTAAGGGTTGTTGTTATGAAAAACAAAGTTTTTGCAGAAAATATTTAATTTAATAACACTGTTTTTTTTAAATTTGATATAATATATAATAATATATGTATATATTTAGTATAAAAACAGCATTACTACACTGGATAATATAGATGAAAAACAGTGATTTTTCCGAAGAATTTCATCAAATATTTGAGGTGTAGTAATGGAGTTCAAAAACTAGATCTATAAATCTCGTGTAAATTTCTTTTAAATACCGATTCTCACTTTAGTAGAATTGTATATAATATACGTACATATATACTACACTTTAATAAATATACCTTGACCATGCACAGTTGATAAATATGCCAAAACCAAAAATTTGTATAATATAATAATATATGACGTGTTGCTTGGGATTGAACCTTTAAAATCACTAGTGAGATAATTCCATATCAGTTTTAAATGCACTGGTTTCAAAACATCAGACATTTAAAATCACTGTTAAAATTTCATTATTTCTAATCTGATTAGTAAAAAAAAAACTTTTTTACATATTCCAAGTGAAAATCACTGCTGAGAAAACAAAAAAATTACTTTCAGACCACGGAACATTTTCTTCTGTTTTCGGGTTAATAAAATAATAAATACATAAAAAAATTAGTTCTAATAGTTCTAGCCTTTAAAAGCACTGTCAAGATAAATGTTTAATTATTTAAGAAAATTAAACATTTTTTTAAGTCACTGTTGAGATAGATATTTTTTTTAGGTGACAGAATATACAAAATTTTTACTGTGACAAATGACACTTTTAAAGTTTTAAGTAATTTTTTATTGGCTTAGTTGTTCCAGTTAGGGAAATCTTTAATACCGCTCTTAAAACTAATAAATATTTAGAATAATAGTAGCTACGTTAAAAAATCACTGCTGTGATAAAAATCTTATCATTTCTAGGCAAACAAAGATAAAAATCAGTTATTTACAATTTCGTCTCCGTCTTTTGTAAACAGTAAAAACTACTATTGAGAATAATTTTGAAAATCTCTGCTGTGATAAAAAAAAATACATTTTATACCGAGTTAATTGTTTAAAGAAAAATTATTTTTTGCGAAATAATTACTAGAAGACTAAATTGTTTTTTAATAATTTTTTATTGAATCTTTAAAATTACTACTAGTGAGATAATTTTGCTATTTCTTTTAAGTAAAGCACAAAAACACCAAATCCTTGTTGAAAAATCACTGTATTGATAAAAAATTTATCAGTATTTAGATTGTAATAGAAAAAAAAGTTAATATTTTATCATTTTCATGCAATAGAGATCGATTTTTTTTACCAGTTTAGAATTGAGTTTTAATCGTTTAAAATCACTGCTGAGATACAAAAGGTTCAAAATCACTGTTGTGATAAATATTTCATTATTTTCTAACCGATTAAAGTTCAAAATAATATTTTTACCAATTCCGTTCTGATAAAGCTAATAGGGTAAAAACACATTTATTTTTTCAAGTGCTTTAGCGATTTTCTTATTTTATTCATTTCCATTTTCCATTATTTCATTTTCCAAAATAATACCCATGAATAACAGCTGGTCTCGTCGTTAATATCTAATCTTTAATAACAGTTTGTTTATTTGATATAATTATATATATATATATGTATATTAATAAATATTTAATACAAAAACAGTGCTACTAGATTGGATATTATGAAAGAAAAACAGTGAATTTTTAAAGGAATTTCCTACTGGGCAAATATTTGGGGTGGGGTGGGGGGCTAAGGGTTGTTTTAATGAAAAACAATGTTTTTCAAAAAATATTTAATTTAATAACATTCTTTATTTAAATTTGATATAATGGAGTTCAAAAACTAGATATGTAAATCTAGTGTTAATTCTTTTAAATACCTAAATTTTCTCACTCTTTTTTTTGAATTTTTTTGAAAAATTTAGAAAAAAAAATATTTCACTCTATAACATTTCTTGCAAAATATCCAAGAACACTCAGTTTCATACGTTTATTCAATAAAACGTCGCCGATTGCGACAAAACGCAATTTTCCCCCGATCAAATTTCCATACAGCTCACTCCCGAGGAAAATCTAATTTGAATATAAAACCCCCATTTTCGGTTACATATGTGCATTAAATTACGATTTCAATTCCACAGATGGGATTATGCACATAATATTATATCCAATATTTCATCCGATTGTATTAAAAACAAATTGGAAAACATAATGAAAAAAGACAATTTTACCTTTCAGTCTAAGATTCCTCTCCTCGTTGTAATTGTCCATCTCATCGCTCATTATTAACTCTTGTCTACCAGAAGGTTTATCGTTTAAAATTGGCTCCACGGTAACTAACTCAAAGATGTTGTTTGTTCTGTTTAATATCTGTAAGTAAGAGATAGAAAATTGTCTTGTCTTTACAAGGTTTCATGGATAAACCCAACAAAGAGATTCTAATATACAAAATCATAAAATAAATGCAATTATGCTTTAAAATTGAAATAAATAGCCTGCAAATTATTTATGTACTGCGACAGCTCCAGCTTCCATGTTTATTTTATGGCCGGCCGCTTATCAGCTTTAATGATTCATAAACAGACAAATTGTGTATGAACGCCTCTATAAATGTATTTATTTATTAACGGAGAGTGTTCCGTTTATTTTGTCCAAATTATTTGAAATTTTGATGCATAATTTAAATGGATCTGATAATCAACTTTATTTATTAAATTTTTAAAGACTTACCGAACTAAATTTAAAGGCGGTCAATGGTCGTACGAGATCAAACCAGTTGGTGATCTTCTTCCCTAAAAGATCCGGCATTATGACCATCAGAGAGTTTCCTATGCTACGAACTACCATATCGGATCTAAAATAAGGAAAAAGTTAAGTGCTTAATTAATTAATTTTTTTTTGCAAATTCTTATTGTACAATAGGCGAGTGAATCTTTCTGTATTTCTTGATATTTTAAGGGGCATAATGATTTTTTAAGTGAAAACCTAGTAAGATTAGCATAATTCAATAAAATAATCAACATAATTAGTTCATCACAAAAAGGTAGAATGCTACCAACAGAGTGGCCTTATATATCAATAAGGCGTTAAACTTTGATGAACGATAAAAGACTCCCATATTTAAATTGTTCTTCTTCATTTTTGTCATAAACATCAAATTCAGTTACACACAAGTTATCTAGCCTAACGTAAACCGCAACTCTACCTTCTCTAGTATCACGATCCACTTTACTTGGAATATAAAATTGATTAATTTATTCCAGGCATTTGATGAGAAAAGACAAATGATGTTCGAGGAAAAATTTCGTTTTTTCTCCATTAGGTGAGCCTATTTCTTAATTTCTCACTCGTTCCCTTAGAGTCAGGCCAAGCATTGATCTCTCCATTCACTCTTATGTTACTCCTAGTTTTTCTGCAATTTTCTTTGTTAAAGTTAGGCCCCCTATGGTCACAGGTTACAACCGGCAATATGCACTAGTTAAATGTTTTTTCTTTCAACCTAATTGAGTTATTTCCTTTACGGATGTTCTTCATTTTTCTCTCTGGTTATTCTAGTCTCATGATCCAAATATACATACTGATATTCCTTGATGTATTCCTTACTGTTGATATGCCAACCCTTTAAATGCATACTGGACTTATCTTGTCTAACTCTTGTTGGTAAATTTTAAAATGGCCTTTAGTTTTACTGTATTGAGAGCCTCTTTAAAGTCAACAAATATCAATGCTGTTATGTCTTTGCTATCGAGGTTTTCAAGCACTGTAGATAACGTACTTTGAGCGGGAACCAGCTTGCTCTAGTGGCTGATAAAAATCTAGCTTTGCCTTTAATCTACTATAGTCATCGAATCGTTCCACTTTGTTGGGATATTCTAATTCTACAGGCACAATCATTTTTAGTATTCAGATTCAATAAATTTTACATCTTTTTTTTTTGCTCCACGTCAACTTACTCTATTTGGTTCAGATTAGGTATACGAAGACAAATTATTTATTTCTCAACGTCAACCAGTGTGTTTTTTTGCTTTACGTCAACTTACTCTTCCTTGTTCTTTTCCATGACTTATCATTGGAGTTATTAAAAAAAAGATTGAAATTATTGCATATTGTTTATTTTTCTTCACGTCAGCCGCTACCTGCGTTTTTTTCAGTGTGTTTATTTTGCTTACCTTTGAATCGTTATCAGATTCGTTATTTTTCTTTACATCAGCCCAACGTGCTAACGCCATATTTTTTGCACAGTATTTTTTACTACACGTCAACTGTGTTCAATTTTTACTACGTAATATATTTAACCTACGTTAGCTGAGATTTCTTTACATCTTTAATGATCTCTCACTCGCCCATTAATGTACTCACCTAATAATATTTATTGATCTACGTCTTCGTTTGTCCTTCTTAATTTTAGTCCAATAATTTATACATCTTTTTTTTTGCTCCATGTCAACTTACTCTATTTGCTTCAGATTACGTTCACGAAGAAAAATTCTTCATTTCTTTACGTCAACCGGTGTGTTTTTTTGCTTTACGTCAACTCACTCACTCTCCCTTGCTCTTTTACACGGCTTATCATTAAAATTATTAAGAATAAGATTAAAACTGTTACATTAGTTATTTTTTTACACGTCAGTCGCGACGTGCTAACCCAATAGTTTTTTGCAGTGTGTTTATTCGGCTTATCTTTAAGGTTTTCTTTCTAAATTTAGTTTTTTTCTACGTCATTTTTAATATTCAGATTCTTTATTTTTCTTTACATCAGCCTAACGTGCTAACGCCATATTTTTTGCACAGTATGTTTTACTACACGTCAACTATGTTCAATTTTTACTATGTAATATATTTAATCTACGTCAGCTGAGATTTCTTCTCATCTTTAATTATCTCTTACTCGCCCATTAATGTGCTCACCTAATAATATTTTTTGATCTACGTCTTCGTTTGTCCTTCTTAATTTTAGTCCAATAATTTATACACTTTTTTTTGCTCCACGTCAACTTACTCTATTTGCTTCAGATTACGTATACGAAGACAAATTATTTATTTCTCCACGTCAACCGGTGTGTTTTTTTGCTTTACGTCAACTCACTTACTCTCCCTTGTTCTTTTACACGGTTTTTATCATTGGAATTTATTAAGAATAATATTGAAATTATTACAGTGTTTGTTTTTCTTCACGTCAGCAGAACATGCTTATCCAATAGTTTTGTTTTTTTTATTGTACGTCAACTAACCTTCATTGCATTTAATTCAATAGGTATTCAATTTTTGACTTTAAGTCAGGTGAATTATGTATTTTATCTTTTTTTCCCATTCAAACGTATTCAAATATTTTTGTATTTCTGCACGTCAGTTAATAATCCAATAATTTGTACATCTTTTTTTGTTCTAAGTATAATATATATATGCATGTTGCTCAAATGCTAACTAGTCTTAATTGGTTAAGTGTGACATTGCAGAAGTGTATTTATTATAAAGGTGTTTGTTCCATATATAAAGATCTTTAATACTATGTTGAGAATATTTTTAAGTACTAATAAATCATAGGTACTGTGTACATTTAATGTGATTAGCCAAGTGCTAAATAAATAAGTATTTAATTTCAAATTCGCTTAGTTAGCATCGGTCGTGACGTGTAATAATTAGTTAAGGATCACGTGAATTTAAGCAAAAAGGGATGAAATGGCCTTTGAGCCGCAAACAGTAACAAAAGGGTCCATAAACTCGACGGGGATGTCATCAGGGACCTAAACTTTGTGGTAGGCGTTCATAATTAATCGGGCTTTAGGTGTCTTTCGATTATTGTTCGCCCTTTAGGCGATAATATTAGGGAAAGCCTTCGACAGATAAGTTTTTCTTTATGGGTTAATAGAATCGTTTATAAAATTATTTATTCAATTATCCATGATTCCAGATCTAGGAAAACATTATTTTTAGAAGATTCAAACAAAGCCCTAAAGACAAGTCAAAGTGAAATTAATTTAAAACTTACTGTTAAAATTTAAAATTAAAGTATGTTGAGTTTTCGACATATATAATTTTTTTCTTGTAAGAAACATTTTTTTTATATAAAAGTGATTTTAAATAATATAATATAAACACAAGTTCAACCAAACTTTTGATGGTCACTGGACTTTGGTGTGTGTTCGAATGTTCCGTCTCTCGCTAGCTCAAATAAATCTGATCTCTTTTTGATCGTCAAGGTACAAACCAGTGCATATCAAACTTTTTTTTTATTTATCAATTTTATCTATAAATTATTGCACTAAAATTAAAAAGGACAAAAGAAGACGTAGATCAAAAAAAAATTATTAGGTGAGCACATTAATGGCTGACGTGGTGAACGTCAGAAATAATTAAAGAGGTGAAGAAATCTCAGCTGACGTAGATTAAATAATATATTACATATTAAAAAATTGAACACAGTTGACGGGTAGTAAAAAATACTGTGCAAAAAATATGGCGTTAGCACGTTGGGCTAATGTAAAGAAAAATAAAGAATCTGAATAATAATGACGTAGAAAAAACTAAACTGAGGAAGAAAGGGTAAGTAAAATAAACACACTGTAAAAAACGCCCGTCACGGCTGACGTGAGGAAAAATAAACAATATGCAATAATTTCAATCTTATTCTTAATAACTCCAATGATAAGTCTTGGAAAAGAGCAAGGAAGAGTGAGTGAGTTGACGTAAAGCAAAAAAACACACCGGTTGACGCGGAGAAATGGACGAAAAAAATAATTTATCTTCGTATACTCAATTCTAGACAATTGATACTGAGCTATTTGACTGCCTAGAATTACAAATAAAATAAAACTATGAATCAAGAATTCCAGGCAGTTGAACGCACGTTCAGAAATTACCTTAACTGCCTGGAATTTCCTAAAATATCCAAGAATTACAGGAAATTGCAGTATATAGTCGTTTTAATATTTCAATTCCAGACAAGTGAGACTGAGCTGTTGGATTGCCTGGAATTATAAATAAATTAAATTCAAAAATGAAAAATTCTAGGTAGTTGAATGCATTCAGGAATTACTTTAGCTGCCTGAAATTTGTTGAAATATCCAGGAATTACAAAGATTATGTAGTTGTAAACCTTTTTAATTTTTTAATTCCAGGCAATTAAAACTGAGCTGTTTGACTGCCTGGAAATACAAACAAAATAACATAATGAATCGAGGCAGTTGAATGCTACATCCAGAAGTTACCTCGACTGCCTGGAATTTCTCAAAATATCCTCTTGGATTAATAGAGACTATATAATAGTAGACTAGCTATTTTTCAATTTCAGGCAATTAAGACTGAGCTGTTTGACCGCCTGGAATTACAAATAAAATCACATCATGATACAAGAATTCCAGGCAATTAAAAGCAAGTCCAGAAATGACCACAAGTGCCTGGAATTTTCTAAAATATCCTCCTGGAATAATATAGACTATATAGTCGTAAAATAATTATTTTTCAATTCCAGGCAATTGAAATTAAGCTGTTTGACTACCTGGAATTACAAATAAAATAACAACATGAATCTGGAATTCTAGGTAGTTAAACGTTACATCCAGGAATTACCTCGACTGCCTGGAATTTCTCAAAATATCCTACTGGAATAATAGATACTATATAATTGTAAAATAAATATTTTTTTAATTCCAGGCAATTGAAGCTGAGTCGTTGGACTGCCTTGAATTACAAATAAAATAAAATCATTAAATCAAGAATTCCAAGCATTTAAACGCACGTCCAGGATTTATCTCAACTGCCTGGAATTTCCCAAAACATTCTAGTAGTATAGGAATCATATAGTTGTAAATCCTTTTTTAATTTTTCAATTTCAGATAAACGAGACTGAGTTCTTTGACTGCCTGGAATAACAAATTAAATAACATCATGAATCAAGAATTCCAAGCAGTTGAACGGATGTCTGGGAATTACCTCAACTGCTGGAACTACCTAAAATACCCTGGAATTATATAGACTTTAATATAGTCGTAAATCCTTTTTATTTTTTATATCCAGGCAAATGAGACTGAGCTGTTGCACTGCCTGGAATTACAAATAAATTAAAAAAAAAATGAAAAATTCTAGGCAGTTGAATACATGTCCAGGAATTACTTTAACTGCCTGAAATTTCTCGAAATATTTAGGAATTACAGGGACCATATAGTCGTAAAATTTTTTTATTTTTCAACTCCAGGCAATTAAAATTGAGCTGTGGGACTGCCTGGAACTACAAATAAAATAACATCATAAATCGCAAATTTCATGTAGTTGAACGCTACATTCAGGAATTACCTCAACTGCTTGTAATTTCCCAAAATATCCTCCTGGAATAATAGATACTATATATTCATAAAATAATTATTTTTCACTTTTAGGCAATTAAAACTAAGCTGTTTGACTGCCTGGAATTACAAATAAAATAACATCACGAATCGAGAATTCCAAGCAGTTGAACGATACATCTAGAAATTACCTCGACTGCCTGGAATTTTCTAAGATATGCTCCTGGAATAGTATAGACTATATAGCTGTAAACTAATTATTTTTCAATTCCAGGCAATTGAAACTAAGTTGTTTGATTACCTGGAATTACAAATCAAATAATAACATGAATTGGGAATTCTAGGCAGTTGAACGTCACATCCAGGAATTACCTCGACTGCCTGGAATTTTTCAAAATATCCTACTGGAATAATAGATACTATATAATTGTAAAATAATTATTTTTTTAATTGCAGGCAATTGAAGCTGAGTTGTTTAACCGCCTGGAGTTACAAATAAAATAACATCATGAATCAAGAATTTGAAGCAGTTAAAAGCAAGTCTAGAAATAACTTCAAGTGCCTAATATTTCCTAAAATATCCTCCTGGAATAATATAGACTATATAGTCGTAAAATAATTATTTTAAAGGACGTGCAGCAAGAAAAAACAAAACTATCGGGTAAGCATGTTCGGCTGACGTGAAAAACAATTATTTTTAACATATTTAAATTAAAACAATGGCTGACGTAAAGAAGAAAAAGCGTTGGCAAATAGCAAAAGAGAATGAGATGACGTAAAGCAAATTAGAGTGTAGAGAAAGACGGAATCATTCAACATGCTCATGCTTTAAAATGAGAGAAATATGATGTTTAAAAAAATCAAGAAATCTGTTCGGCTGACGTAGAGCAATTTTAAAATAACCAAAAAACGCGTAGCTGTGTTTATTTGTTTTTTTTTAAGAATTAAAAAAACAGTTTCCAAGATATGTTGCTTGATATTGTTTCCTGTAAGATCCATTATTTAATTTATTAATTATTTGTTGACCCTAGTAAGTAAAAATTTTGAATGTTTCTTGCTTGTTGTACTTGTTTTCCTAATATAAAACTATTCAAGTTTATTTTAATTTACAGTAAAACCGACATTTGTCCCAACAATTTCAATATAGTTACTTTAATATAACATTAACGGGATTACAATAAAAAAATTGACTACTTACCCAAAAACTATACAAAACGGAAATATCTCAAACAGTACAGAAGCGCTTATGGGTAAATGCTTCTCCTCGCGTGTCATAGTGAGGGAGGCCAACGTGAACGCCCTATTGTCAAAAGTGAGTTGAAAGGTCACGTGTACCATATCGAATAAGAGTTCCTCTCTTACCAACTCTATCTTCATCTCTTTATGGTAAAAGTGTCGCGCCACCTAAAAGTTATTTTATCAGCCCTGAGGATGCTCAAACCCTTAAGCCAAAACACGCATCAAAAATCATTAACGCACCTCCCTAATTTGCCCCATGGTATAATAAACGAACCCTCGCCGTTTACTCCTGTAGTGTAACGTCAGACCGTGTTTGGTCTCGTTTTCGCATATGAAACTGGGAGCGCGCATGCGCGGGTAAGAGAATTTCAGATATTCGTGCAGATTGTCCAGGCCGTTAAGGAAATCGCGCATGTGTCGCCCCAGTACCGATAGGACGCGATCGTACCCGTACTGACTGACGAATCCGATAAAGAACACGCCCATTTGGTCGAAGAACTCTTTCTCGCTCACTTTGAGAATCTGAAAGGAAAGATATAGAGTTATTAGGGAAATAGAGAAGGAAAGATTGAGAGTTAGGGAAAAAGTGAGACTAATAAAAAAATTTTAATGGGAGACCCTAAATATTGTTACGTATTTGGATTCTACGTGAAATTCCATGAAATTTGGTGAATCACATGTCAAAGTTTGGACAACTAGTTTTTGAGATATTCGAGGTTGAAATTTGTCCCTTTTATGACTTTAAAACCTTATAGGGCCAACAGTGTTTAATTTAGAAAAAAAACGGTTTTCATATTCAAATTTGACTGATCAAATCCAATCTGTTCATATGAAGTTTTTCGCTTTAAATGCACATTTTTAAATTAGTGGTCATCTGCAAAAAAAAATGAAGATACTGAAACTTATTTGAAATTAATGCCAATAGGAAGGCCTTGAAAAGTTATCACAGGAAAGTGAAAACCGTTTTGTTCTATGTCAAATAGTTTTGGCTCTACGTCCGCTGAAAGTCGAATAATGACTTTTTTTAAGCGGATATATCTCGGAAACTGTCAAAGCAAAATATGGCATGTGACCCATCAAATTTCATAGAATTTCACGTAGAATCCAAATGTGTAATAATATATAGGGCGTATAGGAGTCTAACATCAGAACCAGAGAATAGACATCACAAATTCCTTTGAACCTATAAGAAGTTTCACATACAATTTCAAAAGTTATAAATTCAACTGCTTGGAAAAAACCCTTAAACGGGAGTCCCAGCCAACTTGAAATATTTGAAATATGCCCAGAGCCTTCGCCAATTATTAAGAATTATTCTAAATTATTGTACGTTTAAGGTTTCTGCTTGATGATCACTAGTCTGGACTGTATCGCACGATTTTATTTATTTATATATGCAAATTATTCGAGTATTAGGTACGTATTTTGGTGTCATTTGAGTGTAATTCGTTGTTATAGTGAAAGGAACGTGACCGGATTTGTCCTAGTTTTCATCAAACAGTGTAAGCAGGTAAGTTGGTTTCATTCCAATTTTTTGGGTTTAATTAGAAAATTATTTTTTTTAAATCTAAGAGGCATTTTTTGATTGAAAAGGTATGCACAAACCCCTTGACATTTATGGCTTTTTTAATAACGGTTTTTATGAGGAGAAACTGCCTGAAAAAGTATTTCTATGTGGTTCTAAGCTTAACTACTAAAAAAGTAAAAAAATGGCTTTTAAGTGTAGAAAAATCCAATTTCTCTTCTTGAGAAAAAACGCGGTTTTGAATATGACAAATGATAAGGGTTAACAGGATCCCTTCATTAAAAACTAATTTAATTAATTTTGGCCCTATAAGGTTTTTAATTAAATAGAAGCACTCTCTCTCTCTCTCTCTCTCTGTGATTGAATACGATATAATTAAGATATCCTACCTGTACAGCTTTCTTGGATAATCTGGGAATGAGTCCCTCGGGATATACTTGATGTGTACTGAAACTCGGCTGATCCACACCTGCGGACCTTCGAATTTCCTCCCACTTGTCTTCGCCGTACGTGGCCTTGATGTACTCCGCCATGTTTTCTATGATTAACCCGTACATGGTTCATTTGTCTGAAAAATCAATCAAAAAATCATTGTTACACATAATTATTGGAAGAGCTTATCAATCTAGAATCAATATTTATTAAATTATCAACCTAGTGATTATGATTTGAAAAAAGCTCTTAGTAGCCTGGAACTAATTCAATAATCATCAATTATTCACATTAAGTTAAATACTACGATTGATTTAAGCCGTTGCAGACCTAATATTCATTTAATTATCGATATATTGATTGTTAATTTGTTCAATCCTTATTCTGGTGAAATTAATTAAATTATCATTCTAGTGATTATGAAATGAGACTCAATAAATTATCGTTTATTATTCAAATTAACCGTTACAGACCTGAAATTATTTTTATAATGATTAGAAAGGCCAATAAATCAACTTTTGTGATTTCAATTAACTCTTATAGATCTGAAATTGATTTTATTAATATTATTCTTATGATTGGGCTTAGCAATTATTCTATTGATTAACATATACAGACTTTACATATACAGCTTGAATGCTTATAATCCTCACATTCATTAAATTAAATGAATATAATATCACCAGTCAATAAATTTACAAATTTAATTGAAAAAAAAAATACATACTTAGAATACATACTTGATCAAATTATTAACGTAACAATTATCAAGAATTATAGATTTTATTTATTAATAGAGTTGATTGACTAACGATGAAATATGAAATGCTTATTATAATAATTTTAAAGAATAATCAACACAGAATTAACAAATTATGACTGAAATTGATTAAATCATTATCGTATCGTATTGATTATATGTTTATAAGATAACTTCTTATAGTCCCGGTATTAATTTAAATATACGAGTATATTGATTATGAAAACACATCAACACTCAAATTCACTGTCATGATTCAGCAAAACAATCAATAATAAAATGATTAAATTATTAATATAATGATCACTAAATCACTAATATGACTAAAATTGGTTAAAATTTAAACATAGTAATAATCAAGAATTATAAATTTAATTTGTCGATAGAATATACTCATAAATTGAGGAAATTATATAATTAAATAGAATTAATGATTTGAAATTGATTATATTAACTATGAATCAATAAAAAATTGAGCATATTATTAAGGCATTGATTATTAAAGTATACAGGCTTGGCTTTATTTAATTAACTATTAAAATTAAAAAACAAACACTTATTTAGAAATTGATTCAATTATTACCGAAGTAATTATTAAGCATTATAGACATGATTAACTTGAAATAATCCTTAGGCCCTTATGAATTGATATAATTGATTAATTTTTTATCGTATTGATTATCAAGCTTTACAAATTTGGCTTCAATAAAATATATCTCATTCAATTCAATCAAAACTAATCAATAATCAATAAATTTACTACTATAATTAAAAAAACTCTTATTGAAAAATTGATTCAATTATTAAAGGAGTAACTATCAAACATTATAGACATGATTAAGTTGAAAAAAATCCTTAAGCCCTTATTGACCTGGAATTGATTAAATCATCATCGTATTGATTGTCAAGCTTTACAAATTTGGCTTCAATGAAATAAATCACATTCAGTTCAATCAAAACTAATCAATAATCAATAAATTTACTACTATAATTAAAAAAACACTTATCTGGAAATTAATTTAATTATTACCAAAGTAATTATTAAGCATTATAAATGTGATTAAGTTGACATAATCCTTCAGTCCTTATTGACCTGGAATTGATTAAATTAGCCCCCTATTGATTATCAACATTTACAAATTGGGCTTCAATAAAATATATCTCATTCAATTCAATTAAAACTAATCAATAATCAATAAATTTACTACTATAATTAAAAAAACTCTTATTGAAAAATTGATTCAATTATTAAAGGAGTAACTATCAAACATTATAGACATGATTAAGTTGAAAAAAATTCTTAAGCCCTTATTGACCTGGAATTGATTAAATTAGCCCCCTATTGATTATAAACATTTACAAATATGGCTTCAATAAAATATATCTCATTCAATTCAATCAAAACTAATCAATAATCAATAAATTTACTACTATAATTAAAAAAACTCTTATTTAAAAATTGATTCAATTATTAACGGAATTATTATCACGCCTTATAGATATGATTAAGTTAAAATAATCCTTCGGCCTTTATTAAACTGGAATTGATTAAATTATTACCCTATTGATAATCAAGCTTTACTTATTTCGTTTTAATTGAAAATTGCCATGCAATTCAATCAAAAACTCATCAATAATCACATAAATAAACACATAATTAGAATTTGACTATTTATTACCGTAGTGATTATCACTATCATAGACTTGACTATAATAAAATAGTCTATTGATTTAGAATTGAATAGATTCTTATAATAATAATTATATAAAGTATTCAACTTGCAATCAATAATTCCTACTCTTATGACTGAAATTGATTAAATTATCAACGTATTGATTATTAAGCTTTACAGGCTTGGGCTCAATGATTTAATTTAATTTAATTAAGATAAATTTCTGATATTTAATTAATTTTAAATATAGTGTAATAGGATAACAATTAATTAGAAATTAATTTAATTATAAACATAGGGATTATTAAAGCTCATAAATAATCAATAAATCGTGTGATTTGAGTGCAATTAAATAATTTTTCAAGTCCGTATTGATTCAAAATCGATTAATTTTTTTTCATAATAATTATGAAGACTAGTCAACCTAAAATCAATAATTAATTATTATGAGTGAAATTAATTAAATTATCAATGTGTTGATTATCAAAATATACCGATTTGGTTTTAATGAACTTAATTTTTTTGATTAAGATATAGACCTGTTGTTGATTTAATTAAATAAATATAATGATAGGAAATGTCTAAGGAAATTTGAGCCAAATTTAAAATTTGAAATTTTTTTATACAAATTAAAATAAAAAATCAAAAAACAGCGACAAATTTAAACTTCCCGCTTAAACAAATAGGTTTAAATCATGTAACAAATGACAGACAGTAGGTGACAAGAAAGGGACCGTCGATAACATTTGATAAGTGACAGACGCTTTATGACAAATGACATTTCAAACCAGCACGAAATAACTCAATTTAATTCGAGAAAATACTGTAACAATTAATTTTAACGTCTATGCGACGCAATTTAATTAAAATCACGAAAACTTCAATTAATTATTGAGAAAATGGTCCATTTACCGTGTCTTCCCTTATATTAAGTCCTTGGTTATTCAGCTTCAAAGTAATATCATGCGGGCCCGAGTTATTTTCTTCGTCTAAAGGTACAGAGAGTTAATTAAAAAAAAAACTGTTTCAAAAAGTTTTTAGGAATTTTCCAAGGATTAAAGGACGCGACCTTTAACATTAATTCTTTATATTTCATTCTTAAGCGAACGTTAGTCAGATCCATTTAAGTTATGCATATATTTTGATATATAGATTAAGTTGTACAAGTAGACGAGCTGCTAAGCCCCCTTAAACCGTTTACACTTAATTATTTAATTAATTAATTAAGTGAAGATTTAGTTAATTAAGACCCACGTAAGATCCTAAAATTAGATTCGCATTTCGTCGGGGTTGTCTCCGATTATGTATCCGGGTACAAAATTACAGGAATAATTTAGTGATTAAGATATTTATCCCTAATGAAGTTCCTACTACGGGTGATTTAGTAGGGAAGAAAAACGACTTCGACCTGATTTTCTATTCATTTCGGTTTAATTTGGAAAAATGCTGATAAAAATTAATTAAACGTTTGACCCGAATATATGCATAACTTAAATGAATACGACTAATTATTTCCTTTTATTAAAGGTGGTTATTTTGGAAGTATAATATTGGAACGTATCTAAATTATTCATGAGAGACGCTTTTAATAGAAACAACTCATTTAATTATTTCATTAAATAAATACAAATTTAATTTATATTCTTTACGTTTTTTAGCATACTAAAGATAATTAGATATAGGTCGAAATTTCGTATTAAAATAAATTTTACGATTAATTATATGTTACATATGGGGTAATTTATGTATAACTTAACTGGATACGATTGAATATTCACTATTGACCATCATGAATTTTTCATCCGAAATTTTGCTTATGACAAATAATTATTAATTAATTGGTGCTATTTAATTAAAAAATGTAATGATAAGTTCTCTTTAATTTGCCTACTCTAAACCTCACTTTTTCCATTCAATACTTCAGAGAACAACAATTAACTCCTCACCTCGAGTTATTGCTCATTTGAGTGTAAATTTCCCAGTTCATTACCTCAGAAACAGGAAACGACTCGATATCACATCGTCGCTTCTTTGTTTATTGCACTCCTTTGACACAATTGTTTACTCTTTTTTAAATGTAGTTTTAATGGAAATTTTAACAAATATCTTATGCTACGTTGCCGATGTGCCTAAAATTTTCAAAGTTTCGAATACTTTTTATGGTCCTTCATTAAAGTATTATTTTCTTATAATTGAAGGGTAAATATTTCATCAATTCTAGGAATAAAAGAAATACTTTTATTTATTATAATCAATATGAAGAATATTTAATCAAATATAGGCTTAATTTCATTCACTTTGATGATTATTTAATCAGTTTAAGCGTACTTAAGGCTTGTCCTAGTAATCTTTACTTTGATAATTTAATACATTGCTGTCAACATATTGATTGGAGTCGATTAGTCTTAGAAATGTTGTCATTGGAGTCAAATCTATGATTCTTGATAATTTATATGTTAATTTTTAATCGTAATAATCACTTAATAAATTGATGCTTTTAATCAATTTTAGTCGTGATAGCGAGTTACCGATCCAGAGTTGATTAGTTTTTTTAATAATTATAATAACAATTTAATCAGTTCCAGATCAAAAAAGACTTAAGGGCTATTTTGATGTAGTCAATATACTGAATTAATTATGAGTTTTCAGGATCACTATATTCAGATAATGTTTAACTTATCTTAATTGTAAGATTTAATAATTCATTTAAGTCAGGTCTATATAGCTTAATAATCAATAATGGAATAATTTTGGAAAATTTAAAAAAAAAATAGAAAACTTCTCGAAATTTTGAAAATTTGGAAATCTTGTGAATATTCTGCAAGAAATCCCTAGAATAAATAACATTCCTCTAAAAAGGTAAAACTTTAAAAAATAATTAAATTGCCTGGATTAACTAAAAATTACGTTAAATGCCTGGAATAAAAAAAAAATTACCCTCTAAATTTCTGGAAAAAATAATTCACATATATTATAACAAAAAATATTTTAAATCCCTGGAAATTTTGAAGAAATCATAAAAATCCATGTTTTTTTTGAAACAGTGGAAATTTCAATACCATGAAATGCACCTTGGATTTTCTCCAGAAAATATTTATTAAAATACAAAAAAATTACCTTAAAAAGCTGAAATTAAAAAAAAAATCCATGGAATTCTTAAACGTTACGTTCACTTTTCTGGAAAACTTTAAAAAATAATTAAAATGCCTGGAATAACTAAAAATTACGTTAAATGCATGGAATAAAAAAAAAATTACCCTCTAAATTTCTGGAAAAAATAAATCACATATATTATAACAAAAAATATTTCAAATCCCTGGAAATTTTGAAGAAGTCATAAAAATCCATGTTTTTTTTGAAACAGTGGAAATTTCAATACCATGAAATGCACCTTGGATTTTCTCCAGAAAATATTTATTAAAATACAAAAAAATTACCTTAAAAAGCTGAAATTAAAAAAAAATTCCATGGAATTCTTAAACGTTACGTTCACTTTTCTGGAAAACTTTAAAAAATAATTAAAATGCCTGGAATAACTAAAAATTACGTTAAATGCCTGGAATAAAAAAAAAATTACCCTCTAAATTTCTGGAAAAAATAATTCACATATATTATAACAAAAAATATTTTAAATCCCTGGAAATTTTGAAGAAATCATAAAAATCCATGTTTTTTTTGAAACAGTGGAAATTTCAATACCATGAAATGCACCTTGGATTTTCTCCAGAAAATATTTATTAAAATACAAAAAAATTACCTTAAAAAGCTGAAATTAAAAAAAAATTCCATGGAATTCTTAAACGTTACGTTCACTTTTCTGGAAAACTTTAAAAAATAATTAAAATGCCTGGAATAACTAAAAATTACGTTAAATGCCTGGAATAAAAAAAAAATTACCCTCTAAATTTCTGGAAAAAATAATTCACATATATTATAACAAAAAATATTTTAAATCCCTGGAAATTTTGAAGAAATCATAAAAATCCATGTTTTTTTTGAAACAGTGGAAATTTCAATACCATGAAATGCACCTTGGATTTTCTCCAGAAAATATTTATTAAAATACAAAAAAATTACCTTAAAAAGCTGAAATTAAAAAAAAATCCATGGAATTCTTAAACGTTCAGTCACTTTTCTGGAAAACTTATTCCAAAATTATGGAGTTTTATATATTCAAGAAACAAGGCAAATGGCATCTTACTAGAGGTTTAGTTTTTCCCAATTTTCTCAAAAACTATGCAATTTTAAAGAAAAACTCTTAAGACTTTTTTAAAGAGAATTTAATTTCCTATAATTTGAAATGCATTATAACTAGATACAAGCCAAATAATATTTTTGTGCAAAAGAATTAGGGGTACGTATTGGTTCAGTTTTTTCTCCTTTGCTCAAAAACTATGGATTTTCAGAAAAAAACTTACAAATTACTTTTTGAAGGAAATTTAATTTTCTTTCATTTGATATATGTTACAACTCTCAATCCTGTTTATTACTCAAGAAACAAGCCAAATGAGATCTTCATGCAAAAAACCAGGGGAACCTATTGGTTCTAGTTTTTTCTTAAAAAAAAAATTAAACTCCCTGAAACATCCAAAAATTACCTTATCAAATTTTGGAAAAATATTTTGAATTCCTGGAATATTTGAAAAAATCGAAACTACCCATTTTTTTGTTTTAAACAGTGGAAATTAAAAAAACAACAATTTTCCTCCAGAAAAATACCCTAAAAACCTAAAATTAAAAAAAAATTAAAATCCCTGCACTGGAATTCTCAAACATTATGTTAAATTCCTGGAATAAAAAAAAATTCAAGTTTCTGGAAGACATGAATAAATTACTCCAAAAATCTGGAAAATATGACAACCCTCTATGATTTTTTATATTCAAACAAGGCAGATGAAATCTTTACATAAAAAGACTATTAGGGCTATCTATTAGTTCGGTTTTTTCCAATTTTCTTAAAAATTATAGAATTTACAAGGAAAACTCATAAGACTTTTTTAAAGAGAATTTAATTCCCTATAATTTGATGTCTATTACAACTATATACAAGTCAAATAATATTTTCATGCAAAAGAACTAGGGGAACGTATTTGTTCAGTTTTTCCTCATTTACTCAAAAACCATGGATTTTTACAAAAAAAACTTATAAGACACTTATTGAAGGGAATTTAATTTCTTTTCATTTGATATGTTTTACAACTTTCAATATTTTGTTATAAGCAAAAAACAAGGCAAATGACATCTTTATACAAAAAGACTAGGTGTACCTATTAGTTCGGTTTTTTGCAATTTTCTTAAAAATTATAGAATTTCCAAGAAAAACTCCCTACAATTTGATATATATTACAACTAGATGCAAGCCAATCAATATTTTCATGCAAAAGAACTAGGGTAACGTATTGGTTCAGTTTTTCCTCATTTACTCAAAAACTATGGATTTTCAGAAAAAAACTCATAATATACTTTTTAAAGGGATTTTAATTTCCTTTCATATGGTATCCCTTACGCTCCAGCATGTCACATCAAAATGATATTTTAACTGTCCAAAACGATACGACACGATTGTGCAAGACACCTCTTTATGCTTTTAACGCACGGGCTGGATTTAGTAGCCATTTTGACTTCGGCAGAGGAGCATGAATTACCGTTTTTTTTTGTTTTTGTGATTTGAATTCTTGTGACTGGTGATGGCGAATAACGGTTATAAAAGTTTTAACTAAAATTAATTAAAACCGTGTTTTTAATGTCAAATTATTTAAGTAATGGATTGTTTTCCCTAATAAGCTGAAAAATATCTCAAAATATTTTGCGGCCATTTTTAGAAGTGCGTACTATGTCGCTGTATTACAATTGTAACGGCTGGGAGCCAACCAATACAAAAAAAAATCGGTACCGTTTTTTAATAGTTATGTTTTTTCTAGGATCCAAGAGATTATTGAACTTGGAGAGGCTCGCAGCCAATCCAGATGACGTGTATGAACTCTTTGATGACCTTGAGTCCATTTTCGAGGTGGAAAGCGATAATGATGATGAATTTTTTGCTCCACCTGAACGCGTTTTATCGGAAGATGAAGAGTCCGAAAGCAGCAGCAGCAGTGACGAGGACGCGCCTAGACCTAGTACCAGCCAGAAAAAGTCTTCTGCTCCAACAAGGGTAAAGCAGCCATTTAAAGTCAAAGAAATCCCTACTATGTTTGATAACCATGAACCTGAGCCAGTTTTGAGTCCATGGGGTTATTTCAGTAGATATTTCAATGATGAGTTTTTTGAAATGGGGACAGCGTTAACTTCTCAGTATTACCTACATGGTAGGGAAATCACTCCAAAATTAACTGGCAATTTTTTGGTATGCATGCAAACATGGGATGTTTTAAGTTTCCTAGAATCCACCTTTACTGGAGTATCAAATATCGATTACCTCTCATAGCTAATGTTATGGCGCGTGACAGGTTTTATAAACTTCGAACGAATTTTCACGTAGTCGATAATCTATCAGTATCGGATGATATCAAAAAGAAGAATCATCTCTGGAAAGTTCAACCAATGATAGACCGAGTTCGACAAAGATGTCTTGAAATTCACAGGCCAGAGAATAGTTGTTTTTCAATTGATGAGCAAATGATACCCTTTTTAGGACGATGTCCTATACGTCAATTTGTCAAAAATAAACCAAGGCCGGAAGAATTTTGTCATTGCAACATCTTGTGGTACAATATTGGACTTCGAAATATACCAGGGTTCCTTGACGCCATTGCCAGATAAACAACTTGGTTTAGAGCCATCAGTTATTCTTCCTTGCCACCTGAAAGCTTTATTTTTTTTGACCGATATTTTTTCACAATACCATTATTTGAAAAATTAAAAGAATTAAAAATGGAAGGAACGGGAACCATTATGACAAACAGAGTAAAATGATGCTACTATCAAAAGAGGCGAGGCAGAAGTGCACGTAAAAAATGATACGAAAGTATGTTTGACAAAATGGAAAGATAACAAATCAGGCGTCATGGCATCTACGGCTTTTGGAATAGAACCAGTAAAAACTGTTCAGGGATGGGATAAAAACACAAAAAACATATAGAAGTATCCTGTCCAAATGCAATTAAAGTTTATAATGAAAAGATGGGCGAAGTTGATATTTGTGATGAAATGACTGAGGCTTATCGAACATACTTTAAAACCCGAAAATGGACATTTAAAACCATTCTACACTTATATGACATAACTGGATGAAATATCGAAATGACTGTAAAAAAAATGGATATAGCTCAAAGCGAATCTTAGATTTTTTGCAGTTTCGACTAGCATTAGGAAAATGTATGGTTTGTGAAACAAAAAAAAGAAATCTAAACTATGAACACGCTCAAACGGATGAAAATGAAGATTTAATAAGATATACACCTCTACCTTGTGAAGATAAAATATTCGATGGGTTTGATCATTGGCCAGTACATGAGGATCAAAAAAATCCCAACACTTGTCGCCTGGAATCCTGTCAAAGTAGATCAAGAATCAAATGTATTAAGTGTAATGTTTACAAAAAAACCAAAATCGCTTCAAAACATTTCATGTTAAGTAAACATTTAACAAAACACTTTCAATATATTTTTCGTTTTTTTCACATTTGTGCCGGTATCATTTTGACTCCTATCCAACACAATCGTCAGAGTCCCTAAAATCTTATCAAATGTGATTTTTTTTTCCGAAAAAAATTAGGATCTCTATTGAGGTCATAATAAGCATTGGTGTAAAGTTTTGTCTCAAAATTCTAAAAAAATAGACTCGGGAGCATAAGGGGTATATGTTACAACCCTCAATACTTTTTTAAACAAGCTATTTTCCACAAGAAACTCATAAGAAAATAAATCGAGAAACATAAATATCGAAGGATGCAACCTTACCGCAAAAACACCCCCATTTGCCTTTTTTACAGCAATTTTCCGCTGCTTTTTCACATATTGAACGCACGCAGGAAACGCTTAAGGACGAATATGAATATTTTCCTGCTCCCTTTTCCGGTTTTCAGGTTTTCCCACGCGGAAACCCCCTTTGCGTTTTAATGCTCCCAAGACGCAAAATTTCAAGAAGAATATCCAGAAATCCATACGGTTTTCGGATATAAATAAAATTTTTCAATTTTAGCATTATGCTACCTATATCCATTTAAGTTATGCACCATATCAAAGATTAGTATAACATAATAAGCAAATATATTAATTTTTATCCTATTAAGCTCCTGTAAATAGCAAACAAAATATAAAGACAATAAAACAGCTCTATTATGGCGAGATTATGAGCTTTTAGTGCCAATATTGACCCTCGGAGGCTGATATATAACGGCCAATTCAACGATCCTTTTATAGACCATTAATTGCTGTGGATCATTGTCGGTTCCAAAGAATGATAAATGGAATTTTAATCTATATTTATTGTGTGTGAGTTTTTTTTAAATAATTTTGGCACTATAAAGAGTCAAATTTATCACGATTTTGGAGTCCAAAAATTTATCATTTTCCAGATTAAAACGTGACGTAATAATTTATTTCGTCCAGGCAGTCTAAGATATCCAGATTCAGATATTTAGATTAATTTATATAGTGCCTGGTTATGATTTAATTATGAACATTGTGATTCGAAAATCAATAAGTCAACTATTATGATTCGGACAAATCAGATAATACCAAAGTTTTTCTTGAAAATTGCATGGTTTCTGAGAAAACTAAGGAAAACTAGAGCCAATAGATACTCCTAGTCTTTTGTGTATAAAGATGTCATTTGCCTTGTTTTGTGAGTATAAAAAATTAACGAGGGCCGTAACGCATATCAAATGAAAGGAAATTAAATTCCCTTTAAAAAGTGTTTTATGAGTTTTTTTCAGAAAATCTATAGTTTTTCAGTAAATGGGAAAAAACTGAATCAATACGTACCCCTAGTTCTTTTTGCATAACAATATTATTTGTCTTGTATCTAGTTGTGATGCATATCAAATTATAGGGAAATAAATTCTCTTTTAAAAAGTCTTAAGAGCTTTTCTTTAAAATTTCATAGTTTTTGAAATAATTGTGAAAAACCGAACTAATAGGTAGCCCTAATAGTATTTTTACATAAAGATGTCATCTGCCTTGTTTTTTGAATATAAAAAATCATAGAGGGTTGTCATGGAGTAATTTATTTATGTCTTCCAGAAAATTGATTTTTTTTATTTCAGGAATTTTACATAATGGTTAAGAATTCTGGGGCACGGTTTTTATTTAGGTTTTTTTTGGAGGAAAATTGTTGGTTTTTAAACTTTCACTATTTAAATAAAAAAATTGGGTATTTTCGATTTTTTCAAATATTCCAGGGATTCAAAATATTTTTTTTGAAATATTTTCCACAATTTGATAAGGTAATTGTTTCTTATTATAGAAATTTAACGTAATTTTTGGATGTTTCAGGGAGTTTAATTATTTTTTTTAAGAAAAAACTAGAAGCAATAGGTAACCCTAGTTTTTTGCATAAAGATGTCATTTGCTTTATTTCTTGAGTAATAAACAGGATTGAGAGTTGTAACATATATCAAATAAAAGAAAATTAAATTTGCTTCAAAAAGTTTTTTATAAGTTCTTTTCTGAAAATCCATAGTTTTTCAGTAAATGAGAAAAAACTGAATCATAACGTACCCCTAGTTCTTTTTGCATAACAATATTATTTGTCTTGTATCTAGTTGTAGTGCATATCAAATTATAGGGAATTTAATTCTTCTTAAAAAAGTCCTAAGAGTTTTTCTTTGAAATTGCATAGTTTTTTAGAAAACTGGGAAAAATTAACCAATAGGAACCCCCAGTTTTCTTGCATACAAATGTCATTTGCCTTGTTTTTTGAGTATAAAAAAGTATTGAGGTTTGTACTATATATCAAATAAAAGGAAATAAAATTCCTTTCAAGAAGTGTCTCATGAGTTTTGTATTGAAAATCCATAGTTTTTGAGTAAATAGGGAAAAACTGAACTAATACGTACCCCTAGTTCTTTTGCATGAAAATATTATTTGCCTTGTTTCTAGTTGAAATTTATATCAAATTATAGGGCATTGAACTTTGTTTAAAAAAGTCTTATAAGTTTTCCTTGAAAACTGTATAGTTTTTGAGAAAACTAGAAAAAACCGAGCCAATAGACCTAGACTTTAAGTGTAATTAAAAAAAGTTCTTTCCACTGTCTTTGGATATAAATGGCAAATTTTTAAATGCTAATTCTTCGAAAACTACTTAACCGACCTATTATTGCATGTTACCCATTAAAATTATTGAATTTTTTAGGTTAATTTAAAAATATAATAATATATAAGGTGTTCCATTTAAAATCAAGAAATGACCATTTCATGGGTGTTCTTCCTTTTTTTTTTCTAGTCTAGTAGGCATTAAACATTCAACACTGAGGAGATCTTAAGACATAAAAAATATCCCAAAAAACCTGGAAACCACGAAAAATTAATCATCACTTCAACATGTTCGGTATAAAACGAAAAACTCAATTCTCACACGAGCGAAGGAAAATATTACTTTCGCCCTTTAAATTATATTGAAAGTCCAGATTATCCAGACACTAGAAAAGAAACTATTGTACGTAATTTTCTCCTAAAACAATGATAGAAAAAACTCGAATCGATATTGAAAAGCTTTTCACTCGTAATTTTTCATTTTCGGACCTTTTTAACAATCAAATCCCCCTTGTCCTTTTTATCCCTACTGAAATTTTAAGGGATTTATTGCAAACCTTTCCTGCACCCTTTTTATACGTGGGATTGTATTTTAAAATACATAAAAGGGATGAAAATAGAGGTCGTGTTTGTCTTAGCCAGAAAGTACTAACTTAATCGTCTATATTTTCAAGAACTGTTGCATTAGAAATATATTTAATTAAAATGTATGTTTCGCTTTAAATAGTCATCATCATCATCATCAGACATGCCAAAAAAAATTACTGCTTGTAAAAATATATAAATTGAAAATTATTACAGATAGTAATCGTTATATAGACATACTTGGAAAGGGAATTCTTCAATTAATATGATAATAATTATTTATTCTAAGGAGTCTCAAAATTGACGTGGGAATTATTTACCATTGAAACCGTTAAGTAATTTTTTATTCTATTCCAGGCATTTTAAGTAAATACTTGCATATTCCAGGTTTCTTAAGTAATCTTCTATTTGACGGTAATTACTTGACAAGTCATGAAAATTAGAAAAGCAAGCTAAAGTAAACCTTTTATATCCTGAAATAAAGAGTTTCACAATAATCTCCTTCAATTTTAATTAAAAACAACTTTCCTCATTATCCACCGAACACTCTGTATATTCAGCCCTTGAAGGGTCTCAAAGGTGACAATAACACTTACTTCTCACACCCTTATGAGCCGAAAAAGAGAAAAGGGAAGTTGATTATTGTTTTTCTGCCCCTATTACACCCCGATATGTAACACGCGTGAACAAGAAATTTGAGCCACAAACATGTTTTTACTGTTACCAAATCCGATCGTTTATTTTGGCTCGCAAGATGTTACGTAATGAGTGGGAAAATTGATCAGCGTGAAAACGAAGCGGAAGTTTCCCATTTTTCGACGTGAATAAGTCCCGGTTTTAAGTGCCTATTGAAATATTCACTAACTTTTACCTAAATGAAAGTTCAATTTATT
The DNA here is from genome assembly GCF_022605725.1 of Anthonomus grandis grandis. Lineage (NCBI taxonomy): Eukaryota > Metazoa > Arthropoda > Insecta > Coleoptera > Curculionidae > Anthonomus > Anthonomus grandis. The sequence continues at coordinate 2,111,006 of NC_065559.1, forward strand.
ACTCCCTAAATGTTTTAAAAGGGAAGGACTGGAGAATGAACCGTTAAAATTGTATTATCAAGATAAATAATTTACCGTACAGAGATTTACCGTAATTTTCAAAAAGCTTGTTCAAAAGCCTGGAATAAAAGTTTCCTTAAATAACTGGAAGGAATAAATAAGAAAAAGGACAGATTCAACCATCTGGAAAATAATTTAGAAAATTCCTTCAAGAACCTGGAATAAAAAATACATTTAAATACCTCAAACTAGAAAAGGTTCAGGACAATGCTTTTATAAATAGGTCAAGGAAAAAATTTGGAAAAACGTGAAAAATAACATTTGGAATAAATAAGGAATTTAAATACCTGTAATGAAATTAAACATTACTTTGAAATAAATTAGTTAAAATAATTGAAATTACAGGCATAAGGTTACTTGAAAAGCCCGGGATATGCAAGAAATTATTTGAATTTTCTGAAACATGTAAAAACAATTAAAAAATATTTAAAATTCTTCACTCTAATCCAAGTTTCATTAAAATCGGCCAAGAATTGAGGAAGTTATGGCAATTTTGGTGTTGGATCCAAAAAAACATCATATTTTTGCCTATAGCTTGGAAACTTTCAAGATTTTCAAAAAAAGTGTGAAGTAACTTTTTGTTTTATTGTTAACATTCTTCACTCTAATCTAAATTTCATTAAAATCGGCTAAGAATTGAGGAAGTAATGGCAATTTTGGGGTTGGATCCAAAAAAAAATCATATTTTTGCCTATAGCTTGGAAACTTTCAAGTTTTTCGAAAAAAGTGCAAAATAACTTTTTGTTTTATTTTTCAAATTCTTCACTCTAATTTAAGTTTCATTAAAATCGGCCAAGAATTGAGGAAGTTATGGCAATTTTGGTGTTGGATCCAAAAAAAACATCATATTTTTGCCTATAGCTTGGAAACTTTCAAAAAACTTGACATCAAAATAAAAAATTATTAACCGTTTTCAGTAGTAAATAATTTCCACATAAATTTTAACATTTGTTAGGATAATCATTTATTGAATTATTAATTTAAGTGTAAACGACCAAAATTTTATAAATAAGACACGAGTGCTCACAACAAATATATATTCCAGACTACCGGGCTTTTTCTTTCTAAAATACATTCTACCAGATCTAAAGTTTGTCCAAACAGTTGGATAACAGATGTGGCTAGATTCCCACCATAGTTCGAAGGCTCATTAGTATTCTTATCACGTCCCAGCCTAGGGTTGCTTTTAGCACCATGTGGTCTCATTTTGGGCCCGGTACTTTTCCGTAGATTACATAAGAATTCTCTGTCTGCGTCTGTCTGTATTTTGAGCATTTATTAACTGTAATAATTTTAGATTTATATGGCAATACACTTAAAATTTTCTTTATTATGTCTGATGAGGATATTTACAGCAGTGTCTTAAAAAAAATGGATGATTATTTAAGCATCTGGTAATTTCCTGCTAAAGGTCTACAAACGACCCCAATTTTCTCCCCTTTGATTTTATATCAAAGAATACACGCTTTGATTGTTAAAAAGATTTGTAAGTAAACAATTTTCACTTGTAGAAAAGCTTGTCAACATCGTATCGAATTTTTTCTGTCACTGTTTTTGAGAAAAAAAAAAGAAAAATTGAGTTTAATAGTTTTTTTCCTAATATCTGGAGAACCTGGACTTTGATTTTTGGTAAATTGAATGTCTTGTGATTCACAGGTATTTTCTAACATTTTTTTATGTCTTGAAATGTCCTGAAGATTAAGTGGAGGCATACTAAAAAGTCTTAGGAATTACGGAAAATAATTTCATAATGTGGAAACCTCTATAGCAAGAGTTGGGTCGCTTTTTTCTGGTTTTCTCAAAAAGTATGTAATTTACAAGAAAATCTCATAAGACTTTTTTAAAGAGAATTTGAATGCCCTGTAATTTAATATGCACTATAACTAGAAATACAGCAAATAATATTTTGATGCAAAAAAACTAGGGGTACGTACTGGTACAGTTTTTCCCCATTTACTCAGAAAATATGCAATTTCTGAAAAAAACTCATAAGACACTCTTTCAAGAGAATTTAATTTCCTTTCATTTGATATGAGTTACAACCCTCAATAATTTTTTATACTCAAGAAACAAGGCAAATAGATATCTTTATGCAAACGGTCTAAGGGTCCCTATTGATTCAGTGTTTTTCAGTATTCTCAAAAACTATGCAATTTACAAGAAAAATTCATAAGATATTCTTAAAGATTAATTTGATATGCACTACAACCCTCAATACTTTTGTATACTCAAGAAATAAGGCAATTGACACCTTTATATAAAAAGACTAGGGGTATCTATTGCTTTTAGTTTTTTCAAGTTTTCTCAAAAAATTATGCAATTTACAAGAAAAACTCATAAGACTTTTTTAAAGAGAATTTAATTCCTTGTAATTTGATATGCATTATAATTAGAAACAAAGCAAGTAATGTTTTTATACAATAGAACTAGGGGTATGTATTGGTTTAGTTTTTCGCCATTTACCGTAAACCGGGGTTACTTTGTCATCTTTTGAACACACTTTTACTTGTAACTCCGGTATCTTCGTAATTTGGGAGGCCAAAAATTATGAGTATACCGTAAAACTTTATATTTTCAGAAAAAAACTCATTCACACTTTTCAAGAGAATTTGATTTCCTTTTATTTGATATGCATAACAAGCTTCAATCATTTTTAACACTTAATAAACAAGGCAAATGACATCCTAATGCAAAAAGTTTCGGGGTAACTAGACTATTGGTTCAGTTTTCTCAAAAACTATGCAACTTATATTAATTATTATGAAAACATAAAAACTGTATTAGATCATTAAAAGGAATAAAAATAAATGCATATTAGTTATATGACTGAATAACATAAAACTATTTTAATAAATAAAAAGTAAGATTCAAATGCATAAAATAAAATTGAACATTACTTTAAAATAGGATAGTTAAAATATCTATCAAATTTTAAAGAAAATTTAATTTTTTCCATGTTTTCCAGGAATTTTAGATACTCTGGTTCTTTTCCAGAATTTTGGACATTTAAAATATTTTTTTTTATCAAAATTTTGTCATCAAAAAATCACACATTTTAAGTATTCAATAAAGGATGTGCAATAGCTTTTCATACTTTATCCGAATATATTTTTTTATTTATTTTTCAAAGTCTGTTAAATATTTGACGATATTATTGATATTTTTTACTATGTTTCCTAGGAACTTCAAATAAATTTATATATTCTCCATGCTTTAATTTTTTAGTTCTTTCAAGCATTTTACATATCTTTTTATATTTTCCAAGGATATGAAATAGTTTTCTATAATTTCCAAAATTTTGGAGTCTCATTGAATATTTGAATACACACAACAAATTTTACTTCAAAATTTATTGGCGTATTTTTCCATCTTATCCAGAGATTTTTATTTTGTTTTTGGATTATTTCACAGAATTATTATATTGTCCAGGAAGTTTTAGTATTTTTTCCTAAGTTTTTAAAATCTTTTTAAATATATTTTTTTTTAAGCTTTTGGCAATATTTATTAGATCTTCCAAAGACACGCGATATTTCTTTATGTTTTCTAATTATTTGATATTATTTTTTCAAAAATATTAAACAATTTTCCATGAGTAATTATAATAATAATCTTTATTTATCAAAAAAAAATTATATAAATGAATTAAACATAAATTCTTAATCGTGTTTCCGTCGCATTCCTTTCCATATGTGTGTTACTGATTCAACGTAGTTTTTTTATGTCGGTTAAGTGTGTTACTTTCTTTTAAACCTGAACCTTTGCTTTGATACATTTTCGATGCTAAACATATTTTTAAAGCTATTTGCTAAGTAAAGGTTATTATCATATAATTTTTTTGTCCTGTCGAATATTGAATGTCCTTGCCCAAGTTTGTCCAATATTTGCCCAATTCGGTACAATAATTCCGAAATAAATAAACCGAAAAACACCGAACAATTCGTCATTCAAAAGCACAATGAAAGCAATTAATTTTCGCCCTTAAACGTGAATTTACCTCGAGGGTCAGTCACGACGACCCTTAAGCTGATGCGTGTTTCCTCGCAGTTACTACATACAATTCAAACTAATAATTTCGGGAAAAAAATAATTAATATCCTTATCTTGAGACAGTATTCTAAAAAAAGGTTTAAAATTTAATTAAATATTGAAGATCCGAACGCGTTCCGCGAAACTAATTTATCTCTGTTTAATTTCATTAAGTAGAAAAGTTGTAATTTAGTCCCTTTTGGTTGGTTAAAAGATTTTCATTAATTAATGAATGAAAGAAATTGAATTGCTCCACTTTCTACGTTTGAACTGTTCGAACGAGTAAATACACCTGGCACCGAGAACTCCCTTGTTTGACACTTTTCGCACACACACAATTCAAGTCGTAGAAAACTGGGTCAGGAGTAAAGTAAACTGGGCTAAAGTAAACCTAAATAATAAAAAAAATCACAGCCAACGTACAGTTTTTGGGAGAAACTATTATTCTAACCTCATTGGATTTTTTTTGACACTATTAAAGTGGCTAAGAGAAAATGCTTGAAATTCGAAAATTGACCACTGCAATGGAAAATGCCATTTTTTTACACCTTGAAATACTTTGGTTACAGACTCATTGACATACTGGCTTTCATAGAGTAGAAGGTAGTGAAATATGTTTGTTTAAATGGCTATAACTTTTAACAAAATTATACGATTTTGCTGAATTTGGGTTGTTTAAAAAAGTACTTTTAAACATCGTATCCAGTGGTTTTTAACGCGAAGGTTTTTGACAGCAGACTCGAAAAGTATATTAAATTTACTTAAACCGTAGTCGGATATCTTTTGTACTTTTCATAATTATTATCAAAATAAGAACTTTTAACGTTTAATACGGGTATGTCACTTGGCATTAATAATTATTGGGTTTTCTGAATAATTATTAAGCGAACTTTTTATCGATCTTTATAATAATCACAGAGCCTTTACTATAAACACCGACTATATTTTTCAAAAACTACTAAAATTTTATGCAACTTTTTAACAATTTTTTTATTATATTCTGCATTTTGAGAAAATAATAAATTTAAGTTTGGCGTTTAATAAGTGAATTTATATTATAATATCTGTCTAATATTTTTCCCCATGTTTTATACAAACGCATTTTTCTCTCCATTTTATATAAATTCTACGTCAGATATTAGAAAAAACATCCATTTTAGAGCATTTTTTATATATTCCAGGAATTATAAATATTTCATCCCGTTTTCCAGGATTTTGACATCTTCCAGAAATTTAAAAAAAAAATTAAATACTTCCAGGCTCTTGGAAATAATTTCTTAATTCTTTGGACGTCATTGTTTTCAAATAGTAGTAAGATAAAATAGCGCCAATTTATCCGAGAAAATAATAACGGAAAATTAACCATATTTGAAGCTTATTTTAGGCCATAAAAATGGTTTTTTATCAAGTCATATGTATGTATGCAGGCCTTTTATATAAATACCAATAATTATTTTCAAAAATTACTTCCCTAAAACAGTATCATAAATGATCGATGGCCTTGATTCGAGAACAGTTGGCACGCGTCAACCGTCCATAGGCTACCTCGCCGTTCCACTTTTGTTATGTGCAAGAAAAGGACGGAATTATATGAGGGAGCGTCATAGTAGCGAAACGTCCGAACTGGTCTCTAATTCTTTTGTTACGTTTTGTATTATTTTTATATTTTTTAAAAAAGGATTCTGTATTTTCGAACCGAAGAAAGGGAAGGTATTTAATATGATATTTTATGTTTTATAAGTATTGAAAATTTTTATTTTTGAGAGTTTCCAGGAGTTGGAAATAAACTTCTTCCACGAAATTACCGAATTCTTACGTTCAAAAATTAGAAACAAAATCTATTATTCCAGGAGCTGGAATAAATTTTTCTATTTTTCCAGACTTTAAGGGTCGTTTTTTATGTCTTTGTGTTTCTATTGATATCTAGACTTACCTCAAATAATTATAATTAAATTAGGATTACTCAAGCTAAATAAACATTTATAGATGCATATTTTTGATTGCACTTCAACTATAAATATCGGATAAAATATCCGCATGATATATGTTGAGGAATTTAATATTATGTTTATGTTTTATTCACATTAACAAGAAGGTTTATTACATGTTAATAATAGGAAATTATTATTTCATAAAAGTTAAACGTTTAAGTACGGTATATTGTATACTATTTAAAGATGTTTAAAAAATGGGTTTCATTTTTTTAAATTGCAGATGTGTCTTTTGCATCAGGAGGCATTTTTTGACGTACAAAGAAAAAAATAAATTTTTACCAATGGCGTCCAGAAGGGATTTATTGTAAATATTATTTAATAAAAAAAATTCAAACACGTTAATGCATTTCCTATTTTTTTCTAGATTTCTATATTTACGTATATAAAAAGTATATCATATGCCACATAGTAGCATATATGTGATATCGGGGTCATTTTACGATATATTTGAGGGGTAGTGATCGAGTTTAAAAACGAGATATGTAAATCCCGTGTCAATTTTTTTAAATGCCGAAATTTTCTCCCTTGTGTAAAGTAAATCGTATATGATATTCTATAATTTAATTATTATACTTTGACCACATTTGGTTTATAAATATACCAATACTTTTAATTTAAAAACCATATTTTTGAACTTAGATAATCAGAAGTTGTCTTGAACTAAAAAAAAAACTGAAATTTCACACATTTTCACATTTTACTCGAGAACCTTAGGGTTATGTGAAAAAAGTATAGATACGAAAACTATTGATTTTTTTATCGCCTATAATTTTCTTAAATAACATTTTTTTCTCAGACAATTAATTTTTGCAAAAAAATTGTTTTTTCCTAACCCTAACCTTTAGGGAAGTTATGTGGGGAACTTACCAGTAAGAAATTGTTTTCCAAAATAATATGCATGAATAACATCTGGTCTCGCAGTTAATACCTAATCTAATAACACAATTTATTTATTTAAATTTGATATAATTATATGTATGTATATTAATAAATATTTCATACAAAAACAATGCTATTAGATTGGATATTATGAACCAAAAACGTTGATTTTTCAAAATAATTTCTTACTGGGTAAATGTTTGGGGTGGGTGGGGGGGGTAACGGTTTTGTTGATGAAAAACAATATTTTTTGCACAAAATATTCAATATTTAATTTAATAACACCGTTTATTTAAATTTGATATAATTTTATGTATAAATATTTAGTATAAAAACAGCCTTAATTAGATTAGATAATATGGACAAAAAACGGAGACTTTTCAGAAGAATTTTATCAAATATTTGAGGTGTAATAATCGAGTTTAAAAACTAGATATGTAAATCTCAAGTCAATTTTTTTAAATGCTGAAATTTACTCCCTTGTGTAAACAGAATCGTATATCAATTACATATATAATAATAATAATAATAATAATAATAACGTTTATTAATCCACATGTACATATGTTTACAAAGCTGTAAAAAAAACACAAAATAACAAAGTTAACAAAAAATAATAGACAAAATGAATGCGGATTAAAAGGCATAATTTCAGCTTCTCAACGCAGTATAAAGTAGAATAATTTATCCAAAAAAAGTATCTAATAGTAAGTACCCGAAGAAAAATAAATAAGTAGTGCACAAAAATCGAGGAAACACATTTAAAACATTTTTACATAAATAAAATGAAAAAGAGAATATACAAAAATAAAAACCTATAACAAATCCAAAATTCATATTTTTATATTTTAATAATACTCTGGAGCTTAGATTTCATGCATTTTCGGAAGCCGTTTGTCGTTAGCGAAAGATCAGTAATATATAAAAATTTCTTTTCGATGTCGTGGAATGTCAGTTTAATAAATATACGATTGATAAATATACCAAAACCAAAAATTTACTAAAAAATCGTTGAGTAAATATATATTTAAGAATAATATTATATGATGTGTTGCTTGGGTATGATGTTTAAATAAAACAATCTTATTATTATAAAAACCTCAGAATTTTTGTTAATTTCATGTAATTTGAATTAGTCCATTAGCTATAATTCTGTTATTTCTATACAATTACATTAATTTGCAAAATTAGAATTAAATTCATGTCAATCGTGTCAGATAGCTACGATCCACACGGCGTTTCACTACCCAATTAAATCATTTGCTAGGGATTTGTGTAAAGCCTTTGATAATGTCAAGGTACTTCATGCGCAACATAACGTCACTTGTATTAAGACATTTGCCGCCTTTCAATCTTTGGTATACAATATATATATATATATCTGTTATAACATTACCCTTGAATCCTTTTGGGTGTACGTGAAAAACCTCACGGTTTTCCCTTCCTCTTTCTACTCCCAATTTCCGTATTCATTTTCACGGACAGGTAAAATAAGAAAATGAGAAATTTAAGAGGGCCGTTTTTCCGCTTGCAAACGCTCTCCCAAGATCATCGTGTGAAAACTAAAGGTTTGGTTTCTTTTAAACGGATTGAATCCCGATTGAATTGCTCAATAAATTCTACGGGTTTATCTTTGGGTAGACTTTGTTTAATCTCCTTATGCAACTAGAAATGGATATTAGAAATAGTTGGTAATAAATGCTTTTAACCTTTAAACCCTTTTTAGATTTGGTAAATAGGGTCAAAAAGCTTCAGTGAATTTTTTATTACAAATATTTAAGAGGTAATTCATATGAACATGTACACACTAGGAGAGCCAAAAAATGCATATAATAATTTGTCTTAATCCATATAACTAGGTACTTTATAGTCTACGCATATAAATGAATATAATACTCAAGAATCTATCGGCGGTAGTAGCAAAATATCGACCTTTGATTGATGGTATTCCTTTAGAATATACCACTATTAATAAACTGTCGATGGTATTATAAGAGATCTCGGTAAAGTAATTAAATCCATTTCGGTTGGAAATTGCCGAAACGTGACCCCTTTGACGCACAGTTGCTGCAATAACAATTACTTGGGTGGTTATTGTATGTTTTATTTATATATATCTTTATATGTTTCTTTTTTATTGGTGTTAATTTTGAAAAAAATCGTTTAATTAGTTCCATAAATTTCTAAAATAAAAAGAATTACCTTGAATATGTGTACAATGAATTTAAGTAACCTAAATTTAAAAAGTATATATTTTGAAAAGTATGATAGATATATAAACGTGGTATGACAGTTTTTTATACCTTGTAAAAGGCACTCTTATGATAAATCGCGTCTCTATTTTATGTTAGTCAAAAGTTATCTGGAAAAATGTTCAGTCGACACGTTGAACTGACTTCACCTAAATTTCAAAAATTCATATTGGAACAATTCTTTTCTTCATGAATATCCATTATACTTTAAAATTTCTGGAAAATATCAAAAATTCCGTGCATTCAAAATATTTCAAAACACTAAAAAACAATGAATAAAATCAATAATTCAAATAAAGGACTTAAAAGAACAATGTTGAATGTGTAACACACTTATGGATGATTGTTTAAACATTATATTTGAAATTAAAAAATTAAATTACAATCATGCAACTCAGCTTATTTCTTTGTGTGAAACTTTCGATTTGAAGCAGCTTATAACCGAGCATACTCGTATGACCAACAACACTAGTGCAATTATAGATCTTATTTTTACAAATCATGTTGGCATTTTGAAATTTGGCATAATAAACTCTACATTTTCTGACCATTTTGGCGTTTTTTGTGAATTTAATGTCACGGAGTCTATTGTACAACCGCACATTGTATCTTATAGATCCTTAAAAGATATAAACTTAAACAACTTTCAAGAGGATTTGAAGGCTGTTCCAATTCATTTAATATATGAATTCGAATCCATAGATGATAGGATACATTTTTTAAACAAACTCAAATTGTTCGACAAGCATGCTCCTATTAAAACTATAGTTGTTCGAAAAAAAAAGATTCTCCGTGGTTGACAGATAATATTAAACTATTGCAAAAATTAAGAAATAAGGCATTAAAGGATTTTAAAACAACTAAACTGCCAGCTAAATGGAATTATTACAAACAGCTTAGAAACTATACAACAACAGCGATTAGAGCGGAAAAAAGGGCTTTTTATGGTAGGAAAAATTGAGAATTGTACATACAAGGACAAATGGCATGAACTAAGAAAAATATTGCCTTTAAACCAGAAGCAAATTCCTAAATTTTTTGTAAATACCAACAATTTTAATTCATATTTTATAGATAGTACAAGAATGACAAATATTGATAATTGTGATGAGTTAATTAATTTTTATGATCAGAATGCATTACCAACCTTAAATAAGTTTTCTTTTCATCCCATTGATTATAATACTATTTTTGCAATTATATTACGTATTAAGTCTAAAGCATTCGGGGTGGATAATCTTAATAATGCGTTAATTCAACTATGCTGTCCTTTTATTATAACCCTTTATTTTACATATTGTTAACGAGTGTATTAATAAAAACTTCTTTCCCAAATGCTGGAAAGAAGCCTTTGTGTTGCCATTGCCGAAAGTGCATAATCCAATAGATTTTAGTCGATTTAGGTCTATCAGTATTTTACCAACGTTTTCAAAAATTCTCGAACGCATTCTAGACTCTCAAATTCGTAGTTTTCTTAATAATAATGATACTTTACCACCTAAGCAATCTGGATTTAGAACAAATTATAGTTGTACTTCGGCTATGGCGGACGTTATTGATGACGTAATTCGGGCTAGGGATGATGGTAAGATTTAGTCTTTGTCTTTGTTTTATTATATTGGTTTTTCTGATGCTGCTATTAATTTAATTGCCTCTTATTTAAATAATCGGATTCAGCGTGTTAAAATAGATAACGAAATATCTGATCCTTTGGAAGTTAAAAGTGGTGTGCCTCAGGGTAGTATTTTAGGACCCTTGTTTTTTATCATATACACGTCTAGATTTTTAAGAGGAGATTTTAAAATGGTTGAGTTTAAAATTAATCAGGATTTACAAGCTATTTGTGATGTTTCTTCAAAGCATTTATTAAAATTAAATCCTTCGAATTCATCTATAATATTCATAAGGTAAATCGAACTAATGTAAATAATATTTTAAATGGTTTAAACATTAAATTGGGGGACGAAAGAATTCCAGTTGTTGACAAATGTAAGAGTTTGGGCCTTATAGTGGATAATAATATTCGTTTTAAACATCACGTGTCTAATATTCTTAAAAAGGCATATCTTGCTTTAAAATTAATTTATTTGCATAGACACTATTTAAGTAAAGATATTAAGAAGCTTTTATGTGATTCATTGGTCCTTTCACAATGTAATTACTGTGATGTACTGTATGGCTGGTGTCTTGATTATGAGGATAGGGGTAGACTGCAAAAGCTCCAAAACTCTTGCATTCGACTAATATTTGGCATTCGCAGGAGAAACCGCATTTCCCATAAACTGCACGAACTTGGATGGCTTAATATGCATAATCGAAGAATTGCTCATTCTTTAACATTTTTTTAAATAAAATTTTAATATATCGTAGTCCGCCCTATCTCTATCAAAAAATAACTTTCAGAAATGATGTACACCATTTAAATTTAAGAAGAAATACTATTCTCATTCCGAGACATAAAACACAGTTATTTAAACGATCATTTTATTACAATTTTGCTTATCAAATAAATTCTTTGAATTTGGATCCGGACCGATTATCAATTTGTTGTAATACTTTTCGTAATAGGATGATTGTACATCTAATGAATCAGCAGGGTATATAATTTAAGTTCTTCTTTTTTAACTTTTTGAATGGTAGTTTTCTTGAGTAATTTATTACAATTTTTGGTATTGGGATCATTTTATTTATTTATTTATTGTCTGTAATAATTTTTCAATTTTTTGTTATTTAACAAAAAATGTAATCTGTTTTTTGGGTATCTGCAATGTATATTATTTTGCTTGAAGCTGTATTTAATCAGTTATTAGTTAAGCGTGACTGTTAATGAGCGTTACTGAAATTACCATTTTTTTTTAATGAAGTGTGGGACCACAATGTTAAAGACCAGAATCTGCCATGGCAGAATTGTGAATTTGTAGGCCTTTTATTTGCGTAAATTTATTACTAGATTTTGTAAACTTTTTTTGTTTCTTCTATGCAAATAAAAAATATTTATTATTATTATTATTATTATATTAAAAAATAAATACTTTTATTATTAATTTATTTTGAAATATATTTTATTACAAAAATTAATTAAATCAAAGTCAAGATTTAGGAGAAAAAGAAACATGTTCATTATTATTTCTTAAATAAAGTGGTACGCACCGTTTCAATTATTTATTGTATTATGTATTTGTATTTAAATAATTATGCAATGTTTATTATTTATAATTCAAATTGCAATATATGTTATATGTTTTTTTTCATGTAAATATTAATTTTAATAAATATATGTTGATTTCATTGAGATATGAAAATTGAAGAAAAATGTATATGGGTTTCATTTTTATTAAAAATTTACCGGTAATATAAAGAAAATGCAAATGTTAAAATATCGGTCCTTATTTAGGAACATTAAGAAAAAACATACTAAAAAATATTAATCAGTAGAATGTGTAATGCTTGAGAACAATTTTTTTATGTAAATAATAATTTAATTAAATACATATTTAGATTCAAAAATTAATTAAAATAAGGGAAATTTCTTGGAAATAATTATTTTTATTGAAAATTTACATTAAATATAAAAATCATATAGAGGCAAAAAAAGTTCCTTAATAATAGTTTAATAAATATTTAATATCCAAAAATATCGGATTTTTTCTTATAAATATTAATTACATTTAAAGTAACAATAATAGTAATAATGCAAAGCTTAGATTTAGGAAAAAATTATTCAAAAATATATATTCTCTATTAATTTAATTAAAAATATGTTTATTATCGAAAATATAGAATATTATAAAATACGTCTAAAATTAATTTTTAGTATCATTTTTTTTTTTTAATTTGGGACACAAGATTGTGTCTTATTTGTATAATATATTTTTATTTATTTGAATTATTAGATTATATTACTTAATAATTTTTATTCACTTAATAATAAAAATATATTTTTTCCCTATTAATATAATTAAAAATATTAATTAATTAAATATTTTATGTACGAATTGTTGTTTTCATGCAGATATTAATTAAATTAAAAATATGTTAAACATCAAGAATTAAATAAAATAAGAAAAATATTTTTGCATAAATGTTTATTTTAAATTGTCTTAAAATTAATCTATAAATAACTTTCAATTAAAAATTAATTAAAAATATGTCCAATGTGCAAAATATGTGTTTTATTAAAATAAAGGTTCAAATTTAAGAAAAATTAACTTTTCATTTTATTAAAATTAAAATGTTACTTAATAAGATTAATTTTTTTAGGTCAAAATGAATTTAATTTGAAATAGTTTCAGTTCAGTCGAAAATTAATTAAAATAAGGCAGTTTTTTTGGGTTTAACTGATGTTGCACTAAAATATAAAAAAATACAGATCCTTAAATATTGATCTAGATTAAGAAAACTTATTAAAAAATATTCTTTCATTATTAATTTAATTTAAAATTTTAAATTTTAAAATACTTATTTTTGTGTAAATATTAATTTAATTAAAAATAGGTTCAGTATCGAATATTAATTAAAACAGAGGTAATTTATTAGGATTTAATTTTTGATTAAAATTAATTTGAAATAATAAAAAGAAATATACTTTTAATGTGAATTCAATTTAAAAAAAAATTAATTAATTAAATATTTATATCTGAAACTTAATGTGTGAGTCCATATATTTTGGAAAATAATAAAAAATATACTATAATTAAAAATATGTTGAATATAAATTAAATTGAATTAAAATAAAGGTTTATATTTTATAAAATTATTACAAATATCTTTTAATTATTTATTTAATTTAAAATATTAATATTAATAGAATATTGAATGATTGAATTTTTTTTCATATAAATATTAATTTAATTAGCATTAGTCTTAATTTCAAAATATGTTTTTAATAATATGAATAATAATATTTAATTAGCAAAAAGGCAACATAGTTTTAATTAACATCAATTAATAATAAAAATATATATTTTTTTGTTTCTAAAGCTCGACTCTTACTCTAAATAATTTTTTATATTAAATATAATTTTAATTAAATTTTCGTACATTAAATATTTTAAATTAAATTGAATTTCCTAAATCTGGTCTAGTATTTTAAAATATGGATTTCTTTTAAAATTTTCGGTATATTTTAATTAAAAATTGAGCCTAAAAAGATTTCGTTAATTTTAATTATTAAAAGATTTAATTTTTTGTAAATATTAACTTAATTAAAAATATATCGGAAATTAATTAATAAAAATATTTACCTCCATTATTAATTCCAGTTTTAAATTAATTTTCTTTCATTAAAATAATAATTTAATTAAAAATACGATTGGCATATAAAAGGGAATACAATTCTTAAATTATTTGTCCAGATTTAAGAACAAAATATTAAAAAAAATACATTTTTACTGTTAATTCAATTAATTAAAAACATATTTAAAAAAAATACAAGGGGTATAAACCATGTTACATATTTTAAAACTAACAATACGACGTTTCGTCTTTTATTTATCATCATCAACCCATGACTCAAAAAACCACAAATACAATTTTAATTTACCCTTATATCAACTAGGTAATAATAAAAAAAACGTTAATTTTCCACTAATTCATAACTTACCTTTATATCAACTATCAATAAAAAATGTTCAGTTTCAACTACAAATTAAAACACACAAAAACTTCCCCAAAAAAAAATATATAATTTTTTTTTCAAATTTAAATTAACCACCAAATTTCCATGCTATCAATGATACGTAAGATTCTTCTTCACCCCCCCACCCCTTCCATTATTCAGGACCGCATGGAAAAACGCTCGTTTCCCACTCGCTACTCGACGGAAACTGTTTTTCGGGAAAACTCCTCCTGCTGCTGCTGCTGCTGCTGCCGATAATCTGCGTGAACCCCGTCAGTTTCCTTCTACTCCTGATCATATCGTTCTCCTTCTTTATCGCATTGTTTGCCGTCCCAGTTTAACGTAATTGAGGTAAAAAAAAAGGACGAAAATCACTGGGAGTGAAAAATGGAAGAGAGGGTAAACGTAGCCTGTTGCCTTAGGATTACCTCGTGTTCTTTGTCTAACCAGAGTGAACTGAATGATTTTTTCGAGTTTTTTTTTTTGTTAGTAAATAAGATAAGAGGGATGATTTATGGTTTGAAGTGGCATTTTCTGAAAAGAGGGTTTAAAGGGATGTTAAACTCAATTTTCGAAATAATCAAGATTTATGACTGGCAACATAATTTGTGTTCGGCTCTTTAATTTGATTAGTTTTCCACGATTTAACACTGGATCTTTAATTAATATTTTATTAAGTTATTAAGCCACCCTAAATTTGTGCTATATAAAGTTATTTATGTATTCTGTGGAATTCAAGATTGAAATGAGAAACGACTAGAAAAAGTGAGAAAAACCCTATTGACACTAATCCTAATATTCTCAATGTCCATCTGATTATACTTGAAGCATTGGTACTTCTGAACCAATTATGTTCTAACAAAAAATGCCTGGAAGAGAACATATTAGTTTGCTTAATAAGAGCAAAATTTCCTTTCCAGAAATTTTTAAATGAACAAAATCGGTTAAAAAACAAGGAAGTTATAGGCAGTTTTGTCTGCTGGAAACTTGGGTCCTTGCACAGTTGACTTTTACTATACAAATTTATGTAACTTTAGTAATTCTGGACCGATTAAGATCGAACAAAAAAACGTCTGGAAGAGAAATTGTTAGTCTAATTAATAAGAGCAAAATTTCCTTTCCAAAAATCTTTAAATGATCAAAATCGATTAAAGGACAAGAAAGTTACAGTCATTTTTGTCTCCTAGACACTTGGGTCCTTGCATAGTCGATTTTTACTGTACAAATTTATGTAACCTTAGTAATTCTTACCGATTAAGATCAAACAAAAAACATCTGGAAGAGGAATTATTAATATACTTAATGAGAGCAAAATTTCCTTTCCAGAAATCTTAAAATGATCAAAATTGGTTAAAAAACAAGGAAGTTATAGTCATTTTTGTCTCCTGGACGTTTTGGTCCTTGCATAGTTGACTTTTTTAAGCAACTATACTTGAAGCATTGATACTTCTGGACCGATTGAGTTCTAACAAAAAACGCCTGGAAGAGAAATTATTATTTTACTAATGAGAGCAAAATTTCCTTTCCAGAAATCTTTAAATAATCAAAATCGGTTAAAAAACAAGGAAGTTATAGTCATTTTTGTCTCCTGGACACTTGGGTCCTTGCATAGTTGACTTTTACTATACAAATGTATGTAACTTTAGTAATTCTGGACCGATTAAGATCAAACAAAAAACGTCTAAAAGAGAAATTATTAGTCTACTTAATGAGAGAAAAAATTCCTTTCCAGAAATCTTTAAATGATCAAAATCGGTTAAAAAATAAGAAAATTATACTCATTTTTGTCTCCTGGACACTTGGGTCCTTGCATAGTCGATTTTTACTGTACAAATTTATGTAACTTTAGTAATTCTAGACCGATTTAGATCAAACAAAAAACATCTGGAAGAGGAATTATTAATGTACTTAATGAGAGCAAAATTTCATTTTCAGAAATCTTCAAATGATCAAAATCGATTAAAGGACAAGAAAGTTACAGTCATTTTTGTTTCCTGGACACTTGGGTCCTTGCATAGTTGACTTTTACTATACAAATTTATGTAACTTTAGTAATTCTGGACCGATTAAGATCAAACAAAAAACGTCTGGAAGAGAAATTATTAGTCTACTTAATAAGAGAAAAAAATCCTCTCCAGAAATCTTGAAATGATCAAAATCGGATAAAAAACAAAAAAGTTAGAGTCATTTGTGTTATAAAAGAAGTTTATTAAATTTGGTCAATTATTTATTAAGTGCTCGATACAAGAATAAAGGTTTTGCTTAAAACGAAGTCTGAGAACATTTTCTAGAATTTCACATGTTATCATTTGACCCTCATTTACGATCCTTTAACATCTTTCAGGATTTCCAATTGGGTGGTGTAACCTTTAGGTTTTAAACGCCCTTATAAAGAAAAATCAAGTGGTGTTAAATCAGGCGGCCTAGCTGGCCATTCCATATGGCCTAGTTTCTAATTGGGTGGTGTAATCTTTAGTTTTTAAACGCCCCCAGAAAAAAAACAAGTGTTGTTAAATCAGGCGAGCTAGCTGGCCATTCCATAAGGGTTTCCCCTCCTCCTTCCAATTGAACGATCAGGAAATATTTCATCAAGTATAATCTGCTACACGTAAAAGACTTATCTAAAGAAATATTATTTAATATTTTAAACTGTTTAAATAAATGCTCATTTTATAAAAAAGGGAAATAGGTATACAGGAATTAGGTGAAAAGTAATATAAAAAAGAAATTATACACAACTTTCAGGATTTTACTTTGAAGTTGTGAATTCGTTGTCAGGCAAGTTTTTCCTTTTTTAGAAATGTCAAATTTTAACAGATGGTTAATTTTTTTCTTATGGAATATCCTATATATGACCTCATAGTTAAAAAGCGCCGAATTTTCTGATTTTAATTATATATAGTTCAGCTACTTTTAATTAAACCGTTTTGGAAATATTGGGGTGTAAATTTAAAAAAAAATAAATATTGAAGAACTCGGTAGGCGTTGCATAATTATTTTTTGATATTTACTATACTGTTTTCTAACAAATAATTCTATTATTAATTATATTTATCAAAATCATAGACAAATTGTAATTAATAGGATACAAGATTATATATATTGTTATAATAGTGATTATGAGTTTTATTTTAAAAATTTACTAATAAAAAAAATAATTAAATAATAAGAATAATTTTTGTCTAAAATACTTATAATTTTTAAAATTAAATTACTTAAAAAGAAAAAAAAATTGAGAATATTAATTATGTCCAGGAGACAAAAATAACTATAACTTCCTTGTTTTTCAGCCGATTTTCATTATTTCAATTTTCCTGAAAAGAATATTTTTCTTTTTTCAAAGAAAAAAAAATTTTCTCTTCCAGGCATTTTTTGTTTGATCATAATCCGTTCAGAATTACTAAAGTTACATAAATTTGTCAACTATGCAAAGATCAAAGTGTCCAGGAGACAAAAATGACTATAACTTCTTTGTTTTTTAACCGATTTTGACCATTTTAAGATTTCTGGAAAGGAAATTTTGCTCTCATTAAGTAGACTGATATTTTTTCTTCCAGGCGTTTTTTGTTAGAACTCAATCGGTCCAGAAGTACCAATGCTTCAAGAATTTTTACTTAAAAAAAGTCAACTATGCAAGGACCAAAGTGCCCAGGAGACAAAAATTACTATAACTTCCTTGTTTTTTAACCGATTTTGATCATTCCAAGATTTCTAGAAAGGAAATTTTACTCCTATTAAGTAGACTATAATTTCTCTTACAGGCGTCTTTTGTTAGAACTTAATCGGTCCAGAAGTACCAATGCTTCAAGAATATTTACTTAAAAAAGTCAACTATGCAAGGACCAAAGTGCCCAGAACACAAAAATGACTATAACTTCCTTATTTTATAACCGATTTTGATCATTTCAAGATTTCTGGAAAGAAAATTTTACTCTCATTAAGTGGACTGTATTTTCTCCTCCAAGCGTTTTTTGTTCGACCCTAATCGCTCCAGAAATACCACCCACATATCCAAGAGATAAAAGCGATATAACTTTCCAAGTGATTATCACCATTTAAACTTCCTTGACAAGACAAATATTACAGTCTCGACTAAAAAAAATCCCTTTTTTTCCCACTTTTAAATAGGGGTTGAAAAACAGCAGCTTCCTCATACAAACCATCAAATATGATCATAATTTGCCTTTTTTTAATAAACTTAAGATTCTATTTGCCAAAAAAAAATTATAAGAAATAACCGTTAAAAGCAACATTCAAAAATTATAAATACAGATCAAACGAACCTTCAATCATCTAAAGCGAAACATTTGGGCACGAATTTTGTTATTTTATAAAACAAAACCGGTTTAAAAATATCAGAAGTGCAAAAATATCGTCACGTTTAGATATAGGCCAGATAATATAGTTTTGATGTGGCATACACGTGGATCTCAATTTTATTTATTTATTTATTTTTACTGTGATTTTGTTTATTTAAGCACTATTGTATTTACGATACAGGCGGGCCTTATTAATTATTTTTATGGTTTAAATCAACTATTTGCAAAATAATTAACCCAAAAGGAGGGTTTTTGGTTAAAAAAAAAACATAAAAAATTACTCCCTTATTTTGTGAAAAAGAATTAATAGTACAACGTATTTTTTGCGTGTATATTTTATATTAAGTAATATGTACCCTTAAAACATTATGCCTGTTATAATAAATTATACAAATAGATATCTATGCTATCAAGCGATTAAACATTATTTGCCAATTAACCGATATGATAATATTAGGGATTCTAGGGATCGATCGATTTTCTTCAAATTGTGAATTTAAACTAAATAAGTATAAACACTTCTTGAAGATAGAAAATTACGTTAATTATAATTTTATTAATTTGAATATAAAGTTTTTTTTTATTTTTTTTTTGTGATCACACAAGGACGGACTTACTAGTGCGTCTGAGAGATGCGTATTTTTTTCAAATATTAATATTTTTTGATGAAATTATTCCGAGGAAATTATAGTCATTTTTATCCCCTCGAAGTTTTTAGTCAAACATCATTTTACCATGTAACCCAAACATAGCAACAATATCATATCTAATTCATTCGTTGTAACATGCCATATTCAGCCCTGAAGTTGGCCTAAATAAGAGCCGAAATCTGCTGCGATTCCTCTTCATATCAAATGCGTTATATAAAAAAAACATTTAAACGTTATATTAAGAAACTTTTATTCAAAAAATCACACAAAAAAAATGCACTTAATGCAAATCACTAAAAATCATATTATATTTACACCATATTTATGTCCTACTACTTATTTCAATTCAAAACTCGCGCCAATATTAATACTTGGACTGCCCCCTAGCGGTGAAAACTGCTTGTTCCATGAAGTTCCCTTAAATATCCATAGATGTCGCACGATACGCTCGTCAAGGTCAAGATAATTCACGAGTATCGTAGAACAGCTGGTATGTTCTTTAAAATATTCTTCTTGGTTTATCTAGACGACAGAGAAATCTATAATTGATATTTTCGGATTGAATTATTGACATTTTGTGCGGTAAAGTCAAATGTACTAAATCAGAGTATTCTTCTTCTTCTTCTTCTTACATTAGTCCTGGGTTTCTTCTTGGTCTGCTATATCCTGGGATGCTGATGTCCAGCTTTCTTTACATCATTTTGGTGATCTTCCAGGGAGTCTACAGCTGTCGGGTCAGATAACGTTACAGATCTTAGAACTCGCATTTCACATCTTGGATCTTTTCTTTCCTTGTGGTGTTTTTGAAGATGAAAGAACATTAGATCCATTAAATGGTCAAAGAGAACTGCAGGACTTCTGGAAGCTGTCTGAGGATTTAATATTTAACCAGGGTATTAATATATAATATTGTTTCCACGTAAGAGGTATTATATTCTGTTATCCTGTATTGCTGTGTATCAATTAGGAACTGATTAAGTATACTTAATTGCCTGGGAAAAGTAAGAACTTTTGTCCATGCAGTTAAGTTAGCTGGTGAATAAATAAAAAATTACTTCCAGGCAGTTGAGTTAGATCCTGTCATTTAGTACACGTCCTGATCAAGAATCACACTATTTTGATCATCAAATGCTATAAGCTATAAGCAAATATAAGCTAATTTACAAGAGATGAATGATTTTATCGACTACAGGCACTCCTGTGATAAACCTTCCAATACCTCACGATATACCGCAAGAATATCATGGATTTCTTCAATTAAAATTGAAGAAATTTACAAGGAATCCTATGATTCAAGAGTCAGTCCACTCTGATTACCAGATGCCTAGATATTGGCTTATTTAGGCACTCCTGTGATCTGCGCATTTTTTTTTACTACAGTTCCTGTACTCAATGCAATCAATCTTGTCTGGCATATTCATGTCAATAGCTTAGCACCTGATAATAAGAACGAGGTCACTTATGAAATCCTTGCAGTAGAAGTTAAGATATTGGAAGTCTTATTATAGGAGCTCCTGTACTTGATAAAATCAATTTGGCAAATCTGCTTAAGTACGCTCAACTACCTGGAAGAACTGATAATTTTCTTCCAGGCAATTGAGTTAGATCCTATAATTCCCTTGCTAGATTCAACGTCCTTGGTTGTAAATATTATGTATAAAAATACATACACACAACCACGATGACCTAAAACTACTAAAAACATTTATTTACGCTTTAACAATTTATTTCGATTTAAAAGTCGCGCCACCATTGAACAGCCCCCTAGCGGCGAAACTCGGCTAATTATTAGTTAGATCCGCGCACCACAGATGTCCCGCGCCATTTCGGATCGAATTACGGACACGCAATTGCGCTTTATGGTCAGATATACTAGAGATCTATTGTTTTTTCTGAATTGTATTATAATAGGTGCATTCAACATATCGAGTATCCAGAGAGACTAATTTTTTTCTTGAACACCCTGTATTATTAAGCTCTTGTGGGGGCTTTTTAAGAAGACTTGAAAGTTCAATTAGTATATACCAGATTGGTCCAACGCGATTTCCGATTTCGACGTTCAATGCTGAACGTGAGCCATTTTAAGTAGGATTTTCAGTTTTATTGCCGACCATGAATACCGTTACGAATATTAATTTTTATATTATTATTATGCCGACCGTTTATATACTAATGAAAAAACCATAATTCATTTGACATAAGCATGTCAGTTTTGAAAATTCATATAAGGGAATTAGAAGGAGACAAACCTGTTGATTATTATACCCAACTATTAAAGGTAATCAATAAACTAATTATTCTCTTGTAAACTCATCAATAATCAAATTAGTGGATCCTTGAATGTTTCATCATAAATGTCAAGAATTCACTCAAGGTTCAAGAATGACCTCCTTTTGACCTGCAGGTGTCAAGATATTGACAGATTTACCAGACACGATTGAATGTGTTAAGTACAGAAGCTTTTATAGTGAAAAAATTTGCAAATTACAGGCTCATTGATTGAATAAAATCAATGATATATTGTGGGCGTGGCAAGTCTGTTATTATTTAAAAAATCCCTTATTAATGTTAACCATAAACCTGCAAAGTAAGACTTTATGTTATTGCTGTAATCACGGTAGCTTTTACCTTAATTGCTTGACCCTTAAGGGCAAATTGATTAATTATTTTAACCTCTTCGGTAATTAAATTTTAAGCCGTAATTGTTATTGTTGCTTGACATAACATTTTACAACTTACTAATTATATTAGTTTAACGTAGAAATTATTATTATATTAAAAGTTTAAAATTAAATAAAACCCTATTTAAATGTGACTATATTAAATGCAACTTATGTTAAAAAAATCAATTAATTAATTTTCAAATTTATTAATACTCAACTATATATAATTTGAATCGAATGCAATGAAAAATTTTTTTATTTAATAAATAAATATGGCAACAATGTGTTGTGTGATGAAATGTAACGGTCTGACGTGTAATGTATACGAATGGGGTGCCAGGATTGGTCTGTGATGGGAGTGGGGGTACAAAAGGGCGGAGTTTAATGGAAAGCAACGTTGCCATTGTTAAATAAAAATATTGTTGTTTCAAACACTGTTATTGTATGTGGGTTTTGTTTATTGAGTTTTTGCTTTTAAGAGAAAAATATGAAAGATTATATTAATAAAATGAAATTTATTTTTCATGTTAATTTTTTTGAAATATTAATTGTTCAAATGTTATTGGAAATACTGTTATACCCATATTTAGAAAATGTTAATATAAAAAATATAAATTAATTTAAAAAACGTAATGAAACTTTTGGATAAAAATTATTTCAGACGTTTGTGTTTGAACTCAATCGGTTAAGTTACATTTGTATAAGAAAGTCAACTATGCTGGGACTTAAGTGTCCAGGAAACTAAAATGACTATAACTTCCCTGTTTTTTAACCAATTTTGATTATTTAACGTTCCCTGGAAAGAGGATTTTTACATTTTTAGAAATAAAATAATTTTCTCTTTCAGGCACTTTTTGTTTGAGCCCAATCGGTCCAGAAATACCAAAGTTACAGGTGTATTTGTATAAAAAAATCACTTATACTAGAAGTAAAGTGTCCAGAAGACTAAAATGACAATAACTTTTTTATTTTCTAACCAATTTTAATTATTTAACATTTTCTTAAAAGAGAATTTTTCCCTTCTTAGAAAGAAAATATTTTTCTCGTCCAGGCGTTTTTTGTTTGAGCCCAATCGGTCCAGAAATATCAAAGTTACAGGTGTATTTGTCTAAAATTACTATAACTCCTTTGTTTTTCAACCGATTTTATTTATTTAAAGTTTGGAAAGAAAAACTTTTCCTTCAACAGCAAAAAATCAAATAGGGATTAATTAATTAATTAATTAAAAGGACAGAATAAAAACATTACATATTTAATTTAACGTTTTGGCCCTATACTGTGCAAAATATTTCAAGAAACTAATTTATCATCTATTTTTCGATCTTTAATTAATAAAATATATTAAAATAATGAATGTCCAAGTAATTTTATTAAAATTTCCAAAAACAAGTCAATAATATTTGACATTATTTCTTTGACTCCTAATTCTGATTAAGAATTTAAAAAATAAACAAATTAAAATAAATATATTATTTAGTACAAATTACAATAATCATGGCAATATAAAATTTTGGAAAAAAAAAGGATTTTTTTAATTTTATTTGTTTATTTTTTGATATACATATAAATGAATCTCAAAATAATAAATATAAAATTAATTATTGTTAAAACTCAAAATATTGAACCATTTAATTAAAAAAAAAAATATTTTTATTAAAAATTCAATAAACCATGCCCTAAATAAAATTTTAAGAAAATGCAGGATTTAATAAAAATAAATAAAACCCATTTGTAGTGTTACTCCTCTCTTTATTTAAAATATATACAATTCCCACAAAAATTATTTATTCCAAAAAAATCCAGGTTTTATAAAAAACTAATAAATACAACAATAAGCTTTTATAACAACAATAGTTATGGCCATATAAACACAGCCTCTATTTATAAAAAAAATATCACTAAAACACGTATAAATTCTCCTCCTATTAAATAACAATATATAATGATTATTAACAAAAATAATTATGTCTAGTTAATATATATGTAAAAAAAACCCTTTTAGCACATAAATTAATCACAGAAAAACGACTAAGTTAAATTAAAATAAAGAGCATTAATTAAATTCTTTGAAGCAATTATGCATAACTTAAATTGATACGATTGATGTTTTTTATTGAAAATAGCTAAGTAATGCTCTTAAATTATAATATATTATATAAGTACTCACTAATATTATTATATTGCATTGTTTTTTTTTATATTTTTACATATAAATTTGTAATTATTTATCTTACAGAATGTAATTTATATTTTAACATAACGAAAGCTAAAGTACGGAGAATAAACCAGAATAGCAGCAATGCTATTACGTCATTACTAAACTGGTCGGATTTGACCGCTACATCTTCTAAAAACTTCTTTGGATACCTGAAATTAAAAAAGAAAATATACATTTATATACAAATTAAAAAAAAAAAAGCTTCACTATTAACCCCATCAAAATATACAACTTTAAACACCAACTTACTTATAATGACAATAATTGACATTTCCATCATCGGGACAATCCAGGGTGGGTCTGTCGAGTCCGTAAATCGCCCCCACCACCCCTTCCAACCCAAATCTGAGGTAAGATATGTAACTTCCCCAGTAAAGGTAAGAGGGTAAGTCTTTAAGAGATACACCGAAACCAGCGAACATCATCATTGGCACAGTTAGGGTGGGTCCAAGAAACGTTCCATCCTAAAAAATAATTAACATTTCAAATTAATTCTTTATAATTATATAAATTTAATGTTCCCTTATTGAAAAAAATATATTTTTCTCTTCCAGGGTTTTTTTTTTTGTTGGAGCTCAATCGGTCCAGAAATACCAAAGTTACAGGTGTATTTGTATAAGGAAGTTCAACTATGAGTAAAGTGTCCAGAAAATTAAAATGACTATAACTCCCTTGTTTTTTAATCGATTTTGATTATTTAACGTTTCCTGGAAAAGGCATTTTACTCTTTTTAGGAAAAAAATAATTTTCTCGTTCAGGCGTTTTTTGTTTGAGCCCAATCGGCTTAGAAATACAAAAGCTATAAGTGTTTTTGTATAAAAAAGTCAACTATGCTAAGAGTAAAGTGTCCAGGAAACTAAAATCACTATAACTCCCTTGTTTTTTAACCGATTTTAAAAATTCTAAATTTTCTGAATAGAGGATTTTTTTGTATTATCTGGAATAACATTTTTTCTTCCAGGCATTTTTTGTTTGAGCTCAATCGGTCCAAAAATACTAAAGTTACAGGTGTATTTGTATAAAGAAGTCAACTATGCTAGGATTAAAGTGCCCAGGAGACTAAAATGACTATAACTGTTTTATTTTTTAGCCGATTTTAATTATTTAAAATTATCTGGAAAGAGAATTTTTCCTTTCTTAGAAAGAAAATAATTTTCTCTTCCAGGCGTTTTTGGTTTGAGCGCAATCGGTCTAGAAATACCAAAGTTACAAGTGTATTTGTATAAAGAAGTCAACTATGCTAGGAGTAAAGTGTCCAGGAGACTAAAATGACTATAACTTATTTACTTTTTAACCGATTTTTATTATTTAAAACTATCTAGAAAGAGCGTTTTTCCCTTCTTAGGAAGAACAATACTTTTTCTTCCAGGCGTTTTTTGTTTAAGCCTAATCGGTCCAGAAATACTAAAGTTACAGGTGTATTTGTATAAAGAAATCATCTATGCTAGGAGTGATGTGTCCAGGAAACTAACATGACTATAACTCCCTTGTTTTTTAACCGATTTTAAAAATTCTAAATTTTCTGAATGGAAGATTTTTTTTGTATTATCTGGAATAACATTTTTTCTTCCAGACATTTTTTGTTTGAGCTCAATCGGTCCAGAAATACCAAATTGACAGGTGTATTTGTATAAAGAAGTCAACTATGCTAGAACTAAAGTGTTCAGAAAACTAAAATGACTATAAGTCCCTTGTTTTTTAACTGATTTTAATAATTTAACGTTACCTGGAAAGAGGATTTTTCCCTTATTAGAAAAAATATAATTTTCTCTTCCAGGCCTTTTTTGTTTGAGCCCAATCGGTCCAAAAATACTAAAGTTACAGGTGTATTTGTATAAAGAAGTCAACTATGCTAGGATTAAAGTGCCCAGGAGACTAAAATGACTATAACTTATTTACTTTTTAACCGATTTTTATTATTTAAAACTATCTGGAAAGAGCGTTTTTCCCTTCTTAGGAAGAACAATATTTTCTCTTCCAGGCGTTTTTTGTTTGAGCCTAATCGGTCCAGAAATACTAAAGTTACAGGTGTATTTGTATAAAGAAATCATCTATGCTAGGAGTGAAGTGTCCAGGAAACTAACATGACTATAACTCCTTTGTTTTTTAACCGATTTCAAAAAATCTAAATTTCCTGAATGGAAGATTTTTTTTTGTATTATCTGGAATAAAATTTTTCCTTCCAGGCATTTTTTGTTTGAGCTCAATCGGTCCAAAAATACTAAAGTTACAGGTGTATTTGTATAAAGAAGTCAACTATGCTAGGATTAAAGTGTCCAGGAAACTAAAATGACAATGACTATAACTCCCTTATTTTTTAACCGATTTTAATTATTCAAAATTTCCTGGAAAAAAATAATTTCTCCTTTAACATCAAATAATCAAAAAGGGATAAATTAACTTAAAAGGAATATTAAATATTAAATATATAAAAATAAAAAACAGAATAAAAACATTACATATTTAATTTAACGTTTTGGCTCTATACTGTGCAAAATATTTTAAGAAAATAAAAAAAAAATTATTAAAAATTCAATTGAATATGCCTTAAATAAAATTTCAAAAAATGCAGAATTTAATAAAAATAAATAAAACCCATTTGTATTTCTAATTCCTTACTAATTCCATCCTAAAAGACCCACTAGCATTTGAGTCAGGTTCAATGTAGTTACTTTTTACCAACCCCTAGTTATATCTGAGGAACCACTAGTAATTTTTCGACAAACCCCTAGTTTTCTTCTGCCTTTGTACCTTTTTATATTTAAGTACATCATTCAAGACACTTATGAACCCCTACATATTTTACTACGTACTTCTACTTATAAAATTTCATCTATATGGCATTTTTCGAAGCCAATTTCTACTTACAAACTGAGCCATTTATATACGAAATTTTATTATCAAGAATCCGTATCTCTCGAGCGGTTAAACCGCATAAAAAACATGCTGTGCCCTATTCCCATTTTCCGGGTTACATGTGATAAAAATACCGGAAATGTCCGATTGTTTACTTAGGACACTCCACCCTAAGGAAACTTTTGGGAGCATTTTATTAAAAAAACAGAGACAAACACTTAAGACTCGCTCCTGAGGATGACCACAGCGGTATCAAAACGTCCCCAAACTTACCACAACATTAAAATAAGCCCCAATGACCAATCCGAAGCTCTGTGCCACAAAAACCACCATTAAACTGGTCACAAAGAACATGGTAAGTCTTAAGGCTTCGTACGGTTGTGCCGTCATAAAGTAAATGATTCCCGTAAAAATTACGCAGCACAATACCTATAAATATTCATAAATAAATGATTAATTAACAATAAACAAATACTCCTTACTGAAAGTGGTATATCGATCAAGGTTATCGAAGTATAGTACATCTTCAAGGAGTACCATCGGTTGAAGTGCTCCTTGATCAGTATGTTCATTTCAGTGGGAACTACAATAGGGAAAAATAATTTTTTTGTTTAATTAATTAATTGATACTTACAGGTCAGTATGGTCAACATCATAGTGGAGAAAGTGTGATGCATCAATATGGAGAAGAGCAAATTGTAGTTGTCCAGGACCTTGGATCCGTCTATTCCCGCTTTGTAGTATAACGTTCCTAACATTAAGGCTGTTAAGGCGTTCACTGCTAGCCTCAGATAAGTTAATGTCTAAAAGTAAATAGTTTTTTGATTTGATTTGATTGAATTTTATAGGAGTTTTATTACGAATAGTTTTCTTAATAAAATGCTTTTTACTGTAAATTGATATCTCAACTAGTTTCTTAGTTATCGGACTTTGAAGTGAGTGGTCACTTCAGAGGTTGAAAGATGCTTTTTAGAGCACTGCTAAATAGGTCGATATTTTTTAAATTATGAATTAATCTGGATTAAATCTTTTACAAAGATAATAGCTCTAACCTTCCTGAATAACATGCTTTTTACTGCAAGAGGATACCCCCATTAGTTTTCTAGATATCGGACTTTAAAGTGAGTGATCATTAAAAAAAATTAAGTCTGCTTTGTAGAGAGCATTGGCAAATAGCTCGATATTTTCCATATTACAGCTGAGTCTGGATTAAATCCTTAAGAGCGATAAAAGTACACATGTTTCTGAATACTATGCTTTTTACTGCAAGAGAATATTCCATTTAGTTTCTTAGATATTGGATTTTAAAAAGACAGCACATAAAAATTTTTGTTCGACCGGACTATGCCGCACAGATCAAAAGAAAATAGTACAGTCAATTTGGAGTTAAAAAAGGTATATAAGTTTAAATTCTTGTATTCTTTTTTTTTAGTCATAAATCAATGAGAAGAGCTTAAAAAACGAAAATGTGTGATTCCCCCCTCTCTCCTTGTAATTTTCCAGAAAATTTTGAATTTAATTTTCTGGCTATACCGTAGGATGTAACGAAAAAATTATAGAGACAAAAATTAAAGGTAATTAAATTCTCTATAATTTATCTTTTAGAAGTCAAACTGTAGAACTAACTTGAACAACGGTAGAGGGCGCCAAAGTCGAAATTTTTAATTTTTTCTTTCCTCGGGTAAAACAGAGGCTCCCCAATGAAGAATATCAGTCAAATTGAAAAATAAGAAAACAAAAATGCCGAAAAACAAAAAGAGCAATGAATAATAAAATCGATACTCTACAATACCTGGATTCGAAAGTGAAAGATCACCTAGAAGATGAAGTATGCTTTTTGGACAGTACTGCCAAACAGGTCGATATTTTTTAAATTATGAATTAATCTGGATTAAATCCTTTACAAAGATAATAGCTCTAACCTTCCTGAATAACATGCTTTTTACTGCAAGAGGATACCCCAATTAGTTTTCTAGATATCGAACTTTAAAGTGAGTGATCACTTAAAAAATTAAGTGTGCTTTGTAGAGAGCACTGGTAAATAGCTCAATATTTTCCATATTATAGCTGAGTCTGGATTAAATCCTTAATAGAGATAATAGTACATATTTCTCTGAATACTATGCTTTTTACTGCAAGAGAATATTCCATTTAGTTTCTTAGATATTGGATTTTGAAAAGACAGCACATAAAAATTTTTGTTCGACCGGACTATGCCGCACAGATCAAAAGAAAATAGTACAGTCAATTTGGAGTTAAAAAAGGTATATAGGTTTAAATCCTTGTAATCTTTTTTTTAGTCATAAATCGATGAGAAGAGCTAAAAAAACGAAAATGTGTGGTTCCTCGCTCTCCCCTTGTAATTTTCCAGAAAATTTTGAATTTAATTTTCTGGGTATACCGTAGGATGTAACGAAAAAATTATAGAGACAAAAATTAAAGGGTATTAAATTCTCTACAATTTATCTTTTAGAAGTCAAACTGTAGAACTAACTTGAACAACGGTAGAGGGCGCCAAAGTCGAAATTTTTAATTTTTTCTTTCCTCTAGTAAAACAGAGGCTTTCCAATGAAGAAAATCAGTCAAATTAAAAAATAAGAAAACAATAAGAGCAATAAACAATAAAATCGATACTGTATCTGCAATATCTGGATTAGAAAGTGAGTCCTGATACAAGAGTACCAATACAATCCTGATTTGGATTTGAACGTCATTTACTATTCCACCATTGAATTAAGCAACCTTTTTTTATGAAAAAAAAAGCCTGGGTGCTGAATTCAATGACGGAATGCCCAAACAGTGAATGCGGTAATAATTTCTCGTTAGCTCTTGCTTGAATTTAAGAGTTCTTGGTAATTGATCCAGAATTAAATGTGACTGGCACGCACTGAAGTATTTTTTTAATTATAATTTGTTTATAAATACTTTGGCCTCACCTGATCCCTTTTACACTTAATATACCCTCGTCTCATAAGAACTTTCAGCTGATTGAACTTCGAAGTTGCCTGAAGATCTCCAGAATCATCTTCGAACATGGTACTCTCGGTAAATCCGCACTCCAGCAGTTTTTGGGAATCTTTGAAGTACTTCAGGCTTTTCCCATTTTGAGAAGTTTCCACCATTTTGTCGATCCGTTCTGGACCATACTCGGCACACGCTAATTCGATTACTAAACGAAAAATCCAGTTACTAACGTGCAAAAATATATATAGGGGTTCGTAAAAAGAGAACTAGAGGTTCGTAATACGTAAAAACCCCGATAAAAGTCTTACCGTAGTCAGCAGGATTGTGAAACTTCGGACACGGACTCTGCACGTCCTCGAAAAACTGGATCATTTGCTCCGTACCGCCTTGGTACAAGCATCTGCCCCCCGATAGTACGTAAACCTGATCGAACATCTCGAATAGTGACGCGGAGGGTTGGTGGATGGTGCAAACGATCGTTCTGCCTTGTCGAGCCAGTACTTTTAGTAGTTCGATGCATTGCTTGCAGGAGGAACTGTCTAAACCACTATAAAAAAATTAAATTGCATATTTTATAGTTGAAAGAAGACTTCTAGAGCTTACAGGCTAATTTCTTATCAAAGTGTGGTTTATTATGCTTGAAATAGTCCAAGGTGACTTAGAGTGCCTGTAAGTGAGAAAATATTCTCCTCTTTAAAAGTTTTTTGCTTGGAAGAAACAACTTTGACTTAAAATTAACCTGAAATGTATCTAATATGTTCCAAACGCCCAAAAGTGGGGTTAAAAGTCTCATAGTCTATGAACATATTATATAAAAAATATTGTGGACATCCTTTGTGCACTCTAATTAAGTCAATATTAATAAAAATGATTCATACACATGCATTTATCAATAGAAAAACGAAATATCCGTAAATGAATAAATGTGCGATTAGAGTTTTCTTTGTTTTAATTCGGTGCGCAACATAAAGGAATCGTTGTACCGATTATTTTTGTCGATTATGATAACGTTCTCTTTGTACTTTTCAGGCGGTAATGACCTTTATTGAAATTTGTACTTGATGTTTGTTTTTCACATGGATTTTATTTAATACGAAATGTAAATAACGTAATGTGAATATATTTTATTTGAAAGATAGAAAATGCGTGAATAAGTTTAAGTTGTGTTTGAATATTATTGAATTTTTTTAATACATACTAACACAGCGCTAAAAATTCCATTATTAGCACCGCTGAAGGTCAAAATATTTAGCATATTGTCATATAATAAATATCAAACATCTTGAATTGGTATTTTTAATCAGTTTTTATGGGAAAAACGAATCTGAAAAAACCCATAATTTGAAGGTCGATATCTCGCCAAGATCAGTTAAGCCAAACGTTTCTTCTGTTGGGAAAAGTTTAGGAAGCCCAACAAAAATGCATGGTACGTGCTGAATGAACAAAATAAGTTATATAAGCGTCCCTATAAAACGTTGTAATTCCCTTTAAAGAAGTTGTAAATAAAATGTAAATAGTGTAAATATTAAAAAATATGGTCCCTTATTTCAAGAGTCGGCCACAACATCTTCTTCTTCTTCTTCTTTTTGTACTCCCCGTTCTTCTTCTTCTTTAAATACATCAAATGCATGGAAGAAAATATTGATTTCTTACAGGCAGTTGAGTCAAAGGTTTCCTCTTCTTCTTCTTTTTGTATTCCTTGTTCTTCTTATACTTTCAGAACGTCAAATGCGTGGAAGAAAATATTGATTTCTTACAAGCAGTTGATTCAAATGTTTTTTCTTTTTTCTTTTTCTTTTTGTATTCCTTGTTCTTTTTATTCTTTGAGAACGTCAAATGCGTGGAAGAAAATATTGATTTCTTACAGGCAGTTGATTCAAAAGTTTCTTCTTTTCTTCTTCTTCTTTTTGTATTCCTTGTTCTTCTTATTCTTTGAGACCGTCAAATGCGTGGAAGAAATTATTGATTTCTTACAGGCAGTTGATTCAAAGGATTCTTCTTCTTTTTGTATTCCTTGTTCTTCTTATTCTTTGAGAACGTCAAATGCGTGGAAGAAAATATTGATTTCTTACAGGCAGTTGAGTCAAAAGTTTCTTCTTTTCTTCTTCTTCTTTTTGTATTCCTTGTTCTTCTTATTCTTTGAGAACGTCAAATGCGTGGAAGAAATTATTGATTTCTTACAGGCAGTTGATTCAAAGGATTCTTCTTCTTTTTGTATTCCTTGTTCTTCTTATTCTTTGAGAACGTCAAATGCGTGGAAGAAAATATTGATTTCTTACAGGCAGTTGAGTCAAAAGTTTCTTCTTTTCTTCTTCTTCTTTTTGTATTCCTTGTTCTTCTTATTCTTTGAGAACGTCAAATGCGTGGAAGAAATTATTGATTTCTTACAGGCAGTTGAATCAAATGTTTCTTATCTCCTTCTTCTTCTTCTTCTTCTTCTTCTTCTTCTTCTTCTTCTTCTTCTTCTTTTTGTATTCCTTATTCTTTTTATTCTTTAAGAACGTCAAATGCGTGGAAAAAAATATTGATTTCTTACAGGCAATTGAATCAAATGTTTCTTATCTCCTTCTTCTTCTTCTTCTTCTTCTTCTTCTTCTTCTTCTTCTTCTTCTTGTTTTTGTATTCCTTGTTCTTTTTATTCTTTAAGAACGTCAAATGCCTAGAAGAAAATATTGATTTCTTACAGGCAGTTGAATCAAATGTTTCTTCTCTCCTTCTCATTCTTCTTCTTTAAAGACATCAAATGCCTGGAAGAAATTATTGATTTCTTACAGGCAGTTGAGTTAAATGTTTATGCTTTTCTTCTTCTTCTTCTTCTTGCACTCCTTCTTTATCTTCTTTTTCTTTCAACGTCAAATGCCTGGAAGAAAATATTGATTTTTTACAGGCAGTTAAGCTAAAAGTTTGTTCTCTTATTCTTCTTCTTCTTTTACTTCTACTTCTACTTGATTCTTTTGGTTCAGTTGGTCACCCTGTAACTCCAAAATTTGAATAAGGTTTTCCGGACCATTCAGGTCATTTTCCAGACTTGATGGTTATGTACCAGATTTAAAAACAGTTGAATGAATCACAAACTTTAGAGGTCGATATCTCGGCTTCTAAAGAGGGACTATATAAAAAACTCTAACGGTTTTGTCTTAGTTTAATTTTTCTGAATCCAACGAGACCTTCCGCAAGATCGTAGCTCCTACAATAGGCCCATTTTTAGGCTCAAAAACGAGGTCGAAAAACGACAATTTCCGAATTTTCAAAGTACTCTCATTCCCTAAATTTCACTTATATCCTGTCATAATTTGGTATTTTCGCAATACATAAGATACTCACGTTGTAGGCTCATCCAGGAACATCACTAGCGGGTTATTCACTAACTCTAAGGCGATACTGAGTCGCTTTTTTTGACCTCCAGAAAGTCCTTGGGCTTTTGTTTCTTTAGTACCACTTAATCCCAGTGTGGCAAGAATCTCATCTATCTGGAAAAAAAAACATCAAATATAAATTATTACATAAGTAAAACGTGGCAAATCTATGCTCTTCGTTAGTTGGAAAGGATCCAGTTGCTTGCTGTTGTTTTTTATGATAACTGTGAAACTATTTAAGATATTTACAAGTGGTTTTCAGTGTTTTCTGAAGGAATGTTTAAAGATTCATTTAAGGTATTTTAAGTCCTAAAACTACTTAAGTTATAGTGACGAAACAACCACTATTTAAACTGGATTCGTAATCATTTGAACGTATAAGAGTTTTTATGTTTGCATTTTCCAGACTTTTGAAACCATGTAATTTCCAGAGTAATATTTTTTATACTTTTATTTAGGTCCTTACGTACAATGCCTAAAAGCCATAAAAAATATTTTGCTGCAGAAGAAAATAAAAATATAAAAATTGTACAAGAAATGTACGTCGTATTCATTTGAGTTATGCATCGTTCATTGAAAATAATTAAAAAAGCTACTTCGGCTACTTTATTTTTGTTTCAGATTTTTATATTGTTTTTTGTTATTTGTATTACTTTTCTCCTATTTAAAAGGATATTTGATATACCTTAATTTGAGCTAATTATTTATGTCTTCCAGCTTTTTTTTAAGTTCTTCTCCCGATTTAATTTCTTTAATTCATTTTACATAATCTCGTATTAGTGCGGGATATTCGGAATATTTTTTGGTACTTACAAAGTATTTAATTTAAAGTTTTTGAAAAAAAATTTTACAAAACAAAGGTAAAAACCCAAAGGCACGGTCTCTTTAAATCTAATTTTCATAACACGTGTTTCGCTCCTATTATGGGTGTATCATCAGGCCTAAAAAATAAATTAAAAATTTTACAAAATATTTAATAAGCGTTTTTTTTTTAAATTATTTTTTGTTGTAGTAATTATTCGTTTACTAAATTATTTAATAATTTAAAAAAATATTTTCAGACTTTTGTACTAATTTTTTATATTTGTCTGAATAAATTATTAGGCATTAGACATGACTTTTCAATTTATTCCAGTAATTTCTGAAGATATAATGCATTTTCCGGTCTTTTAAAATAATTTTCCAGGCTTCTGTAACACTTTTTATATTTTTCAGATTTTGTTTTATATAATGCATTTTTTTTATATAATTTATATCTTATGCCTGGAAGACCCTAACAATTTTTATAACATAAATTAAAAATAAAAACATACAAATTATATAAGAAATGTACGTCGGGTCCAATTAAGTTATGCATAAGTCATTGAAAATAATTGGAAAAGTTACCCTAGCTGCTTTATTTTCGTTTCAGATGTTTCTTTTATTTATGTTTTATGGGGTTTGTTTCGTGGTTTTTTAATATGGTTTTTATTTTATCACGATTTGATTGTGTTTTTTTTATTCTTCAAGAGATTTGGATTTTTTTAAAATCTAGGACTTAATTTTATAATGTGAAATTATTAATTTAGATTAAAGGCAGTTTTTTTAATTTGCCAGCTTTTTGGCATACGTAGTTTTCCAGATTTTTTTATATAATTTATATTAATTTTATTAATTTCTTGATATACTAGAAATTTTACTATCACTCAATTCATATTCAGCGATAATTTTAGATAATTATTTATGTTTTCCTGGATTGTTCAGTGTTTATTTTTGTTTATATCCCGTCAGGCTTCTGTGGTATTTTTAATGTTTTCCAAATTTATTTATGTCAAATGCCTGAAAGAGATTCAAAACTATAATAAATATCTGGAAAATATTTAATAATTAAATAACTACTTCAAATTACAGAAAAATATTTGTGGAAACTTTAAGACATAATTATAAAAAAAACATAAAATGCCTGGAATTTAAAAAATATTTTCATCAGGATTCCTTAATAATTTGAACGTATACAATTGAGATGCCATAAACACACGAAGAAATCGTATGTTTACGATACAATAAGCGATTTATCTCGCGTGGAAGTGACCCCTGATAAAAGAACATACCAACTAGGACAGAGAAATCGTATTTATTTAATAACGATCGATTTCCTTATTTTGGTTATTTATGCGTTACGAAATTTGATTGATTGATTGTGAAATGTTTTTTTTATTTTATTTTATATTTTTTTTAAGTCGGTCAAGTGTTCTGAAGGTCAGTTATGAAGTGGTCGTTCAATTTGACTAGTTTAGAAATATCAGTTCAAGGGTAATTTTGTAATTAGTCCAATAAATAAAAATAAGATCTAGGATAGAACAGAACTCTTGTTTTTAATACTTTATCGGATAAATGAAATCATTATTGTCATATTAAGCTTAGTAATATTATTGTTTATTTATATATTTAATAATAGTAATAGTATGTTATTATCGATGTTTTCGTATTATTATATCCCCTCAATATCATGAAAAAAATTTATTAATTTAATTTAGACATTTTGTAATAATTTGTTCCTGTTGTAAATTTTATTGGAATTTAGTAGCAGGTTCACTTAGGAAGTTGTTAGAAAGAGAGGAAGTGATTCGTTTCCTCAATGCTTGTAAGAGAAGACAACATAAATGAAAATGATGATCCCAAAATGTGGGAAAATTTAATAAATACATAAATAATAAATTCTGTAGTTGTTTACTCATTTGTTAAATAAATGGAATAAAAATATCCTTAACCTCTTCAGTCCACACGTCCAGCCCGCTGTACATTTTTCAAAATATATTAGCACAGATGTAAATAGCTCCGCGGAGCTCTACAGAGTGTTCGGCTTTTGATTTTGTGCAGTATTTTGGACGTCGGGACTGTATTTAGTTTTTACTTTTTATCCAAAAATTTTAAATTTTATTGTTGTTATTATTTCGTCTTTTTTTAAGGTGGTATGCAACCACTGACGGATAAAGATCTTGAGGAGATCTTGAGGAGAGACAGTGACTTCTACTTGAGCGTCGATGATGAGGAAATCACCGCCGAAAACAGCGAATCAATTGAGGCAAACGATAATGAAACGACGAGCTGGCGCCGGCAGACGCAGATTCGGTTTCTGATACCATTGAAGGGGAGTCTGATGACGATAATGTTCCCTTATCCAGAATAAGAGAGCAGGTTCTCCAGGAGCAAACAAAAAATAAAACCGCAGAAGTAAAATGGTAAAGAAATGTTTTTGAAAGTCGAGAAGATGTCTATACCTTGATCCGGAATGGCAGTTACAAGATGATCATAAGTATTGGACACCCCTGGACTATTTTATGAATACTTTCCCGATTATTTTTGGGAAAATTTATCAGAACAAAGTAATATTTGTGTCACGCAAGCAAATGAAACAAAAACCACAAGTCAACAGCCAAAGAACATCGAATATTGACTGGAATACATATTTTAATGGGCATTTTTGGACTTCCACGGTTGCGGTTGTATTTTATGAAGGGAATTGAAATATCCTGCATTACTCAGCTAACTAGAGACCGCATTTTTAAATTAAGAAATTTTCTACATGTCGTTAACAATCTTAGTGTTTCAAATGAGGTAAAGCAGTCAAATCGGCTATGGAAAGTTCAACCTATCATCGATGCGATTCGTAAAAAGTGTATTACTTTACCAAGGAGTAAAGAATTGAGCATCGACGAGCAGATGATCCCCTTCACAGGCACTACTGCTCTCCGACAGTACGTTAAAAACAAGCCAAATCCAGTAGGACTCAAAAATTTTGTTTTAGCCACACCTTCCGGACTGGTTTTAGATTTTATGATTTATCAAGGTGCAAAAACTTGGCCAGATGGTTCTCCCGATCAAAATTTGGGAATAGGTGGATCGGTTGTAAAGAAGCTTTCAGAAGATTTGTCGCTAGGGCACATAATTTATTTTGATCGTTAATTTACTTCAATCAAGCTACTAAATCGTTTACTAACAAAAGGAATTTTGGGAACAGGGACAATTATGAACAACATACAATACAAATGATAAAGAGCTCCTCTCGAATGGTCGTGGTTCCTTTGATGAGTTTGTGCGAGAAGACAAAAAAATGACCATTCTGAAATGGATGGACAATAGATCAGTAACAATGGCATCAACATCTTCAGGCTCTGCGCCAAGAAGTACGCCGATGGGACAAGAAAATTAATGAGTACCTTCTTGTTTCATGTCCAAACTCTGTCACTAGTTACAACCCTTCTATGGGAGGAGTGGACATGTGTGATAGACTAATATCTTACTATAGCATTTGTATGCGAACAAAAAAATGGCCGGTAGAAGTTTTCTAGCATTTTGTGGACTTGGCAATTACAAATTCGTGGGTTGAATACCGCCAAGACTGCTTCGCTCGTGGAGATAGAAAAAAACTCTATCATGGATTTACTTGAATTTAAACTGTATATCGGGAAAGTCATTTTTTTCTGTAGTAATTTTTTTTTTGTAAAAATTTTTTTTTTGCTTTTTTTTAAATCCTAATAAACTTATTTTATTAAAAGTTTCACAAAAAAAAAAGTAAAACAATTCCTTGGGACTGAAGAGGTTAAATATCTGGAAAACTGGAATTTTCTCTATATGCTAAATGCCTGGAAGATATAAAAAACTAATATTACTACTTAATGCAGTGAGCCACTTTTTTATTAAATAATGTTAAAACGTGATAAATATTCATTTATATTAACTTTTTTACTTTTTTGTACTATATTTATAAAATTATATTTTTTATTCTTTAAATGGTGACTTTTTGTATGTTTTTTATTACTTTGTTAATATTTTTGACAATAAAGTAAATAATTTTATTTATTTACTTGTTAG
Source organism: Anthonomus grandis grandis (assembly GCF_022605725.1). NCBI lineage: Eukaryota > Metazoa > Arthropoda > Insecta > Coleoptera > Curculionidae > Anthonomus > Anthonomus grandis. The sequence goes on from NC_065559.1 coordinate 2,149,714, forward strand.
TAATCCCAGGAAAATCAAATAAAAATGAATAAATTAAAATACAATTTTTTTTAAATTTTGTGTTTTTTTTTCGAATTGTAAGATTGAATATCTTTATGATAATAATGATATTCAACCTCGATATTTTGTACATTTTTCAGCTAAGTAGTGATTATTTATATTTTTCCTAATATTTATTGACATTCTTCCACGCATTTGTTATCATTAATTATATTTTTTTTTATATTTAAAATAATTTTTCAAAGTAAATTTTGATTTTATTCCAGGAACTTAACAGTGCTTTTTTCCAGGTTTTTTTCTATGATTCTTTATATCCAATGCCTGGAAAATATTTTTAAAAAATCTAAAAGATTAAAAGAAGAAAAATTAAATTAAATTAGAAATAAAAATTAAAAAAAAAATGTATGTCGTGTCCGTTGCATATATTAACCCGTTTTCATTGTTAGTTATTTATATTTTCCATATTTTTTCATTTTTAAAAAAATAAATTTTCGATCTAATTTTTTTATTACGTTTCATATTTTTTTATTCTTCCAGAATATTTGGTACGTTTTTTAATATTTTCCAAGAATTTAATTTATTTTTTATGTTTCGAAGGTTCTGCAACTAATTTTTTTATAATTTACAATAACTTTTTAAATATTCAATATTTTTTAGTTATTTCTTATTTTTCAAGATATAAATTAATTTTTTTTTTCTTCCAGGCATTTGACATAATTTTTTTATTTTTATTATTGTCTTCGATGGATTTAATGCATTTTCCTTATATTTTCTCAATTTCTGTGGCACTTCTTATATTTTTTCGATTTTTTATGTAACATTAAAAAATGTTTGATGTCTTCATAAGACATTTTTTATTTAAAAATAAATAAAAAATAATGGTTGAAAAGCAAATTAAAAATAAAAACATACAAATTATATAAGACATGTACGTCGTGTCCAATTAAGTTATGCATAAGTCATTGAAAATAATTGAAAAAGTTACCTCGGTTGCTTTATTTTTGTTTCAGATTTTTATTTTATTTTTGTTATTTTTATTACTTCCTTGCTACTTTTTCTGCTATTTTAAAACTCGATTTGAATATTTATGTCCAGTGATAGTGTTGATTATTTGTGTCAGCGTTTAGAATATTGTTTTACATTTACCAGGCATTTAATATATATTCTACGTCTTGAAGGTTTTTCAAATAATTTTTTACAATATTCTTAAATTTAAGTTAATTATTCATTTTTTTTTATGGTATTTTTTATATTTTTTTTGCTATTTAGATTAATTTATTACATCTTTAAATAATTCTAACTAATTTATAATTAAATTCCAGACAATTGACATAATTTTCCAATTTGTTCCAGTAACTTAACAGTTTTATATGTTTCCTAATAATTTTTTACATTTTCCAGCGTAATATTTTCTATACTTTTATTTAGTTTCTTACGTACAATGCCTAAAACAATAAAAAATATATTTTTCACAAAAGGAATTAAAAATAAAAATATTAAAATTATATAAGAAATGTATGTCATGTCCATTTAAGTTATGCAGTATTGTACAAAGTATTTATGCGTTACGAAATTCGATCGATTGATTGTGAAATGTTTTTTTTAAATTTTTTTTTAAGTCGATCAAGTGTTCTGAAGGTCAGGTATAAAGTGGTCGTTTAATTTGACTAGTTTAGAAATATATGATTGTTAAATATCACTAATGTTGTAATATAAATAAAAATATGATCTAGGATAGAACAGAATTCTTGTTTTTAATTACATTATCAGATACATGATCAGATACATAAATGAAAATGAGGATTCCAAAATGTGGAAAAGAATACATAAATGATTTTAACCATCCTGTAAAATGTAAAAAAAACCCTGTACCCGATTGTTAAATAAATGAAATAAAAATGTCCTTAAATATCTGGAAAACTGGAATTTTCTCTATACGTCTAATGCCTGGAAGATATAAAAAAATTACTATTACTACTACATGCACTTTTTCATTAAATAATGTTAAACTTGTTTATATTAACTTTTTTACTTTACGTTTCTCAATTTGGTATTATATTTATATATTTGGATCACATACAATTTTTATTTTACTGTACAAAAATTGTAAGTATTTATATCTCAACTTTATTCTCTGAATGGTGATTTTTTGTATGGTTATTTACAACTTTATTATTTTTGTAAATATTTTTGACAATAAAGCCCATTATTTTATTTATTTACTTGTAAACCCTGGAAAATACAGCAAGGTCAAATAAAAATGAATAAATTAAAATACAAATTTTGTGTTTTTTTATCTGAATGTCTTTATGATGATAACGATATTGAACCTCCATGGAAGGAAAAAACAGTCTTCAACAATGAAGATTTTGTAAATTTTCCAGGTAAGAAGTGATTATTTATATTTTTCCTAATATTTATTGACATTTTGTATCTCTTCCAGGCATTTGTTATGACTTGTTATATTTTTTTTACATTTAAAATCATTTTTCAAAGCAAATTTTAATTTTATTCCAGGCATTTAACGTAATTTTTGAACTTGTTCCAGGAACTTAACAGTGCTTTTTTTCTAAGTTTTTTTCTATGATTCTTCATGCCTGGAAAAGATTAAAAAAATTAAATTAGAGATAAAAATTTAAAAAAAAATGTTTGTCTTGTCCATTTAAGTTATGCATTATTCATTGAAAATTATTTAAATAGTTACGCTAGTTTTATTTTTGCTTTAGATTTTTAATTTCTTTTTATTAATTTATTTGCATTTTTTTTTAGCGATTTAAAGGATTTTTCACTTAACCCGTTTTTATTGTTAGTTATTTATATTTTCCATATGTTTTAATTTTTTTTTAATTTTTTCAATCTATTTTTTTTATTCTTCCAGAATATGTGGTACGTTTTTTTATATTTTCCAAGAATTTCATTCATTTTTTATGTTTCGATTGTTCTAAAAATTATTTTTTTTAAGTAATTTTATAATTTGCACTATTTATTTAAATATTTAATAACTTCTAAAAATATTTTTGAGATTTTTATAGTTATTCTTTATATTGTTCCTGATATATATTAATTTGATTTTCTCTTTCAGGCATGTGACATAAGTTATGACATTATTTTTATTATTATTTTTTATGGATTTTTCTTACATTTTCTGTAGTACTTCTTATATTTTTCCTATTTTTTATATAACTTAGAAGACATAAAATTTTTTTTTATTTAAAATATAATAAAAAATAATCGCTGCAAAACAAATTAAAAATAAAAACATAGAAATTATATAAGAAATGTACGTCATGTCCAATTAAGTTATGCATTAGTCATTGGAAATTATTGGAAAAAGTTACCTCAGTCGTTTTATTTTTGTTTCAGGTTTTTATGTTATTTTCGGTACTTTTATTATATTATTATTTTATTATATGATTATGTTATAATTTTATATTTGAAAAAAAAATATAATTTTATTCCAGGCATTTGGCATGAAGGTTCAATTTATTTCAAGAATTGTTGAATTTTTTCTTGATTTTTCATACAATTTATGTCTAATACCTAGAAAACATAAAAAAATATTGTAAAAAACTAAAAGACTTAAGAATTATATAGGAAATGTACGTCGCGTGCATTTAAGTTATGCATCAGTTATTGAAAATAATAAAAAAACTTGATTAATTTTTGTTTTTAGATTAATATTTTATTTATGTAATTTTTTTTACTTTCTTGCTATATTTTCTACCGTTTTAAGGGATATTTTATATGACTCGATTGATTCGTGTTTTTTAAATATTTGTTTATTTTATCATAGTTTTATTTATAATTTTTTTTATATTTACCAGGCATTTAATATATTGTATATGTTTCTTCAGGATTCTATGGTATTTTTTGGATTTTTTTATATAATTTAAATCAAATGCCTGTGAGATATAAAATATTATAATAAATATTTAAAAATGATGTACAAAATTAATACAAAAGCCTGGAAAATATTGAATAATAAATTATTTGCTTTAAATTATAGAATGATATAAAACGATCTAAAAAATATAATAAAATTCCGTAAAATATAGAAAACCACCACAAAAGCCTGGTATATAAAAAATAATTTAAAAACTCCAGGAAACATTACATCAAATTTATGAAATAAAATAAAAAATTATTTTAAATATCGGAAAAAATTATTTAATATTAATTAAGGAAATGCAAATTTACGTTTACCGTAAAAATTAAAATATCTGGAAAAAATACTTTATATTATTATTTTATATCTTTTCCAGGATAATATCAAATCCCTGGAAAGCATAACAAATTAATTATTTACCTAAAAATCGTAAGTAATTACAATAAATTCCTGGAAGAATTAAAAAAAACAAACATTAATTAAGAACATAAAAAATTAAAATTGAGGTAAAAAAAAATTTGAAATGCCTTAAAAAAATTTACGTCATGTCCAATTGAGTTATGCATTAAATAATTTAAAACTAACCCTGGCTGTGTTATGTTAGACTTTTATGTTGCTACAACTGTTTAAAAGAATATTTTATATAAACATGAAAACTCGCCTGAAAAACATATTTATTTTATTTCAAAGGTCTTTTGGACGTCCTAACAGGGGATTTAGGTCCATTTGACGTCTTTAAAAGGCTCTTTTGACCCTTTGACCGGATAAAACTATAATCTCGATCTCACTCTCAAATTCTCTTTGTTGTTTCCTACTTAAATAATAATGTGGTACTTATCCCAAGCATTTCGAAAAAATACTTTTCCGACAATATAAAATTCAAAGTCCAAACACGTTTTGCAATCATAAATAACAATCGTAGATGTGTGTAATATTATTGACAACAAATTATCTTTTTTATATATCTTTTTTTTTTTAATTAAATATCGTAAAAACATTATTGATTGCTCGTTAATACGTATAATAAATAGTTACGTGCGTAGGAGAACAAAATGGACTTTCGTCGAAGATAATGCAATTTATCGTGTAAACAATGTTTAAAATAAAAAATTATTTTTGTTTACGTGAATTATAAGTGAAAAGTATCCAGTAGAGTTTCTTTTGCCCCCTTTAATTCCTCTTATTATGGTTTCTTGAAACCGTTATTAACATATTTTTAATAAATAAAATAATGACGAAGTTCCCATTTAATTATAACCGGATTGTTTAAAGTTAAAGGGATACTTAACTACGACATTTAATAAATCAACAAAACTCACTTGTTCCAAAGAATAATAATGCGATTAAAACTGTCAAAACAAATATATTACCCTCGAAGAAAAAATTGATAATTAACAGTTAATTTTTCGATGGCACCATAAAGTGAAAACAAATATTTGATTGAAAAACAATGAAAGGTCATCGTGAGGTGTCAACTGTTATCTTTTTTAGTTAGATGGAAAAATTTGATTCGTTTAACGTATTCGCGGAATAATTATTACTTGTAATAATATTTGGGGTTTCATATTTAGTGATTGACCCTACCCAGGTTTCCAAAGAACACTATTATTCTTTTTAATAACTTAAATTAATTTTTTTTACTGATATTTATGCTTCATAATTTATTTTCTAATATTCGCCTTTTTTAAGGTTAATTATTATCCAGAGATTTCATATTATTTCTTACACCTTGAAGATATAAAACAATATTTACTTAGATCCAGTAATAATTGTTTATGTTTTATATTTTTGTTCAGTGCTAAACATACTAACAAAAATATATAGTGTAGTCGGCAGGATACATTTATATTATATATTTAATTAAAAAATATGATCTGTCAAATTCAGATACAATAACTAGTTAATAAACATTAAAATTATATAGGAAATGTACGTCGTGGCCAATTAAGTTATGCATTAGATTTTGTCAAACTTACTTCGATTTGTATTATATTTGTACTACTTTTCTGTTATATTTTCTACTATTTAAGAGAATATTTTGTTGATTAAAATTAGGTTAAAAAACTAAAAATGCATGGAAAACAAATTAAATAAAAATTATATCGAAAATTTAAGTCATGTCCAATTAAGTTAAATAATTATTAATTAACTCACCACACCTTTGAATTTTATATTTTTGTTTATTTTATTTTATAAAAATGAAATATTCACTTTTTTTTGAATTTAAAAATAGGACGCACTTGTAAAATAAATTTAAAAAACAAAGTCTGAATTTTTATTAGTAGTAGTTATTAGTAAGTAATTGTTTCATTAAAATATGTTTAAAATTAATTTAAAAATAAAGGTAAAATTAAATATTTGCGAAACAACATAATTACAATTTAGTTGCTTAAATAGCAGAGAATGAAAAAAATATAAAAGTAAATACTTTAGTTAAAAAAAAAACATATTTAAAATTTTAATATTTATTAAATTTGAAATTTGATATATTTTAATTTAAGAGAAAATTAAATCGATAAATTTAGCTAAAAAAAAATCCTGTAATTGACTAAAGAAAAATTGGTGAAAATAATAAAATTTGAATTTCATAGAAAATTTTTGAAAATTATAAATTTATTTTTAGAATTCTTTGTCCAATACTTGGAAGACTTAAAAACATATTTTAAAACTTAAAAAAAAAATAAACAAATATTTTTTCAAACAAATTTAAAAAAATATATAAAAATTATAAAAGAAATGTACGTCGAGTTCATTTAAGTTATGCATAAACTGTTTAAAATAATTAAAAGAGTTACCCTAGCTGCTTTACTTTTGTTTTAAATTTTTATATCATTTATGTTATTATTATTACTTTCCTGATATATTTTCTTGTATTGAAAAAAAAAAAATCGATATGCCTAGAAACAGAAACAGATACACAAAATTATATAAAAATTGTACGTCGCGCCCATTTAAATTATGCATTATTTATTTAAACACTGCCTAATTGTTACTTTTATTTTAGATTATTGTAATATTATAGTATTTTTTCAGAGAATATTTTATATAAACATGTAAACTTAAAATCCGCTTATGGCGAAAAAAATTCAAAATACAATAAAAAGAAATTAAAAAAAATATAGGTCATACCCAATTAAGTTATGCATTAAAATACTTGAAAAATCATCCCAGCTGTAGATTTTTGTTTATTTGTTTCGGGAGGTTGTACAAACATAAAATTTAATTATAAAAATATATAAATTATTATTTATTTATGGTAAAAAAAATAACACAAGACATCATATTTTCATAGTATAAGAATTAGTGTTTTTATGGTCTTCATTTTTATGGACTAAATAAATCCATATAAAAACAATTAAATTTTCTTCTTAGAACGTTTTGTATACAATTTTATTATTATTAAATAAATTCTTAATAGATTTACATAAGGGTTCATTTCAGGACAACTGGTACGTTTCATACAAATACTTGAATAAAAAAATTATTATTAACGAATTTGGAATGAAATTTCATGGAAATGTTAAGAAAAGTCCCGCTATTAATTTAGACTAAAAACAAGTAAATCGGACTAATAAAACACGTGTTATAGGTCAGTGAACCTAAAACAATTTTTCGAGTTTTGCTATATTGGGATGCCTCCTACAACAACTTGAATAAAAAATTCATTAGTAAAGGAATTTCATTGACATCTCGTATAAGTATTAACGAAAGTCCCGTTATTAATTCAAGCTTAAAATCAAATAAATCGGAGTAATAAAACGCGCGTTATAGGTCAGTGAACATAAAACAATTTTCAAGTTTTGCTATACTGAGACGCCATCTACAAAAACTTGAATAAAAAATTGATTAGTAAAGGAATTTCATTGACATCTCGTATAAGTATTAACGAAAGTCTCGTTATTAATTCAAGACCAAAATCAAATAAATCGGAGTAATAAAACACGTGTTATAGGTCAGTGAACATAAAACAATTTTCGAGTTTTGCTATACTGAGACGCCAACTACAAAAACTTGAATAAAAAATTCATTAGTAAAGGAATTTTATTGAAATCTCGTATAAGTGTTAACGAAAGTCCCGTTATTAATTCAAGCTTAAAATCAAATAAATCGGAGTAATAAAACGCGTGTTATAGGTCAGTGAACCTAAAACCACTTTTTCGAGTTTTGCTATACTGGGATGCCATTTACAAAAACTTGAATAAAAAATTCATTATTAAAGGGATTCTAATGAAATTTCACAGAAATATTAAAAAAAGTCCTGCTATTAATTTAAGATTAAAAGCAATTAAATCAGAGCTTGAAAACGCGTATTATAAGCCAATGAACCTAAAACAATTTTTTTAGATCTACTATACTGGGACGCCAACTACAAAACCTTATATAAAAAAAATAGTATTAGAGGGATTAAAATGAAATTTAATGGAAATTTTAAGAAAGGTCTCGCTAATAATAAAAGACCAAATACATTTAAATCGGAGTATTAAAACCCGTGTGTGAATCTAAAACAATTTTTCGAGTTTCCCTATATTGGAAGACTATCTACAAAAACTTAAATAAAAAATGATTGACTCAAGGATTGTCAATGAAATTTCATGAAAATATTAAGAAATGCCCCAGTATTAATTTAAGACAAAAAACAATTAAATCGGAGCATTGAGACGCATGTTATAGGCCAGTAAACCTAAAGCAATTTTTCGAATTTTGCTATACTGAGAATTAAAGTGAGAAAACCACTGTAAAACTTCTTAAAAAAACTATCTGCTTACAATTTCCTGTTTCCTTTTTTGACTTGTACTAGAAGGCAACTTAAGGTCGGCAGCGATATGCATATTTTCACTAACAGTCAACAGTGGCTGTAACCGATCGTCTTGGGTGATATAACACGACAATCTCCTAAAAGGTTTCAGTTTCCTCGGGTTTCCGTTGATAAGCACTTTCCCTCCTACCTGGAAAATTCCCATTTTTATTATTATTATAATAGTATATATTTATATTGTTATATTAGAGTAATTTAGAATTTTCTTACTCCTTGTATGCTATACCCGCTAAGGACGTTGAGTAAAGTGCTTTTTCCAGCCCCCGAGGGGCCCATGATGGCTATCAACTGTCCTGGGGGGAATCTTCCGTTGATTTCGTGTAAAATTCGTTTTTTTACTAAAATAGTCAATAAATATTAAGTCAAGGTAATTAAACGTTAAACGTTTTGATAAAACATGTTTTAAAGGCTGATGTGGAATTTCATGACGAACGCGAATGATATCAGTCCATTATTTACATGTTTTTTGGTACTTTTAGATGGTTCTACCCTTATTTGTTGTATTTTCTATGGAAAATAAGGGTTATTTTAAATAATTCTTTAGGTCTGAGGTAGAACATTACAAGGGAAATGATGGTTATTTGCTTACTTTGAGAGTATTTTAGAGGAAAAATTAGTGAATTTTATATTTTTTATTATATGTCTTTATGGCCTCATGACCTAAAATAAGTAGGAAATTACAGTGGTTTAAAAAAATTTACTTTGTGCTTATAATTAATTTTTTAACTAAACACATCTACGTTCGTTTTTAGTATTGAATACGAAGAATTTAAACGATGTTTAGTTATTTATTTATTCCACAATTGTATGTCTATTTTAATCGAGGCATTTGAAGGAATTTTTTTGAATATCTTACGGGCATTTAAATTAATTTTTTAAGCCTCTTATTAATTTTTTTTTAAATAAAGAACAATTAACACTATTTAAAAAAAAATAATAATTTTTTTTCTAAACTAAAATCGTGTTTTTTAGAGGGATATTCATTGCAACTTTCAAAAATTTCAATTTTTTTAATGCAACAAATTGAATAAATGAAATAGTAATGGTAAATTTAAAATAAACTGATTAATTAAAGATTGTATGTAAAATAAAATCTTAGCTACATGAAATTTTGGATTTTTTTGTAAAAAAAATATATTTAAATATTTAATAGATTTAAACATGTGAATGAAAGTTTTTAAAATTTAAAAAATATATTTTTTTATATTATTTGAATTTTGGATAATTTTGCAATATTTTTTTTTAAACAAGCTTTAAATTCTTATAATTAATTATTTAATTAAAATAGATATGTATAAGATTAATTTTAAAAAAGTTAAAATAAAAACAATATACAATTTTTTACATTTAAAACAATGTTGATTTTGCAAAATAAATTATCGTAATTTAAAAAAAAATTATATTTTTATAATTAAATTTTTAACCAAATTCGTGGGCTTAAGGGGGATAATATTTATGCCCACTTTTAAAATTTTTTAGTGTCAAAAACTGATTAAGAAAAGTTCTGTTGAATTAAACAAGAAAATTTAAAATTAATGATTTATTACAAATTTGTATTTGACATAAAATTTTGCAAAAATTTGTTATTACAATCATTAAATAAAAGTAAACTTAAGCAGAGGAAAATGAGTAAAAATGCGTGGAAAAAATGTGAAGCTTAAGATTTTTTAAAAAATATATAAAGAATTAGAAAAAGAAAAACAAGATATGGAAAAGAATTTTTAAATTCGTCTTTTTAATTATATTTAACTGTATTTATATTGTTATTTTCCAAAAGTCAACAAAAGATTCGCATATCACTTAGTTATTATATTTCAGTTATTCGAGTAGTTGTAGTGAGTAAAAAAATTAATTCATATAAGTGGATGCATAATTTAATAGTACTCGATCCACATATTATTAATTTTCTTAATTTAGTAATGGATTAATAACATTTTTCTTAGTTAAAATTTCACCATTTTTAAGATATTTTAATAAATAGATAAATTTAGTTCAAGAAGAAACCTTATAATAGAGTGAAAGAAAAAATAACGAGGAAAAAATATAAATTGATATAAACAGGAGTTTTAAGTAGATGCATAATTTAATAGTACACGCTGCACATGTAATTTATTTAATAATATAATTATAAAATGATTTTTATTAATGTACTGTGAAGTGTTTGGATGGCTTTTTAAAGGCCTGATGATGCTCTAACTAGAGCGAAACACGTGTAGCCCGTTTAATTACATGTTGTGAGACCGTGACTTTGTGTTTTTATTTGTTTTTCGTTAATTTTGTATGTTGGTCTCTTAGAGAAGAATGGATGAGATTTTTAAATCATAATGGCATTTTGTCTGCAAATCAGTTTTGATTTCAAGCCGGTAAAGGAACTCATGATGCTGTTTTTAGCTTTTTGGACAGCGTCTATGTGTCCTTGAATTCTGGAGAGTCATCGGCAGCAGTGTTTTGTGATCTATCCAAAGCATTTGACTGTGTGAATCATGGAATACTGTTATCTAAGCTCGATAAATATGGTTTTAGGGGCGTAGCATTGCGATGGCTTGAGTCCTATCTATCAAATCGTACTCAGAAGGTTACAGTGTCTGGGCGTTTGTCCGCTTTTAGATCCCTAAAATGCGGCGTTCTCCAGGGTTCAGTGTTGGGACCACTGTTATTTATGTTGATGACTTGAGTTCATTGAAACTGCAAGGCAAGGTGGTTCAGTTTGCTAATGATACCACCATACTATGGAGCCATAAAAATTCTGATTATATTAAGACTTGCATCCTTGAAGACCTTCAGATTTTATCAGGGTGGTGTGCTTCCAACAGGCTCGTGTTTAATGTAAAGACGTCTATTATGGGGTTTAAGTGCGATGTTCAGGGTCTGATGTTTCACGAAAATTCCCTCTTGCAGAATAAAGAGTGCTGCAAGTTCCTAGGAATTACCATTGATAGTCGCCTTCGGTTTGAAAATCATATTTTACATTTAGCTGGGAAATTAACTTCTAGATGTTTTGCAGTGAGAATGGGAAAACAAGAGCTGCGAGGGGTGGTTGCATGTTCAGTGTACTTTTCACTTATTGATTCTCATATTCGGTATGGCTTGAATTTTTGGGGTTTAACCAATAAGGGGCTACTTAACATTGTCTTTGTTATTCAAAAAAAAGCAGTTAGATACCTGTGTTCTGCTAAGTTAAGAGATTCTTGCAAACCCCTCTTCATTTCTGAAAAAATCCTAACTCTTTTTTCACTATTTATCTTAGAAACAGCTGCTCTTATTCACAAAATTCCCAAACTACCCTCTGACACTGGCCATTTGACTTGTCGTGTAAATGATGTTCCCCTACCTATTCCTACGTCTTCCCTTACCAAAAACTCATTAATTTACATAAGTAAAAAAATTTACAATCATGTTCCTCTATGTGTTAGACATATATCGGATGTTAAGAAATTTAAGGGAGAATTGAAAACTCTTTTATTGGCTAAGGCATATTATAACCTGGATGACTTTTTTAATGATAGGTTTTAATCTTGGACATGTTGGAAAGTTTTTTTTTCTCCTTTTTTCTTCTCAAGTTTTGTCAACAAGTTTACCTTTATTAAATGTTTTATTTAGTTATCTTTAATTCAAGTATGTTCAAAAAGTTTTGTCTTCTTGTATTTAATTTTGTTCATTGTTTTGTCAATTTTTGAAATTGTATTTTTGTTTTGTTTTTTTTAGCTTGTAGGATGCTTGTACACAAGATTATTCTTACGTAATATAGCACATTTTCTTTTCTTCTTAAATCATAAAAACAAAATACAAAAAAAATTATTCTAAAAGATTTTGCGTAAATATATTAATAAAAATTGTGTATAAATCTAGCAAAAAATACAACAATTTAAATATTATTTTAATATTTTCTTAATAAAAATTTATATGAAATTATAGATTGCGATTCATGGTCCTAAGAGTTTCCACGCTTAACAATCAGTAAGATGTTAAATTTTTCCTGTTTATTTTATGCTATCCTTAAGAACAAAATAGGCAATAATATCTTAACATTCGCGTTTTTTTTGTGCTTAATTTTCTAGCATAAGATAATATACGTAACTAAGATAATGCCTATAGCATGCAAAATCCTTAACCATATAATCATTTAATCCTACTGAGACCTTTGACACCTATTTGATCCTTAGATATCCAATTTTAATCAAGCGGAAATATAATTAAAAAAATCTTGATTTCTCAAGGTTACTTATTCCCCAATATCCATTATTTCACTTATCTACGGCACTTATCTGAATATTTTTAAGGGTTTTAATAAATAATCCTCTATAGTAATTTCAACCTTAAAAACTTAAAATTTTTTTTAAATTGTTTTTTTCCAAAGGTTAAGTGGACAGAAAAATATTACTTTACAGCCTATATTTATTTAATATAATTTATGGGTAATAAAGCTTATTATTAACCTTAAAAATATCGCGTTTTTTCATAATTAAACTGGCTAATTATTAATTAATTTTATTACCTACTATTCAGAAAATGTCAGGTTTATTACTTACTAAATAACTGCCAATCATTTTAATTTTAGTTTCGTTTAATGAGCGTTAATTAGATATTAATTAACAATCGTAGGAATATTTTAAAAATGTGTTTAATTAAATTAGGTTAAATTGCGTAATACACGGTGATCTGGGGTATATAATATTATTATGAAAATGTAAATACGTTAATTATTCTCATAGTTTTTTACAATTTTATTAGTATTCTGTAGTTAAAGTTGATTCGTAGGGTTTCTTTAGGGTTCTACTTACGTTTGGTTTATTATTTTTATCTATAGTGTTTAGTTTTTAAGTAGTCCATCTTGTTCGAGAGCCTCAATTTAGGTTGTATTATTGTAAATCCCTATAGTTCTAATTTTCTAGAATTTGTATACTTGCTTGCTTTGACTGTCAGTATTCTCGTAAAATTATTGGTCTCTTTGGGCAAAACATTGAAGATAATTCTAAATATTTCGAAACTGTTTCATCGGGCTTCGTGACATTTCATTCAGTTTTAATTGTTTAGTCAGTTTTTACCTTGGCAACAATTAAACGTCAGTCAAGGCGAGTTAGGTTAGTGTTTTTGACGTTGACAATAAAAGTGTGTTCCCGAATTTCGTTACAATATGTTATATTAATATACGTACCTGGGATGTCCCATTAAATACAGGAAGAGCGTAAATATTTTTTTTTATTTTAATTTTACTTATAAATAAATTAATTAAACTCTAAATAGGAGTATTTAAAAAAAAATACAATTAAGTATTTATTTATTTATTTTTTTAAATTCAAAAGTGAATTATATTAAAAAAATATAACACATTATTTCCTTAATATAAAGACAATTAATTGAATTATTGGTTGACAAATAAATTTCTGCCAAACATGTGATGTCACAGTACGAAATTATCGAGCAATAATAATTATAAGGTCAATCCAATAAGGCCCATTAATGTGCGTGCATTACGTTTAATAAACGATAATTAATTAATGACTTAATTGAGTTACATTAATATTTTATTTAACAAATTGTAATAGTAAGACCAAAAATTTGCAGTGAATATCCAGTTCCGCCATGAATAGTACAAAAAATAATCACATTGTTATTAAATGATAATTCTAGCATATTTGCCAATCTACCATAAACTATCGCAATATAAATGGTTTATCTCTATTATATGACGGCATAAAAATTAAACAAAATTGCATTTCTTTGGCACATGAATTTTGGATGTATATTTTAAATTAAACTCATCAAACCTGTTGATCTTCAGGTCTTACCGTTTCGGTGTTATGATGTATTTCTTGGGTCAATGCCATAATGTTGAAGGTTTTCTTTTTTTAAATTATATAAAAATGTACAAAAATAACGCTACCAGCTATTTTAGGTCGATAAAAACTTTAGATAAGTAGATTTACGGTTCGACTTACTTTGGTTATGACAATAATGTGAATTGAACATTGCACTTTGATCCAATTAGTTACGTCACAAGGATTTCCATTGGTATAATTGAAATATTATTAAAAATTATTATGCATTGATAATTGAATGGTATTATAAATATGTATTGCTGGAGTGCAGTGGAACGTTGACGTTTCGGTTTTTTATTATAGGGCCATCATTATGACGCTTAGTCTTTAATTAGTACATGCATGAAATAGATTTTCATTAAATATCAACAAATTTATGAATAATTTTTTGTGTTTTTCTTATTTTTAATTTTGTTACTTTGACATCGATTTAAAACAAAATTAATGCATGTACGTATATTTTTTTAATTGCAATTAAAGAGACTTTTTAGCAAGATAAAAAAAAATTATGTTAATAATCAAAATCATTTATGACAAGATTTTCAAATTTTTAATTTACGTGTGAATTAGGTGGTTTCAGCAGCAATTAAAACGAGGACACTTTTATAAAATAGAAAATAATTTTAAAAAGCTTGGGATTAAATAAACACAATATTAATCAGGATTACAACATTTAAATTGAAGAGATAATTAAAAAATAAATAGACATTGTATGGCACTTTTCATTTCTTTTAGCCATAAAGGTATTTTTTTAAATAATTTTAATTTAATTCTTTAAATATTACATCTTATTTCTTCCAGACCCTAAAGTTAGTTGTTCAATAATTCCAGGCAAATGAATTCATTTTTCAAAATATTATATTCCAGGCGATTTTTAATTTTTTAGGCACTTGAAGTCGTTTCTCGGTAATAACAAGGAGAGTTAAAGCCATTTGTAATTTTTGAAGTCGTTTTTTAAAAATTTTAGCCAGCTGAAGTCATGTTTAGTTTTTTCCAAGCATTTAAAGTCATTCTTATTATTTCCAGATATCTTTCTTTACTTTTATCCAGGAAATTTAAAGTCGTTTCCTAATAAATCCAGAGATTTGTTCAGGCATTTAAAAGTAATTGCCTTGAACTTGCTTATATTTTATAAATAAACATAAAAGCATTAATTCAAATAAAACATAAATGTATGCATAAAAGGCAAAATTTTAAAAAATGTCTAAGTAAAAACGAGAAAAAAAATTATACATATAACAAATAAATAATGAACTTTTAGATTTTTTTATTGGTTTAAAAAAATATATTGGTTTTGACGCCATTTCTCATTTAGGGCATTTAAAGTCATCCTCATAAAGTTTCAGAGAGCCTACTTTAATATATCCAGACAATTCAAAGGCGTTTTCTATTAAATCCAGTCATTTTTTCAGGCAATTTAAGCAATTTTCAGAATATTGTATAATATGCTTATATTTTTAAAATATTAAGAGAATAAAATAAAATATAAATGTATGTAAAAAAAGGAAAAATTAAAAACACAAAGAAAAAGAGCAAAAAAAAATTACGTATTAAATATAAATAATAAACATTAGATTTTTTTTTATAAAAAAATACTTGATTGCATTTGAAGGCAGTTCATAATTTGGTAGTTGAATTAATTTTTTTTTCCAGGCATTTAAAGTAATTTTAAACATGTCAAATTTTATAAATTTGCTTATGGTTTTTATTTATCTATAAAAGAGTAAATTTAAAAAAATAACTACAGTCTTAGTCTATTAGTCCAGGCAGTTGAAGCCATTTCTTATTTTTAAAGTCATTTTTAATTCATTTTAAGCAGTTGAAGTCATTTTTACCAGGTACCGGCAATTTTTCTAGACATTTCAGGTCCAGGACGTTAAATTTAGAACAAGAATGAAATTAGGACAAAAATTAAAATAAAATATAAATTTATGTAAGGAGAAATGTGCAAAACAAAAATAAGTATTAAAATAAACATTTTAGGCCGTTGAAGCTGTTTTTAAATTGTTAAAGTCATTCCTATCCCATTTCTCATTTTTGAAGTCGTTTTTTATTATTGTAGACATTTGAAGTCATTTTTTCAAGCATTTAAAGTCGTGATCGTAAATTTCCTTATTACTTTATTTTATTCAGGCAATTTAAGGTTTTTTTTTTTTTATTAAATCCAGATGTTTTTTTTATGAATTTTAAAGTAATTTTTAGAATGCTAAAATTTTGAAGTTTCCTTTTTTATATCACTAATACATAATTAAATTCAATAAAAATTAAATTTATTAAAAACAAATAAAAATTTGAAATGTTGAAAAATATATATTTTTAAAAGGCTTTGAAGCCATTTTTCATTGGTCTTTTTAATTTTAATTAAGATAGTTAAACAGAAAAAAATATATAAAAATTATAGAAAAATGTATCAATAATTGGTCAATTAAAAAAATATGGTATTTTTTGACATATAAAATATGACAGATGAAACAAAATAAATGTACACACATTATTGAAAATATATTTTTTTAATACAAGAGCAAAGAACAAATAAATAACAAAAAATTTAATTAAAAAAACAACCATTATAATGGGAAAACTTTAAATTCAAGAATTAAAAAAATATTTTTTTTTTAGTTAAAAGCAAAAAGGTTTTCCAAAATAAGCAGACAATAAAATTTCAATATTATATATGGAATTAAAATATAAAATATATTAAAGAAAAATTGACCAAGGACAAGGAAATATAAAAAAGAATTATATTATATAGGCAGTTGAAGTAATTTCTTATTTTTCAAGTCATTTTCTATCAAATCCACCCATTTTCCTATAATTAAAGTCATTTTCAGGACGTTGAATATTTTTATTGTTAATACAAAATTAATTATTAAAAAAAATTTATTCAATAAAATGAAAAAAAAAGAATGAAGTTCCAATAAGAAAAAATTATTTGTTTAATGGTTGATACAGCAAAAAAAAATTTGTTTCAATGACTTGAACCAATTTCTCATTTATTTTGGGCATTTTAAATAGATACAACCTAAAAACGCCCTTATGATTGATATCTTGGGTCTCCTTTAAAGCCTCTATATTACCAATAAAAAGCAACTATACCCTCTAAATAATTTTAAAAAAAATGCTCACTTATACCAACCTTTTCCCTTAAACAAACTACCTTCCGTAGCGGTATAAGTAACCTTTTCAAACTTCACATCGACAGTAACCGCATTGGCCGGTTGCATATTAAACACCGTCGTCTCCTTTCTGCCTAACAAAGAATTACTCTCCCCATCCTTATCCACCACTAAATCACTATTAACCATTTTACTATCACCGTTTGCACTGTGTACCTGTATCGGTACACGTCCATTCTTATGCGGCTGATTCGTGCCACTGGACGCTTCTAACAGTACCGCTTCCATTTTTTTGGTACTATACTAAACTGTTTAATAAAAAACCCGATTACTACTAAGAACTTTTCTAAGCGAGCATTTATTAGTAGTAGTACGCCTCGAGGATGGTCCACAAGAACAGCACAAAAGGAATCTAATGAAAGATGAATAGGCGCGGAACGAGTACCGCTACTAAAGCGCGTTATCTCCTCAGCTGGTCAATTTATATATATATATATATATATATATATACAAGTTTGCATTGTTTTTACGATTGGACCCTGATATATACATACATACATACACTCTTGCTTGGTTTTGGACTACTTGCCTGAGGAGTTTTCGCCTCGTAACATGTTTAATTAACGTAAATTTATTACGGTAATATTCAGATTCTCTTTTAAAAAAGAGCAGTCAGGACCCTTATATATATTTATCCAGCTGATGACGCCCTATCTGTAGACTACATGTCAATGATTTTAACGAATTGATGACCATTTACCGCTAAAAATTCAATTT
The DNA here is from genome assembly GCF_022605725.1 of Anthonomus grandis grandis. Lineage (NCBI taxonomy): Eukaryota > Metazoa > Arthropoda > Insecta > Coleoptera > Curculionidae > Anthonomus > Anthonomus grandis. Next base: position 2,168,128 of record NC_065559.1, read on the forward strand.
TTATATCTACGCCCTCTGGTGATGTTTCAACGTAGCTGAAACTTGATATGCACTCTCTGTAATCAGTGACAGCTGACGTATTAATATTTAAAAAAGAGCAGATAAATCATTCAATATTCCTTACGGGCACTATGCTATAATTTAAAATTGATCTTAAGAATAGTTGATTGTATTTAGCGCTAAACAGTTTAAATTTGTGTACACCCTCTAGTGATGGTTCAACAGAACTTAAACTTCGTCTTTCGTGCATGTAGACTTCATGGTCAGTGACAATTGACAAGTGACATTTATACGTATTTCCGTTTCCGGTAAATTTAATTTCAAATTGAAAGAAGTCGGCCATATTCTCAAAGAGACCTTGATATAACCATATCAAAAGAGAACAATACAAAATCTCGGTTTCAAAAAATGTTAATTATACGTAAAGTAAATTATAAAAAATATTGCAAACGAAACCGATTAATTACAATAAAGTTAAACGAATAAGTAAATTTTAGAAAGGTTGCAAATATTGTAATTTAATTTCAATATTCCTTACAGGAGATTCACAGTATGCTGTAATGAAAAATCGGTCCCAGGAATATTGAATTGTATTTAGCGCCAAAAATTCAAATTTGTACGCCCTCTAGTGATGTTTCAACATAACTTAAACCTAATTTTTCCTGCATTTACAATCTCCATGGTAAGTGAAATTTATAATATATGTGTTTCCGTTTCCTGGAAGTTTAATTTCAATATTCCTTGCAAGCAACTAACACTATACTGTAATTTAAAATGGATCCGAAGAATAGTGGATTGTATTTAGCGCCAAACAGTTTAAACTTGTTTAAACGCCCTCTAGTGATGGTTCAACAGAACTTTAACTTAATTTCTTCTGCATATACGCTCTCCATAGTAAATGACATTTACATATGTGTTTCCGTTTCCTGAAAGTTTAATTTAAATATTTTTTACAGGCAACTAACACTATACTGTAATTTAAAATTGATACCAAAAATAATGAATTGTATTTACCGCCAAATTGTTCAAATTTCTATACGCCCTCTAGTGATATTTCAACATAACTTAAACTTCATCTCTCGAGCATGTAGACTTCATGGTCAGTGACAATTGACAAGTGACATTTATACGTGTTTCCTTTCGTCCATATTTTCAAAGAGACCTTGATATAACCATATCAAAAAAGAACAACAGAAAATCTCGGTCTTAAAAAATTTTTATTAATTAATTATACGTAAAGTGGTGACACGTGTTTCGCTCCTAAGAGCATCATCAGACCTAAAAAATAATGCAAACGAAACCGGTTAGTTACAATATAGACTTTAAAGTTAAACGAATAAGTACACCTTAAAAAGGTTAAAAATTTAATTTCAATATTCCTTACAGGAGATTGGCAGTATGCTGTAACAAAAAATCTGTCCCAGGAATATTGAATTGTATTTAGCGCCAAAAATTCAAATTTGTACGCCCTCTAGTAATGTTTCAACATAACTTAAACCTCATTTTTCCTGCATATACAACCTCCATGGTAAGTGACATTTACATATGTTTCCACTTCCTGGAAGTTTAATTTCAATATACGTTACAGGCGACTAACACTATGCTGTAATTTAAAATTGATTCCCAAGAACATTGAATTGCAATTACCGCTAAACAGTTCAAACCTGTATACGCCCTCTAGTGACAATGATGTTTCATGGTCCGTGACAACAGACAGCCAACATTTATATGTGTTTACGTTAAGTTTAATTTTAATATTCCTTACAGGCGACTAGGATAATTATGCTGTAATTTAAAAGTGATTCCAAGAACAGTGGATTGTATTTCCCGCCAAAAATTCAAATTCGTATACGCCCTCTAGTGGTGTTTCAATATAACTAAAGCTTCATTTCTCCCGTATCTACACTTCATGAGGGTATAAACATTAGTGATGTTCCCTTTATGTTCTTCATTTTATTTTTGTTCCTTGTCTTGCTCCTTTATTATTTTCTGCTGGTTTTTCTCTTTCACTCTCTTTGCCTCTTTGTGTTAATTCAATTCAATTTGAATTCTTTTGTCATTTATTTCTTTTTTAATGTTTTATTTAATTTTAAAGCCTGATAAATAAGGAATTCGAAGTCGTTGAGGAATAGCTTCAATTGCCTAAAATTAGGAAAAAATTAGTTTATATACCTGAAAACAGTGAAAAATTGAATGGCTTTAAATGTCTGAAAAAACGACCTAAAATGCCTGAAAAAAAAAATGAAAAATTGATCTGACCATCTTAATAAAGATACGACTTCAAATGCCTGGAAAAAATGGAGAAATGGCTTCAAATGACTAACAGAAATCAGAAATGGCTTCAATTATCTGAGATTAGTAATAACCTCGTTTTAAATCTCTGGATAGAAATCCGAAAGAAATAACAAATAAACTTTTTGCTCACTTTATGTTCTTTATTTTTAATTTTTCTCCTTGTCGTGCTTCTCTATTATTTTCTTTTTTCTTCTTATCTTTTCGCTTTATTTTTCATGTAATTTTTTTCAAATTTTTATATTTCTTTCCACATTAATTCCAGGCATTTGAAGTCGTGCCTTTATTAATTGCAGGCAGTTGAAGCTATTTTTCAGACATTCGAAGCCGTTTGATTTAATCAATTCCGGGCACTCGTTTTTTAATCATTTTATGGTCCCAGAATGCTCTTTCCAGGCAGTCCAAACTTCTTATTTCTTCCAGGCATTAAAGTCTTATTAATTTTCTAGTATATGTTTCATCCAGAAATTAAGTGAATCGCTTTCCAAATATAACGACTAGCAGAATTAATTTAATATTTCTTCCAAGTCAATGTAGTATTTTTTTTTTATTTGTTTAGGGCAATAAGCACTATATTTCTTATCCAGGCATTTTAAATGAACTTGCTATTAATTCCAGACAATTAAAGCCACTTTTCATGAGGTATTTGAAGTCGCATCATTACTAGTTTCGAGCATTTGAAGTAATTTTTAATTTCTTATAGGCATTCAAGGTAGTTTTATGGTAATTCTAGGCAGTTGAAGCAATTTGTCATTTTTTACAGGTATTTGAAGTCGTCCTTGATATTTACATCTTTCTCCTTAAATTCATGCTGGCATTCGAAGTATATGTTTTTTAATAATTCCAGGCATTTACTATTCCTTGAAGGAATTTGTCGCACAAGTCGTGTCTTTATCTAGGTAGTTAAAAGAAAATTCTCTTTTTTCTTTCGGGTATTTGAGGTCATATTTGCAATTTAAATAACTTGAAGCCATAACATTTCTCAAGTTTTTAGACCTCCGAAGTCTTTTTTCTTAACTATTGCCACAATTTCTTAATTTTAAGATTTTTGACATTGCTAATTTCTTTTAATTAATTTAATCATTCGAAGTCATTTTCTCGCTTTTTTTTAATTAATTTTAGACACTTCAATTAAATACTCTTTTTTCAGTAATTCGAAGTTGTTTTTTAATTAATTTCAGACATTTAAAGCAATTAAATTTCTCACTGTATTTAAAGCAATTTTAATTCTAGATAGTTTAAGTAATTTCTCATTGTTTTTAAGCATTCGAAGTCGTTTTTCAGACATTTAAAGTCATTAAATTTTTCACTGTTTCCAGGCAATTTTTTTCTTAATTCTTGGCAACTAAAGTCACATCTCATTACACTCAGAAGTCGTTGTTGTATAGGACCCATACAGAAGTATACAGGGTGTGTAAATCCTTTTGAAATATTATTCTCAAATTTTATAATTTATTTAGTAAAAAATGTATTTTAAAATATTTAAATTCAATACTTTTCAACTAGTCTTGATAATGAAATAATGTGCTTAGTTAAGTGTACGTTGACTTAATGGAGAGTCTAATGTATTGGTAAACTTGATGAGGAGTTCCTGAGGAGTTAATGAGGATTCCAATTACTATCTACGTCTACGCTCCTTAATTACGATAGCACCCTAATAGTCTCCATAAATATTTTAAAATAAAAAAATCCATGATTCAGAGATCATTGTTCAATTTTAGCAAATCGTCATCGATCCCTATCTCTTAAATGATAAAATAAATAATTTATTATAACCTGGTTGTTATCATTGGCATTGTCTTAATAAAATTATCAAAATTTACGATGTATATAACCGTATATAAATAGACTATAATAATTCTTATATATATACGATTCTTATATATATACGGTTGCATATATAAGGAAAATTGTAACGACCTTTTTGGTAAAGAAACTCGTTCGCTTTCATATGAAACTAAAATGAATTAAATCGGTTAAAGATTTTTTAAAATATTGAGATTTTTGCAAAGCCTTTTTCAGTATCGGGATTTTTTCAAGCCATGGCAAAACGACTGAATAACTCCGAAACGGTTGCATATACAAGGAAAATTGTAAGGACCTTTTTGGTAAAGAAACTCATTGGCTTTCATATGAAACTAAAATGAATAAAATTGGTTGAGGATTTTTCAAAATATTGGGATTTTTCTGAAGCCTTTGACAGTATCAGGCTTTTTTCAAGCCATGGCAAAACGACTGAATAACTCTGAAACGGTTGCATATATAAGGAAAATTGTAAGGAGCTTTTTGGTAAAGAAACTCATTGGCTTTCATATGAAACTAAAATGAATAAAATTGGTTGAGGATTTTTCAAAATATTGGGATTTTTCTGAAGCCTTTGACAGTATCATGATTTTTTCAAGCCATGGCAAAATGACTGAATAACTCTGAAACGGTTGCATGTATAAGAAAAATTGTAAGGACTTTTTTGGTAAAGAAAGTCATTGGCTTTCATATGAAACTAAAATGAATAAAATCGGTTGAGGATTTTTCAAAATATTGGGATTTTTCTGAAGCCTTTGACAGTATCATGATTTTTTCAAGCCATGGCAAAACGACTGAATAACTCTGAAACGGTTGCATATACAAGGAAAATTGTAAGGACCTTTTTGGTAAAAAAACTCGTTGGCTTTCATATGAAACTAAAATGAATTAAATCGGTTCAAGATTTTTTAAAATATTGAGATTTTTGTAAAGCCTTTGACAGTATCATAATTTTTTCAAGCCATGGCAAAACGACTGAATAACTCTGAAACGGTTGCATATACAAGGAAAATTGTAAGCATCTTTTTGGTAAAGAAACTCATTGGCTTTCATATGAAACTAAAATGAATAAAATCGGTTGAGGATTTTTCAAAATATTGAGATTTTTCTGAAGCCTTTGACAGTATCATGATTTTTTCAAGCCATGGCAAAACGACTGAATAACTCTGAAACGGTTGCATATACAAGGAAAATTGTAAGGACCTTTTTGGTAAAGAAACTCATTGGCTTTCATATGAAACTAAAATGAATAAAATCGGTTGAGAATTTTTTTAAATATTGGGATTTTGCTGAAGCCTTTGACAGTATCATGATTTTTTCAAGCCATGGCAAAACGACTGAATAACTCTGAAACGGTTGCATATACAAGGAAAATTGTAAGGACCTTTTTGGTAAAGAAACTCATTGGCTTTCATATGAAACTAAAATGAATAAAATCGGTTGAGAATTTTTTTAAATATTGGGATTTTGCTGAAGCCTTTGACAGTATCATGATTTTTTCAAGCCATGGCAAAACGACTGAATAACTCTGAAACGGTTGCATATACAAGGAAAATTGTAAGGACCTTTTTGGTAAAGAAACTCATTGGCTTTCATATGAAACTAAAATGAATAAAATTGGTTGAGGATTTTTTTCAAAATATTGGGATTTTTCTGAAGCCTTTAACAGTATCATGATTTTTTCAAGCCATGGCAAAACGACTGAATAACTCTGAAACGGTTGCATATACAAGGAAAATTGTAAGGACCTTTTTGGTAAAGAAACTCATTGGCTTTCATATGAAACTAAAATGAATAAAATCGGTTGAGAATTTTTTTTAATATTGGGATTGTTCTGAAGCCTTTGACAGTATCATGATTTTTTCAAGCCATGGCAAAACGACTGAATAACTCTGAAATGGTTGCATATACAAGGAAAAATTGTAAGGACCTTTTTGGTAAAGAAACTCATTGGCTTTCATATGAAACTAAAATGAATAAAGTCAGTTGAGGATTTTTTTAAATATTGGGATTTTTCCGAAGCCTTTGACAGTATCAGGCTTTTTTCAAGCCATGGCAAAACGACTGAATAACTCCGAAATGGTTGCATATACAAGGAAAATTGTAAGGACCTTTTTGGTAAAGAAACTCATTGGCTTTCATATGAAACTAAAATGAATAAAATCGGTTGAGGATTTTTTTAAATATTGGGATTTTTCTGAAGCCTTTGACAGTATCATGATTTTTTCAAGCCATGGCAAAACGACTGAATAACTCTGAAACGGTTGCATATACAAGGAAAATTGTAAGGACCTTTTTGGTAAAGAAACTCATTGGCTTTCATATGAAACTAAAATGAATAAAATCGGTTGAGGATTTTTTTAAATATTGGGATTTTTCTGAAGCCTTTGACAGTATCATGATTTTTTCAAGCCATGGCAAAACGACTGAATAACTCTGAAACGGTTGCATATACAAGGAAAATTGTAAGGACCTTTTTGGTAAAGAAACTCATTGGCTTTCATATGAAACTAAAATGAATAAAATTGGTTGAGGATTTTTTTCAAAATATTGGGATTTTTCTGAAGCCTTTAACAGTATCATGATTTTTTCAAGCCATGGCAAAACGACTGAATAACTCTGAAACGGTTGCATATACAAGGAAAATTGTAAGGACCTTTTTGGTAAAGAAACTCATTGGCTTTCATATGAAACTAAAATGAATAAAATCGGTTGAGAATTTTTTTTAATATTGGGATTGTTCTGAAGCCTTTGACAGTATCATGATTTTTTCAAGCCATGGCAAATCGACTGAATAACTCTGAAATGGTTGCATATACAAGGAAAAATTGTAAGGACCTTTTTGGTAAAGAAACTCATTGGCTTTCATATGAAACTAAAATGAATAAAGTCAGTTGAGGATTTTTTTAAATATTGGGATTTTTCCGAAGCCTTTGACAGTATCAGGCTTTTTTCAAGCCATGGCAAAACGACTGAATAACTCCGAAATGGTTGCATATACAAGGAAAATTGTAAGGACCTTTTTGGTAAAGAAACTCATTGGCTTTCATATGAAACTAAAATGAATAAAATCGGTTGAGGATTTTTTTAAATATTGGGATTTTTCTGAAGCCTTTGACAGTATCATGATTTTTTCAAGCCATGGCAAAACGACTGAATAACTCTGAAACGGTTGCATATACAAGGAAAATTGTAAGGACCTTTTTGGTAAAGAAACTCATTGGCTTTCATATGAAACTAAAATGAATAAAATCGGTTGAGGATTTTTCAAAATATTGGGATTTTTGTAAAGCCTTTGACAGTATCACGTCTTTTTCAATCCGTGACAAAATAATTGAGTTAACCATTTTCAGAACTCGTTTTTTCACTTTTGCTTAATTTTAAAATAATCTAAATAAAACCGTAATTGTTTACTTAATTTTTTAAATTATTTATTAAAAGTTTATGAAGCCGCTATTTAATTATAGGGGCTCAAAATATGTGATATACATTGAAAACATTAAACAATTAAACATGACCTTACTTTAACACATTAAATTTGAGGTGTAGTAACTCCAAGACCAGCGGTTTTCTTTTAAAACAAACTTGACCTTGGACATGACCTTGACTTACATCTGTCAATTTTATGGAAAAAAGGATACATTATTAAAAATCAATTAATCCCTATCCTTTTTTATCCAGATCCCCGATCATCTGAAAAAGGTGGTGGCCGATTTAAATTTGGCGGCAATCAAGGACTCGACCAATCAAATAAACGTGGTGTTGCCGCCCGCGCAATCGAAGGCCGAAGAGGTTTTGGCCTCGATCGGGGGGCCGTTTTTGCCGCCCCCGAGCCGCCCAACGCGAACGTCATGGCCGACAACTTAAGTCCAGAGATGCAGGAACTGTTGAAGAGTTTTGGTATGTATGCAAAATTTTTTATGGTCTTTCGCTCATATTATGATAAAATGGGTCTAAAAATATTAAAACAACAAAACTACTCTCTAAAATCACTTTATTAAAAATGCTTAAATACAGTTTTCAATAATTTACTTATATTAAATGTCACATAAGAAACTGTTGATAAGGAAGATTAGTCATACATTCCACTTCCAAAATGGACTCAGTACAGTAAAAAAAAAAAACTGTACTTCACCTTAAGACTAGAATATCACACCTAAAAAATATATCATTTGTATCTTTAAATTTAATAATTCAGGAATATAACCCTGCCTAAAGTATATTTTGGTGAAAATTATAGAAAGTAAATATACAGGGTATCTCAGGCATGATATGTAGGCGACCTCCTGAATTTGATAAAAATTATTGATAAAAAACTGATTTTTTCCCAAAAAGGTCACTTGACAACCTTACTTATATTACAATTGAATAAATTTCTCGGACATTTAAAGTCGTTGTCTATTAATAAAGGATGAAGAAAAGCTAATGTACGGTCAACATACCTATTTGCGACATTATTCTTCAGTGGCGTTCGGCTGCTGATATTTAGCATTTAAAATATAAACTTTGTTCCCAGAATGTCATCTTTTTTTACTTGGACTTGGTACTTTGGTCTGACAATGTACAAAAAAATACTGGGTAATTCTTAGGAAATAAAACATTATTTTCCGACTGAAAGTGTATCTATTAAGCAATTTCACAAAAATAATTTACTTATGGTCATTAAAACATGGTATACACATTGGTTGTTGACATTGCTGACAAATAGTGTTCACCTTTTTAGCATTTTTTCGGGCATAGGCTGAATTATGCTGTCTTGACATATTTGTATAACAGACTTTACATCTCTTTCTAGTCTTGTCTTTGGGACTCTCTAGAAGTTGATGGGCGAGCAGCTATTGGCATATCCAAATTATCAGTAGATTCTACCAGGGCCGAAGCAATAGATTCTCTAAATCGGGTTATATTCATTTTTTTGTTATTTACCTTGTTAAATACATGTAAGGCATTTACAACTGTCGTAGCAGTTATTAGATGAAAAAGTACACGTTTATACTATTTTAGAGTACGGCGACAGTAGGGGGCTGCCATCTGATCTGATCGATAAATGTTTTCCCTTTGTTGTAGTCTAACACAACAGCTGGTTTGGTATACAATTTCCCTTTTTTTAAAAAAGTTGTAACTGAATCGTCATGTTTGATACTAAGCATCAACACATCCCGTTTGTCTTTCCATTTTAGTCCTACTGTTTTTCTTTTATTCTGTCTTGCAATTACATCTCCTTTTTTTAATGTTGCTTTAGTAACTTCTGGAGGATTGCCTTTTCGATTGGTTCTTAACGTTCCAACGAGATGGGTCTTCTGCTCTATCATTTTATCGGCTAATGAGACACTTGTATACCAATTGTCCGTAACGAGTGTTCTTCCTGAATTTAAGAGGCCATCCATCAATTCAGTTACAACTTTTTCTGAGACTGCTATATCATCGGTCTTCTCCTTGCCTGTATAGACTTTAAATGCCCAAGTATATCCTCCTGTTACACAAAGCTTAAAAACTTTAATGCCGTATCTGTGTCTTTTATTCGGTATGTATTGCCTAAAATGTATACTTCCTCGAAATGGCACATTGCTTTCATCGATACAAACAATATCTTCTGGAACATATGCATCTTGAAACTTGTACTGGATCATCTTTAGGGCGTCACTTATCTTTCATATCTCTAGGACTTTCGTTATCACAAGTATGAAACATGCTTAATATGTTTTCGAATCTATTTCGGCTCATTATTTTAGAAATATTATTTTGATACAAGAGATCCTTAGACCAATAATCCCTTAGTTGTGGTACTTGAAGTAAGCACATCCAAATAATAATTCCTAAAAATTTACGCATTTCCAAAGGATTGGTATCAACCCACTTTGCAATTCTTTCTTTACCCGTCTGATTGCCGGAGTTTGTAATGCCGATAATTTTTTGTGAAGCAAATCTGTTGGTTTCCGTAACAAACAGATTTATTATATCGTCATTTATGAAATAGTTGAAAAAATCCACAGGATCTTTTCCAGCTAACTCAACAGCTATGGCGGGATTTACTCCTGTATTGTTCGGAAATGTATCGAATGTTAAACGGTCTCCATTTACAGGCTTCCATCTCCGGCCGTTTATAAGATTCGCTAAAGGAACAACATCATCCGAATTATTTCCTCCATCTTCAGTATCAGATTCTGAATCAGAGCTGCTCTCCTCCGGCTCAAAATCTCGATCATTGATTGAATCATTCGAAAATCCTGTTATTATTTCCTCATCAGTCAAATTTTCTAATTCAGCGGCAAGTTCAGCATGCTGTTAAGCGTCTTCCAGTCATTTTTAATTAATTCTGTAACAAATAATTAATGTGTAAAACAAAAACCTAAACAAAACATGACCTAATCAAAAAGCAGTATGCCCACCGATGAACACTTGGTCCCAAGATGTAAAATTACATTCTAGGACCAAGTGACCACCGGTGGTGGTGGTGGATCATGAAAAAAGTAAGTAAAGATACCATAATAAGAAAATATTTATCAAAAATAATTACTCTAAGGTCATACCAAGTCCAAAATATCGATAAAACTAAATAACAAATGTTGGTCCTGACAAGCGACACAAGAAATGTCCACCCGTGACCACGAGGTCCCCTGCCTGATTTTAATGATGACCACCGGTGAGCACGTGGCGTTCAACGTGTTAAATTAAAATTTAACATAAACAATGCATATCTGGTTCCTCATTTCCCCAAACTCAAGTGCTTGGAAATAATAAGAAAGCTAATACTGCTCCTAGACATCCAGAGAGCGCAACAGTCAATGGACGTTCAGTGTTCCATTGACTCTTGCCTATCTAAGAAGTATTAACCTATGATTATTAGTACTTATATTTGTGTTAGTACCGGACAGATGGAAAGGTTAAAAGGATGATATAAAATACGTCAGCATAGAAAATTGCCTTATTTTCACACCTCCACTTACCTTCCACCTATGTTGATACATAAAACTGTTGTCATAACTGACAGGTATGTTTCCCTATTTCACTTTATAGTGTATTTTTTTGTAGTAAACCATTAAATTTAATATTTACTGAATGGACAACGATGAGTGGTAGTCCATAATGAAATGTCGATAAATCGAGTCCAAAAACTGTTGATTTCAGAGTATTGCGATTTCGAGGATCTGGTCCTGATCGAAAGTCCTTTCGCACAAACGACGAAAGACGGAAAAGGAGTACGACAAGTACATTTAGGTGAGGGCCTAATTCAAAATACATACCTTTTTGCACCTTAGTTGGCCGTCAGTTTACTACTGACATATAAAATAAAACGCGTTTTCTTCAACCCAAGGTTTGACCCCATCAAAACTGATCCTGGCAACAGACGTTTTACCTCCAGTCGATCGAGAAAATGTTCGATATAACCCTTTGATCGATCCGGAAATCGAAACTTTTGAACTAATTGCAATTTACCCGGTCGAGTGTGTCAATTTAAGCATCTACCGAAGAAAACGGAGACAGGCATTGAAAGCGAGGTTTTGTAATAACAAGGTGCTTTATTTTGAATTAGGCGGGTTCGAGCGTCGTGGCGTAAGTACTACTTTTAATTATTATAAGCGGTTTTCGAAAAATGGCGCCACATTTTACGGGATACTTCTTTGTTCTCTTCGACCTTATTGTAAATAGATTCCTGCACTTTCTGAAGGATGGCGCCACATACGAATTCTTACAAAGTGGGGTTAGGTTTGCTTGTATGTTTATTCAATTTATATTGGAATTAATTTATTTTATTTATCAACGACCAGCGCCAATTACAAAAATACAGAAATTTAAATAATGAAAGCTGTCATGTACCTGCCTCAGGAGAGGATGGAACCAATTTGAGATAGATACAAGATTTGTACCCTTGGTGAAGACTTATAAGGGCACAGTAGGGGATTTTTAGGAGCTTTATATGCATAAATTCCTGGCTGCTTCTTCTAATCAATCCAAAAAGGCCTAACAACAGCATCATGCAAAAGAAAATTAAACTGGAGGTTTTTATCCAGAGCAACATCAAGGTCTCGGGCAACAGATACTCTTTCGAGACTGTATCGGTTAATCTTGCTAAATCTCCTGTGAAAAATGCTTACCATTTCACAAATGTAAGACCCTGTTTATTTTCTAAAGAATTGAAATATTTTTCTTAGTCATTAAGATGAAATTTATCGGTCTGACCGAAAAGAGGTCCAGGATATTTACAAAACTAAAGCTAGCTCAGCGGTACCGTAAGTAATCAAATACGGTTTACACTTAGCGTTTCCCCTCGGGAATTATTTTTATGGGTTTCGACAAAAGAGTGAGATAAATATTTGGTTTATAAAATTCATTTGAGTTTTGGTCACTAAAGAGTGAAGTTATTTAATAAAAACAATAAAGGGTGTTGCGACGTGAAATAAGCTGTGTTGGTTTGGTGTAGTGTTTTACTACAAGAAAGGGTGAGTGTTATCACAGAGTATGCTTATTTCTATCTTATTGATTACACCGATATTTTACCTTTTTAATTAAAAATGTGATTAATTAAATATTTTAATGATCGATTGTTGTTTGTCTTGCTTGTGTTGTTGTGACGATTGTTTATTGTTTCTTGTTAAGATACTGAGCTGGTCTGGGGCCATTGCACAGCTCGTTGTATTTAACAAGGCTTTGTATCTGGAGAGGACCCTCGCGTTTTGGTGTCCATTGCACCCCTCAGTACAAAGTGTGTTATCGTCAAGTGGTCTAGATCGGAGATTGCTGTCTCAATCTCATGTTTTATGATAATGTTTTTGGTAGCATTGTGGCTACGGTTTGTGAGTAATGTAGTGCTCACGTTTTGGCATATTGAACGATTGTATATCATTCAATATCAGTACGTTGTCGTTACTGGGACATTTAACAATCGGATAAAAATAATAAATTGGTGAATAATGAATTTTGGGATATTTAAGTTAAATGGTTAAATTTTGGTGAACATTAATTAAATGGTTATCGTAAAAGTATAATCACTGAGCAAGTTTAAAACATATTAATTCATAGTTTTCATATTAATGAGTTTTGCTTAACTTCTTTTTTTTTTATTTATTTAATTTTACGGGAATAACTGTGCTCAGGTTACTTTTATTATTTCAGGTCTACACGTCACCATCTCTACTTTGGAGTCGCCCAAGCGCCCAGTTGTTTTACAAGGTGTTTATTCTATTTTTATGATTTATTTTGATTATTTTGGACTATTTTGAATTTATTTAACGTATTAAAAATTATACAATTATTTAAATGACGCTCACAGGTTTTAATTATTATAGAATTTTTCAGAAGTGGGATTAAGAACAAATAAACACCGGGCGTGACTCTAAGGTTTGATGATGTTGGTAGACATTTATGGTTTAAAGAAAAAAAAAAATAAATAAATAATAATAATAATATTTTGTTTGTATTGCATTGTTATGAATATTACGAGTATTTATTTTGTTCTTTTTTTTTTCTTTTAAAGAATTTTAAATACCGCATACACTTACATCCTTTTTCTTGGTTAACATGAGTCGACATGAATAACGTAGGTAGTAGTACTGGTAGTGGATAGGGTAAAAATCAAAATAATGATTTTAATCGATTCACTAACATGATGGAAGAATTTTTTAAGATTCTAATTCTGGTAAAGCGGAAACATCTGTTAGGGGAGATGTTATACCGATTTTTAATCCCGAAGATAGTGATCAGTTTGATAGGTTACAAGGTGGTGTATACTTTACCAGTTTAGATATGAAAGCAGGTTACCATCAAATCCCAGTCGCAGAAAATTCCAAACGATACACTTTATTTGTTACACCTTCCGGACAATACGAGTTTAACCGAATGCCATTTAGCTTAACGAATTCACCCCGAACTTTTCAGCTATTTATGAACCAAATACTAAAACCTGCTTCTAGTTACGCTGCCGTTTATTTAAACGATATTCTTTTACATAATAGCACAATATATCAAGCACTTCACAGTTTAGAAAATATCCTACATATATTTCGCGCCGAAGGTTTAACACTAAATCTAAAAAAATGTTCGTTTTTAATGAGTTCAGTTTCATTTTTGGGTTTTGAAGTGGGTCAAAGTGAAGTACGCCTAGGTAAAGAAAAGATTAAGGCCGTCGAACAATTTCAACCCCCAACATCTGTGCACCAAGTGCGACAATTTATAGGGCTGACAGGGTACTTTAGGCACTTTGTAAAAGATTATGCTATAATAGCAAAGCCATTAACCACATTAACGAAGAAATCTGTTAAATGGAATTGGGGTGAACATGAGATGAACGCTTTTAGAAAATTACAATCAGAATTAATTAAAAGACCAATTTTAACATTGTTTGATCAAACTTTACCTACCGAAGTTCACACCGACGCGAGTATGTTAGGTTTAGCCGGAATTCTTTTACAATTACATCCAGACGAACGTTTTCATCCAGTAGCTTATTATAGTAGACAAACCATAGGGGCAGAGCAGAATTATCATTCTTACGAGTTGGAAACTTTGGCAGTTGTTGAAAGTTTAAAGAAATTTCGAAGCTATCTTCTAGGAATTGATTTCACTGTAGTTACAGATTGTAATTCTTTAAAAGCAACTAGTGAAAAGAAACAAATTATTCCAAGAATTGCACGATGGTGGCTTCAACTTCAAGAATTTCGTTTTGATGTTAAATATAGACCAGGCAATCGAATGAAACACGTGGACGCTCTGAGTCGTAACCCTTCTTCTACTGAACAATCACCAAATACGTTAAATATATTCCATATCGAACAAGCGGATTGGGTGCTTTCTGGACAACTTACCGATTCTAAGATTAATGAAATAAAACAAGTTTTATTGAGACCTCCACAAGTGTGTGACGTAAGCCAGAAGATCGCCGGTGGATCTAAGCTTTCGGAAGCCGTATTGATGATCGCTGATTAGTCCAGATGATTCCAGATATCTTAACAGTTGTTGGT
Organism: Anthonomus grandis grandis; assembly: GCF_022605725.1. Lineage (NCBI taxonomy): Eukaryota > Metazoa > Arthropoda > Insecta > Coleoptera > Curculionidae > Anthonomus > Anthonomus grandis. The sequence goes on from NC_065559.1 coordinate 2,183,181, forward strand.
TGACTGCTTTCTCCATAATCTTCGATATAACTGGAACTAGTGCAATCGGGCGGTAATTGGACGGCATCGTCTTCTTACCCTTTTTGGGTACAGCTTGCATTTGAGCAGTTTTCCAGCTTGTTGGAAATGAGCCCTGTTTGTACGATGCCGTGAACAGTCTACATAAGGGAGGAGTCAATTCGTCTGCACAACGTTTTAGTACTAGGGCTGGAATTCCATCGGGTCCAGAAGCTTTGTTTGTGTCTACGCTTTTAAGAATTTTATTTATAATTCGTTGGGGAAAAGAAATTTCTCCCATTGATGAATTCACCCTTGGCAAATATGGCGGTGTTTTACCTTGCGAGTGCACAGTAGAATTGGACGCGAAGAGTTTACCCAGTAAGTTGGCTTTTTCCCTTGCTGTTACCGCGATAGAACCATCATCTGCTGTTAGGGGTGGCAAGGCCGACTTAGCAAATCCTTGACTAACGGCTTTCGATACCGACCAGAAAGATCTTGTTCCATTTGGGCAGTTTAGCAGTTTGTTTTTGATCCTGTTGTTGTGACTCTCTTTGCATTCATCAATAATTCGCTTGCAGCTATTTCTGGAGGTTAAAAAGTTTCTCCAATTTTCGGTGGAAGGATGTTGACGCCATTTGCGATATGCTGCGTTTTTAGTGTTTACTGCCTTTTTGCAATTCAGGTTGAACCATTGCTTGTTGTTTGATCTGCATTTAGTAGAAAAAGAGATATAAGCTTCCATTCCTGGCAAGATCGTATCTGTAATTTGGTTTGCACATTCTGAGATGTTATTGGTTCATTCGATTTTTGTATAACAAGCGTAATTCTGGGAGAAAGGAAAGGAAAGGAATTTTATCCAATTCGAAAAGATTGTCATCCATTTAATATGTTTCATATTGATCATCTAGGACCTTTCCCTAAAAGTAAAAAATCAAATGTGTATCTGATTGTTGGCATTGATGCTTTTACGAAATTCTGCTTTTTACAACTTGTCAAATCCACTAAAACAAAATATGTTATTGAATACCTCAAGAATATTTGTGCAACCTATGGATCTCCTAAGTTATTAATTACTGATCGAGGAAGTTGTTTTACTGCTTATCATTTCAAAAATTTCTGCTTACAAAATAATATAAAACTTGTACTCAATGCTGTTGCAACTCCACGTGCCAACGGACAAGTGGAAAGGCTAAATAGAACCATATTAGGGGCTCTTCTTTCTTCCACCTTAGAAGAAAATACTTGGGATGATAACATTAAGAAAATTCAATTTGCAATAAATAATGTAGTAAATAAATCAACAGGAAAAACAGCCAGTCAACTTTTATTTGGATATTCACCAAGAGGATCTAGTGACAGTATTTTACTTGATGAAGTTCAACAAATTCCAGATATTATCAATAATTTGTTAGAAATAAGAAAAGAAAGCGTCCGAAGAGATATGAAGTTGTGTGTAGTCCTGATTATGAAAAATCAACCTGCCACAGGAACGAGCAAGAAACTATCTGCACCATATGACGGTCCAATGATCATAAAAACAGTACTACCAAATGATCGCTACATAGTAGTTGATATGATGGGGTCACGTCGTCTCACTCGAAAAGCGACATATGAAAATGTTATTGCGGTTGATCGTATGCGACCCTGGGTACCAGCTGGTGGAGTTTCATCTGGTGAGTCGGATCTGAGCAGTGATGAAGAAGGGGTAGTTCTGTCCGATCCTGATGCTGAAGATGCTGATCAACTCGAGACGAGTTGATAGCAGGATGACCGAATGTAAGACCCTGTTTATTTTCTAAAGAATTGAAATATTTTTCTTAGTCATTAAGATGAAATTTATCGGTCTGACCGAAAAGAGGTCCAGGATATTTACAAAACTAAAGCTAGCTCAGCGGTACCGTAAGTAATCAAATACGGTTTACACTTAGCGTTTCCCCTCGGGAATTATTTTTATGGGTTTCGACAAAAGAGTGAGATAAATATTTGGTTTATAAAATTCATTTGAGTTTTGGTCACTAAAGAGTGAAGTTATTTAATAAAAACAATAAAGGGTGTTGCGACGTGAAATAAGCTGTGTTGGTTTGGTGTAGTGTTTTACTACAAGAAAGGGTGAGTGTTATCACAGAGTATGCTTATTTCTATCTTATTGATTACACCGATATTTTACCTTTTTAATTAAAAATGTGATTAATTAAATATTTTAATGATCGATTGTTGTTTGTCTTGCTTGTGTTGTTGTGACGATTGTTTATTGTTTCTTGTTAAGATACTGAGCTGGTCTGGGGCCATTGCACAGCTCGTTGTATTTAACAAGGCTTTGTATCTGGAGAGGACCCTCGCGTTTTGGTGTCCATTGCACCCCTCAGTACAAAGTGTGTTATCGTCAAGTGGTCTAGATCGGAGATTGCTGTCTCAATCTCATGTTTTATGATAATGTTTTTGGTAGCATTGTGGCTACGGTTTGTGAGTAATGTAGTGCTCACGTTTTGGCATATTGAACGATTGTATATCATTCAATATCAGTACGTTGTCGTTACTGGGACATTTAACAATCGGATAAAAATAATAAATTGGTGAATAATGAATTTTGGGATATTTAAGTTAAATGGTTAAATTTTGGTGAACATTAATTAAATGGTTATCGTAAAAGTATAATCACTGAGCAAGTTTAAAACATATTAATTCATAGTTTTCATATTAATGAGTTTTGCTTAACTTCTTTTTTTTTTATTTATTTAATTTTACGGGAATAAGTGTGCTCAGGTTACTTTTATTATTTCAGGTCTACACGTCACCATCTCTACTTTGGAGTCGCCCAAGCGCCCAGTTGTTTTACAAGGTGTTTATTCTATTTTTATGATTTATTTTGATTATTTTGGACTATTTTGAATTTATTTAACGTATTAAAAATTATACAATTATTTAAATGACGCTCACAGGTTTTAATTATTATACAAACAGCAGTCAAATAGATTATCTTGTAATTTGTCACAGTCCAGGAATAATTTGACAATACAGCTTAGTCATCAGATCATCTGCAAACAGCAGGTTTTTACAGCAAATAAAACATTCTGTAATATCATTTAGGATGACATGGAAAAAAGTGGTCCAAGGTGAGGAACCCAAATTACCCAGAAGACAGAAAACTGCCAATTTAAACAATAAGCCTTCTATTGTATGAGTAATCCCTGAACCAAGACAATAAAGTTCCATCAATCCCAAACCGATTAAGCTTATGAAGCAACATGCTCTGTGAGACTCTATCAAATGGCTTGGAGAAGTCAATGTATATTGTTCAACCTGAGAATTATTCTCGAAGACATCCGACATAAAGTCAGTGTGAGTAAGGACCTTTAATTCTCAAAAAGACAGAAACTTGCAGGCTTGGAAATTGCACTGAATATGAAATGAAAAAAAAATTAACTATTCCATCTGGTCTTGAGCCTTTGTCAGTATCAAGAGAAGATAAGTTACCGAATATCTCTGAAATCACAATATGGTGACTGTTGGAAATAGATATCTCATGAGTAGGAATATCAAGATTAGAATGTGCATACACAGTTAAAGAGTAATCAGCAAACATGGAAAGGTTGAGAAATTGTCGAATTTTTAATTTATAAACTAAAGTTTCTGTATTACTTGATCATTGTAAGATTTTCTGGAAATGTATTTGGACAACCCTAATTGTGAATTTTTATGGTAAAATAGGGATTAAAATTTGCTATTTGTAAAAAACTGGTACAAGGATCAAATGATGCAGAGTCAACGGCAGATAGGTATAGAATGAAGATATGTGACTTTAGGATATGAAACCAACATTTTGACTCAGCAAGTCCAAATTATAGTTAAAGGTTAGTATCGGAGTGTATCATTATCACCCCTTGTTTAAACTTTGAAAAGAATTAACATTAAAGGTGTAGGTACCAGCAGTTTTTGAATATCGTGTAAATAGCTTCTAAGAAAAAGAATTTTAAATATATTATATCTGCTTATATTTGATGTATCTAGCAAAAAAGTATTGCAGTACTACAGAAACAATAATTGATAATATTTTTATTAATTTGAGCTCAAACCTTGAAGGTATGATTTACAATATTTCCTGAAAATAAATTTTTAACAAAACAAAATGCATATTTTCACAGTTTTCTAGGTTCATGTTCTGTGTTTTATTAATTCTTTCATGCAATATTTCAATATAACAAAAACATGAAACAGTAATACCCCATTTAAAAAACAGAAAGTGGTCATGACAAAAGATGATAATGAAACCCTCAGAATAACTAAAAATTTACATTACACCGGTTTAATGAGGAAGTAAATGCAAAATATAAGATGAAAAAAAGGAAAAAAAGGACTTACCTATCTCTGTCCATGTTTCAAAATGTTCATAACCACAATAATTTTGATCATTTCAGCTAAATACATCTATACTTCCAGTTCCTGTATGGATATGCATTTTCTTTTAACCGATGTAATAATAAAAGTTTATTTCGTTTCTCTAGATGTTCTGGAACTTGTGGTGTGAAAAAGTCAAATTCTTATGTCCGAGCAACTCGAACTCTTCAAGATCCGAGACGTCGGTGGCCACCTCGACCACCGGAAGTAGCCTCTATCTATTAGACAAAAAACTGGTGACCATAAATGGCATTAGGCAGCTGTGGTGCAAGTTCGGTCCGAACATTAGTATCGATACAAAGTTCATTAGTAACGTTGTGGCTAATAACAGTCAGGTATGAAATACAGCCCGTAATAGATCTCTTGAATTTATTATATGATTTAATAAATAGTAGGGTCTAGGAAGAAAATGGACTGATCGATACCTGTATTTGGGCAAGGATCTTCATGAGAGTTCGCTAGACTATCGGCCCATTGTAAGAATGCCGTATCTGGATGAGTTCGTCAAACCTAGGAAGAAGAAGAAAACGTAAGTGTAAATAATTTCTGGGTATTAAAATAAATAGACAATTATGTGTTTTGAGACAAATTCCAATGGTTGAGGCAATTTTTTCGCAAATCAAGTTTTTTATTCCCTAAATAAAAAAAACTATATTCTAGGAACATTCTAACTAATATGACAACTTTGAATGTTCTACTGAAAGTATTAAATAAGTGACTTCTAGAGTAGATTCAATAATTTTATATATTTGCTGTTTTCAAATTGTCAATTTATATATCTCTATATGCAGATGATCTTTAGCTTTATTCACAAATAAAGAATGTAAATGTTATTATATAGATTCTTATATTAGATAGATTTTGACAATTATAGATTTTTATAATTGTCAAAATAAAATAACTGATATGGTCAAAGATCTGAGAATATTCTTTGACAAAAAGCTTATCTCAACATTTTATAATTAAATCTTAATAAAGCAGGTTGTGATCTTTAAAACTTGAGCGCAAAAATGGGGGGTAGTACTGACCCAAACAACTGTTGCGTAAGTTTTGTAAATTTTTTCTTCAAATTTGTAGTTTGTCGGACTTTGTATCAGTCTGACTCTAGTCTTAAGTTCTATTAGTCAACATTTTGCAATAATTTTTTATTTTGGAGGCTTTTTTGAAAACAATACTAAAAGTCAATATATTGGAATTACTATTCCAGCAGTGCCTGTAAGAAATCCAATAATTTTTGTCATGTTCCAATTATATTCTTGGGGTGCCTGATAGAGACCAATTCAAGTAAAAGTTGATTCTTGTTTCAATTACTTTTATTGGCATGCAGTCTATTTATGTTAATACCTTTGATAAAACCGGCATTTTAAAGACTGAATATTAGGAAAAAAGCGGAATATCCGGCCCTGGCATACGAACGAGGATTATCCTTTGGCGATACAGTACAGGTGAACAGGTTCGGATCGGGAATCTCAGAAAACTGCGGTACAGGACTGTACTTACCGTTTGACGATTACATCGTACCGAAACGGTACAGTGCGACAATGGTCCAAACGGATTCCTCTGAGGTGCTGAGCCTCGACTGGGATACGGAGCCGATTAATTACGAAGAACTTGCCGAAACCGCCGTTCTTATGTGGGAATATTACGGTTTCAGTTGTATGCAAAATGGTCGCAGGTAAGTCGGGATTATGCTAGAAAAACTATTATATAATACCCTTTTATTATATAGAACTCGTCATAGAAGGAGATATGGTTTTGCACCTAAACCTTTATTTCTGTACGGTTTGGGCCCGTGGCATGCCACCAAAGGTGATAATTTTTCTCTGCAAATTAAACGGGCCGTGTCGGACGTTAATGTCAGACACTTGAATTGCGAGAAAAAATTACCGTACTTGCCTCTATCCAAGAGACAACTGTTCGCTACAGTTTCGTGTCCATCGTTAGAGGACGAAAATTTGTTTAGGGCCAACAATATCATGTAAATAATTTATATTAGTGTGTCAAATTTCTAATAGGCCTTAAAGGTCAATATTTTTTTTTAGAAATGCCCCTAAAAAGCCTGTCATATTCTTTTGGACGCCAGGGTACTGGTACAGGCCGATATCGGCCAAGGATGCATACAACGAATTGCAAAAACATCTAAAAAAGATTCGGAACTACCATGAGAGTGTCAATAAAAATAGAAGTGAGTATATATTGCATATATCTTAGATAAATGATAAAGATACTCGAATTTTCGAACTTCCTTTGAACTTAAATAAATTCCATTTATTTTAAAATTATCTCCAATCGTTATTAAGTGTAAACTATCAATCAACATATTGGTGAAACGCGTTCGATCTTACAGTGTCCTGATTGTAAAGTTCCTGAATAATTTAAAATATCAATTGAACAATTTAAAAATATAAGTTACTATCGACCAATTAGTGTAATAAATAATTTTGCAAAGTAATAACATTATTTCAAAACTACAGTGCGGTTTTCTAAGTGATACAACGGATGCCCTATATAACTTACTATAAGGAGATAACAGATAAATTGGAAAAGAACGAAAAATGTATTGCGGTATTCCTAGATTTGGTAAAGGCCTTTGATACTGTGCCCTATGATCTGGAGTGAGGGGCCCAGTGAGGTTTTACAAAGCAGCAATTTTTAAAAATTGAGGATACATTAATTAAGTGATCTTTTAAAATAAAAAATTGGAATACCTCAGGGAATCGTATTAGGACCTTTACTGTTTATGACTCACTGAGAAAATTGAAAATTATAAATAGATGGAGTTATATCGTACGCAGGCGATAATTTTTTCTGTACAAATTTGGAAAAAATGTAAAAGAGAGCGCAATAATTGGAGTGAAGATTTTTTTATGGAATAAGTGCTTCTGTATCTAAAATTTCAATGTCCTATTCTTTGCCATTGAAGGTAGATATATAAAAATAAATAAAGTGAATGAGTATTATAAGCACAGATAATTGATTTAAGCAGATATCTATCTATATTATAGAGAGTTAGATATAAGTTTTTAGCTAATTAAGTGAACCAATGAGTTTTTCTAATTTGTTCGAGACACAAGTGTATAGGTGGCCGTGAAATAAGAGCCATTCTACAACTTGAAGACCATTGTTCCGCTTGGAACTTGTGGCTAAATGTGCTCAAAAAAGGCCATTAAAAAAAAAAAAGTGCTTCTATCGAGTTCACAAACGACACTACTGGTCTAATAGGGCAATTGGGTTTGTGGATTTTAGGGAGCCCGTAGAGGACAGGAGTTTGAGGATTCATAGGATATAATTTCTCTTTTTTAATATGAAAAAATTCTAAAATTAGATTTCACTTATCAAGGGTTTGTTTAACCTTAACACTTAGAGTAAAAAAAAAACAGTTTATATTAAGAAAGTCATCAGAACCCAAAAAATCTAATCCTTTATCTATGTAATGATCCCTCCTGAGTATAACCAGGCAATTATCCTTGTCGGCTTTCGAAAGGATCAAATTAAGTTAAATTATGCCAAGCCTAGAAAAGTTACGGATTTAAAAAAATAAAAATAAAAATTTGCTGGTATGACCTAATTGCCATATACAGGGTATCCCGAAATTACTTTGCAATATTTTACCAGCCGCATCTTTGTCTAAAAATAAGACAAAAACTTCATATCCACGAACTTTGAAAAGTGAATCGTTTTCATGTTACAGGGTGTTTTATAATTCCTATTGAAGATAGTTTTTTGTTAATATTTTCGAAACGCCTGGTCGTTATTTTTTGAAATTTTTATCGCAGAGGTACTACTGTTATTGTTACTAACTGATTTATATACAGGGTCGTTTAAAATTAGTGGTTAGCAAAGATAAAAATGTCATAACTTTTTTTCTGGTTACTTTTTAATTATTTGGATAGTAAAATTATAAAGAACCAACATTTTTACATAAAAAAGGTGCTCTTGTCTTATTTCGATAGGAGCGCCCGTTTTTAAAATAATCATACATAAATGTTTTGCAACCTACACTCATAAAGTATTTTTGACCATGTTTAATAGAATTACAAGGTATGTCACAAATCATCAGGTATAAACATGACATAAGACTATTACAAATACTTAATTTTCGGATCAAAAACTGTTTTCTTTGTTTAATATTTTATTTAAAAATTGAGAAAAATTAAAACAATTAACTTATTAGCTAAGAAAAAAAAATAAGCATTTTAGCCTAAAATGTTATAAAATCAGTTAGTAATAATAAAAATAGTACCTATACGATAAAAATTTCGAAAAATAACCACCAAGCGGTTCGAAAATATTAACAAGGAACGATCTTTAATAGGAATTATAAAATACTCAGTAACATAAAAACGATTCACTTTTCAAGATTCCTCTATATGAAGTTTTTGTCTTATTGTTAGACAAAGATGTGGCTGGTAAATTTTTGCTGGTAAAATTGCGATGTAATTTCGGGACACCCTGTATAAAAAAACCATTTGTCCTAATTTTGTTAAAATCAAAGAATAAATGGATCGATGTAAGCGGAAAGGGCACATGTCAAAAAAACACATTTTTGGGAAATCGATAAAAACCGTTTTTTCATCAAATTAAGTAAAATTATTAACATTTATTGTTATAATTGATTTGTAGTTTGAATAGCACGATTTGTCTCCTTATATTTTAAATTTAAAAATTAATTTTAGCTCCCCCAGAAGACTTTGAAAGAATTGACATGCGCCCTTTTTGCAAATAATGCTATTTAGTAAATTTGAAAAATATATAAAGTACAAGTCAAAAATAAACAGCTAATTTCCATAGAAGGGTACAATGTTTTGGAAAAACTAATCTTCGGATCACTCATTGATTGTTGATTGTAGGCCACTGAAGAATAGCATCAAAATATGGTTTGTGTTCTTCTGCAACAAAAGCAGTGCATTTCCTTATGCCGGGTTTCCACCAAGCGGACAGAACAAAGACAAAACACAAACTCGGTCCGTTTGTGACAGTTCGCGAACTGTTTGCAAACTGTTCTGGAACATTTTTGATGTTTTCAGAACTTTTTAGTCCGCGAATAGAGTTTTTACCAACACAAACAGTGTCCCGGCGAGTGTCGGTAACTTCAAAAGGTCCGCGTGTTCTAGAAATGTTTGTCTGCTTGGTGTAGACATCTTGAGACAGTTTGTTTTTAATTTCGTTATTGTGATTGTGTGGTTTAGTCTAATTTTAATGCGTAAAAAGAAAACGTCGCAATGTCTGTGTTTTAATCTATTTATATCAAAATATTGATACGTATAAGCCGGTATATGCACTTTTAGAATACTTCTGAAAAAGTGTGGACAGTGGGGGAAACCGCCAATTTAATTGAGGGCTACAAACATTTTAGAAGCTTATGGCTTGCTAAACACGCAGACTATAAAAACAGAATTTTAAAAAAAGATGCCTTGATGGAACTAGGAAAAATGTGTAACGTGTCCACAGCCGAAGTTGAGCGAATGTTAGAGGTCGACTTTAAAGCGAGGCCAAGATTAATTCTCAGTATCGTAGAGAGGGGCGTAAATTTCTTTTCGGTCTAAATGGTTTGGGTATAATTTGATGGCTTTCCTCCAAGACAGAAATAAACCAAAAGAGAGTGGCCTTGATGAAAACAATTCTTGATATAGATGGTACCGAAACTTAAAATAAATAAATTAAACTATGGTACAAATCTCCTGTTGCTAGAAGCCTCAATGTAATGACAAAACGATCCACTGCTGGGATAGTCTCTGTAGTTGGTGTTGCTCTTGCTAATGATAGGGCCAATTAAATAAAATTAATTTTCAAAATCTGTGCTTGACATTTTTAAAAAGTTCTTAAAACTTGATCGCAGTTCACCTCCTAGACTTAATAAAAAATAGTTTAGAAGTTACATTTTCTGTTTTTTGCCTTAAAGATGGTCTAACCCAAAATCGATATTTATTTTTGTTCTTTAATAATAAAATATGGAGCTCCTAGCAAAAATAAATACTCGTCATCTTGTCTTAACACATTTCCTGTGCGCCACATTTTCACAAATGCCGTGTCCGGTCTCTCGATGTAAACTGAATAAAACAAGACATAAACAGTTTTTATTGATTTAATTTCGTTGCTAGTGTAAACAGTCCGTTGGAGGACACAACAGTTTTGAAACAATTTCAAAACAAAACTGTTCGAATTTTCTGTTTAAACGGACAGTTCGTGTTTCGTTTTTATCCTGTCCGCTTGGTGGGGACCCGGCATTATATGCTCCATTTTGTTGGCCTTAATAGGAACTTTTCCTAAGGGATGCGCAAGGCTCGTTGGCAAAGTTGGGCAGGCCATTCCAGGTTGTGATAAATTAAATGTATGTGACACCGTCACCATCTACAAACCGTCAGTAAAAGGATAGGCTTGAACAGTGCCTCATTTTTGTTGGGATGTGTATTTAAAACATGAAAAGGTGCTTATTTGAAAGTTGACCTTTTCGTTACGAGGAAAATGTTTTGTTTCTTCAGAGACACAGGTTTTTTTATAAAGTTTTCCCCACCAGTTTTTGAAATCTAATACGTCACTTGTTGCAACCTCTTTGACTGAAATTTTTGTATGATTTTTTATACTGGTAATAATAATCGTGGAGATCTCGTGAATGGTGCATATTCTATCATGTTTCCGTAAATTTTTTTTCACCAACGCGAAGTCCCTGTCACACGGGAGAAATGAATGCCCCCTAACTGGGAGAAAGTGCCAAATCATGCTAAATTTACCAGAATCTGTGAGAGCCAAAAGCATCCTGACCATAGTATGATTCTTGTTTTGGCCCCACCAGTTATCACTGTAAAGATGAAGCTCCGATTGATTTTCCTTGAATTCATTAAGATATTCGAGAACAAACGTACAAATTTCGTCAGCTGTTTTCTTTGCCTGTCCCTCGTGGTAAACGTACATCCTGGATTTATTTGTCTTAAGATTGTGAATACAAAATACGGACACAGTAAGCTGCTGGTAGTAAAATACCTCACCCACAGGCGTTGTGGGTAACTGGACATTTTGCATAAAATCGAAGGCCAATGACAGAACTTGGTCTTTATTTTCCTTTTCTTCAATATCTTTATAAAATTTTTTATCCTTTCGTTTGTGAACTTTCACTTCTGCGACGGCAGTACGCTTGGCCGTGTCATTCAAATTTTGGTCTTTTATTTTGTTATTTAGTAATTCACAAGTCGAACAAACATCAACTTGTTGTCTTCCGAAAGAGAGATTAAAATTTTCACGGAAAAAGCATCTATAAAATGAAAAGCTTACCTTTTGGTTTGGATACTTCTCTAATGCATTTTTGTCAAATTTAGCTGGCTATTCAAATAATGTTTTTCACGTCCCAAATAGTGGCTGATTTTTGTAGGAAACGATTGTATGTGTTCCTTTACACAATTCCGAATTTCTTCTGAGAAAGCACTTAGCACTTGTCATTTTTTCAAGTCATTCGGTGACTTGCTTTGTGAGGATAAGATGTTAATTCTCCTGATGCGTTTGTACGTGATAGCATATAAATTCAAAAATGCTTTAACACAAATCTCTACTTTGGAACTTCCTTTAAATGAGTAGTACTTGAAACTTTTTGATTTGGGTTTATTTTTGTCACCTGGTCGAGGACGCCGCTGCTTTACTTCCGTCATATCCACAAGACTCTGTAGGAACATGTCTTGTTCGTTTTTAGAGCTTAAAGTATAAAATCGTTGAAAAATCGCCAATCTTTCTGCATCAGAGGACTTTTCAAAGCATTTCATTCTACAACTAAATAATGAAATTAACCGATGTGCTAAAAATACTATAAAAGAACCTACCTGCAAAGGACTCCATTATTAATTTTTTTCTCACAAACGTCTCTTCTTTTACCGTTTTTATAAGACTTTCCTTCCAATCTTGCCCTTTTCTCTATGTTGCGAGCATACTTAGAAGGCTCTGCTTTTCGTCTTTTATTAGGTGTTAATTCAAAATTGTCATTCATGTCAAATGAAACTAAAACCACGTGCAACTATCCCCGAAGCAACCAACAATTTGTGCTGATGACGTAAAACGCACGACAAACACATGTTGACCCCACCATTTGAAACACTAACATTTCGCATAAACGGCACATGTCACTGACGTGTGCCTTTTATGCATAACGCTAGCATTATTACCCGACATTTCTAAGACATCGGGGATGCGGACTTGTGCCCCTTATGCATAATCCGTTGCGTCTACCATAGGAGAACACATTTTAGGTATAATGGCAATTTGTCAAAATATTGACTTGTGTCCTTTCTGCTTACACCGGTTCAAATGCTAAATTTATGGCCAACATTCAAAAAAAAATTACATTATCACCCTTTATCTGGGTTGTCTTTCACTTTCAGACTAGGAAAATTTGACTGAACCTAATTCTTTTTTTTTTTTAAAGGAATCTGATGTTAAATTATTTATCATTAATTATGGGATATCCTATGTAATATCTGAAGTATTATCCCTGTCTTATTTCTGATGTGTTTCTGATTCGTTGAATGTTGTAAAACATTGTTAAAAAAAAATTACAAACTTTACAAAACTGTCCGAAGTAATCACCGCACTTAAATAGTAAATATGTTTACTGTGCCTCTTATGCACCGTCACTACACCCACCAACTTAATTTATTTTCAATTAGTTCTGTGTTTAGGACGACGATGTAACGGTAGACGATTCCTAAGGAAGTTTAACGGGAACAAATTGAAAGAAACCGACGAGGACGACGACTGTTGCCACCCGAAAAAGCGAAAGAACTGCTTCATAACCAACATATTGGGCAACAAATTCGACGACTCTCTGGATTGGGGTTAATCTTCCCCTTTAAAATCCATAAAATAATTTAACTACTCTCAACTTTCAGATGAAACGAAACAACCGCACGAAACGGCCCTTCAGCACCTCAAAAGAATATTACGAGTAGACGAATGTTGGGTGTCTGCGTGGGACTTTGATTCGACCACATTGGCGCAGCAGCTCACCTTAATAGATCGGGATTTATTCTTAAAAGTTTCCCCCGCAGAATTCAGCGTCCTGATGTGGCAGCAGAGTTCGAAAAATGCCCCCAACGTGGCAGCCATGATCGCCTTTTCTTATAGGATAAGTTGCCTGATAGCCAGCGAGATATTGAAAGACGAATCTGAACGGGTAATAACATATTATTTTGTTTATATGGTATTTTTGTTTCTCCTTATCGTAAGAGAGAAAAGGGTTTAAAGCTGGGTTTTTAATATATTTCTTACAGGCTTGGAGCTCTTAATATAGTCTTAAACGAGTGAATTTGGAATATGGTTTACCTATAATAAGGTGCCCACATACTATATTATGTAAATGCATTTGTTTGCCCATATATTCATATTTTTTTTTTTTAATTTATTATCTAGTAAAAAAATATTTTGAATTTTTTTTTTATGTACAGAGTGTAAATAAATAGATGGGTAAATTTTAAGAAAAAAACTGTATATGAACGTATGTCCTAAAAGGCGTAACTTTTGAGATACCGGGTGGTAAAGATTGAAGCAAAATATATGTTTTTTTTATTATACCTTTAAAAACCCTGTAGATATTTTAATAAAATTTGGTGTGTATTTTCTATGCATCAAAAGGCATTTTCGGAGGCTCACTAATTTTTTAAAATTTGTACCAGTGATGTTCGTGTAAGGTGACGTTTAAACTAAATATTTTTGATGAAAAATATGGTACGCCACTTTTTTTTTTATTTTTTTAATTCTCATTTATTTCTGAGCAAATTTGATCTCTTGACTTTCTTTTGTCCGAGGTTGCCTATTCGATTAAAAAAATTACATCCATATACATCTACAAATGTATTACCTGTTTATTACTAATGTTTAGATGTGATTCTAATTTTTGTTTTAAACCAAATGAAAAAAGAAATTAAATAATTATAAAAAATGTTGAAAATTACCACCCTCTGCCATTATGCAAGTCTATACGTCGCCGCATTTGTCGACGAATCCATATATTCTTATTCAATCTTTACGATCCGGTATCTCAAAAGTTAGGACCTAGGTTCGTATAAAGTTTTTTTCTTAAAATTTACTCAAAAATCAGCCCTTGAATTTTTTTATTTACACCCTGTATAAGGTAAAACTCATTTTAATATCCCAAATAGGAAAACATGAACACGTTTATAAGTGTGGGGGATTTGGCTAATATTAACAGATTTTTTTTTATGGTTTCGGGTGATTTGGGAGTTCCGTGTATTATATTTTATACGAGGGTGGCTTACTACTATCATATTTGTTATTTATTTATTATTTCAAACTTTATTTTTATCAATAATTTTATTATTTTTAATTTTATTTATTTACATTCCTTTGTAAATGAATGATGAAAAATTAAAAAAAAACGATAATCAAACCCTGGTTACGCGTATATCCAATTCCAATTTTAAACCATTTATCCTCTGATGATGGACACCACTGTGTCCGAAACATGTAGGGAAATTGAAATAACAAAATGCTTAATAAATAAGTGAAGGGAGACTGCAGGATTTTCATTTTACCTTATACCTGAAAGTGTTTGAGATCATAAGATCATATATGCACGTTTCAAGATACCATATTGTCATAATCTTACAAAAATAATCTTCTACTATAACATGAATTTAACAAATACCATGGTATTTAATTTATATAACTAATGTAAATAAAAAAAATAAATCTATTTGCTTATTGAATAAATATGCATGATTTTGTCTTAAAAATATTAATCAAAAACCATTTAATCCGTGGATTACAAATAACATCAAACTTTTAATAAAAATAAAAAGAGATAATTCGTGCGGACCTATATTAAAAATAGAACAGAGGCAAAATTTATTTTTAAAAAACATAAATTCAAAACTGACCCTAAGTCATTTTGGAAAACGTTAAAATCTTTAAACATTAGTGACTGCTCGAAGTCATCAGAAAATATTCTAGAATATTCACCTTCAGATTTTAATAACTTTTTTGTTAATAGTGTATCAAAATTAACTTTAAACTCTGGCAATAATATATTTCAACAATATGCATCAAATGATCCCGCTTTGAATTTGGAAAATCAATTTAAATTTAATCAGGTAAACGAAGAGAGCGTAAATAAAGCCATATCCCAAATTAAAAGTACTGCTATGGGTTCTGACTGCATTACCATAAAAATGATTAATCTCGTAACACCTCATATTTCCCCGCATCTAACATTTATAATAAACTATTGTATTTCCATGGGTGTTTTCCCGGATACTTGGAAAAAAGCTGATATAATCCCTGTCTTGCCTAAGATTGGAAATCCAACGGAATTATCGCACTATCGTCCTATAAGCATACTCCCTGCCATGTCCAAAATTTTTGAAAGAATTGTTAATGATCAGCTTAATGAATTCTGCTTAACTAAAAATTTGCTTCCAGTAACACAGTCGGGTTTTCGTGCAAAGCATAGTACCAGTACAGCTCTTCTTCATATTTGTGATGATATATTTAAAGCTCTTGATCAGAAAAAAACAACAGTTTTAGTATTGCTGGAGTTTAGTCGTGCATTTGGCACACTGGATCATTTTATTTTATTGGCAAAGCTCCAATATTTTGGGCTACATACTTCTGCTCTTAAACTGCTAAAAAATTATCTTTTAAATAGACGTCAAAGGGTAAGAATTAATTCTATTCTATCTGAATATTTGCAGTTGGATCAGGGTGTCCCGCAGGGAAGTATTCTTGGCCCCTTACTCTTTTTGTTATATCTATGTGATTTTCATAAATTCCTTCGAGTTTGTGAATCGCACCAGTACGCCGATGACACACAGATCTATCGTTCATTTAACTTTATGGAGGCCATAGAAGCTGTGAATGCTATTAATTTGGATCTTTTAGCCATATCTGACTTGTGTAAGAGTCACAGACTCGTATTGAATGCTGCAAAGTCCAAACTCCTTGTCTTTGGCAAGCCCCTTCCAGATACCGTAAAGATCAGCATAGATGGATCTCCTTTACCTCCTTCTAATAACCAGAAGAATTTGGGGATCTCAGGTTTGAGGGGCATGTGTCGAATTTGTTGAGGGCATGTTTTTATAAATTAAAAATACTCTATATGAACAAACAGTTTTTGACAGCTGATAATTAACTACATCTTTGTGATACATTAATTTTGTCAATTGTTAGTTATGCTCAAGTTCTGTTTTGGCCTGCCTTGTATCAACGTGAAAAGAATAGCCTTCAGAAAATTCAAAACGCGTGCCTCAAGTTTAGTTTTGGTATGAGTAAATGCGACCACGTCACTCCCCTGTTGGTCAGATCAGGGTGGCTTTCTTTGGATGAACGCTTTGTACTGCAAATGGCTACACTAGTCCATAAAGTTGTGCTTTTCGGACAACCAGCTTATTTATCTAATAAATTAATTTCAAACTGCAAAATTCCAGGGCTCATTTAGTTACAATGCTCCAAAAATCTATAATGCACTACCACCTGAAGTTAAGTCTCTTCTCTCTGTAAAAACCTTTAAACAAAAAACTAAAAATAATATTTTTCAAAACCGACATAGGTAATCATCTCTAGTCCTTCATTGAAGTACCTACTATGACTTATTGCGCATAGCAGATTGTATTATATTTATTATTTTACATTTTTATTCTGCTATTATGTTCTATAAAATTTTGCATTTGTGCTTATTAATATGGTTAGATAGAGTAGCTTTTAGCTAGATCTCGCCATTACTTATTTAGTAGTTAAGAAAACATGTATTTTTATGCTGAATAAAGAAGACATTTATTATTATTATTATTATTATTATTATTATTATTATTATTAAAATTTATTTATTAAAAATCCTTTAGAAACTTAGTTAAATTTTTCTTGCTTCTACTATAGTAGTACCGAGAGAATATTACAGAATATAAATTATAGTATATTCATGTATATATACATAGTCGTCTGCTATCGGTTTAAGAATCGCGACTCGATCCTTTTTGCCTATAAGTTCAATTAGTTTATGTAAAATTTTAATTTTGACAATTAAATTAATAATGAACAAGTGGCAGATTTAAGATTTATGAATGATTTTTTTAGATAAGGGCACGGCTGATGGCCAGGTTTATTAATGTGGCGAATAAGTGCCATAGGATGTCGAACTTTCAATCCTGTCGGACGGTGTTGTGCGGCCTGCAAAATCCGGCCGTGTTTAGACTGAGGAAGACGTGGGCTTACGTGAGGAAAAAGCACGCCTCCAAATACCAGTAAGTAGCTTTCAAATAACAAGATTCTAACTACATATTTCTCAAATTTCATGTTTTTGCATAGAGAGGTTCTTTATATTATTTATAACGATGTCTCGTAATTATGCAGTGTTTTCATTTCAAAAAGAAGTACCCTTAACCACTTCTTTAAAAAAAAAAGAAACACGTCAATCTAGATATACAGGAGGACGGAATCATATTTTTTAATTAACCTCAAAACTTTTTTTGGGATGTTATTGGATGCAGTTAGATCTGCAAGGTTAGAGTTGGGATTTAAAATGGCCAGGACAGTCTATTTTTCTTTACTTCATCGCCTTTTGGGGTTCAGCTAGTCAATATTTATTAAAATTGCCTTTTATACTTTAAAAAGTCCTCTTTATGTCTTTCAATAAAATAACAACAACAGAGCGAATCTTCAAACCAGACCAGAATTTACTTCCGTTCCCGTTTTATCGATACCAAAAAGTAAACTTACTCACAAATCATTTATATACAAGGAAAGAAAAATATTTAATCATTTTCCTGGGAATATTAGACGTACTGATACTTTTTAACAATTTAAAGGAAAATCTTAATAGAAACTCTTTTGTTGGTAGAATTTTTTAGTAACTTTATATGAGCCGCTCGGGAACAGAGTGGCCCAAGTGCAAAAAAGGAGTTTTGAGATAATTGACATTAAATTTTTTTATAAAAAGTCAAACGGAAATGTGCATCGTAAGATTTATTTATTATAAGTTTACATCTTTAATAATAATAATATGGCACATAACATTATATTAGAACAAAATAATTTAAAAAAACATTGTTTTTCTGTAAAAAAAAACAGTTGGGCCACTCTGCCCTTTAAAATTATAAAAAAAAAACAAATTATAGCACTTGAGCCTCAACGTCTTGTTCTTGTGTCGCAATATCTTCATCAACAGCATTCTCACTAATTATCAAATTATTATAAAATTCATGGGCGATTGGGGGTATTTAGCACAGAAGTCCTTGAAGGTCTTTATACTTCAATTTTTCGATAGGTCGTCCTCTGGGATACAAAACATCTAACTGGAAGGCATCCTGTCTCATCAGTTGAAGCTCTGTGCGTTTTTTAGTGACATTTACATTGTAGAAAAGAGCGGCATCATTATTATAATATTTGAAATAAATATTAAAAGGTTCCTCGGATTTAAACTTTAGCCACTGAATTTTTAGCCATTCGACTTTCACATTTTCTTTTCCTTTTTTTTGATTGGTTAAAAGTTTTTCCAAATTCACTGTACTTCTAAAGTCACCACTTGTCATTTTTACTACTTTAAATTTATTGGTCTTTTTGGCACTTAAAATTACTTTAATCCAATCATCTGGCAAAAAAATTTCTTGGAAGTAGCGTTTTTGCTTTTCAATCAGGCCAAAATCTTGGTCACATGGCAATTAGGAATGGCCGGACATAAGAAATTTGTGATCGATAACTTTTGGACTAAAGTTATCAGAATAAGTCATGTACGCACAAATTGCAGCCATTTTTATGTTTCTATTCTGGCCTCCGCACTGGTCGCTGTACATAATTAAATTGGGAGTTTGTACATAATTTTTGACATAATGCATGATACATGAGCCTATTTCTTGAGGTCCACGTGATGCAATTCCCTCATGCCAGAGGTACATGTGTGCCTGGTTTGCAGTTAGGTTATGGATACCTAAACAATATGTCTATAACTGCCTCTTGTAGTAGGCTACCCCTGTAGAAATATTAGGCGTAGGTAATGTCTTCATAAGATCAAATGCAATGGTCGTGGAATTTGGATCTTGTTTTGGATCTTCTCGCATTCCATTTCGAGCTGCTTCTGCCTTGCGTAAATAAAGTTCTTTTTCCATTTCCACTTTTCTTTTATCTTCGCCAGTTAAACTATTTATTTTTACCTTCATAGAATCACATTTTTTGCACGTGTTAGTTGCAGGATACCGGAAATGAAGATTAAACTCTTCGTTAAAAATTTTTGAAAACACAAATTTTGACACTTTCTGTTCACACTCATCACTTTGTAAATACAAATTGTATAATTTGCTTGTGTTTAAATCTGGTGAAAGATATTCCCGGTTTGGATTTTTAACCCTGCTGTAGTGCGATTTATACTTTGCAAATTTGTTGACAAAATGTTTAACATTATCAATATTCACCTCATTAGTTTTGTTTTTGGGGGGATGCTCACCTCTTCTATCTATAGGCGGTGTAGTATGCTCGCCACCCCTCGTTTTATTAATTAGAGCTCTGGTCAAGCGACCATCCGAAACCCTCAAAGCATTTAAAAAAAAAAGTTTACAGACAATAACTTCATCTCCAGTTTCTTTCGGCAGTTTATAAAAACGTGTCTTACTACGTTTGTTTGGAGCGTGAAACGACCCTTATTAGATACTGTTACTTGGCCATTGATATAAGATGTCTGTATATTGAAGTTTGATAAACTGTAAAAATTCTCGAAGATGCGTTTTCTCTCTTGGATAATTAGTAACAAGTGGCATTGTCTGGAACAATTGCATTCTCCGTTAAAAAAAGTTTTTTCTGCAACTTCGTTTTCCCTGTAGTTAAGGTAAGATTTTCCGGAGTTTCTTGCAACTTTACTTTTTTGTCTTTCTTTTTCTACTTTTTTTTTCCCTCGATATTGGCATTAGGTGCAATGTTCTGAATCGACTCTCCAGAATCACTTCCGGACTCGTCATCCGTTGGCGGGTGAAAATCCGAACCAGAGTCTATATCAAATTCACTGGGTTTATTTTTGAAGGTGGTAGACAATGGTACAGTGAAAACATCTTGTCGAACTGTTTACACTTGATAACGGTTGGAGATACTTACCAACCGAAACGTCGTGTTACATTAAATAAATAAGACAATGCAAGTTCGACAAGATGTTTTCAAATTCACTGGGTTCGGCTATGCTAGAAATATCTGACATTCTCCCCTGAAACAAATGAAAATTATCTTATAACTTATGGTTATAATTATTATGGTTACGATAAGCCGAAGCCAAGTCACTCCCTGTAATTTGTTTTTATTTTCAGGTTATGTTTTTTTAAAATATTATTCTTAGCTTATTACATGCATGCCATACGTAAACTTCATATTTCTAACTTACCTGTGCTAGCACATCAACAGATTTGCAAAAATTGTTATAATAAAATATTTATTTTCCGTTTACACTCGACAAAATAGAAAAACACTGACAATGAAAACGACAACTTTTGAAAACTCAAACTCGCCTAACTGCTCACTTAGGCCACTTTTCTGCTACATGTTATGTAAATCCAGTGTGCCGGCCCTAAGAGCGCCATCTAGTGAATATTAGAGAAAGGTCAATTGGGCCACTTTTAATTTGTAAATAATAATACGGTATCTACGAATACGGGCCTACCTGAAATATGTAATTTTTTCACTTGGGCCACTTGATTTTGAATATAATATAGCGCTTTTATTTTAAAATAAACTACTTAATAACTTCTTAAAAAGAAAACACGTCAATTTACATATAAAGAGGAACGTTTAATTTCATATTTGACAAAGTTTTATCAATCACCTACAGCTAACCTCATTTTTTTTTGGAAGTCAATTTAACTGGACAAATTTATATAGACCTCCTCGAAAAGACAATTTGTCCTACAATCGTCCAATCTTTGGAAAACCAAGTGGATAAAAACAGTTCAAACTTTGGACAGTTCGAGAGTGGCTTAATGAACAGTTTCTAGAGATGTGAATTGACAGGCGTGGTGCAATTAAATGGCTCGGACGGTCGCCAGACTTAATACCACTAGATTTTTGCCTCTTGGGGGCTTTTAATGTCAAATTACTTGTCGGATAAACACTTGCCAATGTGTGAACTGATTAAATTGTTTATTTTTTAAACAAACAACTTTTTACACCCTTACTGTTTGTAAGTCTATAAACTTATGTTATTTTACTAATTGTTAGAACTGTTCAATAAAATATTTCAAAAAGATGAGTTTTACAAGGTGCTAACTGACAGTTAAAACGATGTTTTGAAGTTCTACCCAAATTAGTGTTACTTTGAAAATAATATACCAATTTTTCCGATTTATTATTATGAATTTTATTATGGATTATTACTTATGGTAACTTTGGCATTCAATTTTTGAATTGGTTGACTACAGATACCATTACACCTTTATTATTGTAAGTTATTGTAAGTGCGCGAAATAGTGATCCTTTTTAAGTCTCCTTTTTTTTTTAATTCACTTGTAAAATCTTCTTGATCTCTTCCACTTATGCCTTGATGCAAAAGTACCATAAAAGGTTTTACCAAATTTTTTTTCCCCATGGAACGAAGATCTCTTTATATGCTTAAAATATTTTAATAAATGAGACTTTTTTAAAGATATCTAATCTGTATTCAAGCTACTAAATAAACACAAATAATTCACTAATTATCCTTATAAATGTATATTATTCAAATGTAGAGTATAAAGACTATGAATTTCATTAGCAAAAGCAAAAGATGTGATGCATTTCTGTAACTTATTAACTGTTTGCAAAAAACTAACATTTTTCAATTTTCATTACTTAGTCCTATATATTATTATTATAATGTAAATTAGTAAGATTTCTAAAACACGGTAAACACTGGACTATTAGTATTTTTTCTAAATAGTTTCAGTCTTTTTCATGGAGAGTATCATAAAGATCTTTTAATTTTTGGGGAATTTTCTTAGTAACACTGCCTAAAATTATATCAAATAATTCCTGGCCAAGCAATTAAAGGTTCCTCAACTACCTGTAAAAGAAGAATTCTTAATGCCATGAAGTGCCGAGTGCTTAAATTCTAAATGCCTCCAACCGGATTGCCAGGTATCGTCTGTTAAAACTCCATCATCCTCTAAAGCAGATTTTTCTATGTCTGGGATTGCCTAAAACATACTTACCATCGTTTTTTTTTTTTTTTTATTTTTTAGAGAGGTTAAAAAAATCTGCTAACAGACACCCCGGGCCGGCCCGGGGTAGTGTGGGGTTGAGGCCTTTTCCGACCCCGACCCACTAAAAACCATTCCTCTAAGTCAAAAATTCAGGGTAAAAGCACACTGGTTACATGCTTTGTCAATTTTATTCAGGGAAGCACACTGATACATGCTTGGTCAATTTTTCAAGGGAAAAAATAGCACACTGATACATGATTTGTCAATTTTTCAAGGGAAAAATAGCACACTGATACATGCTTGGTCAATTTTTCAAGGGAAAAATAGCACACTGATACATGCTTGGTCAATTTTTCAAGGGAAAAATAGCACACTGATACATGCTTGGTCAATTTTTCAAGGGAAAAATAGCACACTGATACATGCTTGGTCAATTTTTCAAGGGGAAAAAATAGCACACTGATACATGATTTGTCAATTTTTCAAGGGAAAAATAGCACACTGATACATGCTTGGTCAATTTTTCAAGGGGAAAAAATAGCACACTGATACATGATTTGTCAATTTTTCAAGGGAAAAATAGCACACTGATACATGCTTGGTCAATTTTTCAAGGGAAAAATAGCACACTGATACATGCTTGGTCAATTTTTCAAGGGGAAAAAATAGCACACTGATACATGATTTGTCAATTTTTCAAGGGAAAAATAGCACACTGATACATGCTTGGTCAATTTTTCAAGGGAAAAATAGCACACTGATACATGCTTGGTCAATTTTTCAAGGGGAAAATAGCACACTGTTACATGCTTGGTCAATTTTTCAAGGGGAAAATAGCACACTGTTACATGCTTGGTCAATTTTTCAAGGGAAAAATAGCACACTGATACATGCTTGGTCAATTTTTCAAGGGGAAAATAGCACACTGTTACATGCTTGGTCAATTTTTCAAGGGAAAAATAGCACACTGTTACATGCTTGGTCAATTTTTCAAGGGAAAAATAGCACACTGATACATGCTTGGTCAATTTTTCAAGGGAAAAATAGCACACTGATACATGCTTGGTCAATTTTTCAAGGGGAAAATAGCACACTGTTACATGCTTGGTCAATTTTTCAAGGGAAAAATAGCACACTGATACATGCTTGGTCAATTTTTCAAGGGAAAAATAGCACACTGATACATGCTTGGTCAATTTTTCAAGGGGAAAATAGCACACTGTTACATGCTTGGTCAATTTTTCAAGGGAAAAATAGCACACTGTTACATGCTTGGTCAATTTTTCAAGGGAAAAATAGCACACTGATACATGCTTGGTCAATTTTTCAAGGGAAAAATAGCACACTGATACATGCTTGGTCAATTTTTCAAGGGGAAAATAGCACACTGTTACATGCTTGGTCAATTTTTCAAGGGAAAAATAGCACACTGATACATGCTTGGTCAATTTTTCAAGGGAAAAATAGCACACTGATACATGCTTGGTCAATTTTTCAAGGGGAAAAAATAGCACACTGATACATGATTTGTCAATTTTTCAAGGGAAAAATAGCACACTGATACATGCTTGGTCAATTTTTCAAGGGAAAAATAGCACACTGATACATGCTTGGTCAATTTTTCAAGGGGAAAAAATAGCACACTGATACATGATTTGTCAATTTTTCAAGGGAAAAATAGCACACTGATACATGCTTGGTCAATTTTTCAAGGGGAAAAAATAGCACACTGATACATGATTTGTCAATTTTTCAAGGGAAAAATAGCACACTGATACATGCTTGGTCAATTTTTCAAGGGAAAAATAGCACACTGATACATGCTTGGTCAATTTTTCAAGGGGAAAATAGCACACTGTTACATGCTTGGTCAATTTTTCAAGGGAAAAATAGCACACTGATACATGCTTGGTCAATTTTTCAAGGGAAAAATAGCACACTGATACATGCTTGGTCAATTTTTCAAGGGGAAAATAGCACACTGTTACATGCTTGGTCAATTTTTCAAGGGAAAAATAGCACACTGTTACATGCTTGGTCAATTTTTCAAGGGAAAAATAGCACACTGATACATGCTTGGTCAATTTTTCAAGGGAAAAATAGCACACTGATACATGCTTGGTCAATTTTTCAAGGGGAAAATAGCACACTGTTACATGCTTGGTCAATTTTTCAAGGGAAAAATAGCACACTGATACATGCTTGGTCAATTTTTCAAGGGAAAAATAGCACACTGATACATGCTTGGTCAATTTTTCAAGGGGAAAAAATAGCACACTGATACATGATTTGTCAATTTTTCAAGGGAAAAATAGCACACTGATACATGCTTGGTCAATTTTTCAAGGGAAAAATAGCACACTGATACATGCTTGGTCAATTTTTCAAGGGGAAAAAATAGCACACTGATACATGATTTGTCAATTTTTCAAGGGAAAAATAGCACACTGATACATGCTTGGTCAATTTTTCAAGGGGAAAAAATAGCACACTGATACATGATTTGTCAATTTTTCAAGGGAAAAATAGCACACTGATACATGCTTGGTCAATTTTTCAAGGGGAAAAAATAGCACACTGATACATGATTTGTCAATTTTTCAAGGGAAAAATAGCACACTGATACATGCTTGGTCAATTTTTCAAGGGAAAAATAGCACACTGATACATGCTTGGTCAATTTTTCAAGGGAAAAAATAGCACACTGATACATGATTTGTCAATTTTTCAAGGGAAAAATAGCACACTGATACATGCTTGGTCAATTTTTCAAGGGAAAAATAGCACACTGTTACATGCTTGGTCAATTTTTCAAGGGAAAAATAGCACACTGATACATGCTTGGTCAATTTTTCAAGGGAAAAATAGCACACTGATACATGCTTGGTCAATTTTTCAAGGGGAAAATAGCACACTGTTACATGCTTGGTCAATTTTTCAAGGGAAAAATAGCACACTGATACATGCTTGGTCAATTTTTCAAGGGAAAAATAGCACACTGATACATGCTTGGTCAATTTTTCAAGGGGAAAAAATAGCACACTGATACATGATTTGTCAATTTTTCAAGGGAAAAATAGCACACTGATACATGCTTGGTCAATTTTTCAAGGGAAAAATAGCACACTGATACATGCTTGGTCAATTTTTCAAGGGGAAAAAATAGCACACTGATACATGATTTGTCAATTTTTCAAGGGAAAAATAGCACACTGATACATGCTTGGTCAATTTTTCAAGGGGAAAAAATAGCACACTGATACATGATTTGTCAATTTTTCAAGGGAAAAATAGCACACTGATACATGCTTGGTCAATTTTTCAAGGGGAAAAAATAGCACACTGATACATGATTTGTCAATTTTTCAAGGGAAAAATAGCACACTGATACATGCTTGGTCAATTTTTCAAGGGAAAAATAGCACACTGATACATGCTTGGTCAATTTTTCAAGGGAAAAAATAGCACACTGATACATGATTTGTCAATTTTTCAAGGGAAAAATAGCACACTGATACATGCTTGGTCAATTTTTCAAGGGAAAAATAGCACACTGATACATGCTTGGTCAATTTTTCAAGGGAAAAATAGCACACTGATACATGCTTGGTCAATTTTTCAAGGGAAAAAATAGCACACTGATACATGATTTGTCAATTTTTCAAGGGAAAAATAGCACACTGATACATGCTTGGTCAATTTTTCAAGGGAAAAATAGCACACTGATACATGCTTGGTCAATTTTTCAAGGGAAAAATAGCACACTGATACATGCTTGGTCAATTTTTCAAGGGAAAAAATAGCACACTGATACATGCTTGGTCAATTTTTCAAGGGAAAAATAGCACACTGATACATGCTTGGTCAATTTTTCAAGGGGAAAAAATAGCACACTGATACATGATTTGTCAATTTTTCAAGGGAAAAATAGCACACTGATACATGCTTGGTCAATTTTTCAAGGGAAAAATAGCACACTGATACATGCTTGGTCAATTTTTCAAGGGGAAAAAATAGCACACTGATACATGATTTGTCAATTTTTCAAGGGAAAAATAGCACACTGATACATGCTTGGTCAATTTTTCAAGGGGAAAAAATAGCACACTGATACATGATTTGTCAATTTTTCAAGGGAAAAATAGCACACTGATACATGCTTGGTCAATTTTTCAAGGGAAAAATAGCACACTGATACATGCTTGGTCAATTTTTCAAGGGGAAAAAATAGCACACTGATACATGATTTGTCAATTTTTCAAGGGAAAAATAGCACACTGATACATGCTTGGTCAATTTTTCAAGGGGAAAAAATAGCACACTGATACATGATTTGTCAATTTTTCAAGGGAAAAATAGCACACTGATACATGCTTGGTCAATTTTTCAAGGGAAAAATAGCACACTGATACATGCTTGGTCAATTTTTCAAGGGGAAAAAATAGCACGATACATGATTTGTCAATTTTTCAAGGGAAAAATAGCACACTGATACATGCTTGGTCAATTTTTCAAGGGAAAAATAGCACACTGTTACATGCTTGGTCAATTTTTCAAGGGAAAAATAGCACACTGTTACATGCTTGGTCAATTTTTCAAGGGAAAAATAGCACACTGATACATGCTTGGTCAATTTTTCAAGGGAAAAATAGCACACTGATACATGCTTGGTCAATTTTTCAAGGGGAAAATAGCACACTGTTACATGCTTGGTCAATTTTTCAAGGGAAAAATAGCACACTGATACATGCTTGGTCAATTTTTCAAGGGGAAAAAATAGCACACTGATACATGATTTGTCAATTTTTCAAGGGAAAAATAGCACACTGATACATGCTTGGTCAATTTTTCAAGGGGAAAAAATAGCACACTGATACATGATTTGTCAATTTTTCAAGGGAAAAATAGCACACTGATACATGCTTGGTCAATTTTTCAAGGGAAAAATAGCACACTGATACATGCTTGGTCAATTTTTCAAGGGGAAAAAATAGCACACTGATACATGATTTGTCAATTTTTCAAGGGAAAAATAGCACACTGATACATGCTTGGTCAATTTTTCAAGGGAAAAATAGCACACTGATACATGCTTGGTCAATTTTTCAAGGGGAAAAAATAGCACACTGATACATGATTTGTCAATTTTTCAAGGGAAAAATAGCACACTGATACATGCTTGGTCAATTTTTCAAGGGGAAAAAATAGCACACTGATACATGATTTGTCAATTTTTCAAGGGAAAAATAGCACACTGATACATGCTTGGTCAATTTTTCAAGGGAAAAATAGCACACTGATACATGCTTGGTCAATTTTTCAAGGGGAAAAAATAGCACACTGATACATGATTTGTCAATTTTTCAAGGGAAAAATAGCACACTGATACATGCTTGGTCAATTTTTCAAGGGGAAAAAATAGCACACTGATACATGATTTGTCAATTTTTCAAGGGAAAAATAGCACACTGATACATGCTTGGTCAATTTTTCAAGGGAAAAATAGCACACTGATACATGCTTGGTCAATTTTTCAAGGGAAAAATAGCACACTGTTACATGCTTGGTCAATTTTTCAAGGGAAAAATAGCACACTGTTACATGCTTGGTCAATTTTTCAAGGGAAAAATAGCACACTGATACATGATTTGTCAATTTTATTCAGGAAAGCACACTGATACATGCTTGGTCAATTTTTCAAGGGAAAAGTAGCACACTGATACATGCTTTGTCAATTTTTCAAGGGAAAAAATAGCACGCTGATACATGATTTGTCAATTTTTCAAGGAAATAATAGCACACTGGTTACATGCTTTGTCAATATTATTAGTTAAGTCGAGTCAAGTCACGTCAAGGTATAATTTTTTTTAATAAGATAAATAAACCGAAAAATTACCTCTTAAAATCTAAAAAGGACGCTTTAAAATTACAAAAATTAACGTTTGAGACGAAATTGATACATCACAAATGTCTTTCCTGCTTATCTACGATTGGATATTAATTTATTTAGATACCATTTAATTAAAGTTATAAAAACCCCTGTTTCAAATTATATTATCAAGAGAAAGCAATTTTTTAAATAAGGAAATTTAACGCATAAATTTCCTATAGAAATCCCCCAAGATTTTAATAAATTCTAAATCCCCTTTTTGATAAAATTAGTTTGAAGTGCAAATTTAGCGAATAAATTTGCCAATAACTATTTTGTTTGTTGTTTTTTTAGAACCCCTCATAATAATGTTTGACTATCATGATCTTTATGTTAGATTTACTTAATAAGAGAGATAAACTTTAATAAAGAGGAAATTTAACGCATAAATTTCCTGTATAGAAAACCCCCCAAGATTTTAATAAATTCTAAATCCCCTTTTTGATAAAATTAGTTTAAACTGCAAATTTAGCGAATAAATTTGCCAATAAGTATTTTGTTTGCTGTTTTTTTAGAACCCCTCATAATAATGTTTGACTATCATAATCTTTATTAGATTTACCTAATAAGAGAGATAAATTTTAGTAAAGAGGAAATTTAACGCATAAATTTCCTGTATAGAAAACCCCTTCAAGATTTTAATAAATTCTAAGTCCCCTTTTTATAAGATTAGTTTGAAGTGCAAATTTAGCGAATAAATTTGCCAATTAATATTTAGTTTATTTAGAACCCCTCATAAAAATGTTTGACTATCATGATCTTTATCAGATTTATCTAATAAGAGAGATTAATTTTAATAAAGAGGAAATTTAACGCATAAATTTCCTGTATAGAAAACCCCTTCAAGATTTTAATAAATTCTAAGTCCCCTTTTCATAATATTAGTTCGAAGTGCAAATTTAGCGAATAAATTTGCCAATTAATATTTAGTTTATTTAGAA
The DNA here is from genome assembly GCF_022605725.1 of Anthonomus grandis grandis. Classification (NCBI taxonomy): domain Eukaryota; kingdom Metazoa; phylum Arthropoda; class Insecta; order Coleoptera; family Curculionidae; genus Anthonomus; species Anthonomus grandis. The sequence continues at coordinate 2,212,586 of NC_065559.1, forward strand.
CCCCTCATAAAAATGTTTGACTATCATGATCTTTATCAGATTTATCTAATAAGAGAGATTAATTTTAATAAAGAGGAAATTTAACGCATAAATTTCCTATATAGGAAACCCCTTAAGATTTTAATAAATTCTAAATCCCCTTTAAAGAATTAATTTAAAGTGCAAATTTAGCGAATAAATTTGCCAATAACTATTTTGTTTGTCGTTTTTTTAGAACCCCTCATAATAATGTTTGACTTTCATGATCTTTATGTTAGATTTACTTAATAAGAGAGATAAATTTTAATAAAGAGGAAATTAACGAATAAATTTCCCATGTTCCTTCAAAAGTGTCGAAACATAACATCATAAAAGAAAAAAAGGGATGAAAGCACCAGGTCGAGGGTTTTGGCAGCAAGCCCCTTGTTACAGAGCAATTACAACGTACCGGAGTACCTAAACGAGGGCTCAACACCCCTTAAGTCTTTTTAGTTACACCGAGTCCAAGGTGTATACCCCGGATTTGAATAAAATTGCCACGAGTACCGTGGATATTTACCAAATACAAACGGAATATTCATCAGACATGGGTGAACGTATGAGGTTATGCTTCTGTTTTGTTTAAGTGTGAATTTAACCGAATAAATTCACCGGAATATTTTGAAAAGTGAATAAGAGCATTTTTATTTATTTGTTGATCCCCTTATTAGTTTTGTTTAAATGCGAATTTAGCGAATAAATTCACATGAAACTTTTAAGAAAAAAAATTATTATTATTATTAACGTTTTTTAAAGAAATTGTAAAAGGTGGAAATTTAACGAATAAATTTCCCTAAGTCTTCAGAAAAATATTAGAATTTATTAAAATCCGTATTTGTATTATAACCCCTTAGTGATTTTATGTATATGTGAATTTAGCGAATAAATTCACCGGAATATTTTAAAAAGTGAATGTGAGAATTTTTATTTATATGTTGATCCCCTTATTAGTTTTATTTAAATGTGAATTTAACGAATAAATTCACATGAAACTTTTAAGAAAAAAATTGATTATTATTATTAAAGTTTTTTAAAGAAAATGTTTTACTATTGTAAAAAGTGGAAATTTAACGAAAAGTTTTCAGAAAAATAATTAGAATTTATTAAAATCTGTATTTTTATTATAACCCCTTAGTGATTTCGTGTAAATGTGAATTTAGCGAATAAATTCACATAATTTTTATTTCTTCGTGCAAACCAAGGCGAAACCAATATCCAATCGTAAATAAACACTAACAAGAACTATCCAGAATTGGATAAGCATTAATAAAAATAAAATAGTAATTCACATCTTAAAATTTTAATCGATTTTATTGATACTAGAATTGTTTTGTTCTTTAAATGTGAATTTAGCGAATAAATCCACAAGAAACTTTTGAGACAAAAATGTTTGACTCTTTTAAAAGGTAGAAATTTAGCGAATAAATTTCCATTATTCACAAGTTAGTTTTCAGAAAATTTTGAAACAATATTGGAATTTATGAAAAACCATACTTGTATTCAAAAATTGCTACTAATAAAATACGAATTTTCGCTTCTGAGTTAAGCATCCATAATTCCAAATAAATTGCATGCAATTGTAAAAAAAATCAGTACTTACCTTCTACTCCAACTTAACAGGAACCACACACTCACAAAACACTGACACTGCACCACTAAATCACAAATGTATTTCCTGCTTATCTACGATTGGATATTAATTTATTTAGATACCATTTAATTTAAGTTATAAAAACCCCTGTTTTAATTATATTATCAAGAGAAAGCAATTTAAATAAGGAAATTTAACGCATAAATTTCCTATAGAAAACCCCTTAAGATTTTAATAATGTCTAAATTCCCTTTTTGATAAAATTAGTTCGAAGTGCAAATTTAGCGAATAAATTTGCCAATAACTATTTTGTTTGCTGTTTTTTTAGAACCCCTCAAAATAATGTTTGGCTATCATGATCTTTATGTCAGATTTACTTAATAAGAGAGACAAATTTTAATAAAGAGGAAATTTAACGCATAATTTTCCTATATAGGAAACCCCCCAAGATTTTAATAAATTCTAAATTCCCTTTTTGATAAAATTAGTTTAAAGTGCAAATTTAGCGAATAAATTTGCCAATAACTATTTTGTTTGCTGTTTTTTTAAAACCCCTCACAATAATGTTTGACTATCATAATCTTTATTAGATTTACCTAATAAGAGAGATAAATTTTAATAAAGAGGAAATTTAACGCATAAATTTCCTGTATAGAAAACCCCTTCAAGATTTTAATAAATCCTAAAGCCCCTTTTTATAAAATTAGTTTAAAGTGCAAATTTAGCGAATAAATTTGCCAATAAATGTTTTGTTTGCTGTTTTTTTAGAACCCCTCATAAAAATGTTTGACTATCATGATCTTTATCAGATTTACCTAATAAGAGAGATAAATTTTAATAATGAGGAAATTTAACGCATAAATTTCCTATATAGGAAACCCCCCAAAATGTTCATAAATTCTAAAGCCCCTTATATGAGAATTTTTATTTATACGTTGATCCCCTTATTAGTTTTATTTAAATGCGAATTTAGCGAATAAATTCACGTAATTTTATTTCTTCGTGCAAACTAAGGCGAATCCAATATCCAATCGTAAATAAACACTAACAAGAATTATCCAGAATTGGCTAAATATAGCCACATAATCAAATTATACCATATAATTGCATTCATAAAAATAAAATAGTAATTTAAATTTAAAACGTTAAAATTTCAGTTGCTCTTTTTATTACTAGAATTGTTTTGTTCTTTAAACGTGAATTTAGCGAATAAATTCACAAAAATCTTTGACTCTTTTAAAAGGTAGAAATTTAACGAATAAATTTCCATAAAACAAGTTAGTTTCCAGAAATGAAAAACCGTACATGTATTACGACCTATTAGTCGTTACATGTTAATGTGAATTTAGCGAATAAATCCACAATAAATTTATTATTAAAAATTATATTTCTATTGTCATGTAAAGTTAGCGAATAACTTTACTCAAGAATTGCTACTTCCGAGTTAAGCATTCATAATTCAAAATAAATTGCATGCAATTGTAAAAAAAATCAGTACTTACCTTTCAGTACTCCAACTTTACAGGAACCACACACTCACTGTACCACTATAGGAACCACAAAGGAAACACTTTATTCCAACCTACTTCTTTCTATGCCGGAACAAGACTGACTGAAGTACCTTTCAAGTGAAGCGAAATTTTCGCCGGTCCGAGTACCCCCCCACCCCCGAAACACTCCACGTTGTCAGTAGAGGGGATGCGCGCGTCTTTACTTTCACTTTTCGTGCGTATTATAAGTCCAGACTTCTTAGTCCAGTAAAATTAAAAATTAAATTCGAATACACGATGTTTTAACTCAGTTTAATAAACTACCATCCCGAGATGCTAAATCCGAGTTTTCCAACTGCCTGTCGCCCACATTTTAGTTGGAAAACTCGGATTTAGTATATCGGGACAAAGGTTTACTGGACTGCATCAAAAATGGCCTGTCCGAATTATTTGGTATCATTTTATATCTAAAGTTACTGGACTACTGGCGTACTACTATGAGGAAGACTCGGATTAAGGGGGCTCCAGGGTTTGTATTTTTCATGTCTTTCGGATTTTTAGGACTATTTTTCTATTTTCCAGGGAGTTGAAGTTATTTTTCATCTTATATGATATTTTGATGATCCTTTATCTAGTTGAAGCTATTTTTCCTGTTTACTGGTCTTTTCTTCAGTCTTCCAGGCATTTGAACTGCCTGGAAAATAGAAAAATAGTCCTAAAAATCCGAATGACATGAAAAATAATTAAAAATTACTTGAAATATGGAAGAATGCAAAAGGGGTTCTCACAAGACCCGAGATATTTGAGAAATAACCTCCACTGCATGTGAGATGTATGACTCTGATAATGACCTGAGATAACGACCTCAAGTGCCTGGAAGAAAGAAGAATAGTCCTAAGAGTCTAAAAACCATGATGAAACATTTCTTCAAGTACCTGTCAGATCTTAACAAATGACTTCAAATACCTGGAAGTACACAAAAGGGGTCTTGTGAAGATGAAAAATAACTTCAACTGTCTGTAAATATTTAAAAAATGCCTCTGAAAGTCTGAAAGTAATCAGTCAAAAACGCCGCCTTGTGTACCTAAAAATTGCGTCAATAGCAAATGGAAAAACGCCTGCTAGAGCTCATAGAATGGCCTCATCAAGATCAATTGGTTGTCTGAAGTATTACAGTAAAATCATCACACAGTCAAACGCCTTGGCACACTCCTAAAACGACAGTCATCTTATGTAAGCGTTCTAAGATGTCCCACGCAATAATTCACATATTTATAATAGAAAAATGAGTTTGCTCTTACAGGGGATTTTTCGTTAATCTAAATTGATAAAATCGCGATTTCTTTACGGGTCAAAGAGACCCATCTACAAGCAATTGCTAATCAAATTAATAACGTAACAAGCGTGGCCTGCACGATCTCCTCGTTTTAAAATCATTAGACTTTTTCTTCGGGGTTTACCTAAAATAATTAGTTTATACTACTCCAATTGAAAATGTTAAAGAGTTAGGAAATAGGCAAGTTGCGCAACAATTCGAAACAATCAATGGTTTGTTAGGGTAGGTGCTTGCATCGAAGTTGGAGGGCAACACTTTCAACAACTTTTATAACCTCTACTCCTATTTTGTGTCATGTTAATCACTTTTCCCTTTTGCCAAAACCTTAAGAATTAAATTCGTTGTTTTCATTGTTGTATTTAAAAACTCAAAATGTAATGAGGCGGCGCCCTCTACCAGCGACATCAAAACTATCAAAAAATTTAAATTTAACACTTTAGAGAACCTAGTGCTCATACTTAATTTTATATGGTTATTCACTTCTAAATTATTTATAAAAATTGTAAATGAAATTAGAATTTCAACGCCCTGTATCTTCGCAGTGAAGCATTTTCGGACCTAGGTTTATGACAGTTTTTTTTTGATATTTTGACCCAAGGAATACGCCCTTTAATTTTCGTGTAATATTAATGGCCCACCCTGTATACTTGGAGACACATCACACTATGATAATCCATCAATATCAGCAATCAAATTGGCAACATCTGCAGATTTGTGAGATTCGTTACAAAAAACGCAAGTGACATTTTCACTATTGCGTATGCTTATAATAGATATTGAACGCACTTATCGCATGCCAATTAAAAATCAAATACTATCACTAGACTCGTATATTCGCGAACTGTAAATAGTTAAATTTTCATCTTTGTATTAGTAAATTTAACTATCTAAAAAACGCCAGAAACTACGTAGCATAAAATGTACGGACATGAATATGGAATTTAACTATTTAGTGAATAAAACCTGAAGTTTTTTAATAAAACAATTGTATTTTGCAGGGCCTTTGAATTTCTCTGCCGTCTTTACCGAGACCCTAGGATGCCGTCGTTCCAGAGGTCATTTTTTCTACTGTCGCAGCGGCCACCGTTCCTACCCTACATCGGACACCTCATCGCGAAATTACTCGATAAAGTTCCGGAGTATAAAATCAGAACCTTCGGTCCCTCTAGGCAGCTAAGCTTTTGTAAGCAATATTTAAGACACAACAGATCAATGAGTTACTTATTTTATTGGGTATTACGTCACTTATAGCAAAAATCAATTTAGAAATTACTATGTCACACTCAAAAATTGAAAAGAAGAAGGAAATAAACTTATTCGCGTATTTAAAAGAAATATGAACTCAAATCTATAATGATACCGTTGGATATACTTAATTTAGTTTAAGTTCAATAAATTCAAAATACAATAATTTAATTTTTTCCTCCTATTTCAGGCAAATTTTGAAACTTGGCAACACTGTCAAAAAAAACTTTAAAAATATTGATGAAGTTCTGTGAAAACCGCACATTGTTGTCATTTTTCGTTCTCGACTTATAAGCAGTTAAAATGTGTCTGTATAGATTTGAGTTCATATTTCTATTAAAAACGCGAATAAGTCTATTTTCTTCTTCTTTTCAATTTTTGAGCGTGTGATTAAACTGCGTAATTTCTAAACTGATTTTTGCTATAAGTGACGTAATACCCAATAAAACAAGTAACTCATTATGAATTCGTCACAACAATACGGATTTTACTTACAACAGTTCAAATTGTACGTAAGTATGTTTTTAGGTACGACCAAATCGTTTAGGTCTTGCAGCACATTAAAAAGCCGAAAAGTAGAGCCGCAGCTCAATTTATTTTCGAAGATATTCAGCGCTTTTGTCAACCCTACGGCCCATGCCGGGGATGGCGATAGGGCAAAGGCAAAACCTCAGAAAACCAAGAAGAAAACGAGTAAAACCCCAAAATTTCGGGGGTTATACGAGTACTTTAAACCTCTAAGTCGAATCGAAGATAACCGAAAGGCGGCTCTGCAAGAGGTGACGGAAATGTTGGAAAAATGTCAATTAGGGGCGCTGAATTATACTTTTACCGGTAACGACGTAGCTAGGAACTATTTGCTTAAAGCCAGACACCGAGAGGAAGAAGAGAACTTTTTTATATCGCTCGGTTTGGAATCGTCCCGATTTAGTAATAATAATGCAAGTGCTAATAAAAATGACTAAGTATAAAAAGGGTCTTATTATCTTTTAGGGGTAAGAGAGAAAAACTAAGAACTGTAGAATTGAACTCTATTTATTAGCATAAAAAAAAATAACGTTTTTTCCCTTTAAGCTTACATATGCGTTAAAAGAAACAACGACAACAAAATAAATAAGGTAGGAAAGGGTAATAAAGCCCACATTTTAAAATCATTGGGGTTAATGTATCGAATTTGCCTTGTCTTTACGTCAGATTAAATCCAACTGCCAAAGAGCAAAAGCACTATAGTGTGTGTATATTTTTTAAATAATATGTACTTTAATGGTGCTATTCATTCTAATACTTGCGAATTATTTTAAATTAGATAAAAAAAAAACGTCTGTCATAAAGTGATTTTTACTGGGGGACTTTAATATAAAGTTTCTACAGCCATCAACTGAGGAGTGTTTATTCAAAAAAGGACATGTCCACATTTTATAATTTTGAGAAAAACGAAAAAAACATTTCAGAATGAGACCTTTAGAGCTAAAATATTAAATTCAATAAATTATAATTCTTTGATTCCCTAAAAGCATATTTCCAAAAGATGTTTTGAATACTTCTTTTTTTTTTAAGAGAAAAATCAAAAATAATTTTGGACATGTCTTGTTTTGAATGAACTAAATGTTTATGTCCCATTTTGTTTGAACTTTAAATTATTAATTTAGGTTTTTACGTGTTTACAAAGTATAAATAAATTTTAGGCACTGTTTTTATTCATAAACTTTTATTTAAATGAAAAATACAACATATTTTTTCAAATATGTATGTCATTGTCAGGTTCTAAGCAGTCGCACTCTTCTGCTTCATTTTCACCTTCTTCAGCTGCTGCGTCCTCGGTTGCACATTCTTCAACAATTTTTAAAAACAAATTTAACTCGGGTATAGTTTGCCACTTTAGTTCTTCATTATTAAATTGTTTTTCAAGAAGCGTCTTCATATTAAGTTTTTTATCGTTTGAAACTGAATTTTCTAATTTTTTTCCTTTTAGTTTTGTGATTCTTCCCGTCTGTGTTTTTTTCAACAAGGTCCTGTAAGAATTCGACATGTCCTCGTATCTAAAAAATGAAGATCCTGATCCAGATCCTTTTATTGTAAATTGGTTGTTTCTTAATGGAAACTTCTTGATTGAAATCTTTTTAAAATCTTTTCTTGATTCTAAGATTTGTCATTAACTTTGCTTTGTTTTCACGTTTTTGTTTTCTGGCATTTTTCAAATTTAGGCAAGTCCCACAGACATCGGATGCCGGCGACGAAAACCCAATGTTAAATTCAAAATAGAAAATTCTTTTAAACATTGATTTTGTCACATGGAAATTGGTATGTTTATCGTTGAACATTTTCCATAGCTTGTTCAAGTTTAGTTCACAAGACAGGTAAACACTTACTGCGGTTGTAATGGCTTTCAGTGGCTGGCAAATTATTTAAAAAATCACGAATTTTTTGCTTCTTGTCCAAATTTTTGTTGCCATAACGGTCACCACACCCCGATTCTCTTTAGGAACGTTTCCGTCTTGTACGGTTTTTATTAAAGTCTGTATTCGGTTCTTTGAAACACTAAAGGCTAAAGCAAAAACTGCCTACAAACGGGCACCATCAAAAATTGCTCTCCTTGTCGAATTCGAAAGAAATAAGAAGCAATCATACTTTGGCCTTTCTTTTTGCTTCGTTTACACCATCCCTAGGTCTCTTCCTTTTCGGCGGACAAACAGACAGAAGACGACATCATTTCTGATCTTGTAATATTTTATTTGGTGCCTGGAAAAACTTTTGTCTTGCTCTCAAAATATCAGATTTTTTCACTAAGGCACATTTCAAGGAATTGGTGTTATGTTCACACGGTCTTACAAAATTTCTTAACGTAGGATATGGATCAGAATACCTAGAACAAAAGAAAAAGATAGGTACGCACAATCGATGCGGTAGCACGATCTACGTTATAATGCACGTACGAGTAAGAAACAAAATATTACCTCTATCGTTTTAAAATATCCACTTTTGGAACTTAAGGCTTCCTTTTTCTACTGCCAACATTAATATTTCCCACTCTCCATATTAACTACCGAAACTTTTCAAAACGCCCACAACAAACTTAAAATTTTTTAAAACGCCGATAAACAAACGCCACACGGCTAAAAACTACAGCGAAACAATTAAACAACTAAAGCAAACAACGATTAAAAGTTGGTGTAATTGAATGGTCATAACGGAAATAGCAGAAAGCGGGCACAAAATGGACATGTCTGATTTTGGATAAAATCGGTGTTTGCCCATAAGAAATAATAGTGGACTTGTCCGATTTTAAATAAAACAGATTTAACTTTCATGTGAGGCGGACATGTCTAGTTTTGATCGAACACAACACCTTCATATGGGAATTTAACGGGGAAATGTATTTTTTTTAAACGATTTGAAGGGGTTAGTCGATAGGAATGATAGAAAAATCAGTATAAAACGTATTTTTAACTTTTGTGGATATGTCCCTTTTTGAAATAACACCTCTCAAGTGTATTAAATAAATTTATTCAGTTACTCAATGCATTTATTTTTATGCAAAATATTCCAAAACCCACTCGATATTGTTTTCATAATAATTCAAATACTCTTTTAGATCTAATCAATACTAGCAAGGATTTAAAAGTTATTAATAATGACTCAATTCACATTTCTGCAATTTTACAAATCAAAATTAATACAAATGAATCTAGTATATCAAATTTTGAAATTATGATAATGTTAATCGCCTTGAGTTTGAATAGGCCGCCATTAAACTACCGTGGAATTCTATATGTCTATCCAATAGTATTAATAATAAACTTGACGCTTTTTATGCAAACATTAAGTACTTAATTGACAAATTTGCGCCAGTTCAGCTTAAAAAAAATCAATTTTTGCCTTGGATCACTGATAATATAAAATTATTAATTAAATAAAATATTTAAAACATAAAATGCTGCCATAATACCTGAAAAAAACTCATATTTTAGAAACCTATCAACAAAGACCCGTAAAATCTTTTGGTTCACTGTCAAGAAGTTAAATCTTTTACATAACACAGATTCTGAAATAACTCATAATTTGGCTGACTGAATTGCTTAATAAATATTTTGCAAGTTGTAGCAATTTGACTGATAGATACTACACCAAGGGAGCAGACTTTGAATTACAATAATAATACTTTCTAATAGTTTATCCAATAAACTCTATTAGTACTGGCTCTGATTTAATTTTATGTTCGCCATTTTTCCTTAGACCCCTGTTGAATATCATGAATTCCTGCATAATACAAAATAACTTGACTGAAATTTGGAAAAATGCTTTTATTAAACTTTTACTCAGAATATCTAAAATTTTGGAAAAACATATTTATAGTAAGATAATTCAGTTTTGTAATAAAAATAATATAATTCCTGATTGTCAATCCGGATTTAGAGAACGATTAGTACTACATATTATCTAATTAACTTAGTTAATGATAAAATAAATAAATAACTGGTTTGTACTTTCTTGATTTCAGCAAAGCGTTTGATACTATTAGCCGCCCTGCGTTGCTTGCTAAACTTCACTATTATGGTTTTTCAAATACTTCTATTTCTTTTTTAAGAAATCATATCTCAGTAATGACTGTGTGAAAACGGGACAACATCTTTACATTTCAAAATCTAACTATATTCTAATTAAAACTGGAGTTCCATAAGGGTCTATTCTCGGGACTTAAAATTTTTGTAATTTTTAGATTTTGAGTATTTTCTAAAATTGTTAATAACTTTTTTACTATTAGAGATAGAAACATGAAACAAAAACTGGTATATACACCCAGATCCAGAGTACATTTTTGACTAGAACTAATTTTTTTGAGAATTCAATAGTTTTTCAGCAAAATGAAAATTTCACATTTTTGTTATTTTTAGGTTTTTGGGTATTTTACAAAAGTGTTAATAACTTTTTCACTATTAGAGATAGAAACATGAATCGAAAACTGGTATATACACCCATATGAATAGAACATTTCCGATTAGAATTTAAAAAATGGAGAAACCAACAGTCTTCGCGAAAAATGAAAATGTAATTTTTAAGATTTGATTATTTTCCAAAATTCTTAATAACTTTCATATATTTATTTCTTCATGTCTTATTCAACCCTTAATAAATAAGCAAAATATTCTTCTTAAATGGGCCTTATTACCCTGTCCTACCTTAATAACAATACTGCTTTGACCCTTAAATTATGCCACAACATTTTAAAGAATTTCTAAATCACAATGTCGGATTTCCGGGTGTTTTTTCTAAAATCAAATACATAACAATAAGCCAAAATCGAGAGTAGTGAATTTAAACTGAAACACTCACCCTAAGTTTCATTTCTATCCGATCTATTTCGCCTCCCATCGAATCGACTATATTTTCCCCGTGTTTAAGCATGAACTCCTCAAACTGATCGATATTTTCCAGTTTCTTTACCTCCTAAAAATTAAATCAACCTTAATGAAGTTTGCATTAAAAAAAACCCTTTGGAACGTACCTCAAGCAACTCGTTAAGATCCTGTTTATCCAAATAGGACCTCGTTAGTTCCCTACCATCAAAATCTAACTCGGCTTTGTATCTGACTAGATAATTACCCATGTCTATACCTTTCACGTCATGAATCGCTCTAATCATCACGTCTTTTTCTAATTCCGCATTAATTCGTTCTAGGTTTTCTTCTGGTATTGACCTTTATACACAACAAATATCAATAAAATGCCAATAAATTCGGTTTTAGAGCAACTGTAAGGTTGCAATTATGAAGTGATATACACAGAAAGTTATATGTTAACCAGTAGTTTTCTTGCACACCCAGTATTTCTGTTAATTACTTAATTTTAAGTCACTAAAAGACATAAGAAATTAATTCGATATTATTTTGGATTGGAATACAATGAGGTACTTCTAAGTGCTAAACCTAACTTCAAGTGACTCAAAAAAAAAAGGGAAAAATAAATCTAAAAGCCTGGAAAATATAAAAATTATTTAACATTGGAATTAAATAAATTTTGGGTGTCTTTGACTTATAACTCGTGTTTTAATGAACCGAAATACTTCATTTTTTCGTAAGAATAATACTGGGACATTTTTTAACGTCTCTACGAAATTTCATTCAAATCCCATTATTAATAAATTGTTTATTCCAGTTTTTGTAGGTGGCGTCCCAGTACAGCAATACTTGAAAAAATGTTTTTAAGTTCACTGGCTTATAACACGCGTTTTAGTGCTTTGCTTTACTTGATTTTGGTCTTAAATTAATATTAGAACCTTTTTTAACATTTCCACGAAATTTCATTCAAATCCCTTTAATAATAAATTTTTTATTCCAGTTTTTGTAGGTGGCGTCCCAGTATAGCAAAACCTGAAAAATTGTTTTAGGTTCACTGGCCTATAATACGCGTTTTAGTGCTCCGATTTACTTGATTTTGGTCTTAAATTGATACTGGAACCTTTCTTAACATTTCCATCAAATTTCATTCAAATCCCTTTAATAATAATTTTTTTATTCCAGTTTTTGTAGGTGGCGTCCCAGTATAGCAATACTTGGAAAAATGTTTTAAGTTTAATGGCCTATAACACGCGTTTTAGTACTCCGATTTACTTGATTTTGGTCTTAAATTAATACTGGAACCTTTTTTAACATTTCCACGAAATTTCATTCAAATCCCTTTAATAATAATTTCTTTATTCAAGTTTTTGTAGGTGGCGTCCCAGTATAGCAGAACTAGAAAAATTGCTTTAGATTCACTGGCCTATAATACGCGTTTTAGTGCTCCGATTTACTTGATTTTGGTCTTAAATTAATATTAGAACCTTTTTTAACATTTACACGAAATTTCATTCAAATCCCTTTAATAATAAATGTTTTATTCAAGTTTTTGTAGATGGCGTCCCAGTATAGCAATACTTGGAAAAATCTTTTAAGTTCAATGGCCTATAACACGCGTTTTAGTGCTTTGATTTACTTGATTTTGGTCTTAAATTAATACTGGAACCTTTTTTAACATTTACCACGAAATTTCATTCAAATCCCTTTAATAATAAATGTTTTATTCAAGTTTTTGTAGATGGCGTCCCAGTATAGCAATACTTGAAAAAATGTTTTTAAGTTCAATGCCTATAACATGCGTTTTAGTGCTCCGATTTACTTGATTTTGGTCTTAAATTGATACTGGAACATTTCTTAACATTTCCATCAAATTTCATTCAAATCCCTTTAATAATAATTTCTTTATTCAAGTTTTTGTAGGTGGCGTCCCAGTATAGCAGAACTAAAAAAATTGCTTTAGATTCACTGGCCTATAATACGCGTTTTAGTGCTCCGATTTACTTGATTTTGGTCTTAAATTGATACTGGAACCTTTCTTAACATTTCCATTAAATTTCATTCAAATCCCTTTAATAATAAATGTTTTATTCAAGTTTTTGTAGATAGCCTCCCAGTATAGCAATACTTGGAAAAATGTTTTAAGTTCAATGGCCTATAACACGCGTTTTAGTGCTCCGATTTACTTGATTTTGGTCTTAAATTGATACTGGAACCTTTCTTAACATTTCCATCAAATTTCATTTAAATCCCTTTAATAATAATTTTTTTATTCCAGTTTTTGTATGTGGCGTCCCAGTATAGCAATACTTGAAAAAATGTTTTTAAGTTCAATGGCCTATAACACGCGTTTTAGTGCTCCGATTTACTTGATTTTGGTCTTAAATTGATACTGGAACCTTTCTTAACATTTCCATCAAATTTCATTCAAATCCCTCTAATAATAAATGTTTTATTCAAGTTTTTGTAGATAGCCTCTCAGTATAACAATATTTGGAAAAATGTTTTAAGTTCAATGTTCTATAACACGCGTTTTAGTGCTCCGATTTACTTGATTTTGGTCTTAAATTGATACTGGAACCTTTCTTAACATTTCCATCAAATTTCATTCAAATCCCTTTAATAATAAATGTTTTATTCAAGTTTTTGTAGATAGCCTCCCAGTATATCAATACTTGGAAAAATATTTTAAGTTCAATGGCTTATAACACGCGTTTTAGTGCTCCGATTTACTTGATTTTGGTCTTAAATTAATACTGTAACCTTTCTTAACATTTCCATCAAATTTCATTCAAATCCCTTTAATAATAAATGTTTTATTCAAGTTTTTGTAGATGGCGTCCCAGTATAACAATACTTGGAAAAATGTTTTAAGTTCAATGGCCTATAACACGCGTTTTAATGCTCCGATTTACTTCATTTTGATCTTAAAATAATACTGGGATCTTCCTTTAACATTTCCATAAAATTTTATTGAAATCCCTATATTAAATTTTTTATACAAGTTTTTGTAGGTGACCTCCCACTAAAGCAGAACTTGAAAAATTGTTGATTTTGGTCTTAAATTACCACTGGGACTTTCCTTAACATTTCCACGGAATTTCACCATCATTTTTCGGTGCAAGAATAATCTCTTACCTGCCAACCAAAGCGGCTACATTAGTATAAATAATAAACGAAGCGACAGATCCCAAAATACATCCAACTAAGAGTGAACCCAAGGCATCCGGTATAGGACTGTTGGTCATCGATGAGATTCCCATACAACCAGCGGCCACTATAACACCAACAACTGCAGCAAAATCTTCTAGAAGAACCACATTTACGCTCGGGTCTTGTCCCCTAAATACTAAAAAAAAATTCCTAAAATAACTCAATCACAAATAAAATAATTCCCTACTTACTGTAATCCTTTACTGACATATTAATTTCACTGGCACCTTTTCTGATCGAATTAAACGCTACTAGCCAGGTAGCACCTTCGGACACCAAAGACCCACCCAATATGAAATAAGCCTAAAAACAACATGAAATAATGAAGCGTTAAATTTAATTGAAACTCAACAAACCCAAAAGAAATCCTCCATGGGTTGAGGGTGTAACAGTCCAGAGATCCCATGGTAAAAAGACAATCCGGTTCCAACACAAAAAATCCCCACGCCAGATATTAATGAAGCCACATATTTCATGTTTGTGTAACCATAAGGATGATAAGAATCTGCAATCTAATCCAACAACATTGTTATGGCATACAAAAATGGTTTTCCAACTAATACCTGAATAGATTTATGAATTCCATAAGCCAAAATTAACTGATTAATAGTGTCTGCTAAAGAGTGTATACACTCTGAGAACATACTGTGAGATCCTGTATACAGCCAGGCAAAGAGTTTAAACAAACAGTTTGTGCCATTACTAAAAACTAATAATTGAAAAAAATATGTTTCTTTAAAAGTAAATAGTTACATGACAATTGCCGTAAGGACCACTCTGCCAGATCTACCCATCAGGCCTGAATCCTCTTCGACCACATCAGCTGATTTACCTAGTTCTCTTCTATAATCTCTTAGTCTTCTTTTAACAGTAAATATATCTGAAATGTATGTAATAAAGCTGTATGTCATTTATTTAAAATGTGAACAGGGTTATTAAATAAAAGCCTATTGAAATAAAGGTGGGATTTTTCAACTACATATATCTTATAAAGGACACAATGGATCTGAGATTTAATAAATTAGAGCTTACTTTGCTGATACTTCTTCCTTTCGATGTCCCTTTTAATGAGTTCCTTCTGTAAATTCTCCTTTGAGCCCCACACCTCTAAAGCTTTAGCTTCTACGTCTTTCCTCCAGTAAACTGTGATAGGTGGTTCGGCCTCATAGGGTGATCTCCTTTTAGTTTTTGGGAGGGTTTCCAAGTCCGAAGGCTTTAAAAGGAAATCAGACATGGCCCTTACAGGTGTTATAAAATTTCTTTCTAGAGATTGAGCGGAGAGGTCCACCTTTTTTCTTTTTTTCAGTTGTACTTTAGCTGAGAAAAATGACAACATAGAAACACATGATTTTGTATGGAAATCTTATATTAATGGGTTCCATGATATATAAATAAATAAGATTTGTTACTTGGTACTACACTAGGCTAAATAAATTACATAGAAAATGTGATTTAATATATCTTACCTGCCTGTTCTTTTCCATCCTCCTTCTTCTCAGACACAACACTCCCAATAAGTTTCTCCTTCAGTTTTGTTGTTATTGTCGTCTTTTCTATTAGCGGTTTTGATTTTTCTAGGCTTTGCTCCTTAATATTTTTGGCAGCTTCATTGCCTGCCTTGTTAATACTAATAGTATCATCACTCACAACTTTCAAATGTGGTGCTAAAACTTTTAAAACAGCCATTGAACTATCGTCTTTTTCATTCGTCTCTGTTTTGGTTTTATTTATTAAGTTTGGGCTAGTTTTGGAGTCTTTGGTTGCACAGAATCTGTTTGAGGGATAGCACTTGGTTTTGAGTTCATGTTTATTTAAGACGGATGGTTCGCAAGGCTTGTTAAGGCATGATAGCTGACAAATGGCAATTTCTAAAACAAGGTTTTATGTACAAATGAACTGCCTAACAAACGTACTATATGTAAACTTACCAAGCTTTTTTGATATTTTAATAGATGACCTAATAAACAGCAGTCTATTGAGTGTCAAACTACCTTGGGCGAGCATTCCAAGTTAGTTTAGTTTTAATAGTTTAAAAAAATGCTTGTAACCGTTTACTAACTAATCATTACCCCCGAGACAATTATGATTATTTTTGGTGCTGATAAATATTATGAAATTTGTCCCTGGTTTTTCTAATCCTCTCAAAATTCCCTTTTTTTTTCGATTACCTATTTGATTTTGACCTGACTTTAATCGGACATCGGACAGCTGATTGGATTAGACATCAAAATATTTATTTATTTTTTTATATTTGACAACTGTCAAATTTGACAAACGTCGAGTATGTTAAACAAAAAAGGTAAGTGGGGAGGCATGTAGACAGCATATTATACTGCGGTATTGCCATGAACAAAACCAATGAAATAAGAAGCTTCTCTGTGGCTTTTTATTTATTACAATGAAAATTTTAAATAGCCCAGCTTAGGAACCACAGTACACAAAAAGAGATTTCTTTTAAAAGTGTGTAAAAGTCTGCTAAGTTTTTACCAAACCTGACAACATCTCGCTGAAGGTTAATATGCTCTGTATAAACCCTCTCAATTAAATTGTCAAGTATTGCCAAGTACTAAAATGCATTGAACTATCAAATTTTCTGTCGCTTTTCATTTATTATAATAAGAAATTTTAATAGTTTAGCCTTTGAACAACAGCCGCAGAAACAAATTTGACACTAAATGTGTAGTAAATCTCATGAATTTTTACCAAAGCTGACAACGTTGCACCAAGGTTCATTATGCTCTGTACAAACCCTCCCATATGATTGCATGACGCAACTGCCAAAAATAGAAAAAAACAGTGGGGAATTTGGGGGTAGAAACTACAGGATGACTACATTATTTACGATAATAATTATTAATAAATAATAAAAACCAGTTTGGTAAAGTTTAAGTTACTCAACACTTATCTAAATACCCGCATTGCCACCCATTAGTTCTTAAAGTTCAATGGAAATTAATCATTCGTTTATGGGGTCAGTTCAGTTTATATTTAAATTTTCAGCAGTTTCATTAGTTATTGGCAATATATGACTTAATTTGCTAGGTAAGATGCATGTGCAGAGATTAGTCATCTTCAGTTAACCATTTACAAGGAGTTCCCATGTAACTAGTCAGGGCAAATGTACATAGACACAGTCACTAGCGAGCACAAAAATTGCACCCATCCGGACCAAAATGGTATCTATAAAATGCAACTTGTAATTAACTAGTATCGCTATGGTGTGTTTTGTGATCAAATGGTAACTAATAGCATTTAATTTCTTTATTTATTGTAACATTTGTGCATGTACTTGAATGTTAATTAAATTACCAAGGTATGATACACTAACGCAAAGCATCTGTTAATGGACTCATTTCATATTCCTAGTCAATATGTGCTAATTTTGTGTTATCATCTTATTATAGATAAACATGAGAAAAATGTAACGGGCTGGAATAACTAAACAATATATTTGTGCTGGAAAAGTGTCACTTTAATACACAATTTTATTTTTTGGCTATTTTATTACTTACCGGGTAATTTTTATGATTTTTTCAGAAAGTGTGTAAAATTACACACAATGTCAAATTTAATTTTTCCAAGCAGTTGAAAAATGTTTGTCCGTAAGTTCCATAGGCTTATGTTAAACTCCCTTGTAAACTGTCGTTACATATCTTTTCAGTGATATAGCCTTAAATACATGCCAAAAACTAATATGTTAAACTGCAAATGTTCTCTAGCTAACATCTCTTTAAACCATAATCAAATACTTCCCGCTGACTATAGCATTTTTATTAAGATTGTCTATCTGTTCTTACTTGTAATTATCAGTTCAGGCATATGAATTTGAAACTCCTGATTTTGTGTCATTTATATTACATTTATGTATATATTATATTTTTTTGAAAACCTTGGGGTCATATCAGTTACAAACATAAAATCCTACTAATTGCATTAACTTGTAACATGTCAAACCATTACTGCTTAACCTGATAAAAATGTTTTAACCCATTGCCATTTTAATTACCAACCTACAAGGTTTAATTAATAGCTTCGACAATTGATCATTGGACTTGTTTAGGGTTTTTTTTTTATTAATTTCATTGGTGTTTTTTTTTAATACCTTTTCATATATGGTAGAAGGTAAGTCATAAAATTGGTGAATGAGTTTATAAACAGGGGGGGGTTTAAATTGTAAATACATTTAACTCAATATTTTTATATTCATCTAATAAGGCAATAACAGTTTTGTCCTTTAAGTGTATTACTTTATTCTTTTATAAGTGAATAATATATTTGTCAGTTCTTTGTAATAAACCTTGTGGACCTTTCATTCTTTCTTTGAAGGGAAATTTAAAATTTGATCACCCATCTAGTATGTACATATGTGCACATAACTTTCTACCTATATAATTTTTTTACTTCTTCCTTCCTAAAATGTTCCAAACAGACCTGAGCGATAAATTATTTAATATATTACACACCAATCTAAACAAAAGTGGATGCTTATTAACATTTACACCTTAAAGTTTTTTTCTTTTAGCTTTTAACATCTTATTATGGGAGACGAGACTGACGAAGACGATTTTTATGACACCCTCTCTTTAGCATCCTCCCATAGTAAAAGGAAGCTAAACAATAATGATTATTTAGCATTATCACGAAACACCCTTTATCATTCAATCGTAGATTTAGAAGGCAGCAAGGAAAACATGATGGAAATGTCTGAACTGCAGAATCACAACGATAAGGTCTCAGGCAAAAGTATTACGACTTACAGTCAGTGGAGACATAGGGTATTCCCAAAATTTTCAAACACTCTCTTGCTAATTTTTCTCTAATTTTATTAAAGGCACTTTTTCTTACTTTATTTGCATAAAATTACTAAATTTATTGTAGTATTTTTTTGCACCATAATACACATTTCTCTGGACATACATGGGTATTTGGCACATAGTTTGCCAATAGAAGTTAATTTAAATAATATGCATTAACAACTTTATTTGGCAAACCATTTGTCAAAGAAACTGTGTAATAATGCCCTAATCGCTCTCATGTTGTACATGCCATATATTTCCACTGTTACATATTATGGTGTTGGTATTTGTAGGAAATTGATTTTTATAATAAACCAATTAATCACCTATTGTTAAATTCGCATGTCAATTAAATCAGTTGTAAGCTACTGAACTATTTATCGTAGAATTGGACGTGTATGATAGACTCCGAGCTAAAGGTTCATTTCGTATTGGCCTATGAGAACAAAGACAAAAACGGTGCCTATGAAAAACGACGAATTTTCGAGGAGAATTTACAAAAGGAAGGTTTAGTGTTAAAAAGGGACGAAACGCAATGGATACATTTTTTAAAAATCCACGTTCCTACAGCGGTGGCCATCCGGTACGCCGAACTACTTAAACTTAGGATGCCTATAAAGGTAACAATATTAAAATCCCTTAAATATAAACACATTGAGAAAGGTATTTTCTAGGATACAGAACCGTCTCCAAAAGGCCACTATCTGAGCACACTGCTGAACAATTGCTTTAAAAAGTTAAACGTTACGTTAGATAATGATAAGTTCCCCCCCGAAAAGTATCAACTTACAGCCGAGTTTCGAAAAGACCAAACCTATTTGTGCGTATACGCATTCATCGTTTTGCAAACATCATGAATCTTTTTGAACATTCCAGATTTGATATTGAAAACGAAAACTTCTTTCCCGACTCTGTTCGTATAGCGGTTGCTTCGTACGTTTTACACGATCAAAAGTTCGGACCGGAAGATCAAAATATCGGAATAAAGCAGCTTATCGCGGAAGGCGTTTATAAAGCAGCTTATCCCTTGCACGATGTAAGTTGATGAAATATTTACTTTTTAAATGCTTTCAAATATTTTGTTTTTAATTAGTTGAAGTGGCTATAGACGAAAATTATTGGGTATGTGTTAATATTCTTATTCTAAAGTACAATAAATTTTCAAAGAACAAATAAATTTTATAAGTCAAAACTAGGGAAAATTAAATGCCTATAATAAAAAATGGATATAATTCAGTACCTGAAAGCGTTACAAATATTGAAAATTATAAGGAAATGTGTAAAAAACTAAAACAAATATTTATTGATAAAATAATTTGGTTATGCTTCTTAAAGCAAATTCAAATTGTTATTGTAAAATTTAGTTATGAAGTTTAAGGGTCATTAACTGTTAAATTAACACGTTTTAAACTTTTAACTAAACTGATGTTTAAAATTTGAGCTTTTTAGGACTTAAGTGGCTAGATTGTAGATTGAGAAGGGAGTCGTTTCGGCTGATCCGCCGCTCAGCACTGCTACCTGTGAGATATTTTGTGCATAACTCTACTTGTCTTAGTTTGTCTCAAAAAGTCTTAGACTTCTGCCGTACAAAGCTATATTTTTGGGAGGTAGTTGTCCCACTTCTTGAGGTGTTGGTTGTACCCCTTCCAGGTACTTGAGCCTCTTGCAAAGTTGGGTCGGGCATTCACAGAGCAGGTGTTCTGCTGTTTCTGTGGCATTGCTGCAGAATCTACATTGGTCGTCCTCTGTTATACCTATTGCCTTTAGGTGATATTTCACTGGGCAATGACTGGTTAGGAGTCCGACTGCTGTTCTGATGTCTGATCTGTTCATGTCTAGGAGCTGTTCAGCTCTTTTTCTAGAAGTGGTTATAAACTTTTTTGCCTGTCTTAGTCCTGGTGCTCTTCTCCAGTGCGACAGCAATTGTTCTTTTTCCCACCTGTTTAGGTCTTCGGTGATGTGGGTCTTCATTAAACCACAGTATGGCTCTGGACTATAGTATGGTGTTTGAGCCCCTTTTTTTGCAAGGCGATCGACTTCTTCGTTCCCCTCTATACCCCGGTGGCCAGGTAGCCACATTAGTGTTACTTGATTCTTTGTTGTAAGGCGCTTTAGGGTTTGTTTGCACTCCCAGACTAGCTTTGAATCACATTTAAAAGCTTTCAGGGCCTTTAGAGCAGCTTGTCTATCTGATAGTATAAATATGTGTTTTCTTTGGAGGCCTTGGTTGATGCACTCTTCTGCACATATGTCTATGGCAAGCACATTAGCTTGAAAGATGTTAGGGTATTTGCCCAGTGACTTTGAGATCTTAATGTTAGGGCCTGACACGCCCAGTCCTGCTCCTTCTGTTAGTTTGGAACCGTCTGTGTACCATAGCGATGCATTGTCGACTTTTGGTACTTCTTTTTTCTCCCATGATTGGCGATCATCTATGATCACTTCGAATGGAATTTCTAGATCCAGCATGGCCGTTATGTGGTCACGTGGTTTGCTGGCATTTTCCAGTTTAATTTCTTCGAGGATGCGCAGGTGACCACTTAAATCCCCAGGCTTGAATTTGCCGGTTTGGAAAAGCCTGTGAGCACTGTTTATTGCCTCTTTTTTCACGCTTATGTGAAGTGGAGGCGTGTTTAGCAGTGTCTCTAAGGCTGTGGTAGGACAAGTAGACATTGCCCCGGTTATTCCTAGACATATCAGCCTTTGGACTTTGTTTAATTTGGTCTGTGCGGTTGTTTGTTTGGTTTTGGGCCACCATACCAGCGAAGCGTATGTGATGATGGGCTTAATGACTGTTGGTAGATCCAGTATACCATTAATTGCCTACTTAAGTGGCTAAGAAATTTTTTTTTAATTTACGGTTAAATATTATTCTTTATGATTTGTTCCATATTCAATGGGGAATATAATGCTAAAAGAAAATTTTCAATATTCTCATTAGTTTTAGAGAAAATAAGGAAAAACTGTTTTAGAGTTTTCTTCAATTTTCTGGAAAACTATTGGACCTAAAAATTATTTTTCTACTGTCTCTGATGCGCCTTAAAATTCCAAACAACTTTTATTAAAACAATTTTTTTCTTGAACCAATAGTTTTCCAGAAAAAAAATAAAAACCGAAATTCTGGACATTTTCCCATGGATACTGCTTTGGATTTTTTGAAGCAGACTTTTTGGGTATAACTTTTTTCAGGTACAATTACGAAAAAAGTGTTATAAGACTTTTTTGAACTATTTTGAGCGATTTAACGATTTACCAAAAAAAAAATTAATTTTTTGAAAAAAAATTTTCCCAATTTTTGGTTCAAAAATTTTTCAATTTTTTAAAAATTGTCCATAACTTCTTTATTTTTTGATTTACGGTTAAATGTTATTCTTTATGATTCGTTCTATGTTTTATGAGGAATATAGTGCTTAAAGAAAATTTTCAATATTCTCATTAGTTTTAGAGAAAATGAGGAAAAACTGTTTTAGAGTTTTCTTCAATTTTCTGGAAAACTATTGGACCTAAAAATTATTTTCCTACTGTCTCTGATGCGCCTTAAAATTCCAAACAACTTTTATTAAAACAATTTTTTTCTTGAACCAATAGTTTTCCAGAAAAAAAATAAAAACCGAAATTTTGGACATTTTCCCTTTGGATTTTTTGAAGCAGACTTTTTGGATATAACTTTTTTCAGGTACATTTTTCAAAAAAGTGTTATTAGACTTTTTTGAAGCATTTGGAGCGATTCAACGATTTAACAAAAAAAAATTAATTTTTTGAAAAAAAAAATTTTCCGAATTTTTGGACCAAAAATTTTTCAATTTTTTAAAAATCGTCCATAACTTCTTTATTTTTTGATTTACGGTTAAATGTTATTCTTTATGATTCGTTCTATGTTTTATGAGGAATATAGTGCTTAAAGAAAATTTTCCATATTCTTATTAGTTTTAGAGAAAATGAGGAAAAACTGTTTTAGAGTTTTCTTTAATTTTCTGGAAAACTATTGGACCTAAAAATTATTTTCCTACTGTCTCTGATGCGCCTTAAAATTCCAAACAACTTTTATTAAAACAATTTTTTTCTTAAACCAATAGTTTTCCAGAAAAAAAATAATAACCGAAATTTTGGACATTTTCCCAGGGGTACCCCTTTGGATTTTTTGAAGAAGACTTTTTGGGTATAACTTTTTTCAGGTACATTTTTGTTTCTACTGTCTAGAAATGTTTTCTACTGTTGCACTAAATAACCCCTAAAATGTTGATCCCATAGGTCCGAAACACCCTGTACATATACAGTTAACATGCTCATTTACCCATAAGAACCAAAATGTTTACACCTATATAAAACACATCGAACCATTCACCTTAGGTTTCTTAATTATGTAGCCCTAAAACTTTTTAACTGGTTGCCAATTATGTTAAGATCAATAAATAAATTAAAACTGTTTAAGAGAAGATCTAGAGTATCAACACCCATAGAAATTTCTTTGTTCAGATACTTTCTCAATAATTATCTCCTTTTAAGTAAGTGTGTGTGTTGCGGTGGTAGGTCTCTGTTATACCAGGACAGAAAATAAATTCATTATTGCTGTTTTAAATAATATGTAACCTCAAGAGTACATACAGGTACACAAGGTATCTAGGTACGTTAATATATTTTTTGACCTAAAGGCATTGTAAACTGACGAATCATTTTTCTGTAAACTTGCTATTAGTTGCTAATTACTGATGAAAATTAGGGTTAACATTTGTACATTAAAAAAGGACGTGGCTTCAAGTTACTAGTTTTTCATAAAAACGATTTAGCTTTGTCTTTGATTTTTAGGGATATTGGGGAGGTTAAGAAGTGCCCCGTTCTTAGTCTAATTATTATTGTGGTCAAACCCCCTCTTTGCTAAAGAACCAAGGTTCTTTGGGTGGTTTTGTGCAAATATCTTACAGTTAAACATAATGGTCTTGCAAAAACAGCTCTGCCTACCTAAAATTACTTGAGATTTTTAATTTCTCTTATTAGCAACATTCGACTAACAGAAATACCCTCAAAAACCCTTTTGTTTCACTTTAGGGCGAAATTAACGACGATACAAGCACCGTAACCGACTCGAAACGTAACCTACTGTACCACGAATGGGCCTCGGTATCAAAATGGGTGAAATTTCAACCGATCGACGAAATCAAAGACTATTTCGGAGTGAAGTTCGCCCTCTACTTCACCTGGCTGGGATTTTACACTCACATGCTGATTCCGGCTTCGGTAATGGGCATCGTTTGCCTGTTGTACGGCATCGTAAGCTTGCGAAGTGACACGTTTAGCAGCGATATTTGCAAAGGGAACATCACCATGTGCCCGCTTTGTGATAAATACTGTGATTATTGGCAGTTGAAGGACACCTGCACGTACTCGAAGATACAGCATATTATCGACAATAATTTTACGGTCGCTTTTGCCATTTTTATGTCTGTGTGGGCGGCTGTCTATTTGGAACTATGGAAAAGGTAATAAAAGTCTTTTTGTATTGTTTTTATACATTTCTTTTATCACGTAACAGACGCAAGTTAATTCCACTTTAAAGGCAATTTAAACGATAAGAAATTAATTGATCTTAAAGTTGGCGCCTCCACCATTTTTTGCAGATCCAATTTTTACCGCCCTATAACTTTGTTCATAATCAATTGATTTTCTTGGAAATTGATGATAATGGAGCCTAAACATCCTCCTATCCCCTCATAGATAAAACTCGGAATAACGTTAACTTTGAATGCTGTTTAAACCATAAGAAACAAACCAATCTTGAAAATGGCGCCATCACCATTTTTTTTCAGATCCAATTTTTAACGCCCTGTAAGTTTTTTCATAATTAATTGATTTTTATAGAAATTGATGATAATGCAGCCTAAGCATCCTCCTATCACCCAATAAAAATAATTTAATCCAACTTTAATTTGAAAGCCATTTAAACCATAAGAAACAAACCGATCTTGAAGTTGACGCATTCACCATTTTTTCACACCAAATTTTCAACTCCCTGTAAGTCATTTTCTAATTTATTCATTTTCAAGAAATTGCATGTTAATGAAGACTTAACCTAGCGCCTACTAGAAACAATTTAATGAATCTTCAACTGACAAGCGCTTTATTTATTTAATTATCGAACCTAAGTCCATATTTTTTTGGTGATAATTTTACACCCCCTATAACTTTTTTCCTAATCAATTGATATTCATTAAAATTGGTGATAATGCAGCCTAAACATTTTCCTATCCCCTTAAGATAGAATTCAATATAACTTTAACTTTGATAATAAACAAACCATTTTTGAAATCGATGCCTTCACCATTTCTTTCCAATTAATTTTTAATTCCCTGTATCCTTTTTCCTAATTAATTAATTTCCATGAAAATCACCTTTTTTCCTCGATTTTTGAGTAGCATATCTTGTAGATTTCGTTACCATTTAACCCTATATGTACCTGAACCCATATACCTTTTTTTTCTCTAATAAGTTGAATGTCTAATGAATTTTCAATATTATTGGATTTATTTTACTTGACCATTTTCAATTACTTGAAGTACAGACATAGAATCTAACAAAATTAATTAGTGAATTTGTATCTTAAAAAAAAATAAGGTGCTTCCCTAATAATTTCAAGAGAATACTGACAGTCAAAGCAAGCGAGTATACAAATTCTAGAAAATGTAAAATACAGAGATTTACAATAATATAAACAAGATGACGTACTTAAAAACTAGGCACCATAGATGAAAATATTTAACTATACGTAAGTAGAGCCTTGAATAAACCCTACTAATCAACTTTTAACTACGAAATACGAATAAAATAGTACAAATATTTATGAATGAATTTACATTTTCATAATAATATTTAATTTTTTATAAACAAATACGATATTTTTAAGCAGAATTATTCGAAGATGCTACTGACTTCAATCAATTATTTGAACAAACCAAAAATCGATTCTTTCTTCTAGGTACAGCGCCGAGGTCGGTCACAGATGGGGTTTAACAGGTTTCGACTTATTAGCCGAACGTCCCAGACCCGAATATCTATTAAGACTATCCAAATCGAACGCAAAAGTGAAAGAAAACGTGATAACGCACCTCAAAGAGCCCGTCGTACCATTTTGGAGGGTCAGAGTGCCGAGCATTATATTCAGTTTCAGTGTCGCCCTATTTTGGGCTCTAATAGCGTTAGCGGTTGTCGTCGGAGTGATCATTTATCGGATGTCTCTAGCTACGTCTGCCGCTTTGTTTCAAGATAAGGCGAGCGTCAGGGTGTACGTGGTGCCGATTACTAGCGGTTTGATCAACTTGTTGTGCATCGTTATTTTGAATATGATGTACGAACGGTGAGTGAATATTCTTTTCGTGTTTCAGAACTGTGTTTTGGCATTTTTCCCTTTAGGTTGGCCACTTGGTTGACGGAAATTGAAAACCAACGCACTCAAACGGAGTTCGACGACAGTTTGGCCTTGAAAATCTACATTTTCCAGTTCGTCAATTACTACTCGTGTATCTTTTACATAGCGTTTTTGAAAGGGAAATACGTCGGTTATCCGCTGAAGTATAATAAAGTTTTTGGATATAGGCAAGAAGAAGTAAGTAAAACAACTGTTTGTTAGTTAAAGTAAGTGCTCGAAAGTGAATTTTTCTGATGGTAGTAAATGCTTGGGAAATACTATGGGTTGCGTTTTAGCCTTTCGCTAAAAGAAATTTATTGTTTCAGTAACACTTCCTATTTTTTTTTTATGTCATACAATGACATCAAATGCCTGAGAGAAATTGAACAGATTTTCCTAAATGACTAGATATCCCCAAAAATTACCTCGAATAAAAAATAATGTCGAAGATTTTAAGACAAATCGAAAAATTAACCTGGAATTCAAAAACCTGAAATAAACTTTAAAATTATTTAGAAGGCATTGCAGTTAACAATAAAATTAAAACGCATTTGAAATGCCTGGAAGATATGGAAACTTACTCCGAACGCCTTGAATAATATCAAAGATTATCCCAAATGCATTGGACATATAAAAACAACCGAAAACCTGAACATAAACTGAAAAATGAGGTCAAATTTTAGGACAAAATAAAAATACTTCAAAAGCTTGATATAAAACATAAACTTATTTCAAATTAATTGCATATAATATCAAAAATAACCTCAAATGTATTGAACATAAAAAATGGCATTTTAATAACTTATTGGATTTTTTTTTAATCTGGAATAAAATAACGACAAAGTTATTTAATATACACTGCTTAACAGGATATTCCAACTACAAAGCAGGGAGTAAAAAACAAATCAAACTGAACCATAAATATATGAATTAGTAAAAAGTCTGGCGTGAAAAGTAAGTTCGTCTTGTTAAGGGTAACTGTAGAGAGTCCTTGAGGTGGATAATTGGACGTAGTTATGCATAACGCGACCAAGTGCCAGAATGACAATTGTGGGAAAACACAATTAAGTTTCGAATGCCGTTAAAAATCGATAAAATCTAATACAGATCTAATTTTTCCAAGACACTATTTCAAATTATACTATGTAAGCTTTTAGCAAAAAATAATAAAGTTTAGAAGTTATGATAAAAAATGTGACCTAGTCTGGTTATGCTTTTTTACTTATTATTAGGTTTTTTATTTTACAAAATTGAACTACACGCCAAACTTGTATCTTCTTTTTAGACTATATATTTCGACTGACAGCCCTATTTTTCATTAAGGTAGTTTATGAACAGCTGAAAATTTTATTAGAAACACCAACTTAAAATGAAAAGTGACTATTTAAAACCCTTACAGATCTTTTAGAAAATCCTGTAAAAGCACTTTTTATTTTAAAGTAAAAGAAACAACAACATTACAGTAAAACTAAACCACTTTATTTACTAACATAATAAGCTAAGCAAATTACAACTGCATAGCTATAGCATACCTTGAAAAACTTCAAATAAAACTAGAGTTTCTTTGTAACAACTAACGATTACCTAAAAAGTTCTATTACTGCCCCATTTCATAGTAGCACTAGATAGATTGGTATCTACTTACCTCTAAATTTATTTCATACGCGCGATTTAGTAAAATAGCAGTCAGCATTTTTTGAAAATTTAAATTAAATTACTCAAGAAACGTCTGTTGATATTTCCTAGCTGTAAGTTCGGTACATGCATCTGCGAGAAAAACGATCAAAATTTGACAAATATCACGTGATATATTACCTATTTTTCGGTGCCAGATCACGTGACGAACTTAACTGCTATTTGCATTACCAAGCGCCCAGTATCATGGCGTTTAATTGACCTATGCAATTTCGTGGCATTTAGTCGTTTTATGCAAAATTCAACTATAATGTTATAAACCGTTTGGCGCTTAGTTTAATTTAAAATATATCCTTAACTATAGATTTCAAACGCTCGAGATTTTTTTCGTAGATAAACATGGTATTTGGCCGTCAGATGACACAATAATACCAAAAAAACGAATTTGGCGCTTGGTCGCGTTATGCATAACTATGTCCAATTGTTCTAAGTTTTAGGAAATATAAATTAATTATAATATTTTAAAGTATAGTACTTCTGGGGGGTTTGTCTTTGGTGGTCTTAATGGTACTGTATCATTCACAGTAGATTAATGGTTAGCAAATTTATATGAATCAAGTTGAAATGTTGGAAAAAAAAACACGAAATAAGGATATTGTGATAAAATATAAAATAATACATGACTGAAATAAAATGACGAATTATTCCCAATCTCTGTTACACAAGAAGAGCATAAGAAAACTAACTTGTTACACGATTAGGCTTGACAATTTTTGTGTGTAAATAAATTTAAATTTAATTAACAGGAGAGAAGGAAAATGATGCCTCAACCATATGTCTCTAATGAAATTAAATATTATTTTACGTATAAAGCTTCTGAAATACAATAAAGTAGTCCTTTAATTCCTTAAAAATGGAAATAAAAAGTCTGGAACACTTGAAAAAATTACATTAAATTTCTGTAATTCTTGGCACTGATAATTTGATGTAGCAAGATGGTTACAATCAATTAAATTTAGATAAGAAAGGGAGGATGAACTGTTTTAGATTCTATACAATCAAATCACAAATTACTCAGAATTACTCTGAAATGAAATGAATTCCTGATTATATCAAAAATTACTTGCTGATCAGTCAAATTTATTGAACATTGACAAATTACTGGGAAATGCCTGGAACCCTTTAAAAGAAAAATTAGGTTAAATTCCTGGTATGCATTGAGAACTAATTTCCTAAGAAGTGAAAAATGATTTATGACATACATTCATCGAAAAACCCCATTATAATTGTCCAATCTTAAAATTTACTTACACCTCATCTATTCATCTAGGATATCTTACTTTTCAAAAATAAATTAACTAATAATTATATTTCAGTGTAATCCGGGTGGTTGCTTAATGGAACTGACCATCCAACTGGCGATAATCATGATCGGAAAACAAGCGGTGACGAGCGTCTTAGAAATGATTTTGCCGGTCTGTTATCGGATGTTAACGACATTTATAAGTTCGAAACAAAAAGGTGGCGAGAACGAACGGAGACACCTAATCGAAAGTAATCAGATGGCGTCCGATTATAATTTATACGACTTGGATTCCAGCAGTTTGTTTTCTGAATATTTGGAAATGGGTAAGCATTAAACCATTAATGGATCACATTTCTTAATTTAAAACCCTTATATTTTTTTCGTTGCATTTTTTAACAAGTTTTTTTATGTAATCTTCTACGCTACTAAAAGCGTTTTGAGATTTTCTGTATCTATATATATATATAAAAGAGTTTGTCCTGACTGACTGACTCATCATCGCAGAGCCCAAACTACAATAGCTAGAAACGTGAAATTTTGCCAACGGGTTCCTTTTATAATGTAGGTACCGTATAAGAACGAACTTTTTGCAATTCCACCGATAAGGGGTGTTAGCGATCTGATAAATATCGCATAGCGGCATAAAACTGATTAATAAATACGATTGAAAAAGTGCCTCTGTATTATTTATATTTTGGTAGACATAACAACAAGGCGGGTCCATGCGAGACTGATACCCGAGAGGTGACTCGACTGTCTTACCGCTCGCTCTGCATCTAACGAATCATTTTTAAGATTATTTGTGACGTCTTGGTTTTATAATAATTATATTATATTAATCGCGCCCCTTGACCTCAAGAAAAACGGTGTGACAATAATTGTGGGTTGCAGGCACTATTAATGAGGCGAGGCTTCGGATTTTATTTTTGTGTATTGTGGATTGCATTTACTATTATTGGAGGCCTTCTTCGACTTTTCTTTTATTTTCACGCGAGCAACGCCGCGGGCATTCAGCTAGTCATATTATATCATATTGCCGTTGGGTTTTTTAACCTGTAATAGTGCTATTTTAATAACGTTTGTCCAAACCAGAGTGTAATTTTTACGACACCATGCAGCTGTCAAGTTAGACAAAGAGAAAAAGAATGCCAGTATGGAATTTACAGGAAACTCCTATGTATTGTAACGAATGGTTGTTAAAATGTACAAAGATTCCGTAACAATAGTCGAAAGACATTTTCAAAATTAAGTAGTTAAAACTTCTACTTTTTTTTTGGCGATTGTTCCCGTGGAAATCGGATGCGTGCTTGCTAATTGATCATTTGCTCATTTTATGTATTAGTGCATAAAGGTGAGAAACTAAAGAAACTAAGAAAGATTGATAAGATCTTGCAATCTTACAAAGGTGTTGAGGTATGCAGATATATGAAAGTCATTCCATAAAGCTTTTCAGGTAACAAGTAATTAGAACATTGCAGGGTTACATCTAACGACAAAAATAAGATAATAGTGGAATTGAAGAATTATATCGATGCCTGATGAATATGGAAATTAAATAAAAATTATTTAGCATATGGGCCAGAACACAATGTCACTCGTAAAGGGATAGTGAGAAATGTTCATAGGAACACATTCACAGAGGTATTAAGGGCAAAGTGGTTTAATAGAAGAAACCACAAATGAGAAAATTTAGGTAATATATGTACGTACAGGTACATGCCTGTTCACCTTCAAACAAAACAGTATCCCGAAAACTGAATTAATATATGGTTTAGAGATGATGGTAGATCATAATGTTATGCCGGTATATACAGACACCGCTACTATACAGACGAACAAGTCGACAATGCAGAGGGAAAAAAAGTGTGGAAAGCATACAGAGAAATGCTTTAATTGCAAAATCAAAGAACATGAATACATAAAAATAAATAAGACTATATGTGTCTTATTTACTTGATACCCAAAGTAAAAAAAAACAGGGTATCTAGTACATAGGAAGGAATTTCTAACTCTGAAAACTCCAAGGAGGACAGTATACAAGTCAATAAAAGGCAATTAGCGAAAATAGGCAGCTATATAATAAAAGAGAAAATATGTAAGAAAGTCCATCTTATAGCATAATCCCGGAATATAAACAAAGGATACAATAAAAGCATGAGAGGTGTCCTTTCCGCAGCATTATTCAATATTTGTAGAATAAATCTACAGTTAAACCAGAATCTCCTGCAACAAATATATTTGGTAAGACTTCCTACTAGTCAATTGAAATGAACGGTATGGGACATAGAAATAAAACAAGGCTGGACGACAGGATTTAGCACAGTAAGTAGATGTAGCCAAGAATCTATTTCACCTCAAGGGGAACAATAGAGATTAGATAAAAATAAAAGTAGGAAGCCCTAGAATGAAAGAAATAATGAGAAAAGAGAGTAGGAACATAAATAAGCCAAAACTGGGAGCAATATAGAGATAAAATATTAACAGAAATGAATATTAGAAACAATTAAACTAGGCAAACTATACTATTAGGAAGGGGTCATCAATTGACCAAGAAAAACTGGTGGACAATGTAAAGTACCTAAATGAAAGCTCTACCAAGGAAAACTTTATTCAAGCAAAGAGGGTAATAGCAGAAACGAAACTGAAATCGAATAAAAAGAAGAGGGACAGTTTTAGAATATTTTATGAAGCAATGAACAGAAACATAGTAGTTAAAAAAATATAAACAATCAGAAGTTTTTCTAATAACCAAATCATTGAAAAAAATACTGGACTACCAGGAAAATATGTGGCAATAGAAATCTTAGGGACCATAGATATTGATCCCAGTTTGGTGACTTTAAGCAAAGTTTACTGAATAAAATACAAGTTGCTTCACTCGGCTCCACGCGCCGAATTACCTATTCACCGCCCCTCACTTCATTTGCCGGGCGACGCTCCTACAATCGAATCTGTTGGGTTACACAGTGAGTAGAGTTTAAATCGTTTTGATGTGCGAGCGTTTTATTACTCGTTGTACCGGGTGGACTCAGTGGACTGCCAAATTATTATAATCTATTATATTAAAATGTCGACTTATTATTCGGTAGATAGTTGTTTTACAAAGCGTGAAAGTGGTTTAATGTTTTTTAGATGTCCGAAAAATGAAAATATATATATATATATATATATATATATATATATATATATATATATATATATATATATTTATATATATAATAAAATAACAAATAAGGTTAGGTTATAGTACCTCTCTGTCTTGAGAGGGTGTGTTGTGGTGTTGTGACCAAAATAACGTGCGCAGTTTCGTTTTTACATAAAATAAAATATGAAAGTTGGATTTTGGTCAACTTCTTATTTTATTCTTATATTATTTTGCTATATAAATGCGTTATAGAACTTTTGTACATTTAACTCTTATTTTATTTTTATTTTATTTCTTATTTTACTTTATTTGTCTCTATAAATCCAGCTTAAGAGACTACATTGTTTACATTTTAAAATGGCAAAATATATTTTCCTCTCAATCTTTTGTCCTTCTTTTACAATATTGCACTTTTGCCAAAGCTATTTATACGCTTTTTAAGTATTAAAAAATGTAATACCTTTCCGACTCAAATAACCTTTGGAGTCGGAAACATAACTGAGCTTATAATGAAAAAAAACTAATCGAAAATTAATAAAATTCATAGAAAAATCGACTTAATTTAAAAGCAAAAATATTAATAAAGGCAGCAGTCAATACAAAAATATCTTGAAGCAATTCAAAATTTAGTCACTTCGGCAATGTTGCGCTACAGTCTCACGCACGTTTTACTATTTTTCGAGTTCTGTCAAAAATTATGAATGAATGAATCCCGAGCGATGTTGCCAAGGAATTAAAACAAATAAACGCTTTAAATTATTGAGTCTAAGGGCGTGTTTTATCAGTTTTTTGTTGTTTTCGTACTTTTTTGGAGAAAATTAATGCCACAATAAACGATCATGGTGCATTCTTGTGTGGTAAAGAGAGTAGAGCCGTAAAATTCAAATTTAACGTTTCATCGGTAAGTTTATTTGTTTACGTTTAAACAGCAAAAGACTTTTGTATTTTTACCACCAGCATTGTCACATGAAAAATATTAAGGTTAATTAATTATGTAATGACATTTTTCGCCTCTATTTAAAATTGCACAAGAGCGACGAAAACAACGCGTATAGATATGGAAAATTATTTGTATAGTACACAATCCTAACCCGATTTGTAAGGGAGGGAAAATGAAAATTACAAATTTGTCGATTATTATAATATTATTTGCACTAGTGCATAAGCTCTACCCCACTGGCAACAAACCAAACAAAAATTAATTGAAAATATGCATTGTTGCCAAGGGGTACTAACAACACATTCTCCATCCTTTTCTCTCTCACTACTAATTTTAAAACAATAAAATTCCACATTTTTGGGCTGGTTATGAATGAAACATTACGTTTATTACTTATAATGTCTTTGGTAATGCTCTTATTAGTCTGACAAAATAACAAAAACGTCAAAAAGTGTAGTAATCAATCATTTAAAATTAAAACATGTCATTACTTAGTAGTTATGTCTATCTTTAGTTGTTAAGTTTAGTAACAGTAATATATGCATTTTTTCACACAAACTTTTGACTTTGATTTAAAAATAAATCCTAATGAA
Organism: Anthonomus grandis grandis; assembly: GCF_022605725.1. Taxonomy (NCBI): domain Eukaryota; kingdom Metazoa; phylum Arthropoda; class Insecta; order Coleoptera; family Curculionidae; genus Anthonomus; species Anthonomus grandis. The sequence continues at coordinate 2,246,626 of NC_065559.1, forward strand.
ACCAGTCGTACCAAAACAACCTTTAATAAGATACATACTTTATAAAATCGTGCTCCGTCTTCCCCTACAGTTCGAATTAGACGAAACTCGTAAAATAATAGGTACCTTTTACCAGAATTTCCCTTAACATTTTTTGCTAGTTCCCCGTCGGCGAGGAGCTCGGCGGCCCGCCTTTGAGATCGAAAGATAAAAGGTTTTTCGCCGAGTGAAGCAACTTATATTTTATTCAGTAAACTTTGACGTTACGAACCAAGATTTTTGTATTTTTCATTAATTAATTATACTAATTGGCACAGGATTTGCCCGGTCGACAAAGGTGTTCCGTACTCGCCCGTGTCCAAGCTATGCACTGTTATTATTCATGTCACAATTCCCTATGAGTGTCGCGGGCTCTTAGGCTATTATAAACTACTAGTAAATAATAAAAAAATTAAGTAAACAAGAAACAAAATAACGGTTTTTTAGAATATCTTAAAATTAAGCAAAAGTGACAAAACGAGTTCCGAAAATGGCTAACTCAATCAAAGTGACATATAGATTAATAAATTAGTATACAGTGGTAAGGTGAATTAGTAACTATAACTTAAACCTCTACATTGCCTTTATAGCTATGTAGTGTACCAACATGTACACCCATGTATCATAAACAAGGACAATTAATATTATTTTATTTTTAGTTATCCAATATGGGTTTGTCACCCTATTTGTCACCGCTTTCCCATTAGCACCGCTATTCGCCCTTATAAATAACGTTCTCGAAATGAGACTCGATGCCAAAAAGTTCATTAAATACTATAGACGACCGGTGCCTCAAAGAGTTAAAAATATCGGCGTCTGGTAAACAAATGATCATTTTATCATCCTATAACTCACCCAAATGATTTGCAGGTATAACATTTTAGCAGTTATAGGAAGAATCGCTATAGTATCGAACGCAATGATCATAGCGTTTTCGTCGAACTTTATACCCAAGCTGGTGTACATGTTAAGAGTTAACCCGCAACATACCGAGGAGGGATTCTTAAATTTTACCTTGGCCCAGTTTAATACTAGCGATTTTAAGCCAGGTAAATAAAACACCATATTATCTATGTTATTTCTCTTATACAGGGTCCTGCAATAGTGCGTCAGTCTTTCATAAAGCCTAAAAAAAGATTTCTTTGTTATTATAAAAAAGATTAACATTTTCTAACCTCTTAAAATTTTTGGGCCGTGATAGCGCGTGTCTCGAAAATATTCTGAAATATTCAGGGTGCTTCAAAAAAGTGTAGCACTACGTTATTTAATTTTATCTTGACATCAGAAATGTTACTTTAATGTCAGTATTAGGTTAAATTCGGATTCTAGAAGAATGGAGGATTTCTTTGACTTAAATGGTTTCTTTCTGTCATATACACGGTGTCCGTAGTTATCATTCAAATTTTATGAATTTCAAAGCGTTATTTCTCGCTTTTTTTGTATATTTTTTATGCATTTAATCAAGAATTAATGAATTTTTTTAATATGTAAACATATTCAATCGTTCTTAAAATATTCACGATAATTATCTGTAGATATAAAGTTTTTAAATACAAACCAGGAAATCTGCATTCTAAACAAAATAGCTATTTTCATAGTATTTTTTGTTGCCAAGCAAAATATTTCATCATTTTTCCTAAATAAATTTTTGTGTCTTTATTATCAACTAAATATTCAGTTATTTGAATTTCTGTAACTTTGTTTCTAAAGTGTATTTTAGCAAGGACGAACTTGCGTGACATGATATTTGCGTTGGGTGAATGTGAAAATAATTGCCTTTTAGCGTCTCGAATGTATGGGGCACATTATCCTGATAGGAGATGTCCAGATGCAATTTCTTTGAGAAGGTTATTACCGAGATTCGTGGAGACAGTAGAGATGAGCGATCCGGTGATTTATTAGGAACGGCGTGATTAGCGACCGAGATTCGGCAATCACCGTTCTTTTAAACGGTGACCGTGATCACTGTATTTTTAATATTTACATTTAAGGAGTCGCCTGGTGGCGGGCCAACTGGCCGGGCTGTGGTTAAAAGCTGTAAAAATATCAGGCATCACTCATACGTCATACGCATTTAGCTTGAAGTCGTTCCATGACAATATACACTATTGGAACGGTAACAGGTATCTCGAAATCACCGGTCGCCGTGGTATGAATATTTCAGTCACCGCCGTTATTGGCGATTTACAAATCACGGTGACAAAATCACCGATAGTGAAATATCGCTCATCTCTAGGAGACAGGGTGAGACAATGTTTGTTATCCAAAGGTAGAATGTTATTAATCAGAAGCAAGATTAGATGTGTTATTAATGGTAACCGAAAATCCTCACCAAGCAAGTGAAGTAAATATCGGAAGAGCAGTTGCAAAGATCAGTGCATCATCAGTGAATAATTGAATCATTTTCATCCATGCACTTTTTGATAGTGATATACAAATCCGACTTGAATTTTGTACTTGGAGCAAAAATGAATTACAAAACCACTCCATGTTTTTTAACTCAGTAAATAGACACAACTTTCACTATTATCCATTCGAAAACCCCTATTTCATGCGGCAGGTGGAATTATTGGAAGGACATTACGTACCTTCAAATCTTTTAAAATGAACTGCCTAGATTACTTGCGAATGTTCCATTAATTACTAGAAATCGATTGCGGTTTCAACAGGACAGAGCTCCTGCACATTTTTCTCGAAGTGTCTTATAATAATTGGCCAGCCAGATCGCCTGACTTAACAAATTAAAATTTTTTCTTATGGGGTTTTATAAAGGAGTTGTTTGTAGTAATCCATCTACAATGGCAGTAAACATCGAGCAGAGAATCAATCAATGCTTTATTGTCAAGAAATTGTTACAATTTGTAGACAAAGCTGTAAAACAAAAAAGACACAAAAATGCAAACAAAACACAATTAAAAAAAAAGAAAAACAAAACAAAATTTAAAAAAAATATAAATAAATAAATAGAATAGATTATCTACAATATATACCGATTAATACAATTTAGAAATTGTAAGTAGTCAAAAATATTATTATAAAATATACAATTTAATGTATACAATGTCAATGTTAATGTATACGTTAAAAAAAAATGTAAAAAATGTTTAAAAAAGTAAAAAATTATAAAAAATCCTAAAATAGCTACAAAAAGCAGTATACCTAAACATGTACAGATAGTAAAAATACATAATCTGCTAGTGCGAAATTTCAAATCAATGATTACAAAAAAAATCGTTAACTGTGTAAAAAGCTCTCTCCAGTAAGAATGCTTTTAATGCTTTACGAAATGCAAATTGATGGATGCAATGTGATGGATTTAATTTCCAATGGCAGATGATTGTGCATTTTTTTTGCATTATATAATATGGAACTTTTGACCAACTCTGAATGTGGGGTAGGCAGGTATAGATCATGTTCCGTGTATCTAAGTAGATAACTATGGGAAGGCCTATCAGATGCTGAACCGTGTTTGCGTATTAGACAAAGGGACTCAAATATGAATAAAGATGGAAAAGTTAATATTTGAAATTTTTTGAAGAAATGCTGGCAATGACTTCTGTATTTAAGTCTCAGTATATAACGTAAAGCTCTCTTTTGTAGTCTAAAAATACGGTCAAATTGAGTTGCACTACATGTACCCCAGAATGGAAGGGCGTATCGAAGGTGCGATTCAAAAAGGGCAAAATAAACTGTTCTAGAAGTAGACAGGCTAAGCTCCTTAGAAATTGATCTTAACGCAAAACGAGCGGAACTTAATTTTCTTGATAAAAAGTCAATATGTGTGTCCCATTTTAACGAGTTGTCAACAGTTAGTCTCCAAAAACTTTACAGAATCAACTTCGTCAATTGTTGCATTACCAAGTACAAAAGATTGCAAGGTATTTTTATAGGACAACATTTTAGTTTTGGAAATGTTGAGACAAAGGAGATTAGAGTCGCACCATGATTTGATAGTAGTTAAGTCACTTGATACGGTTCTATGAAGTTTAGAAATATCCGGATCACTCTAGGTAAAACTAGTATCATCAGCAAATAGATGGACTTTACCGTTAATATTTAGATTAGCAATGTCATTGATGAAGATAAGAAACAAAATAGGGCCAAGTACGGAACCTTGAGGCACTCCACTTTGTATTGGCTTGCAAGAAGACATAGTCGAATCAATTCTCACAGCTTGACTTCTGTTACTGAGATACGACTTAAACCATTCAAAAGGCGCTCCTCTGAACCCGTAATATTGCAACTTTTTTAATAAGATGTCATGATTAACACAATCAAAGGCTTTAGAAAAATCACAGAAAATTGTTGCTGTAGGGTGTTGGTTGTTTAAGCTAGAGTATACATTATTAAAAAGAGAAAACATAGCATCATTTGTGCATTTGTTATTTAAAAATCCAAATTGATGGGAAGTAAGTATTTTATATTTTAGCAAAAATGATTGAAGTCTTTTTTTAACCAATCTTTCAATAATTAATTTTTGAAAGTGTGGGAAGAAGAGCAATAGGGCGATAGTTGGAAGACTGATCTTTGTCTCCTCCATATATGTAGTGGAATTATTATCGCCAACTTAAGGCAGTTAGGAAAAACACCTTTTTGAAAAGACTGATTAATTAGAGTAATAAGATGACATAATGTACATTCGGGCAGATTTGAAAACATTTTGAGAGTAATTCCATCAATTCCAGAAGAGCCTTTGTTTTTGATTTCCCTAATTGAACTGCAAAGCTCTGGTAACACTACGGGCGTAAAGAAGAAGCTGTGGAAATTCTCATTTGCAATGGGAAGATATGAAAGTGGATCATGGGAAGGAGTTATGGTACTCATTAAATTATTTGCCACATTTACAAAATAATCATTAAGGTTTTCAGATGAAGTGGAGATAGTATTCGACAAAGAAGGCTTATTTCTCAAAGCATTAACAATCGACCATGTTTCCATAGCCACATTTTTAGATTTAGCCAGTCTCCTATAGTAAATAGTAAATATCCTTGGCGGGTTTTAAAGTTCTCTGATAAATCTTTTTGTAAAGTCTTACGTACTCATGAAAAAAAGCGCTGCCTGAAAATTTCTTAAGATGAGATAATAAGCGCATGTTCTTAGCAGATGTACGCAAGCCTTGGGTAGACCAGGGGTTATGTTGCTTCTTTTTAAGAGGTCTCAAAGGAAAGGACTTGTCAGAAAGACTAGATAGCGTTTTTACAAATCTAGAGAATTCTGAAGAATCTGAGAATAGAAGATGCGCTCGCTCAAGTAACTCTACAATTATTTTATTACTACAATTCTTTATTAAATGCGTAAAAAATACATAAGGTGTTACTATTAGGTAAAAGTAACCCTGTATTTATTAGGTTAATATTAATAGTTTTATGGTTACAACCTTTAGTGTGACACTTTAAATCATAAAGCAATTTTACCACTAACCAAAACTCTTTATTTTATTCTCGACATGTGTGTTTATCTAACGATGTTAGCATCTTTCCTCGGTAGAAGATTAAAGCGTGTCGAGAATAGAATAAATAGAATTTTGAGTACAGTTTTATGATTTAATATAATTTTTATACAAATATGTGCCATTTTAGAAAACGCCCCAATAGAAAACTACGATAACGTAACGGTATGTCGTTACGCTGATTTCCGGAATTCATACGACGATCCGCAAAAGTACAAAAGACCCATAGTGTTCTGGCACGTGTTGGCCGCCAGATTGGCGTTCGTCGTGGTTTATCAAAATTTCGTCAGTTTCATCGTGACCGTTATCGAATGGACCATTCCTGACGTGAGCAAGAAACTTAACGACCGGATCAAGAGGGAAGCATTTAAAGTGAACGAGATTATTATCAGTGAAACTAATAGAGCCAAACGGGAGAAAGCGAGCTCGTGTAAGTTTTTTATTAAATAACTCCCGTTATGGGCCATTACAGTAAAAGCTCTTTATTCGCGGGGTATACGTTCCGTACATATGCCGCGAATAAAGAAACCGTGAATATGGAATGGTAATCTATATGGGATTATAAGGAATACGTTCTTAAGTGACAAATTAATAAACAAGTACATACATACATATACAAAAAATAAATTTAATTGAAGTTTCTGACCATATTGATTAATTATGGCAATGGCTTAAAAAAATTTGTAATTTTTTCTTGCTTATCATTTTTTAAAAGCTCCTTCAATTCATACTGATATTCAGCAGTGGCATTAGCAATTTGCCTCTTAAAAATAAGACTTCGTTCCATAGATGGATCAATTTTCACAAAAAAAGTTCATTTGCCATTCTTAAAGCTTCGCTAAGATTTTTTTAATTAAATGTCACGTTTCCAGTGCTCGTTGAAGCCTCTTCTTTAATAGGCCGCGAATTTAACATTTCCCTGCAAGTCCGTTTCAGTCAAATCTTCAACTTGCGATTCAAGCAACGTCTGAATGTCACTTAATTCTATCTGTTCGAACCCATCTCGTCCATGTTTGTAGTCAAAGTTTGAATTTGCACAGATTCTTCGTTATTTCCTGTAGTCAGAGCGGCCTGTGTCAAAGGAACCAATACGGCGAATATATCATTTAACAATATTAATCAATAGGTCAATTTTACTTTTTTATTAGTCCATTTGACGATACGTTTACAAAGGATATTCCGTTGAACACTTTTTATCAATATGTACATATATACACCGACGTACTGATTCGATCCGCGAATAAACAAATTTTTAGCCGCGAATATAGGAATTGGGTCGCATTTTTTTAATCCGCGAATAGTGGACACGCGAATGAAGGTATCGCGAATAAAGAGCTTTTACTGTATTGGGGTCCGGTAAAGTTAAAGAGACGTCTAAAAACCGATTTTTTTTTTGAAATTTTTTACATAGAATATTGAGTTTTGATCGTTTTATTGATAAAAAAGTAAGGATGAAGTAAAAAAATGCAAAATTTTAAAAGTTATAAAGGATTTTCTACTTACGTACAATTCACAATTACACCCTTAACTATTTTCGACTAGCCATCACGTTGATCATTATATATGGTATTAATTCAAATTTAAAGCCTTAACTAACCAAAAGAACATCATGAGTTGCCCATTTTTAGCGGAATAAATTGACCAATTTTTATGGTTTCAGAGATATGGAAAAACTTTGTAACGAAGTTACAAGATTTTGTCTTTATTTTATAGTAATAAGGGTAAGCCCAGGCAGTCTTTTATAAGATAACTTAGATAATTTTGCTCCGTTAACATTTTAACATCTAAATTTATAATTTACATAATAAAAATATACATTTTAAGCTTTATATATAAAGAAACCAACTTAAAGAGGTTTCTAGCCTGATAGTATCCTGAAAAGGTTTGATTTCTTATAGGTTATACCTAGTTCTCCGTTGACTATGTTGTAGTCTCTGGCCTTATTGTTTTCAGCCCTGGTTATTCTTAGGATAATAAAGAACCACAAATGCCTAAAACTGAGAGGGTTTTCATCACTATGCTTCCAGTTTTCCGGTTATTTTCATGAAATTTTCCTTTCATGCTGTTGTATTGTTTACATGTTCTATTTCTATTCAAGGTTTACCTACCTACATTACATCTATGTAGAAATTTTCAAAAAAAAAATCGGTTTTTAGACGTCCCTTTAACTTTACCGGACCCCATTATTGGAAATAATTTTCTTCTCCTTGTTATTTTACGCGACTATTTTTTTTTTTAATTTCTAGTACGCAAACGAAAAAACAGGGATTCCATAACCTCTGGTTCAACGATATACCATGACACCGCAAGCGAGTACGGTAACGGTTCGGGGGACAATCCGAGATTAACCACCTATTATGACATGGACGATAGTTAGTGTGCTGTGTTACGAAATTCGATACGGATATTTTAAGGGCGTATTGTGCGAGTCAAAATATGTTTTGGGTGCTTTTTGGGACGCACGTTTATTGGATAATGGAAATCTTATTTTGACTTCAACAATACGCTCTTAAAATGTGCTTACTTAATTTTGTAACAGCCGGTATAATATTCATTCTTGCCGCTTTTATATAGCTTAACGACTTTTCAGAATAAAAGGGACTATTTAGGTTTTTTTTTCAAGGAAAAAATATCTATGTACCTAATCATTAAGAATGTTAAATCTTTTAGAGTTTATTGTGAAACTTCATTTTTTATAATAGATGGGGGAGAGTTGGACAAAACCCGTCGGTACCGGGCCAAAAGCTGACTGAATTTGTGAGTAGCGAACGTTTCCTGCAGATTGAAATATTCTCAAATGACTTTAAGCTTGATATGCTATTATGTCAATTTTTATAAATATCCTTAAATTTTTTATTTTTATGAAAATATTGCATAATACCCGGTTTTGTCCAAGTCTCGTGTCGAAACGGCCTTAAAATGTGCCTTTAGAAGTACTTTTAAGTAATGCAAAAACAACGTTTCTGGATATGTGTATTTCTGCATCCTATATATAAATAAGTCTTTTAAAACAGGTGTATGGGGTAACCCAATTGACAAATCATGGAAAATATGCATTCATGACACAATTGTCTTCTTCTGGTGTTTATCCTGTAATAGACAATATTTATCGTTTTGCATTAGGTGTACAAAATACGCTGCTTTTCTAGTTCTTACTGTTGTTAACATTTCTGGTTGCTTTCCAAATTGTTCTAGAACTGATTCATTGGTTACACAATATATACAATGATGCCTCGATAATAGCACTTTTCAAGAGAGCTTCTACAAAAAAGAAGGATTCTTATTCGCAAAATTATATTCATTTTCATGTTGCATAGAGTCCTTAAGTTCTACAGCACTCGAATATTTCCGTAGATGTTCTGTAGATCTGTTGCCTTTTCTGGAGATAAGAGGTGTACCATCTAATGTCTTTTGTGGATGGTTTTCTAGTCCAACGAAATTAGACTAGAATTAATCACAAAATAATTAGGGCAAGCAGTTTTGTGAACCTAAGAACACCTTGTACTTGACCTTAACTAATATATGTATCTCCGTTATTTTTTTAATATACCGGGTGTTTCAGAACTATGGGATCAAACTTCTAGGGGTTGTTCAGTGCAACAGTAGAATTCATTTGAGTATAGGAACCCATGTTCGGAAATGAGTCACTACGCCACTACGGCCCTAAGACGCGTTTAAATTTAGAAAAAATATTAATTACCTAAATAAGATCTGATGCATTTATTTTTCCCTTTTTTATATGATACCATCGCAACAATTGTTTAAAATGTCTTACTCCAACCTCAATACACCGATTTAATGATTTCGGCGGACTACACTAAAAATTTGATCCTCGTTTTAAATGATTTCAAATGCTGCTGTTATTCGTCCAATTAAGTGTAGCTCTGATTCTACTGGAGTTTCGTAGAATAAATACTAAATACATGTCCCCATAAGAAAAAAATCGAGCGGCGTTAAATCGGGTGACCTAGGAGGCCAAGAAACTGCTCGACCTCTGGCAATCCAACGGTGCCCAAACCGCTGAGCCAAATACTCGCGGACTTGTACAGCAAAGTGAGCCGGCGCTCCATCATGCTGAAACCACATTTGCTGTCTAACGTTTAGCGGAATATTTTCAAGGAGTTATGGGAGAATTTCCTCTAAGAAACTTAGATAAATAGGTCCTGTTAACCGTTCCGGTAGGAGGTATGGCCCAATTAAATAATCATCATACGTTGACAGACCAACGATTCTGATGTTTTCTTGGAAAAATTGCATAAGGATTTTCTTCGTCCCAAACATGGCTATTCCTACTATTAAAAATACCGTCTCTTGTCAAAGAGGCTTCATCGGTCCCCAAAACATATCGTAAAAAATTTGGTTGTGCAATGATGTGATCCAGAAGCCATCGACAAAATTGAACTCTAGGATGATAATCGGCTGCAGTCATACTTTGGAGTTGTAGTACCCGCCAGACAGAAGCGTTACTCGTATTTATATTCTTAGCGACATCACGTGTGCTATTTGATGGTTCATCGGCAACTCGCTGAAGCACCTCTTCTTCAAATTCGACCGTTCTTACGGTTCGAGCAACACCAGTATCATGCATCTGGGTCTTAAACATGCCTGTCTCAGCGAGCAGCCGATGAACCGCAATAAACTTTTTGCATTCAGCATGCTGACGTTCGGGATAACGTTCATGATACAACCGCGATGCTGCTCGTGCATTTCAGATTGTTGCTCCGTATGACAAATGCATATCCGCCAATTCTTGGTTGGTAAAGTTTTCCATTAGCAATAAATGTTTAAAAATTGTAAGCTATAAAATTTTTAAACATGACATTGAGAATTGACGTTGATAAGCGTTGATTTTAAACAATTGTTGTTATGGTATCATGTACAAAAGGTAAAAATAAATGCAGCAGATCCTATTTAGGTAATTAATGTTTTTTATAAATTTTAACGCGTCTTAGGACCGTAGTGGTGTACGCATTTCCGGACATGGGTTCCTATACTCAAATGGATTCTTCTGTTGCACTGAACAACCCCCGGAAGTATGATGCCATAGTTATGAAACACCCTGTATTGGATTGTCTCTAGGTCTATTGTGCGTTCAGTAATAAGCACTGAAAATTTGTCAGTGTCATTTCCTCATCATTTTCTTCCCACTTCATTTTCCGATGAAGTTATTCATATCTTATCCCAAAATTGAGCAATAATGCATTAACCTTTATTTTAAGGCGATTTTAGGCCTAAAAATACACACATCTATGAAATATTTTGCAGAAAAAGGGTAAATCACCAATAATTCAGCTGTATTACTTAAATAAACCGCAAGTTTAAGATAACTGGTTTTAGCAAAGTTGATACAAAAAAAAAACGATATTATGAGAGTTACATGTAATTTCCGCATTAATGTAATTGCGAAAGAATGTATGGTTGAACCATTATTGCAACTGCATCAAATTAATAATTTAAATACCTACTTATATGTTATTAGATATTAAAAAAAAAAACCATGATCAAAATACTTTAAGGATTTGTATATGGTATTATACATAGTTTTATGTACATATATCGGTGTTCGGATAAGGATGAAAAGTGTCCGTATTTCTGAAAGTACAGTTTTAGAAAATTGACAATTGTATTTCCCTTTTATGTAATAATTAAATTTTAAAAATAATTAACATATTATTTCACGGTCAGTAACAGATCAACGATATTTTTTCAACGTTTTGACATGTTCAGACGAATTTACTTACATTCGACTGGACGTGGTACATGTTATTGGATCAATGCAGATCGTTGCATCCTGAGTAAATGTAAAAACGGACTCTGTTTTCAGTCCTAAAGTTTCTTTTTGAAATAATTAAAAATACAATAAAATTGGCCCTAAAAATGTAACTTTAAATACATGGTGATCATAGGGAATCCTTTCTTGAAAAAAATAGCATGGCCTTTATAAACCAGCGTAAAACAAGTAGTCTATCTTGTAGAGAAAAATAGTGTGTGTGAAAAAATGCACCCCAAGTCCTCCTTCTCTTGGTTATTATTCTTTAAATAAATATCCCGCCTCAGGGATTAATGTAAAAAAAACCGTTTGAGACAAAAGGTATTACACCCAGTGTATTTTTTACCAAAACATAATATAAAATCACCGAACAATAACAAGACTAGAAGTCCCACTCTCGGTCAGGGTGTTTGAAGTAGCGCTCTCAAATACGAGCCGCCGATCGCAAAAAAACCACGCAAGTGTTCAGCTGTGTCGGCTCGTACGAGGGTAATGCAGACAGTTAACGGCGCATTGGCCATCAAAATAAAATAAAGGTTCACTTACCGGGGTGTTTCAAAACAATCAAACTATGTAATTAATATTATTGTGATCCATTCTGTTTTAGCTGTAGGTATTTAAATAAAAAAGAAAATATTTTAAACTGTTTAATTGATTGAAGATCATAATTATAACATATCCTAAATTATTATATTATACATTACATGCATACATATAACTAAAAAATAAGAAAAACGACATTAACAGTAATCTTAATCTGTTTCATTGCTGAATAATACTTGTTCTACACTTGTTTGTGTTGCTTTTGTTTCTTTTAATCTTCTAGCCTCACCTGAAATATTAATTTTTTTATTTTATCTTAACAATAATGTTTTATAACAAATTGTTACAATTCATCAAATAAATCAAGGTAAATTTATTTGTATAAAAAATGAACACACTAGTTTCTCTGCTATTTTGCCATAAATTTTTTGACGGGACAGCGTTATACAGCAGATTTGTTCTTACGGTATTACGCATTAAGGTTTCCCGAGGAAAATGTAATTCGCAGACTCTTAATTTATTACTACATTTTTCTGGAGTCATATTAGTATATCTATGATTATTAACGAATCCCAAAGCCTGCTTCCAAAGTTGACATTTAGAAATATCATTTACAATTTCTTTTACACTGATGAATATGGAAAAAAATTATTATTATTATTATTATTATTATTATTGTCTCTCATTTTAATAATATTATTACCCTCTATTATTCATAAAATATAAATATTAAAAAAATTATCATTCAAAACTATACGATTATACTAAAACTATTCTATAAATTCTTACCTATGTTCATCCCTGGGCCACCGAAACAATGATATTTCTGTCCCTTCTCTAGTCAAACATCCATTAACACAACACATTCGTGGCATTTTATCAGAATCCTTAATAAAATCCCTAATAAAACCAAATCGCAAAACAATCGCTGTAACGTTCTAGCACAGTATAGTTCTACCTACAAATAGCTACTCCGTGAGACAACTGTTATACTACTTTAAATATGCTATATCAGACAGCCGGTATATGCATTTCGCCTGGGAGCGACTTCGAGAGACTTAAAAAGAGTAGCGTCCGATATTCGAGTGAGATAGGCATAAGAAGAGGCGGAGCGTTAAGTGAACCTTCTAGTCTTGTTATTGTTCGGTGATAAAATATAATATTTTGCTTGCTGCATATGGATATAAAAAAACTTGATCGAAATATTCACTTTTACATCCTTACCCCGAATGTACATAATCACTTGTAATATTTCTCGGTACTTACGAATAATCTTGTTATAACTAATCATACGTTAGTAATTTGTTATTTCATTTAAAGGATACTCATACCACCATTGATTTTCTTAACTATAATTATATTCCTATTTTATCTCTTACCTGTATACATCATAAGGACCTAGTCAGTTTCATGTTTTACACATGAAGCAGCTTTTTAACTAAATCATATTTAAGCCTAATATTTTATACAGGGTGTTTGGTTTTATATCGTAGATTTGGTTTTTAAGAACCAGTTTGGTCAATCTCTCGATCTATAGTATCAATACTTTTAATTGACGCCATTAAATATTCACAGTACTAAAAAAAACATATTTAGAATTTAGTACTGTTCTATTCAATCGATTTTTTAAATTATATTCGTTGATACTGTATGCCATTAAATTAATCACTCTGTATAGTAAATGCTCGTATATTCTTAGCCAAAAACTATTTTACTCGAATTTTAATTGTAGTATATTTTATTCTTGTTATTCAGAATGTTACTTTATGTAAAAAAGGCGTACTGTTTTGTGTTTTATTAAATGGGACCAATAATGTACGTGTTAAAAATTGATATTATATAGTTAATAAATAAGACAATATTTTATTAACAATAAAATAATTAAAGCATTTTTTAATAAATAAATGTGTTTTTTTTTTAAATATTTTCAGTGGAGTACATTGTGTCATTCTTCTGCTGCATAACATTTAATGGTATACTTTACAATTAATTTAAAAAAAAATGCAATATCTGTATTTATCCTTTATTAATCGGTATAAAAAGCTACATAAAATAAACCAAAAATATCATCTTTCAGCTAATTAAAATTGATATAGTTATTTTGTCACAATATACACACTTGAGAGTTTCAGGCGACACTTCGACGGAGGGATCCGATTTACCTCAGACATTGACATGTTTGTTTTTTTTATATATAATTAAATAAATGCCAAACAAATGCACAGTAAGCACACACCTTATCATTAATAATGGAATGTTAAACTAATTAAGTCACAAAAAGCACATTTCAATCACAATTGAGTAAATGAGCTTGACCCAGAAGCACTACAACATTTATATTGTAAAATTGGTCAATATTGGCTCAAAGAATACTTTGCACTATTTTGATGGGGTCTTATATAAAAAAGAAGTAATATATTGTTGTGCTCCTGAAGTAGTTAATTCAAAATCGTTCTTAGTAAATATATAAAACATTCGTTGTATATGCCAAAGGGTACATGAATAAAACCGGTTAAAATATTATTTTGTGTCTCTCGATGATGTACTTAGAACGGTCGGGTTTTATAAACACTATCAAAAAATTCAAATGCCTGGAAGAAATAAATAATTCCCGGAATATATGAAAAACTTAAATATTCATGATAAGTCCTGGAACAATGCCTATAGAAGAAGTAAACCAAGACTTTAAATGGCACGAATGTTTGAATAAAATAAGTCAAATTTAATGGAAAATAACCTCGATGAATGCCTGGAAGATCCAAGAGATGACTTTGTGTCTGTAGCCCAAATATTCATCAAAAGGTAAGGAATTAACTGCAAATGGCTGGAATAAATTGAAAAGTGGAACAACTAAGACAACACAATTTAATGTTAACAAGACGCATAAAAGCTGATGTCAAATGCCTGGAATATACTAAATATTACTTGAAATCTTTGAAAAAAATAAACAATATCTTCAACTGCTTTGATAGCTTTAAATATCACAGAACAAAATTGGACCAGGACTTTTTCCCATATTAATGGTTGTCTCACTCTCAGAACGTTTTTATTTAATTCTAAGTTTTTAGTTATGATAACTGATCATTTGTAAACCTAATGTGGCTCCATAATTTTTCACTATTTTGACTTTAGAATTGAACTAAACTTAACTAACTCTCCAAAGAAAGCTCTTTTAGCAATTTAGTATTGAATATTGATAATTGAATTTCATATCTCTGGAAATGGTTCTATAAACGTGTATAATTAGACAATATGAAAATATGAGAATAAAATGGAAAATGAGCACAAATGCCTGGAACAACTAAAAAATTTCATTAAAAGCCCAAGAGAATGAGCAGCGTTTGAAAAACACAGAAAATTGTGTCAAATGTCTGGAACACATTAAAAATTACTTTAAATATCAGGCAGAGAGGTAGAATGAACCCAAATGCCTGGAATAAAATCGACAATTACTTCAAATCTTCAGGTATTTGTTCCTGGAGATTTGGGATTGATTGAGATTGAGAAACGCTCCAGGAAACATCAGAAATTCTTTCAAATTTTAGGAAGAAATTGATAATGAGCCTAAATGTATTCAACGAATTAACTTTCAAGTACCTCAAGACGAAAAATGATATGAAATTATTGGAAGAAATAAGCCATCGTAACTGCTTCAAAAACAAGAAATTTCATCAAAACTGTCTTCAATTCTCCAGGTTTCTGTTCTTAAAGATTTGGGATTATTCACAGGCCAAGAACATAAGAAATACCTTCAAACAACAGGAAGAAATTAACTTTCAAGTACTTCAAGATTAAATATGACGTGAAACTCTTGAGGGAAATAAGCCATCACTTCAATTGCTTTGAATATAAGAAAGACAATCAAGAGGAATAGTTTTTAACAGAAAAAATTTTAAATGACTTCAAATCAATTGAATAAAATAGAAAATGACTCCAAATACCTGAAACATCTTAAAAAAAATACTGTAAATATCAGGAAGTAATTCGATATTTATTCCAGGCACTTGGGAGACATTTTTCATGTTATTCCAGGCATTTGAGGAAGAAAATTTTCAACGTTATTTCAGATTTCATATTTTTCACGACTCTTTGAGGTAATTTTTTATTTACTGCAGTTTCCCAATTTTCAGTTTTTCCCTCTTTTGAGTTTATGCAGATAATTACAGCAATTTCCAATTGTACAAAAACAACCTTCAAATCAAATTACGAACGGACCCATAGTTACAATATAAATTTAGATAAAAAACCGTTTGAATCTAAGCAATTTAATTAAACTTTCGATTGTTGTTCTATCTATACTAGTCGCAGTATACTGATCCAGTCTTCAACACGTTTTTAATTCCACTCATCAATATTTTTGACCATTCCCGAGTTTGCCATCCAGAAATTCTCGATTGAACTTAAATCTGGACTTGAAGATGGCCACTTACATTATCTGTATCTTTTCTTGTTTCAACCGTTCTTTTACCAATTTGGCGAGTGTTTAAGATCATTAACTAGCATCGACTGAAATGTATAAGTTGCCTTTATCTCCCGTAGAATATGAAGCGATGCATTTTTCCTATAATCCGCTAAATACTCCAAGAATAACACCCTCATACCATCATGTCATACCACCCCCATGTTGTTCAGTTTTTGGACCTGTATATTTCATAATATGTCTTTGGTTATATTTGTTTAGAAACTTCTCCGGACTTTTTAGAAGTTTCCAATTCTAATTTCATTAGAAGAATGAAGAAAAGAAGAGTATGACGTTATTTAAGAAGCTCTCCTGGAATTTTTTACTTCTTTTAGGTTAGGTATCCTTAAACCCTTTAAGTAAGTTCTTATTCGTTACAAACATTTTTAAAAAAATCTCAATCTTACTCCAAGGTTCTAAAGTAGTTTTCTTTCCAGGGGTTTGGAGTCATTTTTACATACAGTTTTTGTATCCATGGACCTTTAAAATCATATTTCAATTATTCCAGGCATTTTAGGCTCTCAAAGCTATTCTTGGAAATAAATAGAAATCTTTTATGAATCTGCAGGTTTCTGTTTATGGAGATCTAGAATTACTCACAGACCCAGAATTTAAACTATTTCAAAAATAAGTATCAAATGTCTGAGGAATTAAAACACAAGAAATGCCTTGGAAATATTAAGGAATGATATGAAATACCTGTAAGATGTAAATAACTACTTATATGCACATATGTAATAAATAAATTACTTCTAAAATACGATTCTTATCGTGTATATAAGAAATTAAGTTCTGGTCCAAAAAAAATCCTCGTTTTATTCCTGCACCCCTTATTTGCAATTAAAAAAAATGTTTGCAGCTCTAACCAAATTTTCTAATAGTACTAAGCCTAATAAATAATATTTACAAATTGTATATAAATAATCGTAATAATTAATACTAAATAAAAAATAGCACAGCAAGTACAAAACATTTGGCAGCTTTCCAAAATAGCAGCGGCCTACTTTGAAAATGGCACTTTTTTGCTACGGGCAGTCTTTGATTTTTAGTAAAAAATATGAGAGTATTGGTATAATAGTCTAATGGTGATGCGGGATATAATAACTGGTAAATAGCACCCTTTTATCGATGTACTCATTAAGTAACCCTGTAAACGCATTTAGTAAATTTGATTTTCTAAAAATACTCTTTGGTTCGTACGTTTTTCATTCAGCTCCTATAAAACAATTAGTATATTTCACAGAAAAAAATTATTGAAAAAGCTATTGCACCAAAAACAGTTCGCTAACACACAAGACTCCTATATAACTTATAGCAACGCAAAAGTTCGTATAATAAGCGTCAATTTTTCAAGCAGATTTTTTTGGTTTTACATTTGGAGTTCTCGTATAAAATGACTAAACCGAAATTGCATTGCTATACCGCCGAATGTTTGCCAATTACTTCGCCGGTTCGTGTGATCACTTGGCGACCTTTGAACTCTGCAGTAAGTCGTTTTTCTTCGTTCAACGGTTCCTCCTCCCTAAAATAACTGAAATGTTTAGGTTTTATTTTGCTTGAAAGACTACCGTTATTTAATTAACAATATGTTATTGAATTATTAGGGTTGTGCTTCTTGGCTGGCTTAAATGTTTTTTTTTATGAAATTAGAGCCTAGTACTATCAAAATAAAAATCATTGTATAATTTGATATTTGGCAAATAAAACGTATTTGAATTTTGAAGTACTAAATGTTTGAAAAAAAAACAAGAATTAAAGGTTAAAGAGAGTGAGTAAAGAGTGAGATATTTGAACCGTCATTTGAGGCTTTTTAATGGTATTAATATAAATTTATAAAAACAAAGGAATTTTTTTTATCATTATTCAAAAAAAAAAAACATTTTTATATTGAATTTTTTAATATTGAAACTTTTTGGAATTTTTTAAAACTGTTGCCTGCTTATTTATGTATTGAATTTAATTTTAAAAAATTATGGTAATTATTGGAACCCCTGGAATATTCAAGGTCTTTTTCCAAAAAAAAACACATTTTTGGAGCACGTAGAATATTTTCTTTAACTTATAAAATTCTTCCTTTGTTAACCCAGTTTCCAAAAAGCTTGTCCATTTTTTTTTGGACCCCTGGCACTTTGTTAAATTTCTCTTTTTTCAAATTAATTATAAAAAATATTTTTGGAATCCCTGAAATTGTTTAATTTTTCCTTAATAAAATAATTGAATTTTCTTATACCAAATAAATTTCCAAAAAATTTGGCTTTTTTTTTGTAATCCCTGGATTTTCAATTTTTTTTTTATAAATTAATTTTCACGTTTTTTTTTTCGGCCTTTTTGAGAACTCCTGAAATTGGTTTTTAACTTTCTAAATTTTTTAATTAAATTACATTTTTAAGAAATATCCTTTTTCAGAACCCCTGAAATTTTTCAAAATTTTTTAAATTTTCTTACACTAAATAAATTTTCAAATTAATTGTTTTTTTTTGGAATCCCTTATCTCTTTAGTTAATTAATTTCCAGGTTTTTTGCCTTTTGGAAACTCCTGGAAGTTTTCTTCTAATTTTCAAATAATTCTTTTATTTAATTCGCGGGTGCATGGGAAAAAAGTTGTATGTCAAAAATAGCGAATTTAAGTAATTCGCACTTGAAGTGTTATTTTGTGTAAATAAACTTTTTTATTAAGAAAATTATTATCTTTTGATTTATGTAAAAATTTACAGGGGATTCCATTTAACAAAAGTACATTTTTCACATTTTCTCGAAAACGCGATGTTCAATTTTATTTCTGTTTTCACCATTTTACTCAACAGAAAAAATCCTACTAGTTTGCTAATTTAACCGACCCTGTATCTTAAATATTAAGTAAGATACCAATAGTGCCGACTTGATCGGAGGCACCCTGTATAACAGTAACCGCAAGAAGAAACCGAACATTTACGGCTTCGAGAATTAACAGCTACTTAAGGCATGCTACTGGGAGGGTAATTTCTAATCAGACTGTTAGAAGAAGATTACATGCGTCCAATTTAAGAGCCAGACGACGTGCCACACATCCACGCAGTGTTGCCAGGTCAAAAAAATAGAATTCACCAGAAAAAAAATGAAAAATCACCAGAAATTTTAAAGCTGCATTACTAGATTTAAACAAAGAAAATGCATGCTTTCATGTCTGTGTACAACTTAGTAATAAACTCTAAACACTTTAATCTGAAAGATTTTTTTGTTGCTCCGTTAATATATTTTGCTGAAATGCCAATGCTATTTTGGGTCCCATATACACTTTTTCCAATAATAGCCTAAACCTAAAAATAACAAAGCTATAGCGATATTAATAATTTTGTCAAATTTAGGCAAGTTGGCCTTGAACTTTTTGAGAGCAAAACAAATAAATCATTGCTTGAATAATAAAATGACAGTAGCCGTAGAGATTTTATTAAATAAAGAAATACTGACAGTTACATGTTAGCAAAGTTTGTGATTTTGTAAAATCTAAATGAGTAAAATGCCTTTTACGCATATTGAAAAATGTGATATGTTAGAATGTTACCTTGTATGTCGAAAAAATAGTGACAGAGCGCTAGAAGCGTACCGCCAGAGATTCCAGACTCGCAACTTGCCAAACCGTAGATACTTTTTAATTCTCTACAGAAAATTAAAAAGTAACGAAAACGTGTTTAAAAGAACTAAAAGAAGGAACCAATTTATAGTAAGCGAGGATGTTGAAATTTCTATTTTGGCATATTTTGAAGCTCATATGGAAAAGTCAACTAGAGATTTAGCAAGAGGTTACGGTGTGAGCTTAGTAACAATTTGGCGGGTCTTAAAGAAATACAAATGTGTGCCATATAAGTATCGACCAGTACAAACATTGTTGCCTGGCGATAACGAAAGAAGACTTGCTTTTTGCAACTGGTTACGTAATGCATATGAAGCTAATGATAATATTTTAAACCGTATAATTTAGAGCTACGAAGCTAATTTTTCAAACGGTTTCAAAAGGTACGTTTAACCGTAAAAATGTACACTATTGGTCCCAAGAAAATCTTTTCCTTACTGATCCCAGAAATCCTCAAAACCAATTTAGTATACACGTTTGGTGCGGCTTAATAGGAAGCCAAGTAATAGGACCTGTGTTTTATGATGGCACTTTGACTGGAAAGAGATATGTTGATCTCATATTATCTGGAGCACTGGAAGACTATTTGGATAATGTTAACTTGGAGAGACGGCAACAAATCTATTTTCAACAGGATGGAGCAACTCCCCATCAACTAAATGATGTAAGAATATTACTTAATAGACTGTTTGACGATAAATGGATTGCGACACGTGGCCCAATTCGTTGGCCACCTAGGTCACTAGACCTAACCCCTCTAGATTTTTATTTTTGGGGTTACATAAAAAATTAAGTGCATAAAAAAAATACAGAACCGTTGATGAACTTCAAACACATATTAGGCAAATAATTGGATCAATAGATAGAAGATCAATCTTAAAAGCTACAAGATGTGTGCTTAAGTGTACTCAGAAATGTATTGAACAAGATGGCGATGTTTTTGCTCATTTATTATAAATTATTAGTTTTACTTGATGTTATTCATTTCAAAGCCAACTTGCCTAAATTTGACAAAATTATTAATATCGCTGTAACTTTGTTATTTTTAGGTTTAGGCTATTAGTGTAAATAAACTTTTTTATTAAGAAAATTATTATCTTTTGATTTATGTAAAAATATACAGGGGATTCCATTTAACAAAAGTACATTTTTCACATTTTTTCGAAAAGGCGATGTTCAATTTTTTTTCTGTTCTCACCATTTTAATCAACAGAAAAAATCCTACTAGTTTGCTAATTTAACCGACCCTGTATCTTAAATATTAACAAAGATATCAATAGTGCCGACTTAATCGGAGGCACCCTGTATAGCGGTCTTGAGCACGAGTTGTAGCACGTTTTCGGCCTCCACCATGCCTGTAAGCTGCAGACCCAGTCTCTACATATCGATTCCATGCACGACTCACGACACTTTGGGAATGTGTCCCAAGTCGGTTAGATGTAGATTAGATGTAGTCGGTTAGCAACTTCTTCTTGAGTTAGGCCCTCCTGTAGCCAACGTACTAATTGCTCGAGTTGCACTGTTTCTAACCGTCGTAGAACCATTATTTTTAAGAAAGTAAAGAGATTTATTGGTAACAATGAGAATAATAAAGCCTCTAAAAGCACTTTTATGTGACTAAATTGTTAGGATTTTGAAACCGAATTCTTTAAAAGAGATAAGAATGTATGAAAAAAACGACAAAAAATATTTGCTATCAACAGGATTTACTCATAGCATAAAACGCAACTTGATGAATTTTATTTTTTTAGGCAAATTTCGGTAATTTATAAAATATCCACTTCGATTGTTGAGCAGTTTATTTTATTCAGACATACCAAGAATATTCAGCCGTTTATGGAACAACCTCAGAATGTCATTTGTCTTATATTAAAAAAAATTTAAAAGTCATGACTAACCTTATTTCGAATCCAGGATCTTCCGCACTCTTCTTCTTACTGATCCTCTCCTTCACCAAAGCTATTAATCCAGTTTTATTAACGAGACAACAGGCCACATCCACCAATATCAATATTATTAGCACTACAGCTATCGATATTCCTACTATGGTTGAACTGCTCATTCTGGCCGCTTGTATTGGCACTGGTGGTTCCCCTAAAAAATAACTTTTAAGAGTATAATAAGGAATTTACGAGATAAATTAAAGAAATAAGGTGAAAGCTTTTGTTGTTTCCATGCATAAAGGCCAACAGTAAAAACGGGATGCATTAAAGAAATATTAAACAGTGCTGTTTCATTCCTTTTTTATTATGTTGCAAATATTCAGTATATAAGAGTCAAGTACTAATATAATATAGTATTACCTTTTGGTTCGAAGCAATGGTGTAAAAATATCGATATTAGCATCCTTAAATGCGTTTGCATGGAAATAATACTATGGTAGGTGCTATGTTAAACAATGTATTTCTTAAAATCACAATGAGTATTATTGTCGAATTAAAATCTATAAAAATAAATATAACTTAAGCGATCCTCTTTAATTCTTATTGCCTAGGTATATAAATATGTAAAGTTTACATAAGGATGTAATAATGCTGCTAAATTATATTTTTTTTGAGTTAAGTACGCATTTTAAGATACGATTGTACTTGTACAGGGCGGAATATAGTTCCTTTTTTTTAATATAAACTTAAAATATAAGATATAACAAAAAAAAAATAGTACAGAAAATTTAATTTAATTATGAACCGATATTACAAGAAATTAAAACTTGATTTAAGTACTCCTTGAATAAAAAAACATTTATAATTTAAATGTATAATTGACCTTAATTTATGACATCTATTTTTTTATTATTTTTATATAGTTTGAACCCTGAAGATGAGTGAAATATAACTCGAAACATTGGCTAGAAACAAACAATTTTCTTCAGAAATTGACCACTGCACTGATTTATCTCTAAACCGGTTTAGCCGCTAAAGTTTAAACTTAATTTCCCGTATAAACTTGCTAGTAGAGATCGAAACGTTGTTCAAAATATATAAATCGATCGCCTGAAGTAGGTGGTTTTCTTACCTATATTCAAGAAAAAAAAGCAAGCTTAAAATAACATACAAAACATCCCAGGAAATACCAAACGTAAACTCTCTTGGTGGTTTCTTGTTCTAAACATGAAGCATTAAAACATTCGACAACAAAATATCTAAAAAATAAAATAACTAAGAACACTTTTAACTCGATTCACATACAATAAAGTAAATCCACCCCTTCATTACGTTCATGCCAACGTAATAGCATACAAAAAATAAACAAACACCAGCTAATCGATCATCACGTTTACGGCACAAAAAAAAAACAAAACGACACAACACAAATAAAAAAAAAGTGAGGAATAGTAAGGGCGCATCCGTTTCTCACGGCCGCGTTTACGGTTTCGTAATAGAGTCGTTCCTCACCTCTGGCCGTCCGGAACCTCAATACCGTAGCCTCACTTTCACTGATCGCGTTATGGGCTCGCAGTTCCACTTTGTACAACGTTTCCGGATACAGGTCAGTCAGATGATAGTTGGTGTATTGGACCGACTGTTGGATGTTGTCGGTACAGTCGTATTCGTGTTCTTCTTGGGCAGTTTGTGCGATCTGTAAAAGGAAATTAATTGTAAATGACTTCGTAATGGGTAAATGTCTTTCTCTAGTAGTGCAACCTTAAAAGAGAACTGAGAGGCGAGGAGTACATGCACTGTTTTGGATTTAATAGTTTAGGAATAACTAAAGCAGGAATCTCCATGTTTGGTAATCGCTGCATATACCCTGGATTATTTTCTTTCTTGAGTGCAGCAAATTATAGGCAAAGCCTCATGTTTTATCGAGAACGATAGTAATTTCGTTATTCACGACTTATTGACCCGGGTAGTCAAAGTCAATTTTTATTATCTTAAACACAAAGTGTTGTTGACAAAGTTGTAATAACTAAATTAAAAAAAACACTAAAAGAACACGCTTTTACTGCTAATCGAACTAAAAAGTAGAAAATAATTTTTAATTACAAAGAGTTTTTATTACAGTAGTATAAGGTCGAACAATCAATCATGTAAAAATCATAATAAAATTTAAGTTATTAATAGAATAATTTAAATCAAAATTAAAGGCATGGGGTGCGGTGCATTTTACTTCATTTTCATGAGTCTTCTCATATATATGACATATCCAAAACTTCCCTAACTACTGAAATCTTTAACCCAGAATCATATTTTTAATGCTCAAGGACTCCTTTATATTATTGTAAAAAAATATTAAAATATTTCCAGTGGCACCCAAGTTGTATCCAAAAATGTCCCTTATTAAACAAAAATCTTGTAATGTTTCAAAACTTCAAATCTGGTGGGTTTTTGGACCTTGGTTGACAAAAGTGTCTTTAACACAGAGAGTTTTTGAGGTACAAAAAACGTTTTGATCTTAAATTATTGGCAAAAAAAAGCTGATTCTTTGACAAAAAAACCCTTTTAAGAATATTTCCATTATTTTGTACAAATATATATTTTCCAAAAAAAAATTACTTGTTAAAAAAAAGTTGCAAGAAAAGGGCTTCATCCAAAATCTGCCCTAACTGCTCAAATCCTTAACCCGGAATCATGTTTTTATCCTCAAATGAATCCTCAGGGATCCTCTGTAATAATGTGAAAAAAAAATGAAAATATATTCAGTGGCACCCAAGTTGGGTCCAAATAGGTCCCTTAATGAACAAAATTTTTGATGTTGCAATTTACGTTTAAAAATTTCAAATTTGGTCACTGTTTAAGAGATTTCTTTTAGGCAGTTGAATCACTTAATTACTATATGATAGAGAGAGAAAGGTGACTCCAAATCAACTGCCTGTAAGACATATATATGAGATATGTATTTTTACTTTGATTTGAATTATTTTTTTTTTTATCTAAAGGTTTTTTATTGTTTTATGTAAGTTTTTAGTTTTGTTTAAGTAATATTTTTATTTTAGGCCCGATGATGCTCTAACTAGAGCGAAACACGTGTAGCCCGTTTATTACATGTTGTGAGACCTCGACTTTGTGTTTTTGTTTGTTTTCGTCAGTTTTGTATGTTGGTCTCTTAGAGAATAATGATTACGTGTTTCCAATTGGAAAATTTGCTTGATTCTTTGCTTAAGACTAAAACTTGTTATTGCAATTGATTTTTGTGCCCAAGAGCTCAGTTGGCCCGACGGGTATACATAGACAACAGAAAACGTGGTAATAACGGTACGACGTTACAACTCGTCAAAAACTGAGAATTATAAGAATATGATAAGGATGCATTACAGAAAGTTAAGTTTTTGCTTATAGGACTTACCTTGCAATATCTTATAAGATAATAATCGATCGGTTCTCCATTATCGGCCGGAACGTTCCATCTTAAGTCGAAGCGATTTGCGTGAGGAGCTACGTAGATCTCATCTACGGTATGATTCAAGTTAGGAGTTAAAATTAAGGGAGCGTTCGGTTGTGATCGGCGAGGCATCCTCATGCTCGGCCCGTTCACGAACGGACCCAAACCCACGTCGTTTCTCGCGGCAAACCGGAAGTGGTACAGCACTTCCGGTTCGAGATTCTCCACTATGTAGGGTGCACCTGAAAAAATAAAGGTTTTTTTTTTGTATACAGGTCTCTTTCGTAAAAAGAGAACTGCAATTAGTTTGTCATGGATTTCATCTTGGCAGCCTTAATCTTAATAGTTGTAAGAAATTGATACGCCGTATATATGTTAGCTTATGTTATTTAAAACCACCTTATCTCGTCGTTCCTTATATAAACAGTAAAAGTGTAAACGCGAAAGATTTTGTTGATGTAGCAATTTTGAGGTTAAAATTAGTCTGATTTCGGGTCGCGAAATAAGAAGTTGTAATTTGCATTTTTGTGATTAATAAATCGAGGTTTTTAGAATAATTTTTGTGTTATTTGTGTCGAAATTATCCACAAATAAATTATTATATGAACTTACCGAAACTCCATTGCTGCCTGCGGGAATAATGGAAAATATCCCAAGCAGGCTCCGAATCCGGCCTCACCTGGTACACGTACGACCTTATCGGTAAACCCTCGTAATTACTGGGCGGTATAATGGAGAATCTTATACTGGTCGCGGTGATCTCGGCCATTTTAACCTGCGTAATCGGGCCGGGAATTTCGCCTTTTCTTAATTCCACGAATATCGAGGCCTCGCCTAACTCGTTCCTTGCTATGCATTCGTACGACTTGCCAAAGAATCTGTGAAAATATTTGTGCTTAATCCAGTATGACATGGAACGGATTTAAGAGTAAAAACGTCGTTCTACTGGTTGGAGCATGTTTTTTTTTGTCAATTTTCGTAGTAATTTTTGAGAATACTTGGAAATAGCTTACAAGGGTTTTTTTACCCAAGAAAGGACGTTTCTTTTCCAATCATTTTATATCAAAACTTTTTTTATACCTTAAAAATTTTCTGATTTAGAGGCAGTTATGACCATTAAGGTCCAAGAGCTACCAAATTCGAGTTTTTGTAAACCGTATTGAAATTTTTGAACTCGTATCGCAACATCAAGGTTTTTATGCATTAGTGGACATTTCTGGGTATAACTTAGGAACCACTGGAAATATTTTCATAATTCTTTTACGCAAATATAATGGACTTCCTGAGGATGAATTTAAAGGTAAAAACGTTGTTCTATATTAAAAATTTTGAAAGTTAGAATAGTTTTGGTTGGGGTAAGTTTTTTTGCCAATTTTCATAGTAAATTTTTGAGGAAATTTCGATAAATAATTGGGAATAGCTTAAAAGGGATTTTGCCCAAGAAAGCGTGTTTCTTCTATCATAGTTTAATACCAAAAAGTTTTTTGTGCCGCCAAATTTGAATTTTTGAAACTAATATTGCCAAGATTGACTACTAACACAAAGATTTGGGAATAACTTGGGAATAACTGAGAATAATTTAATTAATTATTTTAAAGTAATATAATGTAGTTCCTGTAGATGGATGTGAAGGTAAAAACGCCATGCTAGACAAAAAAGATCGAAAGTTAGAGCAGTTTTGGTGAAGGTATTTTTTTTGCCAATTTTTATAATAAATGTCCCCTATTCTTAAGAATATTTTAGGAAATAATTGGAAATGGTCCAAAAAAGTTTGTATCAAAGAAAGAGTGTTAATTTTCCAATAAATCCATATGAAAACGTATCTTGTACCTCAAAAACTTGCTGAGTTAGAGGCAATTTTATCCATCAAGGTTCTAGAGCCGCCAAATTTGAGTTTTTCGTTTTTATGAGTTAGTGGACATTTTTGAGTATAAATTAGAAACCAATGGGAATATTTTTATAATTCTTTTACATTAATATAATGGAATTCCTGAAGATGGATTTAAGGGTAAAAACGTCATTCTAGACTAAAAATTTCGAAAACAAGGGCTCTTTTGGTTAAGGCATATTTTATTGCCAATCTTCATAGCAAATATTAACTATTTTTGAAAATATTTTAAAAAAGAGTTGAAATTGACTTAAAAGGGTTTTCTTTTCCAATAAATGCATACTAAATCGTTTTTTTGGACCTCTAAAACTTCCTTAGTCAGATGCAATTTTGTCCGTCAAGGTCCAAGAGATGCCAAATTTGACTTTTTCAAACTCTTATTGCAACATCAAGGTTTTTATGAGTTAGTGGCCCATTTTGGGTCTAACTTAGGATCCACTTGGAATATTTTCATAAATCTTTTAAGCTAATATAATTTAGTTCCTAAAGATAGCTTTGAGGGTAAAAACTTCGTTGTAGACTAAAAACTTCGATAGTTAGAGCGCTTTTTGTTAGGGCATATTTTTTGCCAATTTTTATAGTAAATATTTACTATTCTTGAGAATATTTTGATAAATAATTGAAAATAGCTTAAAAGCTTTTTTGCCTAATAAAGGGCGTTTCTTTTCGAATAATTTCATACAAAAAAATTTCTTGTACCTTAAAAACTTCCTGAATTATGGGCAATTTTGTTGGTCAAGGTCCAAGGCAAATTTGAGTTTTTCAAAATTATATTACAACATCAAATTTTCATGCCTTAGTGGACATTTTTGAGTATAACTTAGGAACCACTGGGAATATGTTCATAATTCTTTTATATAAATATAATGAACTTCCTGAGGATGGATTTGAAAGTAAAACCGTCGTTCTAGACTATTTTTTTTTGAACGTTAGGGCACTTTACGTTGGGGCATACTTTTTTCAATTATCAATACACTGGTCAAACTTTAAATGTATATTTGAAGTACACACTCACCCATTATCATTATGTGGCGTAACGATTAAATTAGACCGAGGCCCCCTCCCGATCACTTGAAAATTATTCCTAGAAATCCGATTGTTCCTGAAATTCTCCTCGGATATCTCCACATCGCGGAACTTCCATACAATGGTGGCATTTGGTATGGCTTCGGGAATACAAGAGAGATTTCCAGGTCGGTTATCCCACGTCCATACCGGCGGCAGGTCTCTCGTACGGTTAAAAGTGGGTTTAAACCAAACGGTTATGTGACCGTTTTTAAAGGATTTTCCCACTTTATTTTCGGCTATACACTCGTAAAGGCCATCGTCAGGACGTTCCAGTTCGGAAATAATTAATACTCCAGCCGATTCATCTAAAAAATGAGAGGAGGAATTACAAGGTGTAGCTCACTCATTATATGAAATTCACCATGTTAGTTTCTAAATTAACAAAAAAAAATACGCCTTGTAAGATCGGCTGAACCCAAGTAGAACGCTCAATCCGTTCACCATTAAAAAGTTATTTCAAGATAACATTAAACTAAATTTTGCGAGCGAAACAATTTTTATTAGGTGAACTACCTTTCATATCACTTACAACTTGTTCCATAGGTGAATTCCTAAATATTCTAAATAGGTATCGGCTTCTGGAATTGTGTAAATGATGGTGATGAAAAAATAACCCGATTTGATTAATTTTTATTGTAAACTTATCTAGGTAGCTATAAGACATCGAATTGCTTAATTTACTCAACTGACACATTTGACTGGCTATTTTCTTATGTTGGAAATTAGGAAACACTTAAAGATGTTTTTAAATTGGTTTGTAACTGTAAGATCTTTTAAAGTAAAATAATCGACTTAACTAGTGCATTTCCTAAATGACGTAAGAATTGAATCGAGAATGTTTAAGTACGATTCACTTTAAGGTCTGTATATTTTCATTTCTTTATATTTATCATATACCTTGTATTTAAATATAATATATACCAGACATTTTAAGCATAAAAGGCCAAGTTAAAGATCTTTGATTGAAAATCCAACAGTACCTATCGCGGTTGTCCCTATATTATTAATAATTTTTTGTTCATTAATTAATTCTACGCTTCGTTTCAATAACATTGCACCTATTTGAATTACAAAAGTTGATTTTTTCATAAGCAGCAGAATTCGTAGGACCAATGGAATGTTAATAAATAATAGTTGTTCAATTCAAATGCAGTGGTTTTTATTTAGTGTAAGTGTAATTAAAAATTTTATATTGCTTGTCATATAAGGGGTAAAAGGCGCATCTTTATACATTTGAATATACATATTTATTGCCTATCACACCTAAAAGTCATAATGTCATAGCAGGGAACGACCAAACTAAAAACGTATTCAACAAGTTCAAAAAATCTGGACACAAACTATATATTTTTTTTGTTTAAATTAAATTTCAAACTGACGTATTCAAATTCGTCTAATGAAATTGTAATTGCGCATATCAAAGTTTAAATTGTCCTTAAACTGTGTTTCCGAACACATCAAACTGATATTCATAAGCATAATTTATAAATTTGTAAAAGCTTTTTTTTGGAACGAAGTGAATCTCAAGTTTAATCATGTTGCAGAACACATATTTCGTTTGGAGTTGTATAAATTTCCCTTTTAAAATAAACTCCTTCCAGCTACTGTTTTGTATAGATTGTACCATAATATTTATTGTAGCAACTTAGTACTAAGAAACCATGTTCAATCTTCGTTTTACATATAATGCTGTTAAGTTTTTTAACTATACAAAAAAAATTCGCTTCTATTTTTTATATAAATCTTAAGTATATTGGGGCTATATATAATATGCTCTATGGTTGCTTCAGTATATTTCTTAAACTCAGTTAATATCTTTACCTGCGTTAATAGTTTCTTGCTCTAACCGTATCCTAGGATCATCCGGTTGTTGTCCAACGACAAACGGTAGCTGACTTCCCACTTTTCTAAATGTAACCATCGGCAAAGGTTTCCCTCTAACCTTGCATACGAGTCTGGTTTCATTTCCAACTGGTGCTGTAGCGTTCAACAGTTCGTAAATTCTCGGTTTCACTAGCACGTTGACTTTTATATCCATAGTTGCTCGTCCGGCCGAGTTTTCCGCTACGCATTGATACATTCCGTCGTCGGTTGCTTCCGGTCTGGTTATAGTTAAGTCACCTATAAGCAATATAATAATAATAATAGGCTTTTATTTTTAACTCGGCGAAGTTCAGCATAGCTGTTATTAACCGAGCATACATACAAAATACATAAGATTAAATTTACATATTGGCAACTTAAGGTACTAACTAGGCAATGATACTTTTGAAATTATAAAGGTATGCAGAAGGTAACACAAGCGTAGGAATGAAATTTTATAAAATCACTAAAAAATGTTGACATTCTATAGCGTAAGTATATTGCTTTTACTAATTAACAATTTAAACTTGGCTAAGTAAATGTTGCTTATATTTTTTCTTAAATGTCGAAAATGTTAGGTCATACAGTTTGCGAAAAATATCAGTGTTGGCTAACTTAGGTAACAAATAGGAAAACGAACGTTGCAAAAGTTCTGTTCTATGCCTAGGAACATCAAATAAATCATTAAAGCGCGTGTCTCTGTTATGAAGAGTATTTCTTTTATTAAGCTGATCAAACAGATAGCCTGGACAGGAACTATGCTTTTTGCTAGCCTCTAACGATCGCATATTTTCAACCAACCAAGTTCCCAATATTTTGGAGTGATATGCTCTCTTACACTCACCCCAAAAATGAACCGTACACAAGCATTTTGTATTTTTTTAAGCCGGTATTTTCAATTTCTATCTAAAAGGCCAATAAACTGTGTCACCATAATTGCAGTGTGATAAAACAAGCGATTCCGTTAACTTTATTTTCAGGTTTGTGCTAATAATTTCCCTACTCTTGTACAAATTTTTCAATGCACAAAAATATTTTTGGACCACCTTCACAACCTGACTTTTAAACTTTAGGCTGTCATCAACACTAATACCTAAATTTTTGTATTTATCTACAATTGGCAAAGACATATTATTTAAAGTTATTATACCATTATCCTTAACCCAGTCCTTGTAAGGCCCAAAAAACATAATTGCCGATTTACTAGGATTTAATTTTAGTCCATTCTTAGCTAAATAAGAATATATGGAACTTAAGTTGTCATTAAGTTTTTCTATAGATGCAGGTAGTTCTTCTGTGTCAAAACTGGTATACAATACAATTGAGTGTCGTCAGCATATTGGTGTACACGAGATGTTTTAATTGCTTGTCCAATATCTCTAGTATACAGAATAAACAATAAAGGACCAAGAATGTAGCCTTGTGGAACTCCTCTATCCAGCGGCAAAAATTATGATATGTTGTTATCAATTTCAACAGCTTGAAACCGATTGCTCAAGTAGCTCCTAAAAAACAGCACAGTGGCATCTGAACACAAATAAGACTTCGCATACAACATGCGATGATCAATGGTGTCAAGTGCCCTGCTATAATCCAAGAGAACCAAAGCCGTGGTTTTACCAATATCATCCAGCACTTTAATTAATGCTGTAGTTTTGCTATGGGACTTTTGAAAGCCAGACTGATGAATTGGAATAAAACTATGCTCGTTCAAGAACGCAACCACTTGCTGAT
Source organism: Anthonomus grandis grandis (assembly GCF_022605725.1). NCBI lineage: Eukaryota > Metazoa > Arthropoda > Insecta > Coleoptera > Curculionidae > Anthonomus > Anthonomus grandis. Next base: position 2,278,350 of record NC_065559.1, read on the forward strand.
AAACCAACTTTTTTAAAATTTTGCCTATTGTGGATAACAGGCTGATGGGTCCTAAATCAGAAAAACGTATCAGGTTGTGTGACCTTGGCCAGAGGTTTAACAATTATTGCTTTCTCCCAATTGGAAGGAAATATGAGACATTGCAGATTGTAGCAAGAGTTTTTAAGTTTTAACAATGTTATTATTATCGAACCATATTATTTGCATCTACGCAAAGACATATTTCTTTTATACTACCTAAAGTAGTACACATACTTCCAAATGAAATAAGAAATACACAAATTATCGCAAAATAAAAAAATATCTTTGATTAATTAATGATTTAGACTATAATTATTGCATAACATGTTTAATGGCATATTGTATTAATATAATATATTACAATAGGGTTAACGTTGCAACTAAAATTTTCTCAAAAATATAAGTAAATGCGATAATTATTAGGCTAGATCTTTTAATTCAGGGTGCACACACAGACTTTGGTCCATATTGTGTGCTCCAAAACTGTACAATAAGTTGTTAATTAATTTGTACTTTTTGGAAAATACATATTTTTTTCTACTACCAGTGCTCAATTTGCACACTTCCCAGGGTGAGTAAATTTTCACCTTTTACGCACTAGTGCCTAAAAAATTATTTTTACGCGCTAGTGCGTAATTTGTGCGCCGTTTTTTTTACCGTAAAGTCGTTTAAGTCCGTAAAGTAATTTGATGTTTTTTTTCGGTAGTAGAAAAAATGTTATATGCTACACGTGTGTAAAATCCACTTTTTTTATTCATGGAAATTGTCAACAAGTTTCCCATTCATCAAAAAAGGATCATTTTACACACGTGTTACATAAATAACTATTTTGATATTGATTTTTGGGAAATGTTATTTATTACCTGTTCGTGCATTTACGCTGAAACGATCGGTTTTTGATAAGTCGTACCGCCTGTCTAGCTTGATCCATTGATAGGATGGCGGTGGTTTTCCGTTTGCTGAACATTTTACCGTACTAACCTCTCCTTCGACCACCGTTGTTTCGTTTGTTGATAAGGTTATGTTTGGTGGTATTTGAACTTCTACCTGTTGACATGAAAAATAACTTAGGAGGTTCTAAGGTGTAATCATAGTTACTATCTGATTTTTTTGTACAATTACATATGAGAAACTTGTTAATTTCCTTTTAGAAATTTCAGTAGATGACTCATGAATTAGTTAATAATTATAAACAGGCAGTTGAGATAGAGAAAGAAAGAGCCGAGTCTATAAGCATAAGACACTAAAAAACAATGATTAACAAACATTTGACATTAAACGCATCATCCAGCAATCAATCCATCGCTTTTTACAAATAAAAACTAAACTTTCAAGGGTTTATTTATATAAATCCGACATTTTATCCGGAAGCGATGTTTATTGTTTATCATCCGATCCACTTCAGCACCCACTATACCATACCTCCCCACTTGAAAACCGGGGCTACTTGAAATTGAAAATATACAGAAAAAAAGGCACCCAGCCGCGTGCATCGTTTAACACAAACCATACCACATTATCCCAATGAATAATCCGGGTATAAAGAGTAAATTGAAAAGAATGCGCCCAAGACCTTTGTTGACCCACATGTCAAGGGGTTCAACGAGCTTTAGAAAGGAACAAAATACAAATTGCAAACGATGCCAGATGGAGGATGAATGATAATTTATGAATCTTTTATTATAATAACAAAGACGGGTTTGAAAGGTTGCAGCTCTTGAGTATTTGACGCAGAAAAGATTGCTTTAATACCATTTTTATAGAGGGAAAAAACTTAATTTTATGTAGAGACATTGTAGTTAGTTAGGTAGTATAATATAATAATAAATTATGCTTTTGTATGTAATTGTGAAACTAAGAACAACTCTGTTAGAAAATACCTATTTGATGTTGCACAGTGACATGAAATACCAAATAACTGTTCTTGTAAAACTGCGAAACAGGAGGGAAATTTAAACTTCAAATTTTGCATATAAAATTTATAATTGTACTCAAAAATCTACTATTAAAAATGTATTATACAGAACACAAGAAACTCAAACCATGGATTACCAGTGATCTTATATTAGCAACTAAACGTCGCCATAAAATGAAGAAAAACTTTTTGATGAATAGAAATATATTAGATAAAGAGAATTTTATTATTCTTCCACTAACTCATGTTATTATTTAAAAATTAAATGTCAAATAACATATGCAGCAGTATGGGGAAGCATATACAATAAATAAATAAATAGTAAAGAAAGATAAACGACCACCTACATGTCAACTTTATAACGAGAAAATCCTACCTGTAAGATCATTGCATGTTTTGAGTGTTTGTTCTTTTATGAATCAAAGACCCTTGGTAGGAAACTATGTTGATCATTCATATTCAACTAGGACCAATGTGGATTGAAACTTAAAAATACTAAATAGTATGACAAATTTGAATTTTAAATCAATTTACTACCTTGTTGCTCCTAAGATTTATAATATTTTACCTGGTAAAGTAAAGCCTTTATTCATAATTGTAAGGGATACATTAGTATGAATTTGGAATTTTATTTAATGATATTTTGAATCCGTTTGCTTCATAATTAATTAAATAGTTTTTTACAGTAACTAGGTAAGTTGTGACATTGTTGAATTGGCTTGAGTGTATAGCAGGTGTAGCTGGTTTTACAGACTAAGGTAAATTGAAGTTATATTTTTTTACATGTAAAATTCCTCATTTTGCACATACAGAAATTCCATTTTCTAGGTACTAAACCAGAAAAAATTAGTGAACATTCTAGACTTAACAAATTGGTTAATTTGTTTACATTATTCCTTAATTAAACGATTCAGATTGTATAGTATGAATCTTAATATAAAACTGAGACAGGACAATATTTTTTCTTATTTCTGATCCTATAAATGTGTAAATTAAGGAGGTACAAAATATAGGTTGAAAAGCAAAGGGCATAAACTAGGACAAATTCTGTCATGTCATCAAAATTACCATTCCTCGACATATATGTATGCAACAATAAATTACTTACCTTAATATTTTTCTCCTTGAACACGCCAGTTAAGGAAACGTAAGCGGAACATTTATAAACCCCATCGTCCGCCTCCGAAACGTTTATGATGTAAAGTCCGTCGTTCTTCTTCACGTATTTGTTCGGATTGTTCTCGATCGAGTGTTCGCCTCGGTACCATTCTAACGTGGGGCTTGGGTTGCCCTTCACGATACACTTGACCAAGAAATTCGTTCCGGCTTTGGGCAATTGATTTTCCGGGGCGTCGACAAACTCAATGTCCACTGCGGACACAAACACAATATACTTTTTAGTGCACAGATAGAATTAAGATTAGAAGATGTTTAAGGGGTTGTTTAATTAAATCAACTCTGTGTACTTGTAAGTCCAACTTGTCAGGGTCAATATTATTCAGGGACCATGCAATTGAGAATTGCAGGAGATTATAACTCATCTACACCTTTCATTGATTTATAGATGGTTTTGTATCTGAATATATATGTTTGTATGAGTATGCTATGTAACACTTTTGTAAATGGATTCCGTAAATAAATTCTTTCTTTGAAATTTGTCTGGCAGCTATATAGTTTGTATTAAAAACTTACCATAAACAGAAACATCAACGGTTTCTATTAACTCTGTCCCCGCATAATCGGCCTTACATGTGTAAGTACCCTCTTGTTGCTCCGTTATCCTGTTGAACACCAATCGTAAACTTTTATCCACTTTTGCCTCCTGTAAATAAAAGAGTTCATATTATAGGTAATTGTTTAACTTTTTCTAAATTAAACTTTACTACCTGAATGAAAATAGGGTCGTGACTTCGGGTGTTTTCGATCCGGTGCCCACGTTTGTCCAGCCATTGGAAATTGTTGACCAGTTCGGGTCTTTCCACATTACTCGGACTGCAGGTTAAAACTAACTTATCTCCTGCTTGTCTCGTCAATGGTCTGGTGTTCGGGAGAATTTTTAGGGATGCCGAGTCTGCAGAAATACCTAAAATATGTTTAGATGCTGAAATTGGTGTATCAAACTATGATTTATATAGATATGATCGTCAAATGGGTACGAATACTACCAAGGCTCGTGGAGGTGGTGTATTGATTGCGGCTAAAAAGAGTTTATGTACACAAAGAATTGGTATCCCACTTGTTGATGTGGATATTTATCAGATCTATTTGACTTTTACAATAGACAATCAAAGCTTTGTTGTTGGTTGCATTTATATACCATCTACATCTCCACTTCAATCCTATTTAAGCCATTGTGAATCCGTTGAAGAGTAGATATTCTAGTAGTTTGTTTGTCTTGGCAGGTGATTACAATTTACCACATGCTAGATGGGAGAATGATGATCTTGGTTGGTGGTTGTCTGGAGAATGACAGAGAGTCTGTGCTTTCTCTGGCCAACTGCTTTAGCTTCTATAACTTTTTCCAGGTAAATGGGGTTTTAAATACCAACGGGGTTGCCTTGGATCTCATATTTAGTAGCTCAGATTTAATTAGTGTTGAACGCGCAATAGACAAGATTTTTGAGAATAGCTTACACCATACAGCAATTAGTTTTGACCTTTGTTGTTCTGATGGTATGATATATGAGGAATATTTTTATGATTTTGGTAAGGGAGATTACATAGCAATTAACGATTGTCTGGCTGGGATAGACTGGAATCAATTGTTTTTGGGAGAGACATCTATTGATGTCATAGTTTCAATTTTCTAGAATGTGATCTACTCCTTAATGGAAAGGTTTATTCCTCTAAAGAGGTACAAAAGTTCTTCTTTTCCATCTTGGTTTTCTTCAGAGCTTCGCAGTTTGATCATAAGAAAGAAACAAATTCACAAAAAGTTTTAAATTAGTGGTCAACAGCAGGATTATGATGAATTTGTATTGTTGAGACAACAATGTGAGTACTTAAGAGAGTTGTGCTATCAACAATACATTAATAAGGTGGAATATAAATGTAATGTAATACATTAATAAGACTGGTTTTATGAATGACTTCCCTCCAGAATGACATACAATAACAGGATTAGTATGAATATCTCGGATACTGCGGATATGTTTGCAGAATACTTTTCATCTGTCTATTCGGATGAAATGGCAAGTCAACGACATACCATCTTTTGATTTTGATAAATCAATTTGTCTGAGCACTTTAACTCTGTCAACGCAGGATGTTTATGAGGTTATTACTTCCTCTAAGAATAAGCTCTGCGCTGGACCAGATGGGATTCCGGCATTCTTCCTAAAGAAATGTGTTTGTGTTCTTACGAAGCCAATACTGTTCATTTTTAACAAATCTCTAGGTACTGGTTCTTATCCCACTCTCTGGAAGAGAAGTTTTCTAAAACCCATTTTTAAATCTGGTAGTAGAAATGAAATTTCCAATTATCGGGCTGTGTGTAACCAATCTGAGTTGGCAAAGCTGCTTGACTGCCTGGTCAGTCATAGGATTGCCTGGAGTTTTAAATCCTGAGCAATTTGGATTTATAAAAGGCAGATCTACTAATGCTAATTTGGTGCTGTATGTCAACTACCTCTACCGCTGCTTGGAGAAGGGACTTCAGGTTGACTCAATATATACAGATTTTTCCAAAGCTTTTGATCGGGTTAACCATGGGGTAATCTTGCAGAAGCTTAGGGCTTTAGGTATTGTGGGGCCTCTTCTTCAGTGGATCTCGGGATTCATCAGAGGTAGAACCCAGATTGTTAATCTTGGAGGTACATGTTCCTCTGAAATTTTGGTGCCATCTGGGGTGTCACAGGGCTCTCACTCGGGCCCTGTTTTGTTTTGCCTCTTTTTGATTAATTTAGTTTGGAAACTTGAAAATTGTCGTGTGCTAATGTTTGCTGATGATGTGACGCTATTTAGGCTTATCACATCCCTTTCTGATGCTGTGCTCCTGCAAAAAGACCTCAATTTGTTCTTTGATTGGTGCCACTTGAATAGAATGTCCCTTAATACCAATAAGTGCCATAAGATTACTTTTTCTAAGCAAAGAAACCCTATTGCTTTTCTTTATAAAATAAATAATGTAGCAATTGGTGTCAAAACAGAGGGTTTCTGACTTAGGAATATTTATTGACTCCAAGTTGTCTTTTAAAAGTCACATCAATCAGGTGACTGGTAGGGCAATGAAAATGCTGGATTTTATCAAACTGTCTACAACTGATTTGTCTTTGTTTACTTTTAGATGACTTTATTGCTCTCTTGTTAGGCCCATCTTGGAGTATGGCTCAATTGTGTGGTCCCTGTCATATAACTGCTACATTGAGCAGATTGAAAAAACTCAAAATAAATTTTTAAGGGTGGCGGCTTTTAGATGTGGTTACAGGAGACAGGAGTATTACTATCAGTGGGTCAGTGATAACCTGAACTTACCCACATTAGAGTCATGAAAAACATTACTCGACTTATGTTTTATGCATAAGGTTTTAAATGCTACTATAGATTGTCCCGAGTTATTGTCTCTTTTTAAACTTAGGGTGCCTTCCAGATTAAATAGACAATCAGAAATATTTTCAGTCCCATTCCACCATACCAATTATGGCATAATGAGCCAATTACACGAATGGCTTGAAGTGCTATGGTCTGTCAGGACAGATAAACTTTTTTGACTCTAGGATCACATCTTTTAAGGGGCTATATTATTTCATAGGGGCTTTAATTAATCAACTCATCTACACCTTTCATTGATTTATAGATAGTTTTGTATCTGAATATATATGTTTGTATGGGTATGCTATGTAACACTTTTGTAAATGGATTCCGTAAATGAATAAATAAGTAAGTGAATAAATAAGTCTCCTCCTAAATAGTAACCCTTTGCAGAAGATTGCGAGGAAAGATTCTGAACATTTTTATTGATCAAGTATTACACTTTGGAGACCATATACTTACCTTAAGTCGAAAGCTTTTGTCAGGGTATTTTTCTATAAGAGAAGAATTGGGACATCCGCTGGCATGAGTCGCACCTCGGGTATGAAATACCATTCTGGGGTGTTGTCAATAAGGGACTTTTGAATATTATTTTTATAAGAAGAAAGCTGTTCAATTTATTAGTTAAATAAATCAAAGAGAGTCTTATTGACCTAAAAATCTTTATACCCTTATGTTTAAAAATGCTTTTACATTCAAGGGTCTTGTCACTCATCTAAATTCCTTTCAACACTTAAGGTTTTACTATTGGTTAGGGCTTATTATAGTAAGGAAGAATTCTACCTGGTATGTACTTTAAAATTTAACTTTATTTTGCTTTTATCGTGATATTTGGCTGTTAATGTAAGATTATGTCCGATATCAATATTTTTTTATTCTTTATAATATCATTACTTTGAATTGAAAAAAAAATTGATTATAACCTCACATAAAGGTGTCATAACCTATAGGTGTTGTAACCTAACCTAACTATAATTTTATAGGTTATGGATCAAAATGTATAAAGGAAAATGGTTCCCAATTTTTTTTGAATATTAATATTAAGAACAGTAAACTGTACGAAACAACCCTATGTCTTTTTTTAAAAAATTAATAAATTATTGTACTTAAAATTGTAATTGTATTGTAAAAAATGATCCAGGTATACATACCGATCGAGACACAATAGTTTTAAACGAATTTAAACTAATTATGAAATTCTACGTTATTTAGGCCTTAAACGGTGCAAAACTGGTGAATTCTTACCCAAATGAACAAAAATCACTTGTTGAACTGAAAATTATTTTCGCCCCTTTGCCGAAGGGAGTGAGAGGGTGATCGGGATCTACTGCTGTCAATTTCTTTTTTGCGTTAATCACGTTTATAGTTCAATTTAAGGGTCTAGAACTATGACATTTAACGTGATTTCACTCGATATATTATACTGAACGGTCCCTCGATAAAATGGGATTCATAATATTCAAAATTAGTGTCAACGACAGTAATCCTTTCTTGCGCCATTTTTAGTTTGAAAGTGTCAATTGTGCTAGAACTCTGGAAGTGCTGGTTATATTACCAAGGTCAGAAAATAAAGCGCGGGTGCACAGGTAACAAATAAATCAATAGTATAGTGGCAAGAATCGCATTAATAGATAAGTCCTTAATTAATTTCTTTAATTTACCTCTTTAAATAAGACATTTTTAGTTGTCTTGTCTTTTAAAACAAAAGATATACGACTCGTATTTTTTATTCCCGCCTTTTAATAATAGAGAATCTTCCAATATCATTATTTGTCTTCTATTAATATTATTGCGTCATAATTTGCCTGTAAAAGAAGTAGGCCAATTACTGCATACTATTAACTACCTGTACCAAAATAATCCTTGGTACTGCTTGCTACATATTGTTATAAAGCCTTATATTCTTCCTGGCATATTGCCTGATTTCTACCAGAAGTCGGAATTTTCCAGGCAGCACTACTTAAACAAAATAAGCCTGAAGAAGACTGAAATTTAAATAACAACGAAACGTCGAACTGTTTTCCCTTTTTTTTATACCAATCGCCGCGAAAAATTAGCATTTTTGGCGCCCAACAGTGTGGGTTTGAAATAATTAATTTAAATTTTCTTTTCAAATTTCGCTCCCTTTGGCATAATGCATATAAAACCAATTTCTAACATTAAAAAGGGCCAAATTTTATGTTTCCCAATTTAATTTTATAAAATTGAGTTTCATATACTAACGACTTTCTATAACTACAACAATTTATGAAGTCTCTTTCCACTGTTGTTATTCTATTGATGATTAAAGCAGCCCCAGTTCTCTCTCAATTACTCTTCCTTTATTTAACTTTTAAATAAACCGAACATTTTGCACAATATTAAGAAATAAATCTTCCCCATTGAGCACCCTTACAAGCTGATTACATGCGGCAACTTATAAACAAATGAAAGAAGAAAAAAAGGTTTCGCAATTAAGTAACATAAAATTGGTTTAATTGGGGTTTTAGCATCACAAGCAGCCCGGAACGAGGCAATTTCAGATCCCGAAAGTTTCTGGCGAAATTTTACGAGTCTTGTTGCACCCCACGCGTATATATATATATATATCGATTCCCGGACTCACCCTATATCTCCCAACATCGGCGTCTTAACTCGACATCTTTTCCCTTTTGGGGGAAAACTCTTGTTTATTATATGAAACGCTCTTTCCGCTTCTAACTTTATTTTGGGGCCAAATGAAATTTACTGTAGTTTGTGTTACGGAAAGATAAGGAAATTGATAAGGCGTATTTTCGTTGCTGATTCATAAGATAAATTACAATAGTATTTAATAGTAATATTTTTTCTTTTATTTCTAGAGTTATTATCCTTTCGTTGATGATGGTCTCCAAAAGGCGAAACGTCCTGTCATAAATTCTTAAAGGGTTAAAACAGAAAAGTTTGTTTATTTTGCTCTACGGCTTCATCAAGTGACGATGTGTGAAACAAATAAGGGAATATCCAAAAAAATTCAGGCAGAGTTGTATTTAAAAAAAAATAAAATTGAAAGAAGCTCCACACAGAGTCGAAATAACCCATTTTTCCAATGGCAATGTGTTACGGAAAAACGGACTTGTATCAATAAGAATGGACAAGGAATGGTCTTAGACAAATTTGAAGGTTCTTAACATTGTTACTTTTTAGGTTACCTAATCCTAGAACTTTAATTTAAAAAATTACATTAAATAAATGAAGCAATAAAGTTGATGGCTTTCAATGGCGAAACGTCGGATTTTATTCTGCTTTTTAAGTATCCAGTACACAAAAAGGTCAGATTTTTAATTTGTTTTTAAATATGCTTAGTAATGCTGCTATAAGATAGTTCACTTATAATTTACTGGAATCCATAGTATATTTTTGTAATATTTTTATTAACGCTTATTAACTAGAAGAAAAAATTAATCACGAGTTGCAACATTGGTCGATTTGACATTAAATATTATTTCTAAAAAGCTTCTTGTTAATCAAAACCCCTAGACAACTAAGAAAAAGCCTAGATGGCATTTTCAAAAAATTCTAAGCAGTTAAGTGAATTTTATTATTCCAGGCAGTTGAGTCATAAATTTTTCTTTAATATCAATTTATTAATAAGTCTTAATTTCAAGTAGTTGAGTTAATTAATTAATTAACTGTGGACAGTCAACTACTAATTTTTTAATTCTTTTATAAATTTCAAATAATTGAAATACCAATTGGAGACAGTCGAGTCGTTCATTGCATTACTTCAGGCAGTAAGCTATGATTCTTTACCGAAGTATAATAAGGTACCTGCGGCAAATAAGGCCCAGCTAAGGAAAAAATGCTTTATTGTGTTAACAAAAATTTAAACAAAAACATGAAACCTTTTTAACAAAATAATACATTAATTAAAAAGTTTATTATTTTGATTAGGCTTTTTGACAAACTTTGTAAAAAAATATGAAAGTGGGCCTTATTATCCGAATGTTTGGTAATGTTATTTGTTAATGTAAATTAATGATGTCGGTTAAAAAGGCTCATCAAATAACAAAAATATATTTCTAACCAAGAAACAAATTTGACCACTAAAATCTAGGAGCAGTTTGGGCAGATAAGGTCGTCATCATCATCTTGTGAAAAGCCAACACGAAGCCAGCACTGTCTCATGTCGATTTTATCTTGTGTCAACAAAATAAAACCAAGAGTCCGTAATTGAAGGATTTACTTCTAATGTTCTTCTTCCAATACCTTTTGAAGATAACGGTATCGGTCCTTAGAAGCAGATATTTTGGATGACTTCGTGGTGGGTTTGGTAACTGATGCAAAAAGATCTTTAGTCACTGCTTGTGCCCTGTAGTTAAGTGATTTCTTCCTTGCTATGTTAGTTTTTCTTTCGAAAAGTTCACGGGTTGGTAGTAATTCTTTAAAAGATTTATTAAGATGGTCATTATTAATGTTTTAAGTAGAGGTATAAAACGGACAATTGCGACAAATCAACTCCGAAGATAATTTAACACTGTTCCCAGAGACAACCAACTTGTTGTCAACGTTGCGTTGGTTGTCTCTGCTGTTCCCGCGTGCTGCTTCCTGTGACTTCGTTATAGTAATATGTGGTATATCTAAGGAGAGGAGTAATTTGACGTTGTCAGATTTGGGTTATAGTTTTAAATATTAAAGATATGGTCAGTGGGCCTTATTAATCGCCGGGCTTTATTTGCCGCAGGTACCTTATATATATAAATAAAATAATAGAGAAATAATAGTTAAATTCCTGTAATAAAGAAATAATAATTATTTGAAATTGTAGAAAAAAAAATAGAAAGACACCCAATTACTTCAGTAGTGTTATAATAAAAAAATAATAATTAGCTCCTTGGGATAATGGGACCACTGTGGCATAATAAAATTAACAACTCAATTGCCTGGAATTAAAGTAATAATGCATTAAATTAAAGAAACACTGAAAAATTATAGCAGTTTTCCATATAATATTTTTTAATATATTTCCAAGCAGTTGGATCTGGCAAGTTAATTCTTTTCCGAATTACTAACTTTAAGGACGAATACACTTTTTTTTATATTACCCTGATGATGGCTTAATCTAGGCCGCAAAAAGAAAATAACTTATTCTACCACCCTCAACTGACAAAAAAATTATTGGAAACACAAAGGGTTAATTTGCAACCACAGTGTTGGGCGCCAAGAATGTTTCGTGATTTTTGTATTGCGTGCCTTTAATAGATTAAGTTCTTTTTTTCCAGGCCTTTTATACAAGAGAAATATATATTTTTGACAAAAAAACAATATTTTAATTGCCTATAATCAATTGGAAACAGTATCAACCGCCTGGAAAATATGAATAAGTACTGAAAGCACCTTACCTACCTGGAGCAAGAATTAATTTTAATTACCTAGATATAACTTTAACTACAAGTATTATGGTGAAGTTAATTAATGCTTCTAGGTCTTAATTCATCCATAGATTAGAAAAATAATCCGAGAAATAAGAGATTCTGGAACTGCCTGGAAGGACTTATATCTGGAAGAAATATTGTTTGGTTATTTGAATTTCAGTGTCTTTTGCCTTATATTGCAAATGCTAAAGTGCTGCCTGAACAATGTGGTTTTTTGGTAGAAATTAGGAAAGATGTCTGGAAGAATATTAGGATCAATACTAGCAAATATGTAGCAAGCAACATAAATATATAAACCAATATGACCAGGCCTGTTTTAGTACAGGTGTTACGACGTATTTTTTAATATTCGAAGTAGTGGAGTGGATTTTATTATTCCAGGCAGTTAAGACATAATTTTTCTTTATTATTAGATAGTTAAACCTTTGTATCTAATCTTAATTAAAATAAGTTCATATTAATTAAGTAATTTAATTATTCCAAGCAGTTGGGCCATGAGTTTTTCGTTATGTGCAACATTAATTAATTTATTAATTATTTCTTTCGAATCAGAAGTTCTGGACTTTACAAAGCACAAAAAAATTAAATAAAAACGTAATATATTCAATAATATAAGCTTTGACTTTAGTGACAAATACGATGAAAATTTTAATTTTTATAATATACAAATTAATATTAATATTATATAAATTACGTTAATATGGGTTGTACTAAAAAGTGCACATTAATGAATCGCAGATCATTTAATTAATTACAAAATGCTAATTAATTTTTTATAAAACATATAAAGTTAATGAATTTAAATCTATACTGTTGGGCACCAAAACAGAAATATTTTGTTGCATCCATATACGCGGTTCGCAATTATGTTTTATGCCTTATTTTGATTAGAAAAAAACAACGTTGTTATTATAAAATTAATTATAGGTATAATATCCGTTATTCCTTATTAAGAAGTTAATTTGTATAAATTATGGTTAAGTTTTTTTAAGCGACCAGATCGACTATGTTGGGCGCCAAAAGTGCTAAATTTTCGGTGCAATTGAGATAAAAAAGAAAGTGGTTATATGAATTCCAATTTTTTTTGGCTTATTATTTTTTGATTTATCTCAGGCCATCAAATTCAAATTTCCCTATTTTTTTTAGGCAGTTAAAGACAGTTGCTAAATTGGAGCCTCTGGGACACTTTTTTCCCGTAACAAACCGCATCAATCGGTCCAATGTACATAGGGCATCAAATGAACATAATTCGCCAATTGTAGTGGGAATTTTGCCTGTAAAACTGTCTTGTTGATTCGTTTAGATTTTTACGTAAAGTTACGAGAATTAAATCTAAAACTAGGTCGAAATGTCCATGGTTTAATTATGGACTTATTCAATGGAGTTTCATTGGCATTCAGAAGATGTTTTTTTGAATTGTATAGTAAGAGTCTAATGAATTTTTTTTTTACAAGCCATTACTAGTCCAGGCAGTAACGCCCTAAATTTTTCTTAACAACGAATTTCTCCAAATTGTTCTTCGAGTGAAACAGTACAGGATAACTCGTAGATGGTTGTATTAATGTGGAAACTTCTAATGACCTTTTTAATAAAGAAACTCATCAGCATTCATATAAGACTCACATCAACTATTTGGGGTGCCTTATGAGAAGGTCAAGTAAATAATTTTATATATGCTTGCCCTGTAAATCAAACACTGACGTAAACACTTGCTTGCAGCAATAAATACTAAATCCAAGGATTAAAATAATCGATATAGTCCCTAACTCAACAGGAGAGTGGAGTTGAGTTTATAAATAACTGGGGAATTGGGTTACTGCGGCGACATTATGACGCCCCAATAAAATATTAAACAAATTAAAGTAATTTGTGCATATGTGAACCGTTTTAGATTAGTTCGAAGAGGAAGGAAACGAACAATTAAAACAATATAATAATTTAATTGTTTATTTTCCCAGAGAGAATGCTGGAACAGCTGCCGACAGCGCGTTGTTGACGTGTCTAAAACGTATATTTTTAAATTGTTTTATGCGTTGTTTAAAGTCGAATATAACGCCGTTGACAGTGTAATTAAATTTTACAATGTTTTGAAAGTCAGTTTCGTTTTTTTTTTTTGAATTCGACAAAGCGGATCGGATTTTATGGGAATTTTAGTAGAAGATGCTTGTTTTGCGTTTGATTAAAGAGTTAGATCCACATTGTTGGGCGCCAAATATATGTACAATAAGCGTCAATTTCACAGGAAGACGTGGCCACCACTTAATGCTATGTAATATTTATCTAAGGAAGAAATACTGTATAAGACTGAGTGCCCTGAAGAGAATAAGCCATTGTATTAATACAGTATTCAAGTATTACCATGGACATTTTTGGATTTAAAATTTAAGAAATAAACAGATTCTTTGGCAAATTTTTCTATTAAGAATCGGGTTAAAATCTTTTATTGGGCACCAAGATTTCTAAATCAAATTATGCTTAGGTAATTAATTTATCATTTAAAAGAAACTAGGATTTTATCGGTTATTTAAAATGCTGAAAGTCATGTATCCACAGCGATTCTTAAACTAGATTGGGAAACGTACATTTGGTTTGGAAATTGGGCTTATATGCCAAAAAGGCCTTTAATTAATAATTTATTTGAAAAAATTGTTAAATAATGGAAATCCACACCGTTGGGCTCCAAGAATACTGAAGAAAGTAATGTTTCCGTCATAAGCCTGTGCATGCGTTTAACAATTACGTTTTGTGACTCACTTTGATGAGCGAATATGAATTTATTATTGCCTAATTAATAACAAATATAATATCCGTTATTTTGTAATTAATTTTACATAAAAGATATTTGATAAATTAAAGAAAGTGCACTCAAATCCACACTGTTGGGCGCCAAAAATGCTCAATTCTCTGTATGGTTAATCGTTGCTATTTGAATCTTAGTTTCTTTTTGACTCATTTTGATAATGGAAATTTGTAAACTGATAATTTTATGGTGCTTCAACTACCTGGAAAATATTAATTTTTGCTAAAAATGGGTATTCCCAAGAATCCGGAAAAATGCATGCAAGTTTATGGGACAGTACCATTAGTACCAAGGCCTATTTTAGTACAAGTAGATAGACAAGTACACTTTTCCTTTAATTTCATATAGGAAGCTCCAAATTTGTTCAGTGGCTCTTTAACTTAATGCAGTTCAATCAACTAGAATTTTAATTCCAGTTAAGTATTTAATTTCACTATTCATAGTAATTAAGTAATTTTATTGTTCCTGGCAAGGCAATTGACTCATCATTTTTTCTTTAATTTCAGATAGTTAACTATAAATTTCTTTAGTTGTTCTTTGACTTAAAGCAGTTTGAACCAATTCAATTTCAATTTCATATAGTTTTGTATTATTTTCCTTTAATTTCATGTAGTTTTTTTGCATATAATAAAATATAATATATTTATAAATTCACTAAATACTTTTGGCGCCCAACAGTATGGTTGCAAATTAACCTCTTGTGGTTCCAATAATTTATTATCAATTGAGGGTGACTATATAAGTAATTTTCTTTTTATCCACGTTTCGGTCCAGACTGGGCCATCGTCAGGGTAATATAACAAAAATGTATTCTTTGGAAATATATTTATTTAACGTTAGTAATTTGGAGTAGAACTTATTTGCCAGAGTATTTATTTAATTGGAGAACGTTCAATTGCCTAGAATTAAAACTTGATGAATTCAGTTCTAGTATTAATTTCAGATAATGTTGAGTGTTCGATTTTATTATTCATGATAATCAAATAATTAAATTATTCCAGGCAGTTGAGCCATGGGTTTTTAAATTTTAATGTACTGTAAATATTTCCAATTGAAGAAGAAATTCAGCTTTTAATTCCAGGCAATCCAAGGAGTTAAGAAGTTTTCTTATTCAAAGCAGTTGGCTCTAAGCAGTTGAGAAATTGTTTAAAAATGTTACTGCAAATTACTAACAATAAACCAAAATATCTTTTTCTTATATTACCCTGATAATTGCCTCCTCATCTATGCCATAACGTTGGCCAAAAAAGAAAAAAATAACTCATTGAATTGACAGTAAACTGTTGAAAACCAAAAGGTTAATTTGCAACCACACTGTTGGGCGCCAAGAATATTTCATGCACTCGAGGAATTTTTGTATTATATTCGTCAGAAATAATAAGAAGAAATAAAAATCACCCTTGATTATTAAGCCATAATAATAACCTCAATAAACTTTTTAAATGGCTTCGTGAACCCAAGCGGTAGGTAGTACCTGTCTATTGTTTACCTGGCGTACCGTTTGACTCACCTAATAAAAACGCCATAAAAACGAAACATATGATGACACCGGTTGACTCCATGTCCTTGATTTTCACACTTCAAATAGAAACTGTTCTAATTAACGTTTCATTTTATGATCAAGTACCATTAAAGTGACGAAAACACTCCCGAAAAACGTAGAATCACGCGTACTTATAGCGTACCCTTTCGTAACGCTGTTCCGTTTTCGACTGATCCGTTTGTTCGTTCGTTCGTTCGTACGTTGGCGGAGTGAGTTTTAGTTCTCACTTTCCGTTTCGTAATTCATCCGGACATCTATTGGACGCGTAGCGTCGCCGTCTCGGCGCTGAAATTTCTGTTTTTCTCTTATATGTTACAGGGGTTTTTCTGGAGTGAGCGATTCTTCTGAAAATCATTTATATAAGAACGAAAATCTAAGTTTGGCGTTTTGTTCGTTTCCTTATCTAAATTTCAAATTGCGAACCTAATGTCATGTTAAAAACTCAGATTTATCTTCAATTGTGACTTAAATCAGGTCTGTAAGTTGGAATTTTGTTCTGGAATAAAGGGACATCCATACCACTACTGTAGTAAATTTAGTAGTAGTATTTATTATATATTATCAGATTTTAATTGTAATCCTTTCTCTACGTAACCGCCCTTTAATGTTATCTACGTTTTATCCCTCTGATATGTATTTTTTTTAATTTGACGAGAGAGAACTGCGGACTTATAGATGAATTAAATATAAATCAAAGCGTTGGCTAGAAACAAATAGTTTTCTTTAAAAATTGACCAACACACCCACAAAATACCACTTCTGGTCACAAATTCACAAGAATTTCTAAGAAATATCACTTAAAGACTTGTTTTTAGTTCCAAGCAATTTCGAGTGTTTATTCGTCAGTTCTTCAGGTAGTTAGTTGCCTGCTAATTTTTGCAGTTTTTCCTTGTCTCCCAACAGCTGAAAATTGAAATTTCAATTCCAGGCAATTGAGTGCAAATAAATTCTACCACAAACTAAAGAGAAATACATTTTTGTTATATTACCTGATGATGACCTATAATTAAAGCTGAAAAAAAATTACTAATTCTGCTACCCTCAAATAACAATCAATTCAATTATTGGAAACGCCAAAGGTTAATTTACAACCACACTGTTGGGCGCCAAAAAGTTTTCGTGAACTATTGGTATTCTTTAATTACATACGACAGAAATTTAATTCATTTTTTTAAGCTACATTACTTCATACAAGCCTATAAAATTCCAAGAGATCCAGAATGTTACTCTAAAGTGGCTTTTCAGTGGATAAATAGACTTTTGACCATAAATCGGCGTCAAAAATTCAGATGCAGAAATCCTGGACGATCGTATAAAATGATCTTTCTCTTTGTTGCAGTCTAATAAATACGACAGAAAAGTAAAATTTGCAGGTGATTCAATTACTGTAGGATAAAATAACGCAAAGGAGATCTCAGGTGCGATGCACCCTTAAAGTTTCTTTAATATATTACCGAGCGGTAATTATAAGGGAAGACATTTCCAGGTTCTACGACATTCCTATGAAAAACTGTGAGAATTTTCACATTAAAAAAACACTTTATGATATTTTTTTTGTAATTATGCTACGTTCTAAAAACATCCTAACGCTTGTGGAATTTATTGATTCGAGTAAAACTGTTATAGTTTATTTTATTTTATTGACACCCTGTATAAATAATTAGGTCTATCAGGATAAGGTTTAAAAGATGACAAAATATTGCAGAAACATCCCTAAGATAGGAATATATTAATAAGATATCCTGGAGATATTTATGCAACGCGTTTGTGCTGTGTGGGTTAATGATAAATAATTTACAAACTCTTGGAAAATCTAACAAAACAACGTCAAATATGACAAAAAACATTCAAAAAGTTCCTTGAAGTCATCAAAAGAAATTACGACGAATGCCTGGAATATTTTTTTTATGTTATTTAATTTATTTAATAGTTTTTTTGTAGTAATTTTTGGGTTTTTAGAAACTGGATAAAGTAAAAAAAAATTTTTTTTTCTTCCAGGAATTTGACTTTATACTGTTATTTTTTAAAGGCACATATTGCAGAGATTTAATATTTTTTTTGAAATCCCTGGTAAATATAAAAGATTACGGCTTACAATTAGTTAACAACACAGTTATGTTAAATCCCGGAAAAAAAAATAAAAAATTACACCAATCAAATGCCTGGAAAACGTAAAAAATGACCGTAAGTTCCTTGGAGACAAATGCCTGGAATAAAACGAAAATGTATCTAATATATATAAAAAATAGATGCATTTTATAAACCAGGTATATATTTAATTTCCTGGGAAAATGGATATTTAGAAACCTAAGCAAATAGAAAATTATCACTGAATTTATATAAATATCTATTCGTCTTCAAACAGGTCAATTGATGAACTCAGCTTAATTTTTGGTCATCAATAATATGCATTATTGACCCCATTTAGGATTTAAAACAAAAATCAGAAATGAGTTTCTTTAATAAAAATAAGAAACCCCCTGTATACGAATACAGATTGTTTGTTCTTTGTACGCCCTCATAGGTGAACGGACTCTCTTAAATAGTTTACGATAATATTGATACGATATTTTATTTGATCCGAAACTTTTATCATAAAAATGCTCGTAATCGCATCACCATTACACCGCGATAAGCGTTGATAACGTCCCGAGATACAAATCGATATCAACGAGATCTGTGTGGAAAAACCGAGGAAAGTCGTAAACATACTTCCCCCGGCCGCTTTCTCTTATACAGCGAGAGAGGGGAGCATCCATTAAAATGAATAGGGCTATTCCTTGGAAAAGCATTAAGGGCCAAAGAATTTAGCTTTCCAATCACGTATATAAATACGTGGGGGGTGTTGAAGCTGCCGGGACATATTTCTATTCATTTACTAACGTAGAAATAAATGGGGCGAAGGTACTTCATAAATTATTGCCCGAGATAATTATTATCGGTTTTGTTTGCCATCAGTTTTATATAGAGATGTTGTTTGTTTGGTTGAGAGTCATAAACAGAGTGTCGCCCTGTATATAAATTAAACACAATTGTCATAAATTTAATAAACTTTGATGAAGAGGAGTTTTGAGATCGGGTTTACACTCTATAGAAAGCTTCAAGAGCTGATTAACGTTGGTCTCAGTATAAAGCTCTTTGCATCACTCAGAAGTCTAAAAAACAGTGGTGTTCCTCAAAGAAGTCAATTTAATTAATTAAAATGGTGTGGATATTGCCTAGCATTTAAGTGAAATAAACAAATTAAAGCAGTACTTTTTTTGTCAGCTAATAAATTGATCACAGCACTGAAAATTTGCTTAAAAATTGTACAACCAGTCGTTTGATTTCTCGTTTAATATGATGACCACGGGTCTATATAACGAGAAATAAAATCGAATAAATATAATTTTAATAAAGAAATGTTGTCCCTTTATGATTCTATGTCTTGTAAGTACATGGTACCATAAAAGTGGACTTTTGACCCATAAATCGACCCGAATAAGACATCGCTATAAAATGATCGATTTCGTCTGTAAACGGTGTGAGTACGTCAGAAAAATGACATTTCCAGGTGATTCGGGATGTTTGAAGCGACATAATCCACTGAGTATACGCATAAATCGACATTATGAATGCTAATCTTATTAATTCAGAAAAATCTAAAATTATGAAAAAGTGCCATTTCCAGGTGATCCAGAATATTATAATAAACATTCCTGGAATTTCCCAAAAGGGTTTAAATGTTCAGTAAATATTTTTTAACGCATTTTATTTAATTAACTAATTAAACAAATGAGGTATTTAAGAGATATTCTAAAACTAATATTCCCTTCTCTAAGTGTCTTGGAAGAATATTGATTTAAAGAGTAAATTAATAAAACAACATTCAGTTTATACCTTAAAATGCCGAGGAACTGAATTTATATTTTGTTTTTGCGATATTTTTGGCAGATCCTTGAAATAGACTCATTTCGCCAAAAAAAGAAAATCACTTTTTTATAGGAGAATAATACGAAAATACAGCAAATAAAGACAAGAGGTGAATAAAAACAAAACATACATTTTAAAGACGCGTTTATTGATTAAATAACTTGTCAGATTCCTGGGATATTCCAATATAACGACATCCCAAAACGGTTTGAATTTTCGGTAAACTGCTGGAATATTCTGAGAATGTTTCCGTCACACATTCCTAGGATCCCAGATAATCCAGTTAATTTAAATTACTAAATTGGCGAGGTATATTCCATGGAACATTCTGGATCTCTTAGAATTTTATTAGTATACATAAAAAATTCTTATAATAAATAAATGTAGTGTATAAAACATTCTTGCAGACAGATAAGTGAACTTCTTTAGCACATACTAAAAAAATTCCTTGAATTCACGAAATATTCTTGGCGCCCAACAGTGTGGTAGCAAGTTAACGTCTTGTGTTTTCAATAATTTATTGTCATTTGAGGGTCCCAGAATAAGTTATTTTCTTTTGCCAACGGTTCACTCTAGATTAAGTTATCATCAGGGGAATATAACAAAAATATATTACTCTTCTTTATTGTGTAAAGTAAATTTTATTTGCCGGACTATTTTTAAGTTAAAAAATACAGAATTACCTGGAATTACAATATTAATGGTTCAGTTGCTTGGCCATAAGAAAAAACAGCAAAAATTAGCAGGCAACTACCTGAAGAACTGATGAATAGCCATTCACCTGCTTGGAACTAAAAAAAATACATTTACTACCTAAAATAATGCAATGAACGACTCGACTTCCTAAAATTAGTGATTCAATTGCTTGATATTATCAAAAAAATAAAAAAATCAGTAAGCAACTACCAATAGCATTATTATAAATCATAAATGCTTAAAATATTAAATTACGAGACAGTTTTACCACAACGATAGTGGTAAAACTGTCTCTGATGTGTAATTTGAGTGTCACACTAAAGGTTCCAACTACAGTACTATGCTTGAAATATTAATTTGAATTTGTGGCCTAAAATTTGAAAAAGAAAACTAGAAAAATCCCTCTCAACTGCCTGGAATAATAAAACTCCTTAACTCCCTGGAATAATTCAAATGACTGCCTGAAATTAAAATTGAATCGATTCAACTGCTTCAAGTCAAGGAACAAATGCAGAAATTCGTATTTAACTGAATCATTTGAAATTAAAGAAAAATTCATTACTTACCTGCCTAGAATAGTGCATTTAATTAACTATCATCAATAATAAAGTTATTTACCTGAAATTAAGACTTGAATCCATGATTCAACTTTACATGAAATTAGAGAAAAACCGTAGAAATTAGTAGCTAACTATTTGGAATTAAAGTTTAAATTAAATTGATTCGACTGCAATCTGATATTAAGGAAAAACTTAAAGTTTAACTGTCTAGAATAATAAAAATCACTCAACTTGTACCACCAAAATAAGCCAAGAATAAGGAAAAACATAAAGTTTAATTAATCTCAATACAGTAACAACGTCCGAAGACGGTTTGAATTTTTGGTAAGCCGCTGCAATATTCTGAGAATGTTTCACATTACTTATTAATTATTAAATAAATGGCGTATTTAAGAGAAGGAATTCCAGGAATGTATTATTAGGGTTTTAATTTGAAAAGGAAATGAGTTTTTTACTTCCAGACAGTTGAAGTCCAAAAACCAAGTTATCGCCTTAGGTATCAACTGCCTGGAAGAAATAAGATATTTCTTTTCCAGGCAGTTGAGGCTCAGCGTGTGGTATTTTCTTCCAGGTAACAATTTCGTTACTGTCAACAAATCTGATAGACTTTAACTAACTGCGGTTTCCAGGCAGTCGAAGGTCCCTTTAAAAAAAAAGGTTTTAACTACCTGTAAACAATAAATACTTTATTTCTTCCAAGAAGTTAAATTTAATTAATTTTATAAATGAATTTTCAATTCACTTTATACCTAAAACTAGCCATATAACTGAATGCTTATTTTTTTAAAAATATTTAATTAGACAGACTTGGCATCTTGAATTAGACAGATTGACAAGATGTAAATAAAAAAAAACATACGACTGTAATGATGGCTGATTTATTTATTAAATAACTTGTCACATTCCGGAACGTTCTAAAACGGTTTGAATTTCCGATAAACCACTGGAATATTCTGAGAATGTTTTGGCTACCAAAAGATAATTCGGGTTAATTTAGGTGCCTAAATTGGTGAGGGTTATTTTACAGGTGAAACCCCCCAGAGGTTTATCTAAAATCTGTGCATTGGGGATTATTTAGACAAAATATTCCGGGGATATTGAATGTCTTTAAGAAACGCTTCGTTCCATCTACGTTTATTATTTCCCTGAAACCTCTGCTTTGAATGCCTTTTTAAAAATATTCATGGAATGTTTCCAGAACATTCATAGATTTACTCCGAAATTCTTCTTACATTAGACATCCTTTTTCCTATAATTCCTATTTAATCTATTTTCCAACGTCCTTTCTTAACTCATATATTTAATGCTAAATCTTCAACCCATAACTTATTTTTTATTAAAACGCAACTCGTCGAACATTTTTCGTGCTTCTTTTTTGAGGATTTAGCAGGGGGTAAAAGCCACGCGGCTATACTCGACGAAACCGGAATCGTCCCTTGAATTATTCAAAAATCTTATTTAAATTCACGAGATGTCGTAGGAGTGTCGCATAGAGACAGAGGCGTCAATAACTAAATTTTACATTTTTTCCATTGGGGGAAAACTGATGATCGCTACTAAGAAACAAGACTGACTAAACATTAACATGGTGCTGGTTTAAAATACTGCAATTAAATTATTAAAAGCATAGTTTATTTAAAACGTTTATAAAAGAATTTAGTATTTGTTCTTCTCCTGTCAGTCGTGGTTAAGGAAACAGTGTCTTGTTAAAAGATATGAATCCAAAAATTTAACGTTGCTTCGGTTTATTTACTAAATCATCTTCAGAACTTCAGGAAGTAAAATATGGGAGAAAAAGAAAACAAAAACTAGCGAAACTTAATTCAACTTTAATTAAAACGCACATACAAATATAAGTGTTACTCTTGACCTATGAAAACTAGGGGTTCTTAAAAACTATTCGTCGATCTTTATGCAGTAGTTTCGCTGTCCGCTATCTCCTTTTCAGTTCCGAACTCCTCCTGGTAATTTGTCTGTTAAGGAACTTATTTTTTTTGCTTCGATTTTTAAATGTTAAATGTTACTAGTAATGAATGTACTTTTAGTCTTATTTTGTCATTTGTATTTAGTATTAGAATGAGTTACAATTGGGGTGCCACACATATTTTTAAGTCTTGACTAAATTGTTTACCAAATTAAAAAGCGCTGATTATATTTGAAGTTTGACACTAAAAATAATAAATACTGTAGGTGTATTAGTTTCAACGTGAAGTCTAGTACTGGAGTTTATTAATAAAAAGGATATTTTTTCTCTCTCGATTGACTTCGTTCATGGGACTTGTCTCTGCTGGTGTACTGAGGTGATAAATCCTAAAAAAAGTTTTGTTTATTAAAATTGTGTTGAAGAAAAATGTACAAAATACGGGCTAAACGACATATTATAGGTATTATCTATATAATTAAATCTGACCAATATATTTATGTATTTTTTAACAAATCAAGATTATTGAATCATGCAAAAGCTTTGCATTCATTTGCCATCTTAAGCATAAATAAAATATGAGTATAGTATATACCCGAGCAACACATCATTAAATATAAATTTGTTTAACGACTTTTTGGTATATTTAGCAACCGCATATAGTTACCATATACCTTTATTAGACTGTAGAATATATATCCATACACACATTATGCAGTGTGTGTATAATGTGACCGTAAAGCATGTACTGTTTGTAGTCGATTTTTAAGGTCTGATGATGCTCTTAATATGAGCGAAACACGTGTAACCTACTGAATTAATAAATACTTTTGAGGCCGAGACGTTGTTTAATGACGCGTTTATTACAAGTTCCCTTAAGATTATTGAATCTAGGTCTTTTTGAGAAAATGGACGACTTCTTTCAATGGGAGAAAAATGCTTTTTAAGAAAATTATAGGTGATGAAAAAATCTAGTTTGTGCATCTATACTTTTCTCATCTAATTTTTCATATAACTTTTCCTATAAAAAAATAAAAAACATTATTTTATTTCTCGAAAGCAAGTCTATGAAAATTGCAGTAGTCGTGCCATTTTTTATCGGAAATAAGTAGAAATTTACTTTTTTTAAATAAGTCAATTAGTTTTAAAGAAATTTCAGTTTTTTTTTGGCTTTAGATAATTTCATTATCTAGGTTCAAAAATACAGTTTTTAAATAAAGTCTATTGATATATTAATTAAACTGTATAACTTACAAAAGTGTACAAAAGTGGCATTTAAAAAAATTGACATATCTAGTTTTAACTACATTATTTATCCCAATTTTCTGAATTAAAGCTATGAAAACTACATTTTTCTAAGTAAATTTTTTCCGGGAGCCTGTGTGTTTAAGTGCACTACATTTTGGAATCAAAAATTTGCATTGCAGAGCTAATTTCTCTCAGAAACCTCTTTAAATAAAAATTGAGGTTTAATTTGTTGTTGTCCACTGCATAATTAAAGAGGCTACTAAAAAAACTATAGGAATTCGATGAAACAAAGTTGAATATAATGGCCAAAAAATGGAACGTTCTGGTTAATCTGAAAGTACCACATTCTGCAGCTGGGTGAAACTTATAGAGCCAGGACGTTTAAAAAAGTTCGGCAACTTTACTCCCGATTTAATCATCGTTCTTATTACGCGTATTGAGATCTGAATTGGACTTTATTCGGTAACAGCCCGGTATAAACGCTAAAATAACATTACCCTGGCTTCGGCCTTTCGATGGTGTTTTTCTTTTATCCCAGTCTGTTCGAGTTTTTCTCCATTTTGATGTGATTTTCCTTAAAAAAAAAAAAGACCCCGTTAAATATTATTATTATGCACCCTTTTTGCATCCGACTTACCCTTTTCTTCATCTCGGCGCCGTTTCGTGAAGTCTTGCATCACTTCCTTAAAGGCCTCGTCCATACGATCCTAAAAAAAATCACTTAATTTAGAGTGTTTTTGGTGTTAATAAGAATGTTTGAATTTCGAAATAATCATGGTATAAAACACGAAAAAAATTTAAGTCAAAGTCTTATAAATGCAGTGTCTATTTGTTGGTTGATGTGTTTTAAAGTATTCATATTTTAGTTATTAATAGCTTTTTTTGGTATGCGTCATTGTACTTAAAATAGGTACGTCTTTTCCTGTAAATTACTGTTTAACCATAGCTACCTAGTTTTAATTTAGGATGATGCCGTAACACGAATGCATTTATGTGAGTTTTGAGTTTAATTTTCTCCATGGTATATATCTAAGTCTTTTTGAGATGATAACTGAGGAATACTTCGACGTTCTAACATTGTTTAAAGACTACACAAAATTATATAAAAACATACGCGTTTGCGAGCAACTCTCTTTTCTTTTTTAAGATCCTTCTCTTCGTCGGTGGACTTTTCCTTTCTCGTTCTGGACCGTTCTTTTTTCTCTGCTTTTTCGGCGAAACCGTCCATTAGCGAACCGGACTTGCGCTCCTCGTGTTTACTACTCTGAAAGGAAAACAGCGAATTCGAACGGTGAAAGAATAAATTAAAATCCCGGCATACCTAAAAAAGTTTTACCATGATTAATTATTGTTCATTAGTGACAAAAACAGTTTGGCGAACTTATATGGGAAAAACGTTTATCTGGTGATACTTTATGAACGGTTCACCATATTGTCAGGAGAATCTTGAAAAATGGATAATACATTTTAATGTTCCATTTTTCATTGGAAAATTTAAGGTTTGATGAAGTTTAACTATGGACTAGTTAGAGGTGTTATAAAAGTATTAATTTTAAAATGAGATAATAACGGTATTAAAGGCAGGGTCATGAAAAAATGTTTTGCTTTTATAAGCTAATAAATTGGACTATTTTTTGACTGAATTAAAGAGCAAAACTTAAAATTTTATTTCGACCTTAAGAGCTAATGCTCAAGTTATAGGTTAAAATGCTTATAGTTCGTAAACAAAGACAGTTTGACTATTGACATTTTGTACAGGAGTAACTCGATATTTTTTGAAAAATCTATGGGGGCTTGAAAAAAATTGTTTTTTTTGAAAAAGGTGATTTTTCCATTAAACACCCATAAGGTACCTATAACTCAGAAACCAAGATAGTTTGACTATTGAAATTTTGTACAGGGGTGGATCAATATAATTGATTCGACACCTATTTTAGCATTTTTCAAAAAACCTACAGAGAATTGAAAAAAACCTGATTTCTTGGTTAAGGTGATTTTTTTTCCTAAACACCCATGAACTACCTATAACTCATAAATCAAAATAGTTTGACTATTGAAATTTTGTACGGGGGTTGATCAATATAATTGATTCGACACCTATTTTAGCATTTTTCAAAAAACTTACAGAGAACTGAAAAAAACCTGATTTCTTGGTGAAGGTGATTTTTTTCCCTAAACACCTATAAAGTACCTATAACTCGTAAACCAAGACAGTTTGACTATTGACATTTTGTACAGGAGTGACTCGATATAATTGACTAGACAGCTATTTCAGCATTTTTTGAATCACCTATGGGAGGTTGAAAAAAAAATTATTTTTTGGAAAAAGGTGATTTTTTCCATTAAACACCCATAAACTACCTATAACTCATCATAAACCAAGACAGTTTAACTATTAACTACTTACTTTAACTACTTAATTAAACATCTATTTCAGGATTTTTTAAAAAACTTACAGAGGGTTAAAAAAATTGATCTTTTTTGGAGAAAGGTGATTTTTCCCATTAAACACCCATAAAGTGCCTAGAACTCATAAACCAGAACGGTTTGACTATTGAAATTTTGTACAGGGGTGGTTCGATATATTTTATTAGACACCTATTTCATAATTTTTTCAAAAACCTACAGAGAGTTGAAAAAAATTGATTTTTTCTGAGAAGGTGACCCATGAAATCTATACACAACAATTTCATTGAAATGCAATAATATAAATCTAAAAAAAAAACATAACTAACCACAAAAACGACCCCTCCAGTTATAAATCCAATTAGTTATGCTTCCTTTCGAACGTTCCAAACCACTTACCTGACAAAGTAACGAATCTTAATTATTTTTCTAGGGCCGATCGGGATCCAGGGAAGATTGGGCCGTAACACTCTCGAAAATGTAAAGGAACCACCGTTGATTCTATTGCTATATTACTCTTCATATCTGGAGACAGACTGCTAAGGTCAAAAACAATTCTGGATGATGAAGATGACGTCACGGGAATACACTACAGCTTCGTTCAACTTCTCTGAAGGCGTTCTGTTTTATGGCAGGTCAGTTTTCTTAGGCAGAAGGTGCATTTTTTTTTCTGTTGTTTCTCTCTGAGTCAATTGGTTTCTTGTTTGCATATATTTTACTGTCTGCATAAATACGGTTATACATCTTTCTTTATTCTTTATACATAAGTTAGCCTTGTGAAATAAGATGATCTATTCTGTTCTTGCTCTCTTTAAGACCATAATCGTATCTGGCTAAATATCTTAGGTAAACAATTACTTATTTGTTGTATGGGTTATGCGGAATCTTTAGGGAACGATTTTGCACTTTTTGTACGTCTTCATGGGCCTTTTGCTGCATTCGTTGATCATTACATCCCTAATTACATTACTCGGAAAAGCAATGAGATAATTTACATGCTGCCTTCATTTCAGTAAACTGGAATAACATTTCTCATCTCTGGAATATCCTTGGAACATTTGCTTTGGCTCGTAGCGGAACTTTAAACACACACATCACGATTTGACGGCGAGAGAAACATAGAAAGAGAGAGAGAGAGAAAACGAGAGAGAAACATTGTGGAAAATCGCGCACTTTTATTAACTTCTTGTCGGTTTAAATTAAAGCGAGTCCTTGCGTTGTGGTGGTTGTGCAGGCGAGACGCAGCCCAATCTCCCATTGGAGGCGCGGAAGGTTCAGTCCCTGAAACGTCAACCAACGTCGCTATTTTACACCGATACTAACCTTGCTGGATGATTCCAGTTTTCTGCGTTTTAAATCTGAAATAAAACAAGAATGTCAGTATTACCGGATAATTCAAGATTCCTGGACTATTTTCGATTAAGACTAGAAGAATGGTATTTTGAGTTTACGTTACCTTACCCGAATTTTGTACTCGAAATTCGATAGAGGACCATTAAGAAATGATGTAAAAAAGCGTTTTTTTTTTTAAATATTTTCACGAACATCTTGGCTCTTATTTGACGCACATAAGCAAAAAACATGCTAGTTTTTTTCATTATGGAATTACCTACATTTTTATACACATAATTATTTTATTACACTGATAAATAAAAAAAATAGGTTAAAATATTAAGTCAATTATCTGGTATTTAAATTGCCGAATTTGTCAACGAGTCAAAAACTGTCATGAAAAATTGAGCATTTGTTTTAATTTACGTTCAATGTGCACGTCTACGTTTATTGTTCATAAAAATTCGAGTTTATTATCTTTATTTTGAAAACTTTCTTTTAGGCTAAATTTAAGGGAAAAATATATAAGTGTATTTTTGAGAGAAAAATCAAATAATAGTTAAGCACAGTACAATAGGTCAATTTTTGCTTAATCAATGGAATACTTTATTTATATAAGTGTCAAAGATTACAATTTAATTTTTTTCATGCACTTTTTGATCATTACCACACTATCAAACAAATTGTTCAGAATGTTGCTCAATCTTCTTTTATTGGTAACTTAGCTGGAAAATTTACCCTAGAAATACCTAAAAACTGTGATTTCTTTAAAAATAATGTCAACTGAATGATTCCTCGGCAAAGCCTCTTAGTACATTTTGTTACAATTGTTCACAAAAACGATATAACTTCGACATGAATCCTCAACTGAAGTTTCACGTGGAATTACCTAAAAGAAGTCTACAGTCAATTACATCTGCTGCTCTACAGTTAGCAATAAAATCAATCGTCGGCTTCTGTGTAGAAAAAAAAGGTCGAACTTTTGTAGAAGACTTCATCATTGCCAAGGGAACAATACGCTCATTTTTTTCAAATTTAACATCTTCGTAACAACTTCCAATTTTATCGCACATAATTGTTAAACCTATAGTAGCTGTATTGTGCCAGTTTAGTGCAGTAAAATGCGGTCGAAAGACGCTTATTTATCGATTTTTTTTGAAGGTATAACCAGATCAAATCTATACTATCTTATTAGGCATGTTTATTGGCATCTGAAATCGAGTTTTACGACATCGCTAGGGTGACCTAATTTTTTTTTCATATTTAAAAAACCTCAAAAATCGCGGTAATTTTGAAACTCAACTTTTTGACACATAACTCGCTCTATCTCAAAAACCGCTCTACCTACTAAAATGATTTTTTTTAAATTTTGAAACGCATCTCTTTGCGCACATATTGCAATAGAAATACGCTCATTTATCGATTTTTTTTTGAAGCTATAACCAGATCAAATCTATACTATCTTATTAGGCATGTTTATTGGCATCTGAAATCGAGTTTTACGACATCGCTAGGGTGACCTAATTTTTTTTTTCATATTTAAAAAACCTCAAAAATCGCGGTAAATTTGAAACTCAACTTTTTGACACATAACTCGCTCTATCTCAAAAACCGCTCTACCTACTAAAATGATTTTTTTTAAATTTTGAAACGCATCTCTTTGCGCACATATTGCAATAGAAATAGTGTTTTTTTTTGTTTATCAAAAAATTTAAAAAATGTGCTGATCACCGTTTATTGAGAGACTCTTTTCAGCAATCGAAAAACTTTTTTATTTGAAGGAATTTTACCATACAGTCTGTGAAGAAAATATAGCAGACACATTAAAAAAGTTTAAAAAAAAACTGCAACCATTTATCTCTAATAGATCTTGAGTTATCGATTTTTCAATTCGGGGTTCCAATCGCAGGAACACTTTCGAGGTTGTCCTGCGGCAACTTTCTACTAACCGCGCGCACTGCAAGTACGCTTTACTAGGTATTTATTATATTGAAATTTTTAATTTGAAACACCTATTTATTTGAACAGTTGATACCCCAAAATTCGAAAAATTGGCATGCACAATATTTTTAAATGCGTCTAGTATACAAATAAACCGGCGCGGCATCCCGGCAATCCTGCGCACTCCGTTTCGTTGAGATTAGTGGCGAGTCGAAAAAATATAAATGTGCTTTTTTAGTTTTCATTAGTTACCTTTCATGTTAGTTGTTTTTATGACTTCTTGCGTTGTTTTACGAAAATAATATTAAAAATAAGAATCAAAGACGATTAATGTGCGCATATAGTATATAGTGAATAGGCCTGGAGACAATACTTCAGGCAGCAGAAAAAAGAAAGGACACTTGTGGGAAAAAATTATTGGAAATGAAAAAGGAGATTTTGGATGGTAGGATTAAATTTAAATTGCATGTTGCCTGTAGAAAAACCTATACGAGTACCCCAAATATTGGACTCCTATATTAACCACGAAAGAACCTGTACCGGAAAATCTTCGAAGTGCTCTATCAATTTGCTGTTCCGACAGAGGCTGCACCACCCGATGTGTTTGTGTAACACATGGCTTGAAATGTTGCTGCCAATGCAAATGCAAATCGTGCAGCAATAAAATGAATTTTGAAAATGAAATATCTGATTCGGAATCGGAAATGTACTAAATTTTGGAAAGTAAAAAACTAATGTAACGAGTGCCTTTTATTTATGAAGAAAAGTTTTACATGCAGCACGGGCATGGGAGCAAACCTTTCATAAGAACTACCCTCATTTCGATTTATCCTCAGAACGCCACTCCGACTATTTTTTTTTCATTTTCTTAGAATTTGTTTCCCTTGTCAACCCTATTTTCTGCCTTTTATTTAATCCAAATCCTAATTAAAATCGTATTACATCGAAATCACTAACCGGCACGTCAGACAGAAACGTACTACAGTAAACTGAACAGACTGTTACAGTAGTAAAAAGTGCAGTTAAATTAAGTACAGTACAATAAAGTACAGTTAGTAAAAAGAAGAAATTGTCTGTGACTACACCCCGCGGTGAGTGGAATAAATCCCTTTTCAGTTGGCGCGCGATCACTTGCGATTTGAGCTTCGAATTCAAAAATCGATAACTCGGGACACCCTAGCGATGTCGTAGAACTCGGTTTCAGATGCCCAGTAATATTCCCAATAATTTAGTATAGGACTTATCTGGTTATACCTCGAAAAAAAAAACGCGAGAATTCGAGCCGGTTTTTACTCTGCTAGTTTATTCTAATATCAGCAACAACTCCACTGTTGATCGATATTATTCTATTCCTTTCGAAAAAAGGTGGATGGTTTTTAAACCAATGCTTTATCGTGCATCTACATATTATTCTGTTGTCTTAAATTGATATCCAACAAATTCTTCTACAACTACAAAGATTCAATATCAAAAAGACCTGCTGTCGATTTTAAAGCTTGTTCTGCTATTTTTGTGCTGCTTCGTTTTCTTGAAACAACATTTGCAATTAGTTATTTTAGTCAATTTTAAAATTGTTATACGTTTGAACACTGGAAAATTTTAATACTCTTAGATATGTAACTAATACTAAATAATAAGCAATGCACAAGAGTCTAATCTGATTGGATATATTTACTAGGACTTTGCAAATGACATTAATAAGAGGTATCAGGTTTCTTAATTAAACTTAATGATTTAATTCAATGAACAACTAAAAAACAAAATGTGCATGGTCTAGAGCTGATTCACAGTAGTTAGCTCTATCTGTGTCTGTAAATGCTTATTTTTTGGTCAAATGTGTTCAGGAACTAATATTTTTCCTACGTCGGTATTTTAAAGAAAACCAATCTTGTATAAAAATGGAATTAACAATGGAAACAAAAAATTAGAGAAAACTTGAATGTCATTGATGGATGAAATTGGGATTTACTGTCTGTATGAAATTAATTAGTTTGTAATTATTTTCAATAGTATACAGAATTGCGGGGAAGTATAGAATTATTAGTTCCATCTATATGTTCATCATAGTAAGGTACTATTCTGTAATAACCAGATCTCTGCAATACCTTAGGACTGCTATGGTGTACATGCAATTTCGTACTTATGTAATGACGGTTGTAATCAAATAACGCGTGTGCGTCTGAGTATTTTTCAGAGTGATATAAGTAAAATAGAGTTGTAGAGTGCCAGTTGTTTTATTGCATTCCCAGTAAATCAATAAGAAGTATCCAACAAAGGACAGGCACACAAGCATATTTAGCAGAAAAATCACAAGGCACAACGCTGCATCTCTAGTTCAGTTCTTATTTCCGATGGACAATCACCAATGAAATTATCATATTATTAAGAGTTTAATAAATATATTATCTACCAGAAATTAATCTACATTTTTAATTTAATCATGATTTATATATTAAGTGAAACCTACTAAATAAACTAGACCATAACAAGATTTCAATATATAACGGAAAACTCGCTTTGATGAATAAAAGAGATATACACTAAAATTTCACTAATAAAAAAATTAAAAAACCGGATTTTAATGACTTTTTAGTATTGCATCGATTTTGATCATTTTTATCGATTTTACCGAATTTTAGGTCGTTTTATTGTCATCATTTTTTCATATCGAACCTACAAAAGTTCAAACGGACTTGTTATTGTACAGCGGTCAATAAAATTGAATTTTTCACCCTGTGGAAAAACTTCACAACCAAATAATGATTTTTTTGTTGCCTTTTTAAGCAAGATCTTAACTTGTTTTTTTTTATCTGTATTCTTAAAGTAAAGGCACTGGCTTAAAGGAAACAATGCAATAATGCTTTAGTAATATTGATTATTAAATTATAATTATAAGCGTTAAAATGTAAAAAAAATTAGTTAAAAAGTTTAAACCTTAATATTTTTCTGTTTATCAGTGCGGCAAATAAAAACCGAGCTCTATCGAATTTCGTATAGTAATAAATCTGGGCCTCGTAACGCCAATTGAGAACATTTTTGATGACGATTTTACTTTTGTGTGCAGAATGTTATTAAAAATTATTTCCTTTAAAATGAAATCAGAAAGTATTAATACAAAATACAAATAGTTATTTTAATATTCCCAGGAAAAATAAACAAGACTTGATAAGTTACCAGATTTAACTGTGTCCTGGGAAAATCTTTACTAGAAGTAGACGTCATACTAAAATAGATCCAGAATCGCAAACAAATCAATATAAATATTAAATAAATTGTATAAAACAAAATTTGGTATAACATCAAAACTTCTTCTAATTACTCTATTTATAGTACATATTAACATATGTATATAAAAACCACTTGGTCTGTAACTAGTTAGGTTGTATAAGTACGTAGTTAAATTATAATATATTGATTTTGTTCTTTTCATTTCTTGGACATGTAAATATTATGAGAAAAAATCCTGCATTATATTTGTAAAATGTAAAATTAGCAATAATAATCCAATTATTTGAGATTTAATGAATTTTCTACTTAAAAAAAGGGGATATTCATTATATTACTTATGCATATCGTAACATCCCCTATGGCACATCGACACATGATTTTTATTATTAAAACAAAGAGTAGCATTTACTAAATTTCACAATTCCCAAATATTTAACGATTCTGGAACGTTCTCTATGGGTGAATGTGCAAAATGTATCGATTAATTTACCTCTATCTGGCTCAGGGTCTTGCTCGTACTTCGCCAAAGTGACCGAAGACCCGCCACTATCTCGATCTGCGCCTTTGTGATGGTGCGCACCTCGCTCCTCGTAGAAGCGACTCGACTGTCTCTCCGCTGATGAATATCGCTCGTCTTTTGGACTTTTTAGTTCCACTATGAACCTTTCCTCCTGAAATACCAATAAACAGTTAAAACGTTTAACCGAAATTAAAAAGCTTTTTTAAGGTTACTTTGGCTTCGGCACTTCGCCTGTTTCTATCTTCGCTAGCCTCCCGTTCTTTCTCTTTTTTGATCTCCTTTTCTAGTTCGCTTATTATGCGTTTCTCTTCTCGTCGGCTCATTTTCTCTTTCGTTTCATCTCTGTTGGGTGGTTTTTCGTCTTTGTCCAGGTTTCTGAATAAGAAGAAAGAGATCTTGAATCTAAATATTTTGAAAACCCATGTGAAGATTCTATTGATTTTAGTTTCATATGAAACCTAATGAGTTTATTTATCAAAAAGGTCCTTAAGTAAATTGAAACTTTTGGGAGTTATTGAGTAGTAAAGAAAGCTTGATTTAGTCGAAGGCTTCACAAAAAATCTCTCAATATATTGAAAATGCATGCAACGATTTTATTAATTTTAGTTTTATATGATAGCATGGGGCGGCACGAGTAAAACCATCCTGCCACCTCGTGTGATTACCCAGAAATATCTTCTGAAGGTAATGTTTAATAAAACCAAAATTATATTCCTCGGATATTTTATTTAGGGAAAGTAAACTGTTGCAAGTAAATCAAATTTACTTGAAAGCTGTTGTGTGTGGCTCCTGTGTGAAAATCCGCAGTACTTGCATTTTATATGTCATAATCATCAGATTACAAAATAGGGAAGTCTTTATCTCAAACAATTCTCTAAAACAACTTGTTGTTTTTATTCCCGATAACGGGTAATTTTTGTTTTATTTGGTGAACGTATATGTTTTTTGTAATGTTCTGTATCTGATGATGGCTGTTTACACAGCCGAAATGCATAATACATTTACCTAAGTCACCTACATACATTTTGTAATCTTTATATACACATTCTCCTACAAAATATGGACTTCTATTCAACTCATAATCAGAACCCTATACAAGCTTTAAATAAAACTATCCCAAAGACCTCAAAGGCTAAATGTCAAAGAAGTTTAACATATACCACAGCCAAAACCTATAATCAACTTCTTGTAGAACTCAAAAATAAACCCTATAACAAAATGAAACGTAAAATCCACAACTGGATATTGGATAATAACGTCACTTGGTTAGTATGATGATGGTTTCTGATTTTTTCCCCTAAATTCATTTTATTGTTAATTTTTGAATTGTTTTATTTTTTAAATTAATTAATTTGGATAAATAGGAACCTCACACACGTAATTTTAAAATACCATTGTGCATTCGATACTTTTAGCAGTTCAGTAGTTGTTATTTTATAATGTATGAATGTATTATCTGCTGAATAAATTATTAAATATTAAATGAAAACATGTGAGTTACTATACCAAAAACGTATTTTACAAGTTCCCTTGTATGTTCAACCATTTTGGATTTACTAAGTAGTTTCTCAAAAAAAGTGAAAAAATCTTGATATTGTCAAAAGCTTCACAAGAATCTAAATATTTTGAAAACTCCTGTATCGATTTTATTGATTATAAAAAGCTACAAGGGTGGTCATAGTCTCGAACTTAAATTACGATTAACGATTGATTGGTAACACGCGTTTCGCCCCTAAAGGCATCATCAAACCTGATCGAGAGTTTCTAAAATCTACATTCTGAAAGACAGCAAACAGGTTATAGTCAAAATAAACCCTTCGATATGGTACTTATTTACGGTAAATTTTTTCCAATTAATTCAATGGTAAAATTGGATTTAAATTCCGGGCATCCAATTTCCCAAAAAATCAAGATTTAAGTAAAAATCAAAATAAACCCATCCATATGGTACCTACTTGTTTTCGACTAACTTTTTCCTATTAATTCAATGGTAAAATTAGATTGTTATTCTTATTAGCAGATTTCCCAAAAAAATCAAAATAACTCCATTCAAACATACTCGAATAACTAATCAAACGATTTAATTGATTTTAGCTTCATATGAAAGCTGATGAGTTTCTGTACCAAAAAGTTTCCTTGTAAATTCAGCCATTTTGGAGTTATTAGGTAGTTTTTGAATAAAGAGAAAAAATCTTAATATTGTCAAGGGCTTTACTAAAATCTAATTATTTCGAAAACTAATCAATCGATTTTATTTATTTAACTTTAATATGGGAGCTGATGAGTTTGTTTACAAAAAAGATCCTTAGAAGTTTCCTGGTAAATACAGCCATTTTGGAGTTATTCAGTAGTTGTTAAAATAAAGTGAAAAAAATCTTGTTCCGGTCAAAGGCTTTACAAAAATCTGAACATTTTGAAAACTCATCAAACGATTTTAATGATTTCAGTGTCATACAAAAGCCTATGAGTTCCTTTACGAAAAACGTCTTTACAAGTTTCCTTCTAAATCCAACCACTTTGGAGTTATAAAGCAATTTTTAATGGATTAAAAAAATCTTGACATTATCAAGGGCTTCACAAAAATCCCAATAATTTAATAACTTCTGAATCATTTTTATTCATTTTCATTTCATATGAAAGCTGTTGAATCACTCTACCAAAAAGGCCTCTACAACTATCCTTGTAAATTCAACCGTTATGGAGTTAACGAGTAATTCATTAATAGATTGAATAATTTAACTTACATATATTCGATGTTGCCGCTACTCGATTTAGACGATTTCGTATTCTCCTCTGAGTTTCGGCCCATTCTCTTATCATCTTTGGAAACTACAAAATATCCAGTTTAATGCATCCTATGCTCCTATCATATAAACGAACAATCAAATAATACCTTTGGTATCTCCGTTTTGTTTGCCAACATCCTTGTTCGCCGCCTGATCTGAATCCACGTTAGTTTTCGGCTAAAATAACAAGGCAATTCAGGCAAGTTTAATAAAGAAAAATAGAAATGTACCTTATCCTTTTCCACGGGTATATGAAAATCTCCTTCCTTCATCATTTGACCGGCGTTCAGTCTCTGCTTCAGTTGACCCAAATAACTGCTCGACAAAGTAAACAGGTCTTGCCGCTTGTTTTTCTCTTCTTCGCGCACTTTTTCAATTCGTTTTTCGAGAAACTGAGCTGAAATCAAAAAGGAACATTTAGTAAACGAATTCATTTAACCCAGACACACTTACCTAATTTTATCAATACGGGGAAGAACGGTATGATTTTAATCAAAATTATAAGAGAGTTCCTGATTTGTACGTAATCTTTGGATTCCAAGCAGGTCACTACAGCTTTTGCCAGTTTGTAATGCCACTTATGGCACACGTGCCGGTAGTTTTCGTAGCCCACGTTGTCCAAACTGTCCGCGGTATGATTACTCACCCTAAAATTGATTTTTAAGTGCCTGTATTCACGTAAATTGCAATGAAATACCTGAATTTGGTCATAAATCCGGGGAAATTTGTGCATTCCTTCTCGAAAACGTCTTTGGACTTGTGCCATTTCATAACGGTTTCCAGCATGGCGTAAAGGAAACGTCCGTAGCGTAACGCTTCGTTTTCAGTGCATGATATTATTGAGTAAGTAACGTCGCAAAAAATCTGGAAATTAGATCGGTTAATTTACTTAAGTATGTTTGAGTTAGAGTTGTTTAAGAGGTAACGCAAAATTCATGTTCGTGGACCTTTATTGACAAAATTGCCTTTAACTTAATATATTTTTGACGTACCTGAATCCCTTTAAGAATATTTCAATTACTTTGTGCGAATATTCCCAGAAATATGTTTCAAAAACCTTAAATTTGAAGGGTTTTCTTTGAATTAAATTCTATTAAGAATATTCCCAGAAATAGTAAAAATTTGCTAAGAGAATGATGCTACAACCAAAACTGCCCTAACTACGCAAATATTTAACCCAAAACGACGTTTTTGCCTTCGAATCAATCCTCAGGAGCACCGCTTTATTGCTGTAAAGAAATTATGAAAATATCTTAAACGGTTTAGAAGTTATGCTCAAATATGTTCGTTAATGAAAAAAAATCTTGATGGCTTATTATGTGTGTCAAAAACCTTAAATTCGGTGGACAAAACTGGCTCTAACTAAGTGAGTTATTGAGATACAACAAACGTTCATATATGAAATTACTGGAGGGTTGAGAAATGTTCTTTCGTTGTCTCAGACTCTTTTGAAAATAGTCCCATCATTTCATGAGAATATTCCCAGAAATAGTAAAAATTTGCTAAGAAAATCATGCCCCAACCAAAACTGCCCTAGCTACCAAAATATTTCAACCCACAATAATGTTTTTAACCTCAAATCCATCCTCAGAGGAGCTTTGCTTTATTGCTGTGAAAAAATTACGAAAATATTTTAAGTTGTTCATAAGTTATGCCCAAATACATTCGTTAGTGAATAAAATCTGGATGGTTCATTATAAGTTTCAACCACCTTAAATTTGGAGTGTTTTGGACCCTGGTAGACAAAATTGGCTCTAACTCAGTAAGTTGTTGAGGTACATGAAACGTTCATATATAAAATTACTGGGTAAGAAACGTTCTTTCCTTGGCAAAAAAGCTATTGAGAATTTTTCCATTATTTCATGAGAATATTTATAAAATAGTAAAAATTTGCTAAGAAAATTATGCCCTAACCAAAACCGCCCTAACTACCAAAATCTTTAACCCAGAATGATGTTTTGACTCTCAAATCCATCCTCAGCATCCCCGTTTTCTTGTTGTGAAGAAATTATGAAAATATCTTAAGTGGTTCAACCTCAAATTTGGCGGGTCTTGGACCCTGATGGACAAAATTGGCTCTAACTTAGTGAATTTTTGAGGTACAAAAAACGTTGATATATAAATGTACTGGGTAAGAAATGTTCTTTCTTGAGCTTAAATTCTTGTAAGAATATTTTCATTATTTTGTAAGAATATTTCGAGAAAAATTTGCCAAATAAATTATGCTCCAACCAAAACTGCCCTACCTACCCAAATTTTTAACAAAGAACGACGTTTTTACCCTCAAATCCATCCGCAGGAACTCCGCTTTACTGCTGTGAAGAAATTATGAATATATCTTAAGTGGTTCAAAAAATATACTCGAATATGTTTGTTAATGAAAAAAATCTTGATGAATCATTATAAGCTTCAAAAACCTCAAATTTGGTGGGTCTTGGATTCTGGTGAATAAAATTGGCTCTTACTCAGTGAGTTGTTAAGGTACAAAGAACGTTCGTATATGAAATTACCGAGTAAGAAATGTGCTTTTTTGGCTCAAATTCTTTTAAGAATATTCCCATTATTAAGATTATTTCGAGAGAAACTTGCCAAGAAAATTACGCCTCAACCAAAACTGCTTTAACTACCCAAATTTTTAACCAAAAACGACGTTTTCCTCAAATTCATCCTCAGGATGAATCCTCCCCGTTTTATTGCTGTGAAGAAATTATGAAAATATCTTAAGTAGGTTTTAAGTTATACTTAAATATAATCCTTAACAAAAAAAAACTTGATGAATCATTATGCGTTTCAAAAACATCATATTTGGTGAATCTTAAAAACCGTTTAATAAAAGTTTCCTACTTTATCAAACGCCTTACTAAGGTCAGCATAAATAGCTTCAATTTCAATACAATGATCCAGGTTATATTGTAGGTAAAAATTAACTTAAGTTACTCTCATTGGTGTAAGTACAAAGCAATAATTTCCATACAAATGATTATTATATTTAATTAGTAACGCATAAGAGAGACCCCCAATACATTTATTACCAGCAATAAAGCACAAATTCAAAGTTACACTTACCCGATCGTAACAAAGTAAAGTGGAAAAATTGGGCGTTTTTAGTATATGTATGGTATGGACGAACTTCGCACAATAAATCGCGTCGATCTGAGTGAAAGTGCACCTGGGAAACAAGCAGAGCTGCAAAAACCGGGTTATGGACTCAGTTTTGGCGGATCTTCCGGTTTTACTAAGGAACCAACTGTCTTTCTCTTGCTTCAAACGATAAAGTACTTTATCCACGTGCTCCGACTGTTTCTTCTTCTCGTCAGTGAGTTTTTCAATCAACGAAAGGTAGCGCTCCTGTTCCTTCTTGCCTGATTTAACAATAAAATAAATTTTCCACTACAACATAATTTATCACTTTACCTTTAGCCCCGACGTTTTCGGCAGCTATTACAGACTGCTGCTTCGCCTTATTGATAACTTGCACGTAAATGTCTTCCGGTACGCATAAATCGTACATGGTCAACGACCAAAAAGTCGCCAAAAATTGCGGAGTTATGTCTTCGAAGATTTTCGGAGAATGTAGCGGTAAAAGGGAGGCGTGTACCGGCTGCATCACTTCCTGAACCGCTTCTTGGTACTTCTGGTTTTTCACTGAGTTCGACATTTTTTTGTAGTTGGCATCCGCTTTACGTAATTGATCGTATTTTTGCTACAAAAAAAAACATGCAGTTAAAATTCAATTGTCCTTAAAATCTTAAAAGTTGGATTTTAGAAGAAAAGTTTTTAGAAGTACATTCAGTCAAGAAAGTACTAAGTAAGACTTTATCAAAAACAAGTGTGTGGCATGGTACAATGCATTTAAAAGTAGTCGAAATGTGGTTGGATAATTTGCCCTTAATTACATGCATATGAACATGTTCCTGAGGATGGATTTGAGAGTAAATGCATATGTCTAGATTAATGATTTCAGTATTTAAGGCAGTTACAGCATTTTTTTTGTCTTTCAATCTTTTTAGCATCTTCTCACTGTTTTTAACAATATTTCTAGGAAATAATTGAAATATTCCTAAAGGAATTATAGTACAAGAAAGCATTTTTTATGTAATAATTTTAATAGAAGAACGTTTCTTGTACCCCAAGAACTTTCGGAGTTAGAGACATTTTTGCTCACCAAGGTCCAAGGGCGGATATTTTTGTACCAATTAAAATACCTTCTTAAATGTTGTGTATTATTATAGAGGATTTCCTGATGATGGATTTGAGAGTAAAAACGTATGCATGGGTTAATGATTTCGCTTGTTAAATTGGCCTGATCGGTAGGCCGATTTTCTTGGGAATTGTTCGTTTTTTTTAGCAAGTATTTTCAGGAAATCGTAGGGATATTCTTAACAGGGTTTTGGGAAAAGAAAGATAATTTGTTTCTCAATAATTACATGTCAGTTAGAGGCAATTTTGTAATAAAATTTCAAGCAAAATTACTATAATTTCCTTAAAAGGGTTTTAGAGTGAAGACATGGCATTTACACAGAATACCTTAAAAATAGATGTATTATATAAGAATGGCGACAAGCAAATAATCTAAAAAATAATTGTTATTTTTTTGAATGAAACATAAAATCCTTTCTGATTTAATTTAGATTTAGAGAGGGAAGATCCATACAGGATGTAATTAAATTTTTAACATGTCTGTGTTTGTGAAACTGTTTGCCACAACACACTTCTAAAATGCTACCGTTTACAGGGTAAAATATTCCATTTATTAAATAGTTATCTATCGAACAGAAAGCAGCGTGTTAACATAGAGGGTGATAATTCATTTAAAAAAATTGGAGCATATAAAAATGATTCTTAAAAAATTATTAAAAAAATAGACGAAATGTATCCGAGAAATAAACTATTTTTCCAAACCAAAACCTTTGATCTGCGCCAGTTCGACTGTCTAGAAATATTAAAAATGGAAAAATTAAATTGAAAGAAGTCGTCCATTTTCTCAAAAAGACCTAAACACAAAGTCTCAGTCTCAATGTATTATTTTTTAATTAAAAAAGTCGGTTACACCTATTTTGCTCCATCAGACATTAAAAATTTCCGGGCTACAAACGCTTCAACATGGTTTCAAGTCACATTAAACACACACAGTATTTTTTTTTGAATTTCACAAAAACTCTCATAATTCAAAATATAATAAAAATAAAATTTTGAAAGTTTGTATACAGACTCTCTGAACGATTTCATTAAACCTCTATTTCAGGATATTACCAGTGTTCAGAAACAAACGATTTTTGAAGAAGTAATAATTTTTTTTTAATTCCACAAAACTTCCATAACTTTTAAATAAAATTACCTTCATTTGAACTTAATGTTCTTAAAGTAAAGGAAACAGTAAAGCAGTCCTAACTG
Source organism: Anthonomus grandis grandis (assembly GCF_022605725.1). Lineage (NCBI taxonomy): Eukaryota > Metazoa > Arthropoda > Insecta > Coleoptera > Curculionidae > Anthonomus > Anthonomus grandis. The sequence continues at coordinate 2,320,496 of NC_065559.1, forward strand.
AGCTGAATAAAGAAGAAAAAAAAGGAATTATTTGGTCCTATGAAAAGAAATATAAAAAGAAATCCACCAAAGAAACCACTATTTTGTGTTTTCCAAATGAAGACAAATCAAGCGGAATTTGCTATCTTTGGTTAAAGAATGATTTTTAAATCAATAGGTTTTGAGAAAAATCCAAATTTCAGTTTTTTGCCATTTTTTCTTGGGTTTCAGGTGATTTCCAAAAAACTTCATAATTTCATTGCTATTAGAAATAGAGATAGTTTTTATTCAAAGATTGACATGTACCCCGTTCACTGGAGTAACTTTTATGCATCAACAAAAAAATTTGAGAAATCAATAGCTTTTAAGAAAAATCGATATTTCAATTTTTGCATTTTTGGGGGTTTAGGTGATTTTCAAAGAACTTCATAACTTCATTGCTATTAAAGATAGAGATTTTGTTCAAAAATTGACACGCGTCCCAATGAATGAAGCAACTTTTATGAATCAATAAAAAAATCTGGGAAATAAATAGTTTTTGATAAAAATCAAAATTTCACTTTTTGCCATTCTTTGAGTTTCAGGTGATTTTCAAAAAACTTCATAATTTCATTGCTATTAAAGATAGAGACTTGATTGATACATGTCTCCGTTAATGGAGAAGCATTTATGCATTAATAAAAAAATCTGAGAAATCAATAGATTTTGAGAAAAATTAAAATTTCGCTTTTTGACCATTTTTTTGAGTTCCAGAGAATATTGAAAAAAACTCCATTGCTATTAAAATAACGGCTTCATTCAAAGATTGACACGCGTCCCATTGAATGAAGCAACTTTTATGAATCAATAAAAAAATCTGGGAAATAAATAGTTTTTGATAAAAATCAACATTTCACTTTTCGCCATTTTTTCGGTTTCAGGTGATTTTCAAAAAACTTCATAATTTCATCGCTATTAAAGATAGAGACTTGATTCAAAGATTGATACATGTATCCGTCAATGGAGTAACTTTTATGCATCAACAAAAAAAATTGAGAAATCAATAGTTTTTAAGAAAAATCGATATTTTACTTTTTTGCATTTTTTGGGATTTAGGCGATTTTCAAAAAACTTCATATCTTCGTTGCTATTAAAGATAGAGACTTGACTCAAAGATTGATACGTGCCCCGTTCAATGTAGTAACTTTTATGCATTAATAAAAAAATCTGAGAAATCAATAGATTTTAAGAAAAATCGATATTTCACTTTTTTGCATTTTTTGGGGTTTAGGTGATTTTTAAAAAACTTCATAACTTCATTGCTATTAAAGATAGAGACTTGATTCAAAGATTGATACGTGCCCCGTTCAATGAAGTAACTTTTATGCATTAATAAAAAAATCTGAGAAATCAATAGATTTTGAGAAAAATTAAAATTTCGCTTTTTTACCACTTTTTGGGTTTCAGAGGATTTTCAAAAAACTTTACAACTTCATTACTATTAAAAATAGCGGCTTCATTCAAAGATTGACACGCGTCCCAATGAATGAAGCAACTTTTATAAATCAATAAAAAAATCTAAGAAATAAATATTTTTTGATAAAAATCTAAATTTCACTTTTTGCCATTTTTTGGGTTTCAAGTGATTTCCAAAAAACTTCATAACTTCATTGCTATTAAAGATAGAGACTTGATTCAAAGATTAATACGTGCCCCGTTCAATAGAGTAACTTTTATGCATTAATAAAAAAATCTGAGAATTCAACAGTTTTTGAGCAAAACCAAATTTCACTTTTTTGTCATTTTTGTTTAATTAAAGACAGACTAACAGACTTACATTGATGGCGTGATTAAACATAGGCCTGGCCAAAAAAAATGCCACTTCCGTAGGAATATGATAGTCCAACAGCATACTTTGAATACTGGGCAACTTATTAATATATTCCTCAACGGTTAAGGTTGAACCTAAAAAGGTGCCGAATTGCACCAAAGTGTCCTGGCACTGGTCCGATAATTTCCCGACCAATTTAAGGTGAAGATTTTTCTGGGTTTCCTTAAATACGACGCAGTAGTTCTGTTGGGCCATTAACAGGCATAACGCCACCGCCAAATCGTCCTCGGCCATCGCTTCTTTGAGACGTTGCGACGATTTTTTCGTGTTTCTTATTTGACTAAAATAGCCCGCCTGAAATTTATTAAATTACTTATTAGCATGCTAATGTAAACGATAACTACCTATGAAACTTAGGGACAAGGACAATAAAACTTATATCAATCTACAACAGTATGTAGAGAGAACATTAAAAATCATGCTATAGCCCGTAAAAAAAGTCCAATTTTATATGTCAATTTCCAATAAATCGGCAAAAGAAAGTATCATTTACCTCGCCTTTGAGCAACTCTCCTCCGGACATAGCGTACAACTGCTCCATCGTAGAATCTTCGTTAGGTTCTACTCCGGCCATTTTTTGCACGACCTCTTTTAAGATCAACAAATCCAAACTAAAACCAAAACGTTTTAAATGCAAATTAAACTTTTCTGATTGAATAATTCGAACCTTTTTTGGGCCTTCAGCTGGTTAGCGACGTATTGCAATAAACCGGTCAGTTCGATGGAGTATTTTTTGAATATTGCACCGCAAAAGCTCGATAAACTCTGCAACCAAGTGGAAATTGACGTGCTATCATGTTTCACCCTAAAATTTTTGTTGATTAATCAATAAAGAATTCGGATTAATAAGTTACCGTTTCTTATCGGCACTAGCCAAGTTCTCGATAAGACAATAACCGAGTACATCGTACGATAAACTGGTCAAATATTTCATAGAGTCCACGACTGGGTTAATGAGATTATTATAGACTTGAATTTGCAACAGGACGTAATCGAATAAAAAACCGGGGGCACAATGGGTGAGTTTGCCTATAAGTCTTCCTACCGGTTTAACGTTCTCTTTGCTCACTCGCTTCATGATATTCTTGATTTGTTTTTCTGAATCTGCACGTTTTTTCATTAGTTCGGGGTAGGCCGAGTAGGTGTCGTTTTTCCATCGACCATACAAAGCATACCTAGAATATTATTTATGATTATGCAGTTAATTCATAAACAGTTATGGCTAGAAGTAACATAAGAAGAAGAAAAATTAAATATATAACTTAATTGGATATGGACGTTATAGAAGCTCATTGGTACAATAATTGGCAATGTAAAAATACAACAAATGCAGTTTATATTTTCCAAACAATATCCATCCTATTCCAATGTATTGATTTACCTCAGAGGTTGAAATATCTCTAAATTTAGCTGACGTTCAATAATTTTTATTAAAAATCACACTTTGTATTAATAAATTATTCGAATAGACGACACATTCTACGACTATCGTGGTAGAAATCATAAAAGGTACCAATGCAAACCTGAACAGCCTTCTCGATTAAATTGTTTTCATGCAAACAATGCTGATAACTGATCCTAAAAGTTTCATTCTTTTGGACATCATGAGTTAAAAGTTATCGAAGATTTGTGCAAGGGAACAAAACTGAGCTCAAATTCTACATAGAAGTCCCAATAACTCAAAACCTACTTAACCTACAAAATGGTAAATTAAAGGAATCTTAAAAAGTGATCAACTCTTCCTCACAGTATCGTCCCTCTTATTAGGCAAAGGTATTAGGCATTAATTGTGTAAAAGAGCATCTGAGCTCCAAGACATTTAATCGATTAAAGTCCCAATAACTCAAAAATTATTTAACCTAAAAATTTAAAATATTGTGCATAGGAAGCTTGGACTATTGATGAACTGATCCTAAAACTTTTATTCTTTTAGACATCATCATCGGTCAAAAATTATAAAAAATTATTCGCGTAAAGGCACATCAGAGCTACAAGACACTATTCCTGAATGAAAGACCCAATAAGTCAAAAACGATTTAACCTAAAAGTGAGAAATGGAATATACGGGAAGCTTCGAATGTTGGCAACTCATCCCAAGAGTTTCGTCCTCTTGGACCTCATCAGTCAAAAGTTATCAAACATTATTTGAGCAACAGGAGTTGTTCTGAGCTCCAAGGCAATTGTCCTATTATATTTTTATTGGTCCTAATAACTTAAAAACTATTTAACCTAAAAATTGAAAATTTTCTGCACAGAACGCTTGGAATGTCGATAACCGATTCTGAAATGTTCATTTTTCTGGACATCATTAGGCAAACGTTATTAATCATTAATTTTGCAGAGGAGTGCCTTAGACACTTTTTCTATAAAAGTCCCAATAATTCAAAAACTACTTAACCTAAAAACCAGAAATTTGGTACACAAGAAGCCTGAAATGTCTCCAACATACCCTGAAAGTTTTGTCTATACAGGTCTCATCAAAGCGACGCTCGACCCAACCAAACCGCATTGATCCATATGGAAAAATCATTTTTTTAAGGAAAATTCTCTTGCAATAATGAAAATTTGTTTTAGTCACTTAATTTTAAGTGAAATACGTTAATTAATTATTTTGCGTGTGATTAATTGAAAATTCGTATGGGATTTTCTCAACAACTTATTTTTTGGTATCTATGGTTATTCAGTTTCACCGGTAGTGTGTAGATTAATAAATATTGATTTTTTTTCATATATGTATATATATATTTTGAGAATGTATTTTAAGAGTTTATGCACATGTAAGTGTCAACACAATTGTATACGATAAATTAATATAAGTTAGTTCCTAATAACTCATTAAATGACCAACTAAATGATGAACAAATTGAATGGAACTTACCTCATTTGATAAGGATACATTTTCAGTAAATTCCAAATTTCTTCGGATATGCAACAATTACAGTCCAAGTGTGATAACGATGGCAAAATAGCCACATCGAGCACCGATAATATCTCGTATTGCATGGGAGATTCGTATTTTAAAGATGGCGCCTCTAGGCCTGTATTTTGTAAAATCGTTTTAAAGAGGCGTAGTAGCTTACCTGCAATTAAATTACTTGTAATATTTAAACAATAAAACCGAAAAAAAAACTCACTTAAAAGTACAGGATCGTAGTGAAGAGAAGATCCCAAAGCAAGGAGCATCGGGATCACGTGGGTTTTTAAATCTTCGAATTTCTGTACCACGGGTGGAGCGAGAGGGTTTGGATGTTTCGGTACAGGTTTCCTTTTAATGCTCGTACCAAACAAACAGTGCCTAATGAAGAAAAAAATTATATATTTTGGCACCAGCACAATAACACACTTACTGTGAATATATGGGCTCTATCATAGAATTCACTAATTGACACAAACTCAATGCTACAGGCTCAAAACCTAGCGCATAATGATCCGGTAATAAGTCTATGATAAATTTAGCATTTTCCCAATCTCCTATTGATATTAGTGCTTCGCAAAGCCCTAAAAATTTAAGTTGAAACAAACTGAATTAAAAAAAAAAAATATATTAAAACACACTAAGTTTCTGGTTGCTGCTGTAAATGTCTTCAGCTTTCTCAGGCTCCTCCTTTTCGTCTTCTTTTTCTTTGCTACTGAGCGAGATAACTTGCAACTTTCTCACGTACTCGGCAGCATCTTTTAAGGCCTTTTCACAATCTTTTTCTATTGATTTGTCATCAGGTGACAACTGGACAAGAAAAAACATTGAACTCCAAGTACTATTTTATAATTTAAACATTGCAATTAAGCAATACAACCCTTCAATTAACAGCAACTATTTTTAACCTCCAAGAATGTGCTTCTTAAATGTGTTCTTGCTTGTGCACTTACCTTGCAATAAATATTTTCCAGTTTTATTAAATTGTGCTGCAATAGGTACGCGATCAAAATGTAAAAAGAAGACGGGATTTCTTCTTCGAAATTTTTCAAAAATGCCAGTTTCGTGGACAAAACCTCTCCGATGATATCCGCGTCGTTCATATAAGACTTAATGAGGGGGATAAAGATGTCCGCGTTTTCTGGCTTATTTTCGAAGCTCTCCAGGATTATATCTAGGACTCTGTTTGGGTCCAAGTTGAAGCAGCCTGTAAAAGTTTTGTTTTTAAATTATAATAAATAATTAAATTATTTATTTATAAAGAACTAAACAAAAAACTAAACTCTGTTATACTTTACGGATTCTTTAAAAGCCTTTAAGCATAGAAACGCTGAAAGCAATATATTTTGTAAATCTTTAGCAAGATTTGGGGTGCATCATTAACATCCTCACTCACAACCCCTTACTTTACAGATCTCACTACGCTGCACAATTTTTCAGATATTGAATCACATGATAAAATAGGTTACTTTTTACAAAAAATTATTGATCAAGAAGTTATATTACCATCGGTATTAAGTCTTATGAATTATTTCAATTATTCTTTATAATATTTACGTGAAACCTACTTATATCTTAAGTGCAACGGAATGTTGTTGTTAGTATGTTGGAGGTTATTTTTCGTACACAAAAGAGAGTAATTTGAATAATTCTTATATGGAATTTAGAGATTTCTGTAGAGGAAAATTCAAAGAAACATAAATTTGAAAGTTTACACTAATATTAAACTATAAGGTCCCTCCACACAGACCGATATCTACTAAGAAATTACCAACAGATGCATTTCTTTCTTTAAAAAAGGAGAAAAACAACATTCCAATTTTAAGAAATCTTTATTTAACATATTACTTAAAGTTGAGCCTTATAGCATTGAGAGGAATTCATGAATTCTAATATTATCTTAACTTGCTAAATTTTAATTTTAAATTTCTTGTTGAAAAATTTACTTACTTTGTTGTTTGTCTTTTGTATACTTAATAATTTTTACTATTTAAAAAATTTTTATCACAAATAAGTGGAAAATCAGTTTTTTTAAGATAAGTCCTTAAGTTTTGAAAAAAAACAGTTTTTTTTTGGTACTATACAACTTTTCATTATTTAGGTTCAAAAATACAGTTTTTAAATTAAAACCATTGGTATACAGTATAACCTCGACTATCCGAACACGCGTTTATCCGAATATCCGATTAGCCGAACCAACAAATTTTTGATCATTATCCGAACCCTCTTGATTAACCGAACAGTGGCGTCAATTTGCAGGTCTCGACTCGTCAGTTTCTCGGGTGTTTGCTTTGGTCGTTTTGTTCATTAGTTGGATTAGATCAGCGGATGGGTACACGACACGTTAAGCGGCGTGTTATGTACATGTTCTAGACTCTTTGTTCCTGAGTGTAACACAATTAGATATATGCGCTGCAAATATGTCAAAGAGAAACGCTGTCAAATTTAGCTACTAAGTATGGTATTGGTAAATCTACGATCTGTGATATAAAGAAGAACCGCACAAAACTTTTGGCCTACTTTGCTAGCTTGGATAGTGGCCCTGGAAATCGAAAGAGTCTTAAGTTAAGTGCTAATCCTGACGTAGAGAAGGCGGTTTACACCTGGTTCTTGCAGGAGAGGTCTAGAGGTAAAATATCAATGCATAAATGTTTCTCAAACTTACGATTTTTTAAAAATTAAATTACAGGTACACCAGTGTCTGGGGAAATTATTTGTGAAAAGGCAAAGTATTTTGACCAGCAACTGCATGGTAATAATACGTTTAAAGCTAGCTCAGGGTGGCTCCAAAATTTTAAGCAGAGATTTGGAATTCGACAGCTTTCTATTTCCGGGGAAAAACTTTCCGGTGACCTCTCTGCAGTAGATCCTTTCAAACTAAAATTTCATGATAAAATTAAGGAGTTAGGCCTAAATGCCCATCAACTTTATAATGCTGATGAAAGTGGGCTATTTTGGAAAATGTTGCCTCAAAAAATATTGGTTTATAACCAGGAAAATTCAGCTCCAGGCAACATTTATGCCTTGTTCAAATGCTTCAGGTAGCCACAAGTTAAAATTGGTAGGTTAAAAAATTAGTGGTTTTGTCAAAGAAAGCCACGTTCATTTAAAAGCCATTACATTCCTGTAGTTTACATGGGTCAAAAAAAAAAGCACTGCTACTCCTTGATAATGCACCTGGACATCCAGAAAATTTATCCAGCGAAGATAAACGAATTTGTGATGTGTTTTTACCTCTTAACTGCACTCCTTTGATCCAACCAATGGATCAACACGTAATTCAAGCAGTCAAACTGTACAATCGGAAAAAGCTTTTAAAAAAAATTGTTGTAACCGAACTGGCTGAAGCTTGTTAAGAAGATCTTGGAAATCACTCTTACCACCAAATTTGATTGCACAGGAGTGGGATGAAGAAGATCTAATATCTCTTGCTAGTTTAGCGAATCGCTTAAAAATAGGTATTTTTTATCAAGAGCTGGGTGAAATCATAGATCTATCAAAAAAAATTGAAATAAGTTTAGCTGATGAGGAAATACAACAGTGGGCTGTAGGAAAAGAAGAAACCGTCGAAAAAATGACCGAAAAATGTATTATAATAAATTTGGATGAGGAAGATCAAGATTCAGAAGAAGAACATGGGCTCATAGCTACCAAGTCTATAATGCATAATGAAGCGGTATCCTCTTTTGATAAATGTATAGAGTGGGCAAATAATAATGGAGAAGCTCAACACCATATCCTTCTATTGGAGGAAATGAGAAATAGAGCTAACCAAATGGCAATGAATGCTATAAGTGTTTTTTTTTTTGTGTCAAGGCTTTTACATATTTATATGTTTATAAAAAAATGAAAACTGACATGAAACGTTTTACTTAAAGGTTGTATACATATTTTAATAAAGAAATTTGCAACAAAAACATGTTTTCATGTAAAACTTAATTATCCGAACATTTTGCTTATACGAATGGGCACTTGCAATTAATGATTCAGATAATCGAGGTTATACTGTATTTATCAATTTGTATATGGGCAAGGCATTTATATAACTGTAGATAAAAACAATGAAAAAATACTAAAAAATAGGAAATAAATCTACAAAGCAGCCATGTTTGATGAGCTGCTCAGAAAATATAGAATAAAAGGAACAAAAAAAGCTTCAAGATCTTATAATAATATAATTAAATGAAAAATAATTTTAACCCATATATAGATGATTCCAAGATATTCCAAGGATAGCTCAAAGGAATCAAAATAAGTCTGATGGTATGATTTTGATATTGACAGACAAATATGTGTGCCACCTTTAACCAAATTTAACACCTAATAAATTTTTTTTTCTTCTATTTCAAAATATATCATTGCTCTCACACAAGGTTTTACTCACTCAATTAAGAGTGAAATAAAATATTGTATATACACAAATGTTATCTTTACCTCTCTTCCCTATTTGAAATATGGATTTAATAATTTAGAAAATATTGTTAAAAATTTCAGTCATGCTCATAAATAATATGCCCATAAACTAGCCTAGTATAGCAAGGTGAAATCTTAAAACTAACCTAAGTTAAACCTTATAAAAAACAAGTGGAAGAAGCAAATTGTAATAATCAATCAATAATTACTGTGAAAATTTCTAGCAATGGTGTAAGCAAAATTGAATTATCATAGAAAGATTCTTACCTATTAGGGAGTGTACAATATCAATGAGCTCCGAAGGTTGGGTCTTTTCATTAAATTCCTTATTTAATTCAGTTTGCAGTTTGGCAAATCCTTCACATTCCTCCCTGAATAAATTGAACTTCCTTTGCTTGTAACTGCAGTGCAACAAAATAATTACATCTCATATAATAATAATAATATCAAAACACAATTTCAACTTACTATAACTTTGTCTTAATTTTAATAAACTTAGAATAAAAAGTTCGGTTTTTCAATATCCCCACTTCCTGTAGAGTTTCAATTTCGAGCCTTTCCTTTAGCAGTTTGTCAGACAAAAACTGAAAAACATTTTTAATTCACTTAGCTATCAACAAACATTACCAATATTACCTTTTCACTTTCCTTAACAATAAAGCAAAAATTAGCTCTATCCTTATTATCATCCCCATCTATTTGAGATGTGATGCTATCCGCTACATTTAAGACATCGCATATTAAAGAGGCAATATCACTGTGGATCACCTATATATGGCCAAAATAAAAATCATACAATATAAATTGATTTGACATTAATCTTTATGCTTACCACAAGTTCACTTAGGGTAAATATCACTGATTCCTTTTTAATTTGCCCTTTAATTCCTTTGTCGATCAATTGGTGAACATAGGCAACAATTGGAGAAATGGTTCCACCATCATTTAAAATAGGACTGGCAGAATTATCCTTAAGGAGTCCAGCAGAGATTTTCACACTGCAGAAACATGGTAAAACCATTAAATAAGTATTTTAATTTTGTAGGTTTCAATAGGATTTAGATTAGTATATATAAATGTTGGCACTCAATTTTGTTGTAAAAACAAATAAATATTATTTGGTCAGTTCTATGTGATTTTAAGTTCTTTTAAAATTTGTTTTATGAGTAGTTTTTTGCTTATAAAGCATATACAGTAGTGCTTTCTATATCAGTCCTTGCATCTCTTCCTATAAATTAGATTTTGCTTTTCTTATTTTGTTTCCTCATCCATAATTGACTGCACTAAATCAGTACATCATAAAACTTTACATCACAAAGAAATCCAACTATAATGACTTAAGTGTTAATCCACAGAAATTGAGCCTCTAAATTCATTGGATTTACTTATTGTATATGTAAATTACAGTGTCCAGTTATATAAGGATAAAATAAGAATGTTAATGATGTTATTTAAGTAAGCCACATTCTAACTGTAGTAATTTTTACATCAACAAAGAATCTGCAGGACCATCTGAGAATGTTAGAGTTTAGATCGAAAGTAGTATTATTGTATGAATATATGTGAACATAGTAACAGAGTTTAGCAGATTCAAGTCATAATCTAATGAATAACTTATATAGTTTCCGAGAGTGTACTGGAACATTGCCTCCTAACCAATAAGATTATAAAACTGAATACATCTGGAAATAAACAACACCACTAGTTGTAGTAGAAGAACTAGTGGAAGAACAATGAATGCTTAAATTCCAGGGGAAGAAGACGGTTTTTAATAATTGGGTAATAAAATAAGTGTATGTTATGAAAATTGCTAAAGCCTGGGTCAAAGCATTTTCTTTGAATACTCACAATTCTTGTTTGCCAGTCTTTTCCCAGTTTTTCCAAATGTCCTTCGGCAGTTCCATAGTCGGCAATTTATTAATTGTTCATGTATAAGTCAAATTATTCAAACAAACCGGATAGAATAAAGTTTATTTTTTATTTAAAGAAAAAATCAAAAAAAATCCTCTCCAGACTCAACTCCAAAAATGCGAAAAGCGGGTGAGACGACACTTGACACTAATGACATTGACAATTGACAACAGGAGCATACAGCATGAAATACCGCACCGCTGCCACATAGTCACAGATATTGCATTTTCACAATACCCTTGGTTTATGTAATGCGTACGTTTTTTTGCTGTTTTCTTAATTTATGCAAAAAGTTCAAACTGATTTGAAAAAAAAGGTATTTTTAACATATCGTTGCTACATTGACACATAAACTTCACATTGTTGCCCCATAACCTTGAACAATGTTGAGTGGTGCCGCCATCTATCCGGGAACAAACAAATCCTATGACATAAATAAAACCATGATTGTCAAAATCATATGTGATTCAATTTGTTGCTATTTGTTTTTTTTTATAGTAGAAAAAGATGATTTATTAATTTTCCTTCAATAATATCAAAACATTAAAGTAGATAGCATGAATATAAAGTTTTTAATTTAATTCCTCAATGTGATAACGTATATGTGCATAGTTTATAAGAACAAAAAAAAATGGTTTCAATAATAAAAAACCAGTTGCTTAAGCACTTGTCTAGGTAAGAAAACCGATCAATTCAACTATCTGGACTCTATGCCCCTTGATAATTAATAATTTGACTTTATTCTAGGTTTACCAAGAACCTGTCAGCGGATAAAATTAATTTTAGTACATTTAAAGGAGAGGGTGAACTATCCAACTTGGAATTGAACGAAGACGTTTTAACTGATTTATTGGAATTGCCTTGTTGGTTGAGATTGAAAAAGGCATGGTGCAATAAGGTTACTTTTAGGGTGCCATGGACTAAACTGAAGACTGTCCCTATAGTTTTGGTAAGTTATGTACATATTCATGGATAATAAACCAATTAGTCCAAACCTATAAAGGCTTTATGAGTTAACTAACACCTTTACACCCTAAAATTATTCAATAACTAATGTATCTGTAGCTCATTGTTGTGAGTGGATATAACATGGATTGAAACAGTGAGAATATGTACATATTTGTACTTAGCTTATGTAAGTTTAAATCAAAGTAATGAGAAGAATTAAAAAACATACAATTGAAGAATAAGAAGAACTACCACAGTAGCTTTTATTTGATTTCCAGAGTCTTGATGAAGTAGATATAATGGTAGAAACATGTGAGGAATTAAGGTCAATGTCTAACCAAGATGCTATGTCTGCTTATGCCCCAGGCAAATACAGCTTTATACATAAAGTTATCGATGGAATTACTGTTACTGTTAACACAGTGAATATATCATTTAATAGCCCTGCATTTGTTGCTACTCTACAGGTAAAATAATGTATGGTTTAATGTATTTAATTATATAAAATTATATTTAGATACAAAGAATCATAGTGGAATCCGTAACTCCTAAATTTACAAGGTTGGAGCTGCCTTTGACAAGGTTAAAAAATCCCGAAAAGGGACAAATATTGATATTCAAAGAGCTTCAATGGCAAACTGTGAGAATAGAGGCTAAATCTACCAAAGACAACAATTTAACCCCTTTAAGGTTGCTTACTAATCAGGCTAGATGTAGGATTACCATAAAAAAAACGGCTCTCTGGTGAGAACACCAATTATGCCCATATGCATGTTTTATTTTTAATGCAATATGAACTAATTTTCAGATTGTTTTATTCTTGGCTCAAGGCTCGTTATAATATTGGACGACTTGCTGTGGGTACTTACCGATTCCCAACTAAAAGCGGCACTGCACTTCTTAAACTCACTTTCTGGGTTAATTCAAAGAGCTACTCAACTTACCAGAAAGTTAAAAGCTGCCAGAAAACTTGAGGTAAGTTTTATATTTAATAGTGGTAAAGTAAGTTATGCCCTGTACATCATAAAGTTTGTTATAGTGGAAGATTATTATTCAAATAGCACTGGTATAACAGAATAGCATCATTTGCTGACAAATTTATCTCATATGATACATATCAATACAGATTTCTTTATTTAGTACTCTCAGTACCATTGTTGATCTACTTAACCAAATTTCTTTCAATTGAGACAATAGTAAAATCATAATAGCTGTTTTTGGCAATTTGCAGAAAGTTTTTTTAAGGTATAGATCTAAGAAGAATATGCAAAAATAGTTATACTACATATCATGCTTATATGCCAATAAAAATTAGTTATTCAGTGAAATATCTCCAGAGTGAGAGTCTATAAAATTTGGATTATATATAGGAAACAACACACATATTTTCCCAATTTATAGAAACATTACCATTGGTACATTGGACACTGAAAAAGAAAAAATCATTATAATATAATATATTATACTATTAACTATATTATAGTATTAATAAAATCCAGAAATGTCTTAGGTACTTTAAATAAATTATTTTGATTTGCTTCTAAACTTATTATTCTTTAATGAAAATAAGTTAATTCCTCTTTGATTAATTGATTTAAGTCACATACATGTACTGAAGTGGGTGGATGATAAATATAAAAAAATAATTTTCCAGAAAATTGAGAAAAACCTTCTTTCAGTTGTTCCTCATTTCCTCAAAAACTGTTGGGAATACGGAAAATCTTCTCTTAGCATTGTATTCTTTATTAAAAATAGAACAAATAATAGAGAATAACGTTTAGTCCTAAATCTCAAAATAAAAAAGTTATCAGAGCTTTTTGAAAAATTGAAAGATTTTTGAAAGAAAAATTTGAAAAAAAAATTTTTTTGAGAAAATTAAATTTTGTTTTCGTAAATGGATAAATTGGCCGAAAAGCTTCAAAAAAGTCTAATAAAACTTTTTTGAAAAATGTACCAGAAACAAGTTATACCCAGTTTTCCCGAAAAAAGTCTGCCTCAAAAAATCCAAAGGGGTACTACCTATGGGAAAATGTTCATAATTTTGGTTTTTATTTTTTTTTCTGGAAAACTATTGGTTGGAAAAAAAAATTGTTGGAACAAAAGTTGCTTAGATTATCAATGCGCACCAAATGCAATAGAAAAATAATTTTTATGTCCAACAGTTTTCCAGAAAATTGGGAAAAACCTCCTAACAGTTTTTCCTCATTTTCACGAAAATCCTTGGGAATGTGAAATTTTTTTTTATTTTATTTTATTCCTTATCAAAAATAGAACAAATCATATAGAATAACATTTATCCATAAATCGAAAAATAAAGAAGTTATGGGGGATTTCTGAAAAAATTGGAAAATTTTGGGGTGAAAAAATTGTTTTTTTTTTTTGAAAAAATTATTTTTTTTTATATTGTGATAAATTGCTCAAAAAGCTTCAAAAAAGTCTTATAAAACTTTTTTGAAAAATGTACCAGAAACAAGTTATACCCAGTTTTCCCAAAAAAGTCTGCCTCAAAAAATCCAAAGGATACCCATGTGAAAATGTTCATTATTTTGGTTTTTATACTTTTTCTGGAAAACTACTGGTTGGAGAAAAAAATTGTTGGAACAAAAGTTGCTTAGATTGTCAATGCGCACCAAATACAATAGAAAAATAATTTTTATGTCCAACAGTTTTCCAGAAAATTGGGAAAAACCTCCTAACAGTTTTTCCTCATTTTCACGAAAATCCTTGGGAATGTGAAATTTTTTTTTATTTTATTTTATTCCTTATCAAAAATAGAACAAATCATATAGAATAACATTTATCCATAAATCGAAAAATAAAGAAGTTATGGGGGATTTCTGAAAAAATTGGAAAATTTTGGGGTGAAAAAATTGTTTTTTTTTTTTGAAAAAATTATTTTTTTTTATATTGTGATAAATTGCTCAAAAAGCTTCAAAAAAGTCTTATAAAACTTTTTTGAAAAATGTACCAGAAACAAGTTATACCCAGTTTTCCCAAAAAAGTCTGCCTCAAAAAATCCAAAGGATACCCATGTGAAAATGTTCATTATTTTGGTTTTTATACTTTTTCTGGAAAACTACTGGTTGGAGAAAAAAATTGTTGGAACAAAAGTTGCTTAGATTGTCAATGCGCACCAAATGCAATAGAAAAATCATTTTTATGTCCAACAGTTTTCCAGAAAATTGGGAAAAACCTCCTAACAGTTTTTCCTCGTTTTACGAAAACCGTTGGGAATGTGAAAATTTTTTTTATTTTATTTTATTCCTTATCAAAAATAGAACAAATCATATAGAATAACATTTATCCGTAAATCGAAAAATAAAGAAGTTATAGAGGATTTCTGAAAAAATTGGAAAATTTTTGGGTGAAAAGTTTTTTTGAAAAAAAATTAGCCGATATCAATGATTTTGAAGGAAAACTGTTTTCTTACCTATTCAGTGAATGGACTGTAGAAATTTATAAAAATTCATTTAATTCTTTCTCTAGTTACATTCCTCACATAAAGAGGTACAAAATCAGTTTTCCTTGCAAAATCCAGTCTGAATCGAATGCTTTAGTTAAATCCCAAAACACCTGTTCAATTGACCTTACCCTGAAAAAACCATTACTCTTCTATTAAATTAATTGAACGATGTATTTGTTACGTAGGAATTACCAGAATACCGAGCCCAAATAGCCCAAGAAGCGATGCAAAGCGATACCACCCAAACTAAAACATCAAAAGCTTCCAGTCGTATGTTTTCCCTTTATGATGTAGTCGAAACCTCTTATCACTTCCTTTCGAATCAGATTATTCTCCATTTATGCGATGATCCAGGAGGTAAATGTCCAATTCCACTGTTTCCACTGTTTTTTATTTTTAATTTAATTTAAATCCTAGATGGCAGATCGTCGCATCCGAACCTAAAAGACGGCGGGGCCCTGCAGATTTCCGTTAAAAAGCTGCAGATCGATTTTTACCCCTATCACTTGGCCAAAGGTTTTAGGGCAAACCGTAAAAATTATTAAATAATATTTTAAATAACTCGTTTCAGGTGATAGAAAACATTGGCCCACTTATAACGCGTCGTCTGTACCGCACACGATGTGGCAAGAGCACGCTTTAGGCTTGTTCAAAACGAAATTCATGGACCTCTTTCTTAAAAACGAGATGCAGCATACACCTTTGAGCAGAAAACCTAAGGTAAGTAACGGTGTTGTTTCAGTCATGTTTTATAGAAACTACAAACAAAAAATTTTCATATTGAGGGATACAATTTTTATTACAGTAATGTGTTAGGAGATTTTTATATTTCGATAGCTAGCTCGCCATACCCACGGTTTTAAATACCTCATACCATTTTGTATCACTCGATATTCCCCTAATTCGGCAGAAGTGCTCGTGATTTATGGCTTCGTACCCGGAAAGCGCTGAAAAAGACGCGCCGTCAAAGGAACTGTTCCCGCGATAAGTTCGAGCCGCCTGTAATAAAAAAGAAGTAGGGCATGCAAAAAATAATGGTTGTAACGAGTCTGAATTTGGGTTTTCGCCTTTAAAAGAGTCGTTGGAGTGTAGTCTTTGCGATATGTTGGACCAGGTGGTTGCATATTAGACATGTACCGGGCTCCGCGCTCTTTTATAAAAATCCATAAAATATAAATAGTTGTATATAAAGTAAAGTGTAAAATCAGAGATTGCCGCGATTAACCAGTTAACGTTTAGGAGAATAAATTAATTTCTCGTAACCAATTATACGACTTTCTTTTTCTGTCTACAAGTCTAACACCCGACGTAATCCCTAATCAAATAGGGTGGAACCTAACATAATGCATATTTTAACACTTGTAACACCACCCAAATAAACACGAGCTGGCTTTTCTGACTATCCTGTTTGGAAAACATTCATTGAAATAAAAATTAATTGCTACTTATAGACCTTCTTCGACAAATGCCAATATTTTTATCAATGACAAATGAAGTACTCACATTTATTAATTAGATGGAACCTCAGCGAAGTGCCACGTCTCCGGAAACGCCAAAACATCCCAGTCCGAGCTACAAAGAAGTTAAAAGGCGATTGGAGTTTCAGTTAAACAAACTGATGACCACCTCGGTGGTGATGCGGGTCTTTGACTTCATTGTTTATAGGGTCACCACTTCGGGAAAAAAGCAGGTTTTAAAGGAGTTTGTTTCCGGTAAGTTTAAAGGAGTAGTTACAGTATGGGTTTTACTTAAATGTGTGGCATATTAACTGAGAGCCTTGTTTTTGTAACTAAGAATTATATTGTTTAATAGCCCAACAAAAACGGAGCGAGAATAAAGCATCAGGTATCATAAATTTAAACAAAAAAAAAATTGTTGCTGTCCTAGATTTGCACCCCTTTTTCCCGAATAATATTTGCTTTTAGAGTCATTAGGCAATATTTCGCTTGCCTTACTCGGACCATTTAGTATTTGGACTATCACTGCTTTAATGTCTCTCTCTCTCTGTCTATAAATTTTTAAAATGTCCTTGTATAGTTAGGTAACATATCTCCGCTTATCCGCTTTTCAAATACAGATGGTTCAATAAGTCTTGGGACTAACTTTTCAAATGATACTTACTATCTTCAACATAATCATTTTTTAGAGTGATTTACATTTGTTTTAGCATGTTTATCTCTGAAGCATAATCAGCGATGGTTGGAGAATATGGTCTTAGAAAGGCAACTTAAAGTTCAATTTCACCTTCCTTACCATTGGCTTGTGTTCTCCTTGGTGGTTGTTTGGCTACAATATCCAATAACTTCTCAACTAATTAAATCAACAGATATTATTCCGCGAGTACCTTAGACTGTTCTCCACAGTCGGATAATACTCTAGCAAAGCTCGGGAGAATACTTTTCCCATTAATTCTAATTTCCCAATCCCGTTTAAAAGAAAAAAAAACACTTAACTAGTGTTGCGTAAATCACTGTAACTCAAAAACTAAGGGTAGAATAATGTTGCCATCAGTTGGTTAGTCCCGGGACTTATTGATCCACGTACGTATATAGAATTGAAATGGGTTTTTTCACATATACACATCTGGTGCATGAAGTATTTCGGATTTTTATTTTAAAAAATTGAAAACTCCTGATGAAGCTTAAATCTTTGTACTAAATGTTGTAATATGGCTTCTTTGGGGCTCCTTTTGTCCCAAACTTTCATTGGCCATCGCTGCACCCTTATTATTCATTCTCTTATTAATTTACTTTTATCTAAAGTTTAGCGGTGGACATTATTGATACTCTAGAGTCATCTAAAAATAACCTGAACTCAAACATAGATAAGTGCTTTTGTATTAGCTTTTTCGCAGCTATCAAAAGGTTTGAAATAAAGAATGAATAATAACTAACTCCGCTATTTATTTAGCTTTACAAACGCCAAAATATTGTAATTACTTGTAAAGTTGCAGGAACAAGAATTAGGAATTCACTTAATCTAATAAGAATATAGAATTAAAAACACTTAAAAATAAATAAAACTAAAATAGCCATTTTTTCCAGACACCTCATGCCTGTAAGTTATATGCCTCAATGCAACCCTTCAACTCTTTTAGTTTTGAAAAAAATAAATCAGTAGACTGTGAACCATTAAGTAATGCGTTACAGATACTATTTATCGGAGATAAGCTTTTAGTGTCACCCAAAAAAATTTCATTAGTTAAAATTCGAAGTTTAATCTTCGGTGCCCTAAAATTGGTGAAATTAATCAGACGGTTATTTCTATATTTGCAGTTATCTAGTTATAGTCTCTATTCTTTCACTTAACCTTCTGAACCTAAAGGATTCAAAAATTAACCTCTAGGACACCATGAAGGGACATGCATAGTTCTTTCGTACATATAAAAATCTTTCTTGAACTTTTTCGATAAAGTCGATATTGGAAACAGCAATTGCTAATATAACAGAGATTCTACATGTGATCTCACAAACACGTTATATAATTTTATTATTGTGTTTAACAACCAAGGTAATGATCTATTTCAGGTTCAGTTGAGGGTCTGAACCCGGATCCTGAGGTTTACCTTGAGAAACTGCAGTGGCTTTTTTTTTTAATTTATTTATTTACCGTTAAAAAAAACCCTAATAATAAGACAATTTATGCCTGACATTTATGCATAAAATATAGAGAATTATTTTTTTATCATATACGAGTGAAAATTTAAATTCACCCTCTATCAACAAATTACCAAAATGTAAAAGTACTCACACAAGTCCTCTCTAATTAATATAACTGTACCCCTCCGGTTGTTTTAGACCTACAGAAACAGGATATAATCACATAATTAAGGACGTGCAAGGGTTCATCAGTACGCAACCAGTATTCCGTTATACATACAAATCCTGGTTTTTTATAGTATTTAAGAAATACAGTCAACATGTAGACTTTATTGCGGATCGACTGGATATATGGTGTTTCTAAAAAAGCCATCTCCGGTTTATGTGATGTAGAGGAAACAGCAATAGAGCAACAATTAGCAATCCCCAAATATTCTAGAGAAATATCATGCATATCTGTGGAGTTAGTATAATTCACTGTACTGAATTTACCATACACCTCTGGAATTAAGATACATACTATTCCTAAAATATTAAGTAACTTTAAAGCTATTCTGTAAATCCAACAACTTTAAATTGTTCGAATAAAAACATAAATCATTTATATCTGCTAATGCAGGATGTGTGTTAATAAAACTGCCTAAATGAATAGACAGACAAACTGATATATATAATTACTGAATGGTATGATCAATTATCCTAATCTCCTTGCGCTAGTTAATTTTCATGTACCTCTAAGGAGAAATAGATATGAGGTAATATTTGGAACACAATAATTATTAATAGGCCTCTTTATCAAATGTGTAGACTGGCCAATAATCTACCCAAGGAAATTGATATCTTTCGTATGCCTTTTTTGCAGTTTGGGTCAAAAATAAAAAGATTGATAATTTAAATTTAAGTACATATTTGTTTTTTTGCTGGAGACAGTTTGTAGTACATTTGAAGACTGTTGTTGTCAAAAAATAGCTTGTGTTTTAATTTTAATTCATATTTATATTGTACTATACTTGAAGATTATTTATAACTTTTCTAATGTATTTGTTAAATACTACGATTTCTGTTTTATTATATTATTTTACATTGAAATTTTGTAAATGGGAATTCCGTCAATAAACTTTATTTATTTATTTGTTAATCATAATAATCTCATCTCAAATGTATCCAGTTTTGGCATCTCTTTTACCTCGGATTAGCTCGTTAGATCTTAAAGACTTCCGGTATGTTTTAAAGACCGTTTCAACTAATGCGATCGCAAAACTGTCAGAACCACCAGATGTGTATATGCTATAACTGTTAGTTCCTTCACCTTATAACTTGCATTCTTAAATATACCAATTTCATTCAAGAAAATCATGTTTTAGGTGACCGAAATAGAATGAGTTTACCAAAAGATGCCCGTATAGTTCACGCAGAATATATTTATTACTATTACCCGAGTGATGTGCCATTCCCTTGTAAGTTATATATATTGGGGTAAAACCTTAAATAAAATCAGTTTTTTTGATTTAGTACCAGCCCCTAAGTTTTATATACAAGTTAACCCGATCCAAGTGGTTTTCGACCAGGACACTTGCCTATGGTTGAACTGCTTCCTTTTGAATTTAATTCAGTCCCTGCAAGACGCCCAAGCCGAAGAAGTTAACTCGAATTTCACGTATATCGATGTGAAAATTGAAGCGATATTGCCCAGGGTATGTAATTTTTCGCAATTATATCCCGTTATTATCCAGAATGGTTTTTTTTTAGCTAAATTTTGAAAGTTCCGCAGAATACCACAGCCAAAGGGACAGACCGAAGTGTTTGAGCTTGCAAGTCACTAGGGCGACAATCACCAACGTTAGGGCATTGGATAACTCGTCCAGAGCAGATTTGGGTATTTTAGTGTTATGACGTTTTAAATCGTAATTAAAACGATCATTTTTTAGCTAAGTGTGTAGATTCGTTCCATATGGGCTCGCTGTTCTTCGGCAGCGATTTTCCCAGTCAACCGGGGGATTATTACGCGGTCACACAGAAGTTTATTGATCATATTTCCGCGGCAGACGATATGCGGAAGTTACCTAAACAACTGGATCTAACGTCGCTTGAAGTTAAAGTAAGTATACATTTAAACGCTTCATTTCAACAAACAGAGGCAAATTACAGACACTATAACATCTTTAATACATATTAAATAACGTATGACATGAATAAAAACAAAATTACATGAACTAATACGTGTAGTACCTTCTCCAATTTGAGAACTTAATAATATTGTTCGATTAAATAATTATTAGTGTGTCGTTCTATGGTTTATGACGTTTCTTAAGATAAAAGTGGCTAGTAGTAGCATCCTTCACGTTTTATACAAATGCCGACGTATCGACAAGTTTTGCCGATGAAAGATATCACTGCCACAATGGAATCTAAAATATAATGTTCTTCATTCATATATGAACCATTAATCTAAAGTTTAATGGTTCATATATAAATTCGTTTATTGGAAAACGCTTTAAAGTAAAAGCTTTATTGTACCTCAAGTTTTTAAGTGATCCTTAAAAGACTTAAAGATTTTGTGACCAATTTATTATAAAATCAAAATTGCTTTAGATAAGTTAATTTTTACTTAAGACTAATTATTTTTACATAAAATTAAACTAGAAAATGTTCACTATTAAATCGTAAAAGAATTACATCAATATGTTAAATAATTTAGAATGTACATGAAGAGATGTCTAAGATAATGAAAAAATGCAGAATTAGTTCTTAGAACCTCAAATCTGGTGAGCATTGAGATTTGGCATGCAAAACTTGTTCTATCTTAGGAAGTATTAAAGCCCCAAAGATGAGTCATGTATGAACTTGTTCGCTCTTGCTTTGTATAAAAATTCCATTGAAGTACCTCAAATAGTTTTTAAGTTATTCATTAAAAACCTTGAAATCATGAACACAAAATTGCTCTAGATAAGTTAATTTTTCATTTAGGATTAACTTTTTGTCAGAGAATTAAACTACTGAATGTCCACTATTATGTCGTGAAAGAATTACGTCGATATGTTAAATATTTTAGAAGTTACCCGGAGAATAATGAAAAAATGCAAAATTAGTTCTTAGAAAAAATCAAATCTGGTGACCATTGGGACTTGGCTTGCAAAACTCTTTCTATCTCAGGAAGTAATAGAGCCTCAAAAATGGTTTATATATTAAATTATTTATTAAAAAACGGCCTTAGTGTGAGTATAAACTCCATTGAAGAGCCTTGAATAATTTTCAAAGGATCCTTAAAAAAACTTTAAAATTTTGTGACCAAATTATCATGAAACGAAAATTGCTCTAGCTAAGTTAATTTTTCACTTGGGATTAACCTTCTTACATAAAATTAAGCTTGAAAATGCTTAATATTATACTCTGAAAGAATTACATCGATATGTTATATAGTTTAAAAGTTACAGGAAAAAATGTCCAAGAATAATGAAAAAATGCCAAATTAGTTTTTAGAACGTCAAATCTAAAATGTGCTCAAAAATGGTTTATATATAAAATTGTTCATTAGAAAACGCCCTTACTTTGAATAAAAACAGCATTGAAATGCCTCGAATAGTTTTCAAGAGATCCTTAAAAGAACTTAAACATTTTGTGACCAAATCATCATGAAACCAAAATTGCTCTAGCAAAGTTAATTTTTGACTTAGGACTAACTTTTTTATATAAAAGTAAACTAGAGGATGTTCACTATTATATTGTGAAAGAATTACTTCAATATGTCAAATAGTTTAGAAGTTACATAGAGAAATGTTTAAGAATAATGAACAAAATGCAAAATTACTTCTTAAAACTTATATGAAGTTGTTCGTTAGAAAACAGCCTTACTTTCAGTAAAAACTCAACATTGTTTCAACTGAAATAGTTTTTAAGTGATAAAGTAAAAAATAAGCAGCAGTTTTGAAGGTAAATACGTTTTATTCAAAAACAAGGATGCCTCTTATCTATAAAAATATAAATCATGATAAAGCGCTTAAAGTAATAAGTTATTCATAAGGGTATATATACTTATTTCCCTTTTTATATTTTGCCGAATTTCTTTGTATTTATTGCACCAAAATTAAATATTTGTTTTTTTTTTAATTTATTTTATCATGTTAATTATTTTAGCATAATACAAAAAACACTTTACCAACTTGAGTTTTCGCTGGAACACATTCTGTAAAGATTTTATGTACTATTTGGTAAAACTCATTTACAATCTCAGTATTAATCACATTAAGTATGATTAATTAAACGTTTTATTATTTTGAATATTGAAGGATGGCAAACTGTGCAGAGAACTTTTCTGGACGGACGCCAAGGACGTGTGGTGCATTTTCCTGGATCCGGTTTATGGGGATTTCCTGGGAGCGCAGTCCGATATCAATAAACCGGTGCCATTTCTGGATGCTGTTCCTGTAACAGTTTGGTTACATGCCAATTTAGATCCAAACAGTACTGTAAAAGAAACTAGGGACAAAGGAGAAACGGCTGGTGAGTTATTAGGTTTTTTATTGGCCTAATCGATGATTTTTTCGTTGGTCCTCATACACTTCTGCAGATAATTACATACAACTTTTATTTTCCTAAAGTCTACTTTATACCTCTAATTTAAACATAACTGTATAACTGTTTTTAGACATACACGCTTTGGCCTACATATCAAACCTAGTAAGCATACAACTGAATCATTATCAGTACTTGTTCCTTTTGCGATTAGCGGACCAGGCTGCCGAGTTAGCTACGTTTTTAAATTTAGACTCCGATAGAATTCTAAAGGTAAGTTTGCGCTTTTTGTCATGGTATTTAAGAGTTGAATTTAATTAAAATTTTAGACTGAAAGTAATTCTTCTATGGCGATCGGGGCTCTCATACCCCAATTGGAGGTGACTTTCGTTATGCCCCCCCAAAGTCCTGGAAAAGAATCTTCAGGGGGAGACGATGGGGAATCGTTCGTGCCCGATTTTAGTAGCATAGATGACATCACCGTAGGTAAGGGGTTAAGAATTTACTTGAAATCTGCACTATTTCTTCTAAACTGTTAATTTATGATACTTCTTCTTCATTATTTTACCTGAAAACCAAATACTCAACTATCTTTGTTTAAATCAGGTATACTCCGCAACAGTAACCGCTCAATACCTCAGCTAGAAAATAGCGGTAGATTCGTGTCATATTCGGAAAATACGACGGTGTATTCGCAATCGGTGCCGGAACATTCCGAATCTTATTTAATGCAAAATAAAACGTTGACGAATTCATCGTATTCACCACAGGGAGCAACTAGAAGTCCCCAACTAAAGAATCCTTTACATAACAACATGAATTATGTGGGTAAGTTTACCATTACAGAAGTCGGCCCTATTAAAAAGAAAAGTTGATCTAAGAACTTTGTTCTAAAACTAGCTTTAATCTTACATAAAAAATTTTTCTTATTATATGTTTTAAAGCTATACGGTAAATCGTTCTACAAGTATGCAGCAACAAAAGAAAAAGATCGGCGAAAGGTTTTTTTCAGTATTCCCAAATAATCAGGACTTTGATAATTAATAATGCTGCATGCAGGGTGTCTTAAAAATCAACGATAAGCCGAAACCGGGCAATAGGCCGGGTGTTCAGGGATTCTAAACAAAAATATTTAAAAAAATCTATCTTAAATACTTTTAAAATTATAGGCATTGAAAAGAAATTGACACTCCCTGTTGATCTTTTTAGTGCCGAATAACCCTTCGATAATTACAAAACTAAATTCAAACACAACCGTTCAAATTTTTAAGAAATTATCAGATTTTTGCTTATTAACTTAAGCTTATTTAATTATTAACTTAGCTTAGAGTAGCGGCGTATATTTGACTATATACAAAAAATTATACACCCCTATTAAACCAATAATCTAACAAGCATCTTACCATTTTGAAATCTAGATTAGATGCGCCAACTTTTGAAATCGCTATTGCCAAAGAATTTAGTAATTTTATTTTCCAAGACAATTAGTTGAAGTTGGGATATGATGGTCAAAAGACACAATTTTCAACCCAATTTGAGCAAAAATCCAATAATTTCTTGAAAATGTGAACAGTTGTGTTTTAAGTTAGTTTTGTAATTTATTAAAGGGTTATTCAGGTTTACATTTAAAAAAAAATGTTAATAAATTCAAACATTTGTAACCGCAGTACTAAAAAGATCAACAGGGTGTAATTTTTTTTTCGGTTTTCTATTAATGCCTATAATTTTAAAAATACTCAAGATAGATGTTTTTTTTTAATCCGTAAGCACCTGGTCAATTGCCCATTTGTCTGCTTATCGTTAATTTTTGGGACACCCTATATAACGTTATACATGTGATTCTTTTTACGGCGTTATAATATTTTTTTATATATTTAAGATATTGGCTCTATTTATAGGAATAATAATAAAGTTATCATGGTTTTTATGTAGTATCTGTTAGCCAGGGTGATTTTTGCTTTTTATATTTTTTAAAGTAGCCAGAACATCAAAAAGACTTTTTATTTATTGAATTATTAAAACATGATACCTTTTGGTTAATATTTGGAAACTACACCATATCTTCAAAGGTTGTAGTATTTAAAAATTCCAATTTTTAATTCTTGGTAATAGTAATAAATTTGGGAAACGTTTTTGGTAAGAAAAGTGAAATTTTCTTCATTAGGAAGTACAATTAAATCTATAATAGTACTGCTCTTATAAGTGGCCCTAGTTGGAGTATTTACTATTTGTTATAAGTTGCATGCAACGCATGAAAGTCTTGAACTTCTATTTTCTAAATCCATTAAAATTAAATTAAAATGGCCACCAAAAAACCCTTGATTTTGATAAACAGTCCTCAAAAATACAAAAAACTGTTCTTTTGGTGGTCTATAAATACACCCAACAATAAATGAAATATTTCAATGCCTGTTCAACATATCCCATTTGTAAAGAATTTATAATTTCACCTCTTGCAGCTCTATTAACCTTTATAAAAGTATAACCCGTTATTTACATTTAAGCTTAATATAAATAAATATAATATTGTATCAGAAGATAACCATTTTTCAGTAATTCAAAGAATATCATAATTTTAAGCAATAATAATGATTTTACATCCGCAAAATAACATAATAAAGAACGTAGGTATGTACATTTAAGAAAGCTATATGCAGTGATTTAATTTTAAGAATCTTACTTTTTCATGCGTTAATATAATACTAAAAAAATAATATATACCAATAATAATATAAAATAAATGAATTTTATAAATAATAAAAAAAGGTACAATACCAAATACTATTGTCAAATATGGCCTTCGTTTGTATGTTACTTGTCATATTTTAAAATATCCTCCTCCCTCTTTAGTACGATCCGTGTTCCAAATCGTGTTTGTAAATATTTCTCTCATCCACTGTCCACACCTTATCATTGTCAAACCTATCTTTCAACAATTACCAATTTGGTGCCCTTTAGCTTCTTTTTATCAAAAAATACAAGATTTCTTAAAGCCAAAAGTGAAAACTTTATGTTAACTGGCCTTGGTTTAGAAGCGTCTTGTTTTTTTCCTATACAATATTTTATGTTACAGGAAAATCTTAAGTAGTTATTTTGTATTTTCTGCATCATTCTCTTATAATATTCGATGGTAAAGAATTGCCGTAAACAGTATCACCATTTCTCACACAAGTCTCACATAATAAATAATTTTGTTTAGAAAGATATTTATTAAATTTTTTAAGGTTTCAATTTTAATTTACTATGAGGCTCAAAGATTAGTGAACTATCTATAATAATACCAAAATGTTTTTCTTGCTCCACAGCAGAAAGATAATTTTCAGATAAAAGGATATTTAAGTTACGTTCAACGTATTTTCTTATGTTTTTGTTTCATAGTGCTATGATTTATGTTTTTGATATATTATATAGTAAAAACAATAATTATATATTGAAAACAATAAGAGGAAAGTAATTGAGCCTTGAGGAACGTCATAGGAAATTGGTTTAGATTTTATCGGAATTAAATTTTAAGATATTCTCATAAGGAGCATAAAAATTGTATATAAGTTTTATAAAAGTTTTTATGCGTTAACTAGTCAGATAAAAAATCACTAGCAATATAAGCACTTATATACTTTAAACCTAAATTTTGATATTACACGGTATTAATCACTACACAATCTTGGAAAGATTAATTAAAATGATGATGTGTGTGTTAGAAATGATTATAAAAATCAATTTAAGGTCAGCAAATGGGGAAAAGCAAAAATCTTAAATATATTTTTTTTTAAATAAATTAAAAGTTCACACTAGTGCCATTTACAGACTTCGTGGAATTAATCCTCAAGTTATTAAACAGCGATCTATAAGTTTACATATAAAACGCGACCAAATTTTATACATTTCATCGTAGTTGTAGTAATGAATATTTAAATATCTTAGGTCTAAATGTATTCGAATCCCTCATTAACAAATATACTTGAGCACAAAATATGCAGGCAAGAAAGTTTATTGTTTTATATATAAAACTGACATCACTGACCATTTTCCTATTATGATGATAAAAATCTTTCGACAATAATTAATGTAGTATTAGAAACTGGAATATGTCCAGATATTTTCAAACTGATAAAGCCATTATTTAAAAGAGGAAATAAAGAAGATATTTCTATTTATGACTTTAGTATCAAACGTGTCAAAAATAGTTAAGAAGATCGTAAAAAATTGGAATGATGAAATTTATTAAAAGCTTTAGCAGAGTCACAATATGGATTTATTGAAAATTTATCTACAGAAGAAAAATGATGCCTCAGTGATAACGACAATATGCAAAAACTGTCATTACTATTTTAAAAGTACTTGGACCCATCCCTGTTTTATAACACGTCCCCTTTTTTAGGCTTTTCCTCAATGAAAAAGGGTTTTTCCAACCTAATGTCCTCCATAGATAGCGCCCTAAAACAAAGTCCGGACGACATGTCCGACACGATTTCAGTGAGAAGCGGCGATTCCAGTGATTCCGAACAAATCGTCATGATCAATTTTGAGGAAGACGTCAGAGGTATGTCAATTTCAAATAAGTGGTAGTAATCGTAATTTGAAAAAATACCATAAATACAAAGTTTGAAAAGAAGGAAAATATTAAGTTTAAGTCCTCAATTAAACAAAATCTTAACCTAGAAATCATTTACAAGAAAATACTGAAAGGTTACTACCCCAAATCAATTTTGATTTAAATATTCTAATATATAATAAGGCACAGATAAATTGTTATACGGTATGGATTTTAAAGAATTTCAATTTTCAATCATAATACATTTTAGTTAAATCTAATAGGTAACTATAAACT
The DNA here is from genome assembly GCF_022605725.1 of Anthonomus grandis grandis. Classification (NCBI taxonomy): domain Eukaryota; kingdom Metazoa; phylum Arthropoda; class Insecta; order Coleoptera; family Curculionidae; genus Anthonomus; species Anthonomus grandis. Next base: position 2,348,936 of record NC_065559.1, read on the forward strand.
TAACGCAACATGATAGATAACTATTATATGATGATAAGAAAATAACTATGAATCTCATTATTTCTTTTTAGGAAATCCTGCAAATATTGAGATAAAAGAAGTGGATATTTAAAAGTTTGTTCTATATCCAGCCAATTTAGAGATTTTAATATATTTATTTTTTGTTTCATATTTACTGCAATTTCAAATGGTTCTAACTTATTTATATCTGTTTTGTTCCCGAAATAAAGCAGTGATCCACAGTAGTCAAAATTTGGCTTTCATATGCTTTTAAAAATTCATTTCTTTGCCCACCTTACCAATGACACACTCAAAATAATCATTTAAATTTAACTGACTATTTGATATAAATCCAAGGTATTTTATTCCGTCGACAAATTCAATATTTGCATTATCAATTTTCGTACTAAAATTTTTTTTAGTGGAGTTTTCTTTATCTGTTGTAGATTTTCCAATTATCATAGCTTCTGATTTTAACAAATTAGGTTTTAATTTATTGACACACAGCCACAGATAAACTAACTTTAATTCTTCGTTAAAAATATTGTTACACTTGACCATTTGATACCTGCAATATAAGTAAGATATAAAAAAGGATAAAATTATTCTATAAATACAAAATTGTTTTAATCTTAATAAAAGTCTTCTTTGACATTGTTTCGAAGGCTCGTTTTAAGTCTAGTTTAAATTGGAAAGAGAAAATAAGAATTTTTTAGTGATCTATTTTTTAAAAAATATGCAACTGTTACCTTTTATATTCCGCTTCAACTGCCTGGAAGAAATGAGAATTTAAAATGCAGTCACTAAGGTTTTAATAAGATTCATTTGCCTGATTTATATAAGAAATATCTCTTTACAAGAAATCATTCATTGACACAAATTACGAAATCAAGTACATATATATTGCCTTTATTAACTGTATATATCTACTTGAAATACCTTCACATTTGCTTTTATTTTCTAGGTATGGATTATATGTTTTTCGTTAACGAATTGCAAGAATTCGAACGGGTAGAGGAGGCGTCCGAGGTAGTAGAAGAAGCCGATACGACCTCCACAAGTGATCACAGTTTAACTAGCAGCTGTCGCAGAAAAGACTTAGTAACTATCACAGTAATTATCAAGAAAATGTTTCCATTAACAACCTTTTAGGTGTGCGTCTCAACCTTTAAACTAACGAACGTGGAGCTGGTGCAACAATCCAAAGGATTTTCTTCGTCGATAAAGGTTCAAGTGGGGAACATATTTAGCGAGGAATGTTCCAGTATACCGTGGGACGAGTTTCAAGTAATCATTATCGCATATTAAATGTATACTATGGTCAAACAACTGGATATTTCTCTTAGGGCAAGTTCAGTATGCGTTCTAGAGGCTGGACCGAAAACATCAATAACACCTCCCCAATAGCGAAAGTGAAAATCCGTTTGGACCATAAGTTAGCGTTATCCTCTTCTAGTCAGTTAACGCAATACAATTTAACCGATAAGGACAACATGAGGAAGGTCTTCGATGATTGTCTCAATATGGAAGTGAAGGATCTTACGATGAGCTTGAATATGAGCACCGTGGTCGGTTTAGCTGATTTTGTCGAGGATGAAATTATTGCTCTTCCCTTACCGTTGAATGTAAGTATCTAGTTTATATTATTGTATATTTAACTAGTTATATATAGCTTCATTCTCAAGAGGGTGATTTGGAGGAGTTTTCATTGTCTTAATTGTTTGTTCTATAAATGTTTCTGTTTGATTTCGGGTTTTGCTAGATTTATTGTACACAAAAATGTGATTTTTGTGTGTTTTCTTCTTATGTCAGATATCTTATGCCCCAAACTTTTGGAAATAAACTTGAACTATAAAGTATATAATACAGAGCTTAAAAGTGATAAAGGAGAAGAACAAACTCTTCAATAAAACTAATATAACTAGAGGAAATGATGCGGAATTAAAAAAAATACAAGTAAATAAGAGCTAGTACCAAGAAAAGATTCTCAAGCTGATAATATTTAAAATCTGTTTACTGACTTGACTTTTCTTCAATTTCCGTGGTCTTTAGCCTTTTTTTCGTTTTGGCCCTAATTTCCCGGGACTTTGTGTGACTTTTGGGAATTTTTCCATTGTACCTAATTTTTCCTTTATTTTTATTGTTTTCTGTTTTTGTTGTTTTTTCCAAAAACTTTTAACCAACAAATTTTAATTCCTGATAAGCTTTTTCTTTGTTTAATAATGGATTAATAAAAACAGTCGATTCTGATGGTAATTTGTCGATTCTTATAAGAATAGTATTTGTTCTGGCTTTCTCATGGAAAATGAAGGTGATGATTCTTTTTTCATGAATGCATGGCATAAAATCGAGACAATTCAGGAAAAGTCCCAAAAATTCTAAAAAGAAAATAAAAAATGGTGTATGTATGTAATTCTTAATAAATTAAACGGCGGGAATAGGATTTGGAATAATTGAAATCCCAAGAGCACAAAAAATGTTCGAAAATCCAAAAGGAATGTCTTTAAATGCTTGGAATAAAATTTAAATTTACTGAATTTATGTGGAATTATTATAATGCTAAGAACATAAGAAAAGTCCCAGTCATCCTAAAGAACTAAAAAAACGACTTGAAATGCTGGGAACTACATTAAAAATTACATGAAATTCCTGGAATAAAATTTGAACCTTTTCCAAATCTATGAAATAAGACATCCAAGAAAACAAAAAATATGTTAATAAATCCAAAATTAATAAAAAATGCCTTCTATTGTCTGCAATTAGATTTAAAATTATTTCAAATAACTGAAATAAGACTGGAAAACCCAAGAAAACGAAAAAAGCCCCAGTCATCGCAATGAACTAAAAAATGGCTTCAAATTCCTGGAATTAAACTTATACTCAATCCAAATAACTGGAAGAAAACTTAGAATGATTGTAAATATTCCAAAAAATAAATAATTAATAAACAATGCCTTCAATTGCCAGCAGTTCACTTGCAAATTACTTCAAATGTCTGGAATAACATTTGGAATCCCAAGAATATAAGAAAAGTCCCAAAAATCCCTAAAAACTAAAAAATGGCTTCAAATTCCTGGAATTAAATTTATACTCAATCCAAATAACTGGAATAAAACTTAGAATGATTGGAACCTTAGGAATATTCCAAAAAATACAAAATTAATAAACGATGCCTTCAGTTGCCTGCAATTCACTTGCAAATTACTTTAAATGTCTGGAATAACATTTGAAATCCCAAGAACATAAGAAAAGTCCCAAAAGTCCCTAAGAACTAAAAAATGGCTTCAAATTCCTGGAATTTAACTTATACTCAATCGAAATAACTGAATAAAACTTGAATGAAGAAAATTGAAAGAATGATTGGAATCCCAAGAAAATAAAAAATAATTCTAAAAATCCAAAATCAATAAATGCTCTCTTGGCCACCATATTCCATTAAAAAAAACACACGCACGATATAGAAAATATTCACCATAGGAATCTTTAACAACCGATAGCACTCAGTCGGAGTTTTTTTATACTGATTTATGGAGAAATTTCAGACTGATTTGTTGCTCTCACACATCATCAAAATATGTTAGTTTCTTTATAATAAACAAACCTACTACAGCGGTGTTTTCATGCTCAAAGAGTAGGCACTTTCACCCATCGAATTCTCATTATTTTACACACACAAAAGGCAAAACTTTTTCTTACGTTCTCACTTATAATTCTTTTAGAAGACAAAAAATTCTTTAACTACCTGGAATGAATTTCAAGACGTTAACTGGAAGAACAAACATGATACTACTTTGTTATATTTTGGTTATTTCTTCCATACAATTAACGATAAAACGAAATGTCAGTCAGCTGTTTAGAAAACAATGAAAAGAATGTCGCAATCCTACCGGGACTCGAGTTATTCCCTAATTTATAAGAGAATACTTACTTTATTCCTTACAGGCACTCCAGTACCAAAAATTCAATAATTTTGACTTTTTCTCATGAGGAATTTTAAAATATTTACAGAAAAAGCAAGAAAATCTCCAGATGGTCTCAAAAATTTAAAAAAAAAATAAAATTTGAACTACTAGGACTTAATATATTGCCTACTTTATGAGAGGGGACTTAGTTTGTTTCTTACAGGCATCCCCGGAATAAACACTCAAATGAGGCGTCTCATAGCAAAACTCGTCTTATCCATGTTAAGTCGTCCTACGCAAATTCAGAAAAACCTCTACTAAAGTTATTTTTTTTTTAAATAATAATATAAAATGAGTTTTTAGAAAACACTCGCATCAATTTATTTAAATGTAGAATATCCTTAATCGGCTAAAATAAATAAACAAAAATGAATAAGACAAGTTTTGATTAATCATTTTGGATTTGACAAGTTATGCTGCAAAAAAAAATAAAAAAACAACGCCGAGTTTGAGAAGGGACATCTATATTTTTAAAAGTACAAAAGTCTTAAAAGTTAAATTCTTAATTCTCCTTCATCTTCTGCTTCTCGTGGTTCGCAAAATTGATCTTCTGGAACTTCAGAATTAGGTCCTATCAATGGCTTCGGTATTCCATCTAAAACATCTTTATAAAACTTTAAATCCTCTTTGCTCTTCCATTCATTTCCAAAATGTTTTTCTAGTAAATTATCAACATCCTTTAACTTGGCAGAATTTACTGGAGCTCCCATTGGAACAGTGTCTGGAGCAAAATGATCCCATTTTTTTCCTTTTTTTTTTAAATCGACTTAGGTACCCGAGTATCCGAGTTATAAAATTGTTCTCCTCTAACCATAATATTATTTTCACCAGAGTTTTAGCAAAGGAGAACTTAAAATGCCAAGAACTAACATTTTTTAAAAGATCGCCAACTTGAGATTTCCAGTCCATAACCAGACAGTCTTGGCCTAAGTTTACTACAGTACCGTGTTTTTTAAATAAATCCAAATATATTTTAGGATCGATAATCGTCGACATTTTTTTTAAATTCCTTTTCAATTCTACCGAATACCCTATCAGGTGGTAAATATGGTCCAAGAACAAGAAAAATTATTTCTATGGATTTAATATTGGACGGTGTGATATTTATAACAAAATGAGATAACATACCTATCATTGTTGAATTGCGATTTTGTCCACCGCATCCGTCAGCACATAGCCTTATGACCGAATAAGAGGACAAAACAGCTTTTGAAAGAACATCATAGACTGCCGAAGAGATTTCATTTCAACCCTTTTTATGTTGATGTTCTATCCACATGTGTGGATATGTGTGGATATGAACGTTTTCCATGGTCATGTTTGCTTTGGAAGAACCTTGAATAACAGTAAAGTTATATGTGTATAACTGCCTGCTATAATAAGCAATCTGGTCGGGGACCTTGGGATTGACAAATTTTTTTTGACAATCAAACGAATATGTTATCATATTGCAGTCAACCTCTTTAAGTTTGGCAAAAAATGCATTGGCTCTTAGCTTGTGTTTTTTTCTATCATCAATTGGTTTTTTTAATCAAAGTCTTTTTCAAATTTTATTTTTTTAGAAAGCTCAATGCATTTGGAACATGCATCGGTTACAGGACTTCCAAATTCAATGTTGTATTCTCTTGAAAAAATGTGATGGAAAAAAGTTTTTTTTTACTTTAACAGTCGCTTTTTGATTGTAGAGCCTCCAAAGCTTGGAGACATTTAAATTACTACTCAAATGTTGCCGACTACTTGATTTCGAACGACAATAATGGCTTTCCACTTCTTTCAAACTCTCCAGAAATTTTCTTCGTATTTTTTGCTTACGCGATCGCCACCACGATTTTCTCTAGGCAAAAGCCCAGTTTCAAGATATCGCCTGGCAATTCTTTGGACGCGATCCTTAGAGATATTAAGAATGTTCAAAAACGTTTTTTGGCAAACTTGCATTTCAAATTTTTGGTAACCGGACTTTTTCACAAAATACTTAACACTTACACCTTTTCAGCTGCTATCCGCATACGCATCTTACTCCTTCTTGGTTTTCCCCTGATAAAAGTTTTGATGAAAGTCATAAACATCTCGGCTGGTTAATCTTATACATTTGAATGTTCTTCCATTGTGACCGCAGGTAGGATAGACTGGCAAACCTTTGGCGGAACGCCTAAAGTAGCAGAACAATTATCTTTATACACTGTCAATCTTGCAAAAAAAAAACATAAAATACCTTTCGCGTTTTAGTATTTCTCTTTTCCACTGAGATGTGTCACTGATATTTCTTCTGCATTTACCCCGTTCTGCGGGGATAATTTTTTGATCCATATTAAAAATAACTAGTTAGTTTTATAAATTATAATTTCAATAAAAATACCTTAAAAGTTTATTAAAAACAAAGAATTTGGTAAGAATATCCCACAATAACCTATACTAATCCAAATAATCTACAAAAATATAAAACGGGTGATACAAGCAGGCACGTGTTTCATGTTTTCGACTTCTGACTGGTCGCGCGGATAACGCGCGTTTTGAAACGACACATCAAGTGGATAAGGCAAGTTTTGCGATAACAGCAATATTTTGCCGTTGAATTTTAATGGGATAAGGCAAGTTTTGGTGAATATTATTAAGGTAGAAGGAGCATATCAACCTAAAGAGAATATTGCCATATTTACCACATTTTTCGTAAAATTTGATTGATAAGACGAGTTTTGCTATGAGACGCCTCAAATATTTTGACATTTTTTGAGGCGATTTTCAAAATTTTTTCAGAAAAAGCAAGAAAATCTTCAAATAGTATCAAAAATTTTAAAGTTTGGACTTCCGGGACTCAAGTTAGAGCCTAATTTATGAGAGAGAAGTTAATTTGTTGCTTACAATCACTGTTATGTACTGACTCGTTTTTAGAGATTTTTTAGCCAATACATTTAACAACTTAATTTTTTTTATAAACGCACAGATATCCATTGAAAATGTCAAAATCCACCTAAATGAAGACCGACCACCGGTGAACATAACCTCGCCCGGACCAGTGCCAATCGACCTAGATATACTCGAACTATTTATCACTCGTAGCGAAGATGGCATTTTTCATTTAACCTGGAAGAATCCGAAGCGTCACCGTAAGGATTCTTTGGAAAACGGTAAAATAAATCAGAGAGCTCCTTCGGACGCTTTAAAACTTGATCGTGTATTTTTAGGTTGTGAACAAGAACAATCAAACTTAATAAAACTCACAAGTCTGATCTCCGACAATGAAGAACTGAAGCGTAAGTTATTGATGTTCGAGCGAATTTCGGAAGAAAACAGATCGTTGCGGAAAGCGAAGGAAGAGTCTGATCTGCTTAAGAACCATTTGAAAAGCGCACAAGATGACGTAAGTGTATTAATATATATATATTTTTTATAAGTCGCTAGTATAACAGTACATTATTATTTTTTTTTGTTATGTACCAAAGAAACAAAGATTGTATGAAATAAATACGTCAAAATGGTCTAGGGGACAAGGAAATTTATTTATTTTATTAACGAACAGGCCTATTAGTAATAACACAGTTACAAAGAATCTAAATTCACTTAATTATAACCTAGATGTGCTTTAATTTGATTTTTACAGCTATTAAGGGACAAGTTTTTTTTATTTAATAAAAAACAAAGCAAAAAAATCATAATATAAACCCATAAACTATATACAAACAAAACTTAATATATATTACAGTATATTCTATTCTATGTCTAACTTGCTTCCGAAAGATTCAAGTTTTAAATTCAAAGCAATCAATGATCTTATTAATGGTATATTAGAGCCATCATTTGTATGATGATGTTTGTTCTTAAACAGCTCAGGTTTCCCGAGGGTACGCGAGAATATTTTAAGAATAATACCGCCAAATAGTGATGGACAATTCACAGAAACATTCGATATTTTAAAAGTGAGTGCACATGAATGCCAAATCTCTTGTCTAAATAGTTGACCAATTTTGAACAGATTTGAACTTGTTGAGGCATACTCTAAGTGAGGTCTTACAATAGAGTAATATAGCAGAATTCTTAGTGTATTAGTAGAAAAACTCTTTACATGATCTAAATACAAACCAAAGCATCTGCAAAGTTATAGCTGAGTACTGGTGGTTAACAACAAATGAGGTACTACAGATATTACCAGTATAATTTTTAAACAAAATTGTTCAATTTTGACCCTTTACATTCAAAGAACCTTTCAACCACATTAACCGGTTTTCAGCCACTGACTTAAAAATTGGAACATATCAAATTATTTTTCCAAATATTAGGACTAATAGTACATATCAAATTGTGCAGTAGTAACAATTCTGGATAATTAATTTGTTTATCAATGAACAAAATCCTATTTGCCATTTTAGACATACAAGTTTACTGTTCATGCCATAGTACATATATTTTATTTGCAAAGTTCTTATTAAATCAATAGGCACACATCCGGATTCCAAATTTAAACCTCGCCTTATTTCGTACTGGTTCAACTTGGTTTATTTAATAATTGCACCATGTTGAAGAATAGTTTTCCCAAAAAGCGTACAAAAAGTATTAAATATTGGAAAAAACCAAAAGTTCCCATGGTCTTTTATGTTATATTAGTAAACAGAGTCCCAAATCCTGAATTTCATCCTTTTCTTCTCTCCTTGAATGCCTGCAATAAATAAATATTTTTTTCCAGGCAGTTGTATTAATTCCAATTAAGAATTGGCATTTACCTCAACTGTCTGCAAGGAATTTGTTTTGTTCCATTAAAAAAATAAAAATTCCTTCAACTGCCTGGAATAAATGAATAATTTTTTTCCAGGTAGTTGAATTAATTTCACTGTTTTTTTTCAAGAAAAAATATTAAATAAAGAAAGAAAGAAAATCTGTTATATTACGTAAGACAAAATCTTGTGCATCCTAAAAAGATACATATATATATATTTATAAGCTCTAACATTTTTAAAAACACGTTATTAAAAAATAACAAAACAGACTTTAAAGTAAATAAAACTGCTGCCCAAAACAGAAGTTACAGGAAGTAAATTAAACAATAATAAAAGAAAACAAAAGTAATTACAAAATATGAAGATGATGTTAGAACATAGGTCAAAAGTTATGGTAGCTATAATATGCCTTAGTTAATAGAAGTGATTTTGACTTATTAAGCTTACTTTTTATTCCTATAGCGCACTTATTTCTCAAACTAGTGCAACTAAAATTTTTTCCTTCAGTGGCTTTTGAGATATTTGACTTTTAGTGAAAGTAAGTAGGATAAAGTTACTCGTTCGGTAAGGTCTCGATCTCAACTAAATTAAAAGCCACATAACTTGGCCAGTTGTGCCTGGAATGCTTTGCATCTTTTACTTACACTGTTTGTATCTCACTTCATTTCAATAATTCACCCAAGAATATGATTTTATCATGAATATTAAGGTCTTTGAGGGAAGTAGAAGTTTTGTTGACCTGTCTGATGGTTGACACCCACACAACAAATGTTACATTAACAGAATAACATTTAGGATTCATTTAAATTTTACGGTGCAATTCTCAAGAATATTTGATACACACACATTCATTTTTCGGGACTGTATTTGAAAATTCGCAAGCAAATAAGCTTTAGAGATTTTATTAAACTTCAAGTTAATTTAATAAAAATTTCAATTGATTAATGCTGTAATGTATATGGACTAATTAGGAGTGTGCTTAGGTTTCCGCATAAATTGCCTTACATCTCAAAAAGTAAGCATTTTTTAAATTAAACATATTAATTTCGTTTACAATTTCTATGTAAATGTGATCTCAAAAAAGTACTTGAAAAAAAAACAGCTCTAATATGACATGATAAACAAATTTTAAATATTGTATAATACATGTGCGTAATAAATGCCTCTTTCCAAATTTTAGGAAAGCATTTTTGTATTGTGCACTTTTAAGGTTAGATATTTGACAATAATGAGATATTAAAATTGTCTACTCCAAAGGCCTTGGATTTAATTGAACTTACTAGAAACTTTTCAACATATTCAAAATTAAATATTTTCTCCGTAACACCGTTATTTGTATAAAAGTTCATGATATTTTGCGTTTGTTGGATCATTTACCGCTTCTGATTAAAATCATTAATATTATCAGGAATTTGTTGAATTGGTTTTAGTTTAATTAATTTATGCCACTTCTTAATACTAGAACCTTGAAATTTCATAGTATGCTGGCTTTTTACCTTTTATTGCAGGGTTTGTATGGTTACGTAGTTGCTTATAATAATCCCACTTAGATGGGAGTCTTTAATTCTTTTACAGCTAATATATTTTTATATATAAATCGCTAGTGTTAAAAAATACATTTCTTTTTCAGATAAGTAAACTTCTGGACGAGAAAAAGCAACTTCTAGACGAGCTACTCTCACTTCGGGAGCAGCTCTCTACAGGCAACGGTTGGAAATGGAATTCGAAAAGCTAGCAATGTTGCTTCGACTGTACTAATTGCTGTAGCAATGACAAAGGTTCGCAGTAGTTAGACGGTCAATCAAACTATAAGCAAGTCCTTTGAAGTGGTTTTATTATTTCTCACGTGAAAAAAATCACGAGGGACTTGCAACAGGATTCATGATGAAACTTTGATTAGGACATTACTGGGTTGAAGGCAACGGTTTTATCACGAAATCCCTTCTTTTATTGGCTGTACAGTAGATAGAATATTTTTATTATTATTATTGATATTGTCATTTACCTGTAGGACAGTTAATGATACTTGTTGTTTTAAATTATATACATATATATTAATATAAGGATTCTGATGTAAAATATTATTCATTGAAGGAATATAAAAGTATATGAACTTGGAATTGTGTTATTTATAGTTTCTGGTCCTTCTTAATTATAGAATTCTACCAAACGAGCTTCCTTCAAACGAGTTTTCTCTTCCTTCCTCTTCGTTCTTGTTCCAAAAAGACGATGAAATTTTGAGCTTCTTCCAGGCAGTTGATGTAATTATCTTCTTGAGAGCTACTTTGTTCATATTCTATAAAATTGTCAAAAATTTCAGCTTTTTCCACACAATCGGGGTCAGTTTTTCTTTCCTTTAGGCTATTAGGAGTCATTTCGTTCTTATTACATAAAATTTTATCTTTTTTCCAAGTAGTTTAGGTCAATTTTTCCTTCCTCTTAAGAACCATTTTGTGCTTATTTCAATAAGTCAATGAAACATCTTGAAAGTGCAAGAACTGACTCGCTGCAGTCTATATGTTATGTTGCTACTGAATAGTTGTTCCGGCAGGTTGTCTCCATATGGATATTGCATAAGACTGACTTTGAACCATCTGCCTGGAAATTGTAAATAATTTTTATCTTGTCCAGGCACTTGAAACAGAGAAGAGAAACATTATTGTATCAACCCAGAATTTTGCCAAATATTCCGGTTTGGAAGACACACATTGTACCTGTGTTTAATTGGAAGTCTTTGAAGTAGGCGGGTGTTAAAATTAGGTTAAATAGTCCGTTGATCTCTTCTTTGTATGTGTTTTTCTTTAACAGTAAATTTGTCACAATCGCAACAAAATTTCAATAAACATCATTTTGCCTGAAAAAAATTAAAAAGTTTAAACAATCAATCACACAAAAAATCCATTTCTGCAATGTTGAGCATAAAAAACGTCTTTTCTGAGCTGGTTTCTGTGGAGACTTTTTATCCCAATGAGTTTCAGAAAATACGGTCCTGTCCATTTTTTCTCTAAGAAAATCTCTAGAAGTCTACAAGAGAATAATAAGTATGTTGGTTTTTCCATTCTTCAAAAGCCTGTGTCATTTTGTTTTTAGTACAAGGAGTAGAAGAAATTTTAGCCTTTTTCTAAAAAGTTGAGGTTATTTTTTCCTTTAAGCCCTTGACAGACATTTTTGTTTTTATTCTAAATATTCGACGAAACTTCGAGTTTCTTCCAGACAATTGAGGTGAGTTTGTTTGTCCTTTCCTTAGGCTCTCAAGAGCCATTTTGCGATTATAACAAAAAGGCGATGAAATTTTGAGCTTCTTCCAGGCAGTTGATGTAATTATCTTCTTGAGAGCTACTTTGTTCATATTCTATAAAGTGATGAAAAATTTCAGCCTTTTCCACGCAATCGGGGTCGGTTTTTCTGTCCTTTAGGCTATTAGGAGCCATTTTGTTCTTATTACATAAAATTTTATCGTTTTTCCCGGTAGTTAAGGTCAATTTTTCCTTCCTCTTAAGAACCATTATGTGCTTATTTCAATAAGTCAATGAAACATCTTGAAAGTGCAAGAACTGACTCGCTGCATTCTATATGTTATGTTGCTACTGAATAGTTGTTCCTGCATGTTGTTTCAATATGGATAATCCTGGAAGACTGACTGAACCATCTACCTGGAAATTGTAAATAATTTTTATCTTGTCCAGGCACTTGAAACAGAGAAGAGAAACATTATTGTATCAACCCAGAATTTTGCCAAATATTCCGGTTTGGAAGACACACATTGTACCTGTGTTTAATTGGAAGTCTTTGGAGTAGGCGGATCTGTGATATGTCTTAAAATAGGTCCGTTGATCGAACATTTCTCTTCTTTGTATGTGTTTTTCGTTACCATTAAATTTCTCATAATCGCAACGAAATTTTAATAAACATCATTTTGCCTAAAAAAAATGAAAAAGTTTAAACAATCAATCACACAAAAAACCCATTTCTGCAGTGTTGATCATGAAAAACGTCGTTTCTGAGCTGGTTTCTGTGGAGACCTTTTATCCCAATGAGTTTCAGAAAATTCGGTCCTGTCCATTTTTTCTCTAAGAAAATCTCTAGAAATCTACAAGAGAATAATAAGTATGTTGGTTTTTCCATTCTTCAAGTTCCTGCGTCATTTTGTTTTTAGTACAAGGAGTAGAAGAAATTTTAGCCTTTTTCTAAAAAGTTGAGGTTATTTTTTCCTTCCTTTAAGCCCTTGACAGATGTTTTTATTCGAAATATTCGACGAAACTTCGAGTTTCTTCCAGACAATTGAGGTGAGTTTGTTTGCCGTTTCTTTAGGCTATTATTTCAAAAAGTCAATGAAATTTTGAGCTCCTTACAGGCAGTTGAGGTAGGTTTAGAGCTTCCTTTAGGCTATTAGGTTTCGATTTCGTTCTTATTCTAAGAACTTGACGAAATTGTGTCTTTTTTCCAGGCAGTTAAGGTTAGCTTTACCTACCGTTTTCGATGGCCATTTTCTTTATATTTTCATGAAATTGACAAAGATTTAAGGTTCTCCCTTTCTCTTAAGAACCATTTTGTGTTTATTCCAAAATAACTGGCTGTCTGGAACGTCCAGGAAAGCCTGAAAATGATATGGAAATCGCAGAGCGACTGCATTAATTGCCTGCTATAAACAGTCGATAATTGTATATTCATTCCAAGCAGTTGAGAGAAAGAAAGAGACAACTAAACGATTATCAAGGGATCTTTTAATGAGAAGAAAGTGTCCGTATTCCAGAAGAAATGCTGAAGTTTCGGCCTTTATTTAGGACATCTTCAAGGCTACAAATGACACGTTACAGTTTACAATGAAATAAACCAATAAATAAAAAACACTATAAAACAGACTATATATCCTTATTTCGGTTTAACGATTAGAAGAGGATGGGAATAAAGTGTTATTTTTCTGGTATAATTGGACCAACTAAACTCGAAAAAAAATATTTTCAGAGCCTGATAATAAACCGAAGCCATGATATAGAAAATAGAGGGAAAAGTTGAAATCTCAATTATATATCCTTATCTTGTTTAAGAATTAGAAGAAGAAGGGAATAAAGTGATATTTTTCTGGCATAATAGTCTTATTTTCTTATGCTTACTACATCCACTATTTTCACGTAGTTTATGAATGATTCCTATGCGTATAGCAAGGCTTGCTTGAAAAGACTGTTGTTTTTTTTTATTGTAGTTTCACTATGGATATTTTAAGGGTGGACTTGAAGAATGACTTCTTATCATCCGAGTGAAAATAGTAAAATATGTGATCTCGTCCAGGCACTTAAGACAAAGAGGAAGAGAGAGACAGAAGAGAAAAATGATTAAATCAGCTCCTTAGAATTAAACCTGCCTTTATGCAGTAAAAAATTTTATATGAGTTGCTACTGATTAATTGTTACTGATACTCTGTCACTTCCAGGAATGCTCAATGCCCAATGCTAGCTCAAAGCTATTTATAAATCGCAGAAGGATGTATTCATTAATTCCCTGCAGGAAACAAGTCAATAATTGTATATTTTATTTTATCAGGACACATTGAAAGAATTATCAAATGTATTAACTATATATGTGAGAGAGGGAGTATCCCTATAGATGATCCTTAGCTACAGCAGGGTTTGATTACGAAGATTGTTGTCTATTTTGAGGTTATTTCACTATTATGACTGTTCAAAGAGAGGACTGGAAGAATGACTTTAAATTATCTACCTGGAAAGTAAAATATTTTTATCTTTGAAATGGAGAGTAGGGAATTATTGTATCAACTTCCTGGAATTATATATATATATTTCTGTTGAAATAGTCCCTAATGCTTGCCTATTGTGTTTTGAGGCAAAACAATTTTAAAACAAACATCTCATACAATAATTTCGCAGCCATATATATATTTAAACACGTTTAGTTTTCATGAAAATGGATCTTATTCACGCCTTATTATTCTTTCTTTCCTTGGGCCTTGATATTTAACTTACCTAGTTAAATGCCAAACCCATAAATTTCCCAGTTATTCCGTTCATATATCGAAGCATACCAGCTCTGGTGCCCATCCTATATATAGGGTAAATACCCTCTAAACGTCCTCGAAGGTCAGAAATGTCGAAAGAACACAGAGAAAGGAAGACAACGTGGTACCCCTAGTGGTAGTGATTCCCAGTGCGTCGAATCGGTCGAAGAACAGTTATAGTACCACGTGCTTCACGTGGCTTAGTTCAGTATAAGTAGATATAGATAATGTACAATTGTACGAGCACAGATGTGTCGTTACGTGTGCGTTTTTGCCTTACGGGCACAAACAAACGTGACCCATTTTTTTTAAGTCTGATATCGAAAGCAGTATATACCTATGCAGGCTGTTATCTGTAGTGATACGACGTTCGTGCGTCGTATACGAATAAATGTGTTTATTTATGCGTTTCCTTCATAGTAATTTATAGCAAGTTAAACACAAAAAATATTTAGGCCTAGTGATTGAACAACAGCTCAAATTATTAAAATTGATGAAAAATATAAGAAAGTTAATATATAAATTTTATACCATAATTTTAGGCGGATAGTTGTTGATTCTGATTTATAGGGACATTGTAAGGGGCAGCCATAAATATGCCAATTTTGGCCCGATTTCGATGAAAATTGATGTTTATTTTTAATTGGAAAAATGTTGATAAAATTAATAGTATTCGAACGAATTTATTCCAAGTCAACGTTTTCTTGACTTAGAATATTCATTCAACAATTCACAAGTTTCTTGGCCATAAATATGGCAATTTTGACCCGATTTTTCTAATTTTTAATTAAAGGAATTTTAATCGGGAACAAAAAAGGTCCTCATAAAAATTTTGATAAAATCAATACTTTTTAAATTATCAATGTTTGCTTATATCAAGACAATTTCCATGAAAAATGAATTTTTAATGCAATGAAAGCTTAAGTTAGGTTAAATTAAAAGTTTCGTATAAGGTGAAATAACATTGCTGTGAAAACGTTTGTGTCAGTTGTAATTCGAATTCGAAGTACCTACTTACTTTTAGTTCCTTTTATATTCAGAAAAAAATATTTTGTTTTATTTGATAGTTATACTGGGTTTTCATGTTTTTTTTTGTTTGACCCACCTACAGAAAAATTTTTTTAGTTGTTACTTATGTTTAAAACCTATAATAAAGATGTTAATAAATAAGATTTTTGTTTTATTTATTTAAAAAAAATCCCGTCCTTCACCTTAAATTTCGTTTCTATGGAACTGAGCCAAAATCGCAGAAAATCTGCATTTCAGAAAGAAAATATCTGGATCGCAAATTTTCATGCGGTTTTTGGTTTCCATACGACGATATGATTGAATTAATTCGAAAACCCAGGCCCATATACCATTCAAATAGACTTCAAATTAATATTCAGTAAATAAAACACTTGTATTTAAACAATTATAGTACTTTATGACAATAAATACTACATCAAATTTAATCAACTGTGTTTTAATTAATTACTTATTTAAATTTTTTATAAAAAAAGGTCATATGAATGTAGTTTACACCTAATATTCGGTCAAGATTATATCTATTTTTAATGAATCAGACTTTTCCATTGCATTTAACATAGCCATCAATTAAAAACAACTCAATCATTTGATATGTTAGTTTAATTACATTTTGATAATTTTTAAATAAGATCACAATTTTACCTCAATGATTCTTACGTTTGAAGTAATTTTAAGTAGATTTGCACAAATAAAAGTAAGATATTCATTTATTTAATGACAAATGTCATTCAGGTATTGCAAATACAGTACCCCATTGACTCAATGTGTATCCTAATGAAAGCTTTTTCTATGTGTATGAATAGTCAAAATAAATATTAGTGCTTCGTTATGTACTAAATATTAAATACATATTTAGTTACGAACAGTTGGACACATATAATTAATTAATGTTTAGTACTACTTTAACACTATGAAATTTTGTATGTAATCTTAAATTTTCTAAGAGTTGTTTGATACAATGCTCAAGTTGGAATAAATACTTTATTTTATAGGGTTAGGTTAAATAATTTTTTACCATTAACATTTCAAAGAATTGTCCTATACATTTTTAAATTTCAAGTGAATTGCAAATATAATTTATGTTTCAAAACTATATTTATTTTTTTAATTTTTCTAGTATAATTGAATTGAAAAAACCTCTAGAATATCTGAAAGTAATAATGTCAATTTGAATATTTACTTAAAGAGTGGAAATATGTATATTTGTCAAGTTCGCTTTGTCATATTTATTTAATATTTTGATGCTACTGATGGGGTTGTTATTTGAAGTTTGAGATTTTTCCTTCAATGAAAATATTTCAAATACCTGGAAATTATACAGCATGAATTTGAAGACCTGAAAAATTACTTTAAATGCCTGAAATAAAGTAAAAAATTACGTCAAACGTACGTGTTCAAACGCTAAAGAATATTTCAGTTTTCGTCCGGGCAATTGGAATTCTTCTTCCAGGCGCTGCTTTTTCTCTAGTGATTTAGACGCTTTAATGAAATAAAATATGGAAATTCACTCCCAACGCTTGAGATGTATAAAAACTATGAAGACTCATGTGTGGAAAACTACATGAAAAATTAGTCCTGATTCATTAAAATTCCTTGTAACTAATAACGCACTTTACGCTTCAAAATCAATTTACAGGGTCGTTCAGTTTACCTCCCAGAGAGGGGCAGCAAGTCACACGCTTTATGACCGAGACACCTGTCCAAAGCGTACGACCAAAATAAATGCATTAACACCACCGCACGTTGCTCGGTCGTGTATTGACGACTTTTAATACAACTCGGTACGACCTTCCTTTCTTTTTGCCTTTTCTTATACCTGCAAATGCCTCCTCGAGTTCATGCTTTTAAACTTTTCGAGTCGCAGTCGTACCGCGAGAGTCGTACGTGTCGCCTCGCGTTTTATAGATTTTACGAACGCGTTTCGTACGTGAGTGTGATTCATTCCGACTATCTGTTTGTTTAGGTACCCAGAGGTTAAATAAAAATTTAGAGAAGTTAATTGGACAAAAGTGATAATGGTATAATAGATAAGTGTTTTAAGTAGAAGATTAATAACCATGTCGGCGGATAGAGTTGTTCCGAAAGCACCCGGTGCGAAGCCTCCCCCGCCTGTACCCCCCAGGCCGTCCAGGAGTCTTATTAAAGAAGCCCTCGCCAAAACGAGACAGACTTATCAAGAAATTGGAACTGTGGGGTAAGTACGTTGTTTTCCTCACTTTTAATTAAATATAAATTATATAGTAGTATATTAATTTGTTGATAATGATGGTACACACGCACTAGTTTCAAAATTACGCATTGTTCTCTAATACTATAGTGTTAAAATTAATAACGACTCATTATTTTAAATATTACCTACATTCATATATGTGGATATATTTTTGTTGCAGATGAAACTTAATAATAATAATGGAGACACCGCTATTTTTTTTTATTAATTATGCGATGATGTCACCCACCTTCATGTAATAATATTATCAAGATTTATTTTATTGCAAATAACTTTTATTGATAAAATTATTGCTTTTGATGTTCACTTTTTAAATTAAATTTCACACATGGGATATCTGCAGCGTCAGAGTTTAACATTATCTGGTTCAAATTCGATTGAATTTTTGCAAAAACATCATTGAGAATATTCTCTCTGACCAAATTTTTGCGTGACCGGTCTCGTCAGCACGTAGCCTGTACGCAGTCCTCATTGCCTCGAATTGCACAACGAGGTCCAGAGGCGGAAGGCTCAGCAGAGTCTCAAGCGCTCTAGTTGGCGCCGTCTATCCAGCTAACCAAACAGGGTTCTGAGCCGCGGCTCTCGAGTGCTTGGCAGATTAATGCAAAAGGGGTGTTGTCGAACGCCTCTTCAATGTCTAGAAACGCACCCAGACAGGCCTTGCCACTATCCAGAGCACCCTCCACCTTCCTAACAAGGTGGTGTAGGGCCAGGTCCGTGGATTTGCCCGCCTGATAGGCGTATTGGTGCACTTCCAGTGGTTTTGCTGCCATTGAAACTGGCGAATTCTAACCCTTATGAAATTTGGCCAAGTACGGCAACACTGTTAAATATCTACCTTCTAGTTTTCGTTTTAAAATGTTAAATAGACGGTACCTTTTCTACTTAATCAGTAATTAGTATTAGACTTATATAAATAAACACACATACGAACTTTCTTGTATAATTTTAAATTTTGAGATTTTTAATTGACATTCCAATGGAACCTATCCGAACAAATATCAACAACGTTGCCAGACTGTGAGGCTTTTCATTTAAATCCCACGTCCACAACCAAATAATTCTAAGCAGATTGAACTTTATCAACTCAATAAAATTATTTTTCTAAATTATAAAAAATGATCAAAAATCTTATAGAAAAATTAAATAGCCTTACAGCCGGCAACGTTGCAATTAGTGTTTCCAGAATAAATATTCTGAGCACAGAACACAAATATTATAGTACAAATATAGAGAAATGCGCGTTGCTAATGAACAGGCAGAAATTTTGTTGACAGCTTTATTGACGTTATTGACAAAGAGGGGAGCAACCATCTTGGGTGGCGTGTGGCGGGAAATTTGATTGAAAACTGATTATTAAAATCATTAATTTTAAATGTTGGAAAAAAATAAATATCGAATCTCAGACATTCCTCATCATTTAATTCAAGAATTAACACATCAACTAAAATATTATTTTATTTAAATTTAGTTCTCAAGATATTGCTTATTTACGACATTTAAGATATTTAGATATAAAAACAGTAGTATAAGCACTATTGTTACTAGTTAGTAAGTGAGTGAAGTTACTGCTAAAAAACAAAAGTTATTATAAATAAAGACACCTGGCAACAGTGAACAACTGTTTTTCATTTTCCCATCTTTGGAAGTGGGCATATTTTGAATTGTGCAAGTTTGTTTAAATTATGTTAATTGGTTCAGCTCCGTATCAGCTGTGATGCAGATAAAAAGTAAATAAATACAGTCCACTGGTATTCTTCTACGACACAATTGTGTTAGCTTCATATTAAAGAGCGTTGATGGAACATTTAACCAAATATTCAATCAACGATAATAGCTTCAACTGCCTGGAATAATTTTTCTCTTTTTTTCCAATTAACTGGATGCATCTGGCTGAAAAAATAACTTTGTCTTTATACCATGTAGTTAGAAACTTCAGATAAAAATCAAATTAGATGATGGCCTGCCTTGAAATACATTTGAAGAATATTTAATATAGAATTATGACTTCCCTGTACACTGAAGATATATTTAATGTAAGCGAAAAGCATAAAATAGGTATAAATTGTTCAATCTTTAGCATAATTGACTCATTAAATGGTCGTTTTAACTTTTACAGTTACTTCCGCGTTTAACCAACTTTTTTACTGATTTTATATCAATTTTTTTAATGATCATCACGTTGGCTAATAAGGTAACCTGTGTGGGTTAATATGGTGGACATCTTTTGAACCAATTGGAGAGTAGAGGTCGTAAAAGTTTCCTCTATTTATTGATGACTAAAATTAAATTTCAATACTGATTTCAGCAAGGTATTTGATAGGGTTAACCCCAGAAACCATTACAAATAAAATTGAATTTTATGATTACTTGAGAACCTAAAATAATATGGGAGCATAATTGCACCTAATAAGAGACATTAATTCACAGAAAATCATTAAGGACATCACATTATTATACAAAAGCCTGGTTTCAACAGCCGCTAATTTTCTTCGTATAAAAAATCTTTTAGCACTGTTATAATGGTAATAGCTCCTTGACTCGTGCGAATATATCCATCAAGAAATGTTCTTTATTCTGCAGTCAGTAGAGGTAAACTAATGAGAATAAAACGCCTCATGGTTTTCCTTTGTTGTCAGAAATAAGGTTTTCCAATGCATTTAGTATAATGACCATTTTCCGGTTATTTAAATGGGTAATACAGGAGGTTGGTTTTAGAGAAGAAAGAGACAGTCATACTCAATTGTTAAGCTAATATTAAATATTTCAGTGCATGTTCACAGAGAACTTCTTTTATAAACATCTTGGAAACACCCCCTTTAAAGCATAAAAAAATTTATAAATAATATCGACGTGCATTGCATTTGCACAGTTGGGTTCACAATATGGCAAACTATACCGCGTCAAGGTTGTAAACCGGTGTAATTCGAGCGTACCTAAGCCTAGGAAAGGATGTTACTCTGTTCATATTTTATAATATAAAAAACGCCGGTACCGCAATATTATTTAACAACGGGTTTAATGCGATCCGGTACTAAATTAGTGCGTTGCGAAACTGTAAATTGAACTTTAGGTTACTTGCAAAATATGGGATATTATGGCAATCTAAAATGGAATATAAGAAAGTTTGTGTATTCTCGATACATCACATGAAATTATCCCTTAAATGAATTAAGCATATTAAATTCATTGTATTGTTATTGATTAAGTAATGAAGTTTTGTTCATTTAGATCCTGCTTTGTCATTTT
The DNA here is from genome assembly GCF_022605725.1 of Anthonomus grandis grandis. Lineage (NCBI taxonomy): Eukaryota > Metazoa > Arthropoda > Insecta > Coleoptera > Curculionidae > Anthonomus > Anthonomus grandis. The sequence goes on from NC_065559.1 coordinate 2,370,128, forward strand.
TTTCAATTATTACAGTCGTACGACGTACTGGAGTCCTTTTTAACTAGCCTTCTGTTATCGACTCCATTTTCCTTTAGTTTTTTAGAATGGCATCGACTTATGGCATATATGACTTATAAAACAGTTGGAGATTCAAAATTATTTAGCAAATAACTGGGTATATGATAAATAAAAGGCCTTCTTACTTGCTGATATTTACCAGATCTTTAGAATGCACTATTCATTAGTAGGAAGCTTATTTGGGACTATTGTAAAATGTTAAGATTTTGTTTTCAATTGGTGTGATATTATACAGGGTGTTCCGAAATTACATCGCAATATTTTACCAGCTGCATCTTTGTCTAAAAACAAGACAAAAACTTCATATACAGGAATTTTGAAAAATGCATCGTTTTCATGTTACAGGTGTTTCCAATTAAAGTTGGTTTTTTGTTACTATGTATTTTCTAAACGCCTGGTAGTTATTTTTCGAATTTTTTTATCGTATACTACTGTTATTGTTACTAACTAATTTTATAACACTTTATGCTAAAATGTATAAGCTTTCCAAAAACTTAAATAAAATAACTTCTAATGCATAGATTTGCATGATTTTTTAATAGAAGTTAAAGAATATTCTAGAGAAACTTTTAAGACAAAAACCAAACCGATCTGTGTACTAGAAGTGAAGTTATGACTCTATTTACCTGCAACTGTCCTTCTTCTCGTATAAGCTCTCTGTGAGCCTGTGCACATTTTAGTGTGTAAGTGTTGTAAAATCAGTTAGTAGCAATAACAGTAATATACGATAAAAATGTCAAAAAATATGTTCAATGGGAATTATAAAACACCCTGTAACCATGAAAACGATTCACTTTGCACGATTCCTGTATATATGAAGTTTATGTCTTATTTTTAGACAAAGATGCGTCTGGTAAAATATTGCGATGTAATTTCGGGACACCCTGTATATGCCTGGAATAAAGAGAAAATTCTTCCAGGCAGTTGAAGGTATTTTTTATTTACAATTTTCGGGGAAATTTGCCTGAAATACAGGAAAAATTTTTCCATTTAATACCTGAAGGCCTATTCTTACCTCATGATCTGAAATGCCTTTAATATAAAAAGGTTTTTCTTCTACGGGTCAATTGATGAAAAAAAATGGAACATTTTCGAAAATATTCTGCCGAAGTGTTTTCGTGCAAGAAGCTAGTTCGTGCTCCTTCGAAATTCCTTAATTTAATGACCTAACGACTTTATTTAATTTATCTCTTCGTATATCAGGTGCTTCTGAGTCTGCTAACCTAACAAATTCCTTATCCACCCAAGAATCATCCAGTTTCTTCCCTCTGCACATATAATAATAATAAGCAAAATTTATTTTTCATGACAGATTTACAATAATGTATACGGAAAATAGTAATAGAACATGAAAAATAAAAGGCCATGTCAATGCGGCCTTCAGGCGATGCCAGAAACTGTTTAGGCCCAAGTAAATACTTATTAACAAATATAACAAAATATAAGAATGACACTTATATAAAAATGTTAGATAATATAAGTTAAAAATGCAAGCAGCATGAAGCAAGCACATATACACATATTTAATGCATTAAGGGAAAAGGAACGGGAAAGGGGAGAAAAAGGATTAATGTCGAGATAAAAACATATATATTATGAATGAAAAAAAAATTATATATATATATTTATTTTTTTACTGGCGATAAAATAATAATTGTTTAATTTGTTTTTTAAAGGTAGCACAGGATAAGACAAATGTTGAAATGTTTAGTGAGCTAACAGTATTGGCGAGATTATATGAAAAACTTCTTTTCTATGTCGCGGAATAGTTAATAGATGTAATTGTCTAAAGCGCCGTTGGTATAAGTATTTATTCGAAACTGGACTTTACTGTGTAAATATGAAAGCGTTTTTAATTTTAAAACTTTGTAACTAAGAGAAGCAAAATGTAATTTTCGACAATTGAACATCCTATATCCTTAAGCTTATGAGATAATATATGATTTCGGTGACGAATTCCAAAAATAAGACGAAGGCATGCACTTTTTGAATTCTACGAGAGTCGACTTGATCTAAGCATGGTCCATAGGACACGATATCACAATGTTGATATGAAATTGGATAACACTAAAGAATCACAAAGATGCTTTTTTAAGTCTTTTCTTTGGTTATAGATAAGTTTAAGTGTACCATATGCTTTCTTTAATTTATCAGTTATATGCTCATGAAATTGAAGATCAGAATCAATATAATAAGACCTAAGAATTTTGAAGTATTAGTTATTATAATAGGGGCGTCATTTATTTTTATTTTGAATACCACCTTGGTTGTTCTGCAATATTAACGTTGTGACATTTTTTACAGGGTCTTCGACAATATCTAACAAATCATCCCAGCTTGGTCGAGCTCAAGCATGTATATACCCAAAGTTAAAAAAAAAATTATTCGATTTATATACTATATAGGCGGTTAACTGTAGAAGTTATTTCATAACCGATAAACAAGACCATAACCACATAAATAAATCAGAATTCCGAGGCGTGTAATTAAAGTACAAACGCTAATTTCTATGGGAAACAAATGGCAGCAGCAGTGCGTTTGATTTCATCCGCAAAAATGCTTTCTTTCTTATTCACGCTTTGATTGATCTCGATAATTAATTATTTTGGTGTAACAGTTATATAACGCTACTCTTTCTGCAGATGACTATGAACTATTAAACTCAAATAATTAAGTTCTACAAGGGAACCCACAGGGATGCCCTGCAGATGGTTGAAACACGATGATCTCCCTCCCATAGCAAACCAGGTCTATAAGTAGACTTCAATTGACAATAAAATAACTTAATTAAACCGCATAATGTCGGCTATTAATAACTTTCTTAAAAAAACAACGAGAAACAACGCGCGATTTCGCACCGGAGACTAATCGAATTAATTTTTTTTCTTTTTAGTTTATCCAGTCCGCACCGCAAAAGCGAGAAACCGACTGCCAAGCAACGACCTCAACTTTCTACCGATCAACCGCGGGAGAACAATAATAACAACAACAACGACAACCGGGTAAATGCGAACCGATACTGTGGTGAGGAGAGACCCGTGGTCTATCAGTCGGAAAATTGCAAAAAACGAACCTCACCGGAGCAGAAAAACTTGCAGAGGGTAGACTCACTCTGTAGAGTCGACGAGCAAGATAGGTGAGCAAGCATGCTCTTTAATTTGAAAGGTAGAAGGGTTACATGTAATGAAGAGCGTTTTTTTTTTCGCTCACGTTTGGGTTTTTATTTAACTGTTCTCGGCACAAAAGTATAAAGTTACTTAATATAGAAATAAAATTAAAATAATTTTTTATGAGGAAATCAGATGTTTGACTGGAGGTCAACTGATGCCTGGAATAAAGAGAAAATTCGTCCAGGCAGTAGTAGTTATTGTTTTTTTAACTGACTCGCATGACTTTCTTAGTGGAAGCTAGAGAACATTCCAAGGGAACTTTTTAGATAAAAATCTGATCGATCTGAGTACTAGAGTACTTCTAGAAACTTAAATAAAAAAACTTCTGATGCATAGATTTACGTGATTGTTTTAATGAAAGTTAAAGAATATTCCAAAGGAACTTTTAAGACAAAAATCAAACCGATCTGAGTACTAGAAGTGAAGTTATGACTCTATTTACCTGCAACTGTCTTTTTTCTCGTATAGGCTTTCCACAAACTTACATAAAAAAACTTCTAATGCATAGATTTACGTGATTGTTTTAATGAAAGTTAAAGAATATTCCAAAGGAACTTTTAAGACAAAAATCAAACCGTTCTCAGTACTAGAAGTGAAATTATGATTCTATTTACCTGCAACTATCTTTTTTCTCGTATAGGCTTTCCACAAACTTAAATAAAAAAACTTCTAATACATGGATTTGAATGTTTATTTAATGAAAGTTAAAGAATAATCCAAAGAAACATTTCAGACAAAAATCAAACCGATCTGAGCACTAGAAGTGAAGTTATGAGTCAATTTACTTGGAACTGTCTTTATTCTCGTATAAGCTTTCCACAAACTTAAATAAAAAAACTTCCAATGCATGAATTGGCATGTTTTTTTAACGGAAGTTATAGAATAATCCAAAGGAACTTTTAAGACAAAAATTAAACTGTTCTGAGTACTAAAAGTGAAGTTATGACTTTATTTACCTGCAACTGTCTTTCTTCTCGTATAAGCCTTCTAGAAACTTAAATAAAAAAACTTCTGATGCATAGATTTACGTGATTGTTTTAATAAAAGTTAAAGAATATTCCAAAGGAACTTTTAAGACAAAAATCAAACCGATGTCAGTACTAGAAGTGAAGTTATGACTCTGCTTACTTGCAACTGTCTTTCTTCTCCTATAAGCTTTCCAGAAACCTAAATAAAATAACTTCTAATGCATGGATTTGCATGATTTTTTTAATGGAAGTTAAAGAATATTTCAGAGAAACTTTTAAGATAAAAATCAAACCGTTCTGAGTACTAGAAGTAAAGTTATGACTCTATTTACCTGCAACTGTCTTTTTTCTCGTATAAGCTTTCCACAAACTTAAATAAAAAAACTTCCAATGCATAGATTTGCATGTTTTTTTTAGTGGAAGTTAAAGAATATTCCAAAGGACCTTTTAAGACAAAAATCAAACCGTTCTGAGTACTAGAAGTGAAATTATGACTCTATTTACCTGCAACTGTCTTTCTTCTCGTATAAGGTTTTCAGAAACTTAAATAAAACAAGTGCCTAGAAATAAAGAAAAAATTCTTGCAGGAAATCGGAGTCATTTTTCCTTCCGAGGATATCAGATGATTAACGTGATCAACTGTCTGGAATAAAGAGGATATTCGTCCGGGCAATTCAGGTCGGTTTTTGTTTTTTCCAGTCGATTTGCTAATTTTTATTGAAACTTTCCATTTTATTTTAAATTCCGGATGAAACTGGAGGGCACAAAAAGTGCCCAAAAGAAATTCCTTTTTTTCCCGTCAATAATTTGATTTCCTTAGAAACTAAAGGGAAAATAACTTAGACTGCCTGGACGAATTTTCTCTTAATTCCAGGCAGTTGATTGCCTATGCGTTAGATCAGCTTTTATACTTCAGTCGTTCTATATTAAAACTCGTCTTATCTAGTTTATATAAAATCCTAATACATGTCAGACCTGCATTGATAAGCAGAAAAAACACGCTATCTATTCTTCTTTATATAGTTTTATTCTAGTTTATTTTTCCAAGTATATAATGGTTATATTTTATTGTCAAGCGAAAAAATAGAGATTATAAATAATAAATTTATAAAAATGATGCATGTCCTATGTGGAATAACCTCAATCTGGAAGAATATTCTATTTATTCCAGGCAATTAATGACGTCAATGGTGTGATTTCCTTAGAAACCTTAAAAGGAAAAATAACTTCGACTACCTAGAAGAATTTTCTCTTTTTTCAAGAATTACATTTTTTATAGTAAGTTGGACTTACGTTTATAAACTGCCCACGTTTCGCTCTTCTTTTGACCGTTTTCAGAGTGATGACGATTTTAGTGAAAAACATTAAAACAAGATAATTTAATTTAATATATAAAAAAAAACAGTTAACAGCATTTTTAAAATGTTTCATTTTATTTTTCTAGCTGTTATTTATTTTCTATTTAGAATCCGAAATAAAATTACAAGAAGATTAAAGTACAAATTTTTATTTTTTTCCAGGCATTTGAAGTCCAATTTAAGCTTACCCACTCTGTCTTTCCTATAGTAAAGAAAATAAAAAAAAACAATATAAAGAAATTTAAAATGTTTTTGGGTTCTTTGCAAGTAAATTGCAAACAGTGTAATGCAATTTTCATTATTGTTTCAGTTTTTATTTTAAACTCTAAAGGGGTAAGATAGTCTTGCCCCTGCTTGGATGATACCCATGTCCAGGTTTATTTAAAAATCGAAAATTTGCAAAAGACTTCAATTGCCTGGAAGAACCAAAAAACGAATCACACAAATTAATTTTGAAAAGAAATTTAATGAATCTCAATAATCGATGCGAAAGTATCAAGTAGGTAGCCCCCTGAAACGCCACTGGAATTTATTTTATTCCCACCAAAGGAGGGCCTTTATGACGACCAATAAGCCTAACAAATTTTATTTAAATCGGCTGAAAACTTTTACACTCTGTATCTACAAATCGAAGCAAGTTAGGACATACGCGGATATATATCATACATTTAAAATGTTCGAACCTACATAAGGAATTCCACCGGGACATAGCCTAGTACTACTATTATTTCTTCAATAAAATATAAATAATTTAACATAGATAGTCTTATGTGCCTGGAAGTTTGGAAAATTAAAAAAAAACTTTAAGTATCTGGAAGAAATTTGAACTGACTTAACGATTTAAAAATTAAGGACAAAATCCTTAGACTAAAGTGGAAAATTATTACGAAATTATGGAACATTAATTTTTAAGAATCTGGACGACATCAACTTGGTTGCAAAAGTCTCGAATGTGTAAAAAAGACTTGTTTGAATTTCAATGTCCATTTTATTGGTGGAAATTTGTTGGTTCTTCCAGGCAGTTGAAGTCAATTTCAAATTTTCGTATAGACTTTCTATATTTAATAAAATTATACAGGAAGACTATCGCACCCACATAAAGTTGAAAATAAATAACAAAAATTACATTGCAGTGTTTGCAATTTTACTTGCAATAGTTTTATTAAGTTATTGACAGACTTGCAAGGACGAGTTTGTTACCTATAAGTGAAAATGAGGAAATCAGATGATCAGGTGTCACCAACTGCCTGTAATAAAAAAATAATTCGTCCAGGCAGTCGTATAGTATAGTTTTTCTTTAAATTGACCTAAGAAATCCGATGAGTGACATCACCAATTGCCTGGGAAAAAGAGAAAATTCGTCCACGCATTTTTCCTTTAAAGTGAAAATAGCACCCAAATCGTCATTACCCTGAGAACGGTAAAATAAAGACCGAAACGTGGACAATTTCAGTCAGTTTAGTTTTTAACCCAGAAATTCTATTTACCATGAAAAAATTGAATTTCTTCCAGGCAATCGAAGTCTTTTTTACACAAGTCAATTTTTATATCAGACATTCAAATGTAGTAATTTTTTGAATCTCATTGCTTGAAATCAACTTAGGACAAATACACAAGGAAGAAAAAACAGTTCGGGATCTGGAATATACAGAGAGATTTATCATCTTATAAATCTCCCACGAAAATCCCCTAATCTAGTGTAACGAGTTAAAAATTAATTTAAAAACAAGATGGGATTCACGTAAATCATCCACATTAATTAAAACTGAATTTAAATCACCAGAGATTAACTGAAACTTCATTCGTTTTATCACAGACAGTTTCTTAGTTGATGATGATACTTTGGTCCCTTAAATGGCAAGTGTTGGCCAATCAGGCCCTAGTTTTCCCCACTAATCTCCTACTAAAACTCCTACTTGTCTAGTGCTTTTACTACAGAGATAAAAGAAGCCATAGATTTTCCCATACTTTTCCCCCTTTAATATCACCTTTGTTTCCAGACTTTCTTTCCTTTTCTAAGACTTTGCCATGATTTTCTTAATTGTAGAATAAAAACCAGACCATCAGCTGTCCAGGTGCAAAGAAGCGACTCGAACCGTTCGAACAAGTTGCACCGGGTCGAATCGCATCATAGACAACGAATCCCTCCGAATATCACAGAAGAAACCGACAACTTACCGGTTTTAAATAGAAAAATCAGAGAAGGACCTCCATCGGTATCGATACAGCGAAGATTAAGTTTTAAAAGTGTCCAAGACAACGATGAAAAAAGTAAAAATGCGGACCACAAGATGGGAAAAGTTGACCGTGACGGTGTACCGGAGGAGCAGGAAACGCGCCAAAGAAGTAACGGTGAGTGTACTTATTGTAATTGTTATCATTATGTTATATTAGAAATGTCAGAGGAAGTTCTCAGATGGGGTTTTTTTGCGGTCGTTTTATGTGCTGCCGTAATGATGGCATATTATAGAACATTGTTTGGATTTCCTGACTTAAGGCATTTTAAAATCAAGCGTGGTAACATTTACCTTAATATATTTGTTTCTATCGTTGTAGTCGAGAATATTGCAACTAGTGTAATAGTAGTAATAATATTCTTCTAATAACTGCATCCCATATTTCCTGAGAATATTTTTGACATTCACAACGTTAGAAAATATGCCTAGATCCTTTCAAACGTTCCTTAGATATGGCTACACTGAAGCAGTCTTGGAATCATAAAATTATACACTCATAAATTAGTATTTTAATTTATTTAAATCTTATAAAGTTTTTTTCTTATGATAATTATTAGAATTCCGTTCAGAATATTCTGTGTTGTAGAATATTCATATCCCAGTGATATGTCTGGACTATCATTTGACTCAAATCATTTTATCGAGGAAAAAGTGCTGTAATAATCATATTTCCACCCGAGAATATCATTTATATATAAAGAATTTTTAAAATAAAGATGTAGGTTCTTTAGAAGAAAATTCTACGAATATTCTTAAAAAAAATGGAAAATAGTGTTTATTTTATAGAATATATTTTAGACAAATTAAAAAAATAATGGCTAAATGTAAGAATATTAAAAAAAAATAAGAATATTTATTAAGAATCATTGAAAATTTGATCTAGGAATATTCATTTATATTAAAACTCATAGATCTTAAAAAGAATATTCCGGCAAATATTATAATAAAAAATACATTCATATTTTTTCAATTTACAAAATATTCATGTTAAATATTCCTAATTTTTAAGAAAATTTTACGTAATTATTATTAATATATAGATATCATTCATATTCAGTCGGCATTCACATTTTTAAAAAGAATATTCTTCAAATTTTAATTAAGTAAATTAGATTAATCTTTTTCCAACTTTCCCTGAATATAAATTGAACTAATTTTAAAATAACTAAAAGAGCCTAACTTCTTATTTTTTAATATTCTCCATACATAAATGATATTCTTGGGTTCAAAAATTCTAGTATTTTAGTAAAATTATAATAATTCAGACATATCAGTGAGCAATTTTTAAAAGAATATTCTTTAATTTATAGAAAAAGAATCTTTTAGACATGTGTTTCTATTCATAGAATATTCATGATTTTTTTTTAATTTACATGGCTAAAATTATTCAATTTACATTCGGAGATTATTGAGAAAAAATTAATTTAATTAAAATTTAAGGAATATATTCCTGGAATTACGGAACGGTTCACAAATTTACGGAATATTCAAGTAAAATTCCGAAAATATTTAAAATAATTAATAAATAAATATTCTTGGGATTTAGAATATTTCGTCCGCATTTAAAATTTTAAAAAAATGTTCTTTAATTTATCAAAAATTCCAGGAACACATACCTGCAAATAAGAATATTCTGTAATTTTTTTTTGCAGTTCACATATGATTTTGCGAAAATAATTTAATTTAATTCATTAAAATTTAAACGAATATTCTTTTAAAAATAATTAAAGTTTTGCCTAAAAATATTCAATTTCATTAAAAAAAAATATACATCTTCTTCGAATCAGAAAATGCCGCACTAGTATGATTTCCCAAAATATTCAAGCAAAATTCAAAGATTATTTAAAGGTCTTAATAAATAAATGTTCCAAAATCTTATGCATTGATTGTGGGGATTCTACTTAGAATATTACGTCATTAAATTAAAAAAAAAATCTTAAATTTGTCAGATACTCCAGGAAAACATACCTGCAAATAAAAATATTCTGTAATTTTTTTTTGCAGTTCACAGAATATTTTACGAAAATAATTTAATTAATTAAAATTTAAAGGAAGGTTTATTTAAAAAAATTAAAGTTTTTTCTAGGAATATTTGTTTTTATTAGAAAATATTGCAGCAAAATTCAAAATATTTAAAAATCCTAATTAAACTTCTTAAATCTTAAGAAAAGTCATGCAATTATTATAGCGAACATATACCTGCAAATACGCATATTCTGTCTATATCAAAATTCTTATAAGAATATTATTTAAACAAAATTAAAACCAGAAATATTCATTTTTATTAGAAAGTTCACATGATAAAAAGAATATTTCTGATATCAGAAAATGGCGCGAAACTTTCAGTCAAGAAAATATTAATGATTTTTTTTTCAGTTCACAAAATATTCAGACATTTTATAATTGAATTTATATTCAGAGAATATTTTTAAAAAATAATTTCATTTAATTATTTAAAATTAAAAATATCAAAACTTAAATATTCTCAGGTTTTTATTATGTAATTATGGAAATTTTGTTGAGAATATTCCATGTACATCAACATTTTTATAGGAATATTCTTCAAATAAAATTAAGTCTGGCCTAAGGATATTCCTAGAAACAGAAAACGGTGCTTGAGGACTTTTGGCTCATAGAATATTCAAGCAAAATACAGAAATATTAAATAATAACTAATTAGATATTTAATAGAAAATAGTCTTTGCCTTCTAATATATTGGAGTGTATAACCTGTGTTATTGTAGAACATAGACCATACAAACATACTGAACACCAAACCCATTTTTTTGAGAGTCAATTTAATATTCCGAACCACCCACAACATACTTTTTTTCCAAACGCGATGTCGCATCACGGAACAACGTTAAACATGTCATCGATATCTAAAATCGTTACGTGCCCCGCGTACTTAGAATTATTTTATTCTCTTAAAAAGGAAATTTTGTTCGTCTCATATAAAAAAGACCAGACCATATTAGATATTCAATAGCGTTCTCTTTATGGGCAATCGGTACTCTGACATTTGACCTGAGAGAGTCACGAAACTCCTGTTAATCTTACGATCCTGTTAGACAGTGACCATCAAAAGTTTAGTATTTCTGTTGAAAATTCAAGATACTTGAATGAATCGTTCATAGAAGTCTTTGATTACCTATCCTGCGTTCTAGATTTAGAAAAACACCATAAACTGAATCACTATAATTGAAATGTGACAAAACAAGAGATTTCGGTTATTATATGAGCCGCTTAGAGGAAAAGTGGTATATGTCAGTATTTTTTAGTTTTTGAGTTATACCATTAATTATGTTTCTACTGGTCTAATGTATTCAGTCGAAAACTGGTATAAGTCAAAATTTTAACTTAGCTAAGATAAGAGCTTCCTAACGTTATTCCTCTCAACATAATGGATTCGTTCGCTGGAATAGTGGTATAAGTCAAGGCACCACGCTGTTCCGATGTCGCGCCAGGTCCTATTAAACTCGCTTTTTCTTGTTTAGTCAGGTTTTTTTAGTGTTATGGTACGTAGTGTGTAGATCAGTTACTGTAGCTAAGAAAAAAGATATGATAGAACTTCTTCAGTGGATTCCCCCGATTCAGCATCAGTTCTTCCTGGACTTACTGACAAAAAAGAAGATGCTGTTGACAGCGGTCCATTATCCGATTCTGATGAAGATTAATTTGTTTAATAACTTGTTCTTACTCTCCTTACTGTAAGTTTAGAATGTAAGATAAGTAGTAGTAATGTTTTGCTCTTCAAGCTGTATATTTTTTGAACACTTTTATCAGTAATAGATATCATAGTAAACATGCTACAGCTATTATTTTTCTTTGGTTCATCAGTTTTGTGAAATTTGGTTAACTTTTACGAGGAAAAGTGATATAACTCTCCAAGTTATACCACTTTTCCGCTATGTTTTTGATAAAAACTTACTGGAAGAATGACATTGGGCGGCAAAAATGAGCGCAATCAGTAAAAATGTTTACCATATGAAATTTTAGTACAGGGTTATTATAAATATGTACAAAATCATCCAGATGCAAAATATCAACTTTCTAAATTTCTACTTTAAGGGAGTTAGACCACTTTTCCGCTGAACGGCTCATATATATACAGTATTCTTTATAACATAAAAGTTCTTAAGGTGCCCTTTTCGATTCTTGATGCAAAAATCATAAGCTTCATTCGACTACATTATAGTTGTTTGCCTAATCGTAAGATCATTTAAGGTAAGACACCAAAAAAATTGCTTGATTTTTGACAATATTTGACAATTAATAGGATTTTAAAAGCATACATGAACCAATATTAAAACCGTAGTATTGCACATAACAGATCATGATTGATGGTGTCAAACGCTTTAGAGAAATCCGTCAACACCGATAAGCTATGCATATTTTAATCCCAGGCTCCGAATATATCATCAGTTAGAATAGAGGTTTTTCCATTGTTCAGCATCGATACAGCAATTTAAAATATGTGTTAAATTCAAGTTAATAAACGGACTACAATACTTCAGCATTACTGAGGAATGTAAGGTATGATGAAGAGTCAGTGATATGATAAAGAGTAGTTGCATAAATTTCGCTATTAAAACACAATTTCCAAAAGATCCAGGCACTAGGATAGATGGAACGTTGATATAGAAAAATCGAGAACAAGCTTTAAGGTATTCCTATCTCAGTCTAAGGCATGATAAGGACTTAACAAGAGATCAGTTTATTATGAGTTAAGGAGAGACAGAACGTTCCAGCACAATGCAAATTCCAATGACCATCAAAAGTTTGATCGAAGTATTTTTCTATATTAATTTTTCCCATTTATCTTGTATAAAGCTTCATTCGTACTTTAATTACATGATCTGGTTAAATTATGCACAAAACCATTATAATTATATAAAATTTAAAAAAATGATAAAATTTCAATTTTTTTGGTATATACTAAGCTTCTATTTTAAGAAGAATATTAATTTTATAAAATCAATTTCTAGATAACAATTTAATGTTAAGTAACACCCGGTATATTTTGAATATAAATATTCCTTAAATAAAAAAAAGTTTGACGTACACTGATTTGCACGTTGATAATTAATAAGAGATCAATTTAATACAAGCTAGAGAGAAACAGAAAATTCCAACACAGAGCAAATTCAAGTGACCATTAAAATTTTGGTGAAACTTGTTTATTATTTTTCGATATTAAAAGATATATTTTTTTATAGAAAATGTAAGTTAGTTTGCTTAGTTCTGTAATAAAAACTATAATATCTCATCTTTTACTGTATGGATTTTAAAAATCAAAAACCACACTATTCTAAACTCAAAAAATTATTTTTTATGAGAAAAAGTTGTCTTTTAATAAAAAAAAAATTAAGGATGTTTAAAATGTAACTTACTTGAATGAATAATTTCCCTTCGAACCTTAACCCATTAAAGATTCATGTATTTTTAGCACCAAACAAGCTAAAAGCTTTATTATATACAGGGTGTTACAAAATCGGATGCCGATCCTTGAGGGAGTTAATTCTTAGATGATTCTAAGAATAGAAGTTTAAATAAAGGTATATCTTAAACCTCTTAACTTTTGAGCTACAGGGTGTTAAAATCTTAAGAGAAACATCGTTTTTTCATCGTAACTTTAATAACTTCCTACTCGTGTTTATGAAATTTAGCACACACCCTCTGAGAATCCACAGCCATTTTTTGATGCAGGAGATTTTTCTAAAGTTTAACCAGTGGGCTCCGTGCAGGAACGTACACTAAATAATTTTGAAAAATATTATAAACGCAACTGCTTTTTCGTAAAATAAAAATTATTTTTACAATCCCCATTCATTTTAGGGCAAATTTGATTTCTTGAGTTTTTTTGTTCCACATGCGATTACCGCGAAAAAAAAAATAAAAACATTTTTATGCATAGTTAATTTATTAATTAAAACAAAAATTAAGTTAGTTTTTAGACGTAGCTTTTTTTGAACTTTTTTTCTTAAAACCGGATTAACACCATTAAGGATGTAACACCCTGTATAAAGGCGACTTTTTGTTTAATCATCCTTGATAAATACCTAAATAATTATTGTGTCACACATTTCCTGCATAAACTTATCATTAAAAATGTTTACTGTTTGCGATTTTAAGTATATATAATAAAACCATTATGGCGGATGGAAACAATAGATTTGGCATGAATTCAACATCAATTTCACATTATACTAGGGGATAGTTTCACCAAATCACTTGAAGTTCTTGACGACTATACAGGGTGTTCGAAAAATAGGCGGAGATATTTCAATGGGCGATTGCTGCTTGTAAAAAAATATGAGAAAAAGTTTCTATAAACATGGGTCCGGAAATCGACAGTTTTCAAGATCCATGGTGATATATTTTTTTTTAAATATGAATTTTTTATTAATAATAATTATTTTTCTAGAAGAACTGACACTTGTCAATGTCAAACCTCCATGCAGAAATGATTTTTTGTTTTCCAATGCACCTGTGGTTTTTATACCAAAAATTAATAAACCAATTTTGTCCAGTGGCAGCGAAGTGAGATACGAAAAAAATACAAGAGGTGAAAAAGGTGTATTTTTAAATGCTTAATCAAACAGCAAATATTAAAGATAAAAAAAAACGCAGTGGCGCACATTTTTTTGTCAATGATGTTTGCTAAGATGTCCCCCGGGACGCCACCCTGTATCTTGAAAACTGTGCATTTCCGGAACCATGTTTATAGAAACTTTTTCTCATATTTTTTCACAAGGAATCACCCATTGAAATATCTCCGTCCACGAACCAGAAAAAAACATTCACAATGCTTACTAATCGCACGCCATCTGTTTGATTATAATACCTTCTCATTTTCTTATTAATGTTTGGATCATTTGAAAATTAGACAATGAAGACATATTCTTATTCCCATCACTTTTCAGACGATGACAACAACGCAAAAAGGTCCACAGACGAGGACCTCTCGTCGAACATCTCGATCACCTCATCCAGTTCCGAAGAAAACGAACCGCAAACCAACGAGCACCGACTCAATAACCGGAACCACGTCAACACCCTCATTGACGAGATGTTCGCTTCGGTACTAGAAGTGAACCTTAGCTCGTCCTCTGAAAGCATCATAACCGACACCGACAATAAAATTAAAATATCAAACATCGGAAACACTCCTCCGAGTAAAAATAGCTCCAGTGACAACCTGACTGTCATAGTGATCAACGATTCGGCTTCGGAGTCAAATACGTCCACGTCAGAGCGTAAAGTGACGTTCAACGACAGACAGAACCACGAGTTTTTGATCAGTGAGTTGCAGCACATGCGGGAGTGTGACGAGGATAAAAAGTTGAAGAGACAAAGGTCGTCACCGTTGAACCATCGGCTGTACGACGAGGAGAGAAGAAGCTCGCAAGATTGTGATAAAATACAGACGAACGATTGGTACGGGGTCAACGATGGAAAGAAAGTGAGGATGTCCAGTTGTCATATTAAGATTGACGAGCCTCTGATGGATAACGACGAGAGGTTAGTAATAAGTTAATGGTGTTTTAGGAGATACTTAAAGGGCAAAGAGGTTATGGTTTCTAAGGAAGCAATAACGGCAATTACTTTATAGCACTGTATTTATATGTAAATCATTGAGTTTTCATTTCAGTTTTGATTTTAGTGCGTTTTGTCATGACCTCAATTTTTCTCTTTGACGACTGGAAAAATAATCTGGGCAAATTTTCTCTTTATTCCAGACAGTTGATGACGTCAATCGTCTGATTTCCTAAAACGCTTTAAAGGAAAAATAACTCCGACTGTCTGGGCAAATTTTCTCTTTATTCCAGGCAATTATTGCCGACAATCGTCTAAAATCCTTAGAAACTTTAAATAAAAATTAACTCTGGATGCCTGGAAAAATGTTCTGATTAAAAAAATGGAAATAGACCTCGACCGTCTGGAAGAAACAAAACGCGAACCAAATTACATGGAAATACAAAAATCTTCATAATCCGAGAACCAGACGTTAGGAAGAAAGACAACGCTATATAAATATAAGAATAAAGAAATATATAAATATAAGAGTTACATTTCTAAAATATTAGAACCTACATAAGAAATTCCACAGAGACATAACCGCAAATCATATTCCTCCTATGCATAAATAGCCTAAAATATAAAAGATTTAACATAGTCTTCTATGCCTGGAAGTCTACAATAAAAACTTCAAATATCTAGAAGACACCAATTGCTTGGAAGAAATTTTGGACTCATATAATGATATAAAAAATACTAAAGGTTTGGAATGAAATGGGAAATTAATGCAAGGTTGTGAAACATTAATTTAAAGATCTGGAAGACACCAACTCAGTTGCAAAATGTAAAACAGACTTCAAATATCTGGAAGACATCAATTGCCTGGAAAAAAAAATTAATTGAAATGCTTGGAATAAAGTACCCGGAGGGAATTTCATAATTGTGGGAGTTAAAGTCTGTGGCTTTAGAATTCTTAGAATTTTCCAATTACTTTTTCAAATTAAGATAAAAAATAACGTTACGATAGTAAAAATTGACCGATTATAGAACAAACTTAAAGTGTCGTCAAAACAAACTTGTGTCGTTTTCTTTGACTGGAAATTCAAGTTATTTCCGGTATTTCACATCGATTTTGATATTGATTATTTCAATAGTAATTTGGTTTAAATTTATTAGAAATTCAGGTTATTTCCAGTATTTCTAGCACTATTAAATTGAAATGCACGCAAGTCCTGATGTTTCTAGGTTAATATTGTTGATTCAATTTTGAAAAGCACAAAAAGTTTGAATATTTCTCGTACGTTAATACTGCTTTTTTATTGAAAAACTGCATAATTCTAGAATAACAATATTGATGTAAAAAACTTGCTTAAATTCACTTAAAATGTATGGCTTGAACTATTGACTATTTTTGACTGAAAATTCAGGTCATTTCCAATCATGAGTTTTAGGATTGATTTAGGGTTTCAAAGTCTTAAAAACTGTGAATAAGTTTGGAGTGTCATTATTGCCCATTTTCTATAGATATGGATAGTGCGTCGTGAGTCAAAAAACAGCGACTAGCTTATCCGTGAAAAACATATGAGAAAAATAAAGAGAGGATTCCATTTATACACAGTGATTCTTCAATTTTGTCAATATTAAGGTAAATCGATCTACGCGGTACGTAATTTACATACGACACGACCGTGGTCAGGTTTACTTACACGCGAATCAAAATTCACGCGTTCGATGTAAATCGACGATTATTATTATTCAATGAAAAATTACCATATGTATCTGATTAATTAAAACTTGAAAAGTGATATTTGCCATTGGATTGGAATTTCCGTCGTTTTCAGGTTCAAAGACATGACACTCAAGTACGGTTTACCGCCGCTCCCGAAGGCCTTGGCCGGGTTCAATTTCCAAGATCCTATTAGGAGTGAGAAGGTGGATAATGTGACGGAGGACTACTCGAACGAGAGGAAGGAAGACAGAAAAGAGGGAAGCAGTTTGGACAAACAACTCGCTATATTGAAAAGAGAAATGGTATTAGTTTAATATTATCCTACTTTTCGTAGTTAATTAGATAAATTCAGTCAGTGAAACACCTTCGAAACGAGAAAAATCCAGTCGATTACGAATAAAATGAGAAGCTTTTAATGCTGCCCTGACCTATAAATAAATAAATAATGTTTAGTGGCCATCATGCCACTCCTTTCTGTGTGTGTATTTAACGAGCTTTTAAACAAAAAATGAATTTTTACAATATTGAAAGGGAATCTGGTTTAAATCAAGGCAAAAAGTGGGGGTGAGACCCTCAAAGTTTTAGTTTTCTGGTGTTTACTCATTAAAAAACTAGTGAAATTTGAATTTACGTAACTGTTCGTCTTAATTAATTATGTGAATTTTTTCTCGTGACCCCAGTTTATAATTTTGCTTTTAAATAATTAATATCTTTATGATATTAATTATTGTTAAATGATTTTAATTGTTTTTTATGAATCTTTTAGAGTCCTCAGGATGATCTCATAGAGATCGAAACGTCGACAAAATATATAATAGGTCGTCTAAAGTATTTTTTTTTGACCTATATCCAACGAAAACAACAATTAATTAATTATGTTTCTTTATTTTGCGAAATTAAGCCCTTGATAGTAATTACAGTAGAAATAGAAAAAGTACTATTATTCATGTTATGTTCAGGTAGCACTTAACAGGCATTAACTATAAATCTGTCCAAATTAAAGATAGCGGAAATAATATAAATCTTTAACTCATGACAACGTTTTTACCCTTGAACCTATCATCAGGAATCCCAAAAGGAGAAATTAAAAAATGTACTTTCTTTATCTATAAATGTTTCAAGAATATTAAAATTTTATCATTTATGATTTTCATAAGAGAAAAATTGTTCTTTTTAGTACGGGATTTTCTGTAAGATTTTTTTCTCTTAAACTCATAAGTGTTCCATTAAAATTAGTTTATTTAGTCCAGGCGCTCCTGTAATGAAAACTGTAATATGCCATCTCCTACTGTATGGAATTTTTCGATTTTGATATTGGAAACCTTCAGAGAATCCCACAGATCAAGAATCGCGCTATTTTAAGATCAAAAATCATCAGTTTCATATGAAAAAAACTGTTTTTTGAGTATAGGCGATCCTATTAGATTTTTCCTATTAAACCCATAAATTTTCCATTAAATTTTTTACATCCTGTATATTTAAATTATTAATTCTCCACAAATAAAAAAAAAAGTTTGACATGCACTGGTTTGCACCTTGACGGCTATGCAAGCTAAAAAGAGACAGAACATGGCGAATTCCAGTGACCATCAAAGGTTTGATCCAACTTATGTTAATTATATTTTGATATTAAAATTATTTTAAAGTTGTTTGTTTAGTCAAGGGGCTCCTGTAATTAAAACTGCAATAACTCATCTTCCACTGTATCAATTTTAATGATTTTGGTATTGAAAATCCCACAAATCAAGAATCACTCCATATTAAGCTCAAAAATCATCATTTTCCTTTGAATGTAATTGTGTCTTTTTTAGTATAGGCGCTCCTGTAAGATTTCTTCCTTTAAACCCATAAATTTTGAATAATTCATAAACAAAAAAAAAAAGTTTGACATGCATCTCGACAATTAGCAACAGTTCAAAGAGAGACAGAACATGGCAAATTCCAGTGACCATCATTTAATCGAACATCGACCGAATGAAAAAAAATCTGAATTTAAGAAAGAAGTTATTTTCCTTAATCCAGGTGCTCCTATAATAAAAACTCCAATATCTCATCTTCTACTGCATGAATTTTAATGATTTTTTCAAACCTACTATAACAAACCTTCAAAGAATTAAAAATAGAAAACTGTCACGTTAACATGCCACTTTGTAAATAAATTTTAATTGTTTGTCATTTAGGACTGTCTTCGGGAACAAGACCTCTCCCTGCTATCGAAACTGTGGTTCCTAAACGAGTCCATACGGGAGTTTAAGCAGATCCTTCAGGAACCAGACGAAAAAACCTTCCTTAGACTCACACCGTCACCAACGCCATCTAGTATTGATGACGAAGAGTTTTACGTTATATCAACTTGTTGAATTTTATCATAAGACTTACTATAATAGTAAGGGTTAAGTACTTAAGCGATTTCACGTGATTTAGATTAGGGTTTTATTATTTATATGGTTTTATTAGTGACTTAAGGTTTTAGTTGTAAATAGTAATTATTTGTTCTGTATAGTTTTTTAAATAACATTTACTTTTTACTAATTGTTTTTCGTATTATTTCTTACCACATAGGTCTATGCTAAAGGTTCCGTGAAATGAAATAACAAAAAAAAACATACAAACCGTTTTTATATACCTAAATAAAACTTTTTGGAACAAATCATCACAGAGAGTACGCTTAACAAATAAGATTGCATATAGTGATTTAATAAATGTCATAAACCGATGCTAGTCGTCAATATTCCTCAAATAGGGCTTAATATAAAACTGTCTGATTAGCATCCACAGGAACGAGTTTGCGTTGTGCAACGAGTTACTTGGATCTTGGATCTGAAATTTAAAAGAGTCGAATTAGTAAGAAAATTGTCCTGCAACACTAGGTTTGAGGTTAGAATACATTGAAAGCTATTTGATTTTTTTTTGTGATTCTTTTACTATGTAACAAGGGATATTCTGCAGATGAATTCTATGTGAAAACTCGAGTTTTCGAGTCACTTTTTTACTAAATTTCACAGTTTCTTAAGAGCAATCATCAGCACGTGACTTTGTCTGAAATGGATTTAACGCGCTTTATCGGGAAGGTGAGCATTTGGCAACAACGCATCGCTAAAGCAAAGCAGAATACTGTTCGTCTCGCAGCAGACGGGTCAATGTTACCAGCGAGATTCATCGGGAGGAACCGATTCGTGCATTTTTTAGTTTGCATGCAGTTGGACTTTTTTTGCGTTTACTAACAAATAAGTCGCACGCGTATTTTGGTATTTCACGAGGTTTGTCTCAGTAAAGAAAATAAAAATATCCTCATGTTCCTCTAGTAATACAGTTTATTCACTATTCAAATTAACGGATTTAATTTATTCATAAAAAATGCTTTTATATAGGAGGGTATTAGTATCACAAATTTAGGGAGAGAAGGAATGAGATATAAAAATGTTTATAATTTTGTCTCACTTTCAAATATATGTACCTAAAACAGTTTTTAGTAATTAAGATATAAATAATAAATTAGAGACATGTGAGTGACTTCCGTCAAAAAAGGGTAGAAGCAACCCTATAGATCGAAAAAAGAAATTATCTCATTTCCAAATATGCCTAACACTATTATATATATACAGTGCATCCCAAAAGTTATGTCTAAATTCATTTAAAATTCAGGGGTGTGACCCGTCGATTTTTATTTTAAGCTGCGCATTTTTGTACGTGAAGTTTGTATATATAGGGTTGCTCAAAAATAAATTACGACCATCAACTTCATTTTTTCAAATAAAAGCACCTTTTTTTTATTTCATCTGTGAATTTCGCGTGGAATTCTACGTATGTTTTATGCATGATGTCCTATACCTAAAGTCAACAGTTATCAAAAAAAAGACGATTCCTGTAACAAATAAAAAAAGAACAAAAATTAAGTTAAATGTTCAAAATGGTTGCCATTCACGGCTTGACAATATAATAAAGTCTCGTTGCACATTCAATGATTTCCGGAGTTATGGCACCCACTTTTCTGCGAATTCTCTCTTTCAAGTCGTCTAGATTATTTGGCCTATTAACAAATACCTTCGACTTGAGGTATCCCCACAAAAAAAAGTCCATTGATGTTAGGGCAGGTGACCTAGCAGGCCATTCGATGGGTCCTCTCCTTCCTATCCACCGATTGGGAAAGGTTTTATCCAAAAATGTACGCACAGTGGCAGCATAGTGTGGAGGAGCGCCATCTTGCTGGAAAATTAGTTCTTTGTCAGGATAGTCTGGGTTCAATGGATTTGGAAATAAAGCTAATAATGCTGGAACTAATTCAAATTGGAGAAAATCGAGATACACTTGTCCCGTTAAAGTTTGTTCAAAGAAAAAGGGACCCAGCCAACAATAAAAAAACACGAATGAATAGAATTTTGCTCTATATAAAAAATCTCAGAGGTAAGGTGACTCGTAAGGTGAACTTCAATATTAATGTTTGGTCGTCTTTTTTTCGATAACTGTTGACTTTAGGTATAGGACATGATGCATGAAACATACGTTAAGTTTCCACGCGAAATTCAAAAATGAAATAAAAAAAGATGCTTTCATTTGAAAAAATTAAGTTGATGGTCGTAATTTATTTTTGAGCAACCCTGCATATATAAACTTCACGTACAAAAATGCGCAACTTGAAATAAAAATCGACGGGTCCGAGCGTTTTCGAACACACCCCTGAATTTTAAATGAATTTAGAATTTATTTATGAAGAATAAATTTTGGGATACACTGTATATATTACAGGGGGGCTAACCGAAACAGCGGCCATGTCGAGCTCATCAAACGCTCGGACAAGTGTGATTTAGATTACCAGGAGGAAACATTTTCAGAGTATAATACCACCTCCATCTGTCATTCCTTAGCTAGGGTGGAACTATCCTCAAAAATGTCTTACTATCCTTTAAATTTGTTATAAATGGAATAGTGCGTCGAGTTATAGCTTCTTTTGAAAGGTCTTTTGATTCTCTTTACGGCTATAAATAGTTTAAAGGACTTTAGCGGTTCTCAAACTATTGACTATTTTAACATTTAATGCAGTTATGCTGAACATTTGGTTCATTGTTGAGGGTAAATGTACATTCATTGATAACAAATATTTAAAAAAAATTCCTATCATTATTTGCTCTTTCCATCATTTCAAAACAAAATGCCATTCTTCGCTCTTCATCTCCTTCCTGCAACTCTTGATGTTTTTCGAATTTATACGAATAATATTTGTGTTTTTTGTGCGCAATACCGTTGTATGATGTTTATTGACCTCTTGCCCAAGAACCTTCGTACTAACCATCTTGTTTTCCTCCACACTCAATAGAATATTAAGATCTCTGTTCTCTCTTTCTTCGGGATCCTGAGTTGAACATTTACAATTATTTATTACGGTACCTTTGGACTCATTGACAACACGTTTAATAGCTGAAATGGACGGAATGGGCTTGGTGGGGAAATAAACTGAAAACTTTTCAGATACTACTCTAAAACTGTTTCCCGCATAATGCCACTTAATTAATTATGGATATTTTTTCGTCGATTGAATAATTCATACTTGTTTTCAAATATCGACTGTCACTGATTTATTGACACTTTTCCTCACGTCAGTGACAATATTCACTTTACTGGTGCCCGTTTGGTTTTTCCTGAACTGAAAATTTGCTAATTTTGCAATTACATTTAACTGAATAATTCAAGATTAGCTTATTAAAATTTTTTGAAACTTTGCACAAGGCTTTGCTAGATTGGTCTCTTCAAAAAGTTATTTTAAATTTTTTCTATATAATGTACAGGGAAGCCAATAATTTACCCCCTTAAAATTTACATGGGTTTTCTTATGTTTCGCTCGGCGACGCACCACCCGGTATATATAAATCTGTATTATTGCATAGCTTATAACGATGGCCATTTTCAGTATTTGTTGGACTAGTGTTTATGTATGATTGTTATAAATTAATAGGTCGATAAAGAATTGCGATTTAATACAGTTTCCAAACACCCAACATTTAATACAAGTTTTCCAAGTTTTACAAGCCACTATTCCATTTAAAATTCTTGAGGTTAGTTCCACCCTGGCTAAGGGATGACAGATAGGGGTGGTATTATACTTTGAAAATGTTTCCTCGTGGTAATCTAAATTGACGGGTTCGAGCGTTTTCTTTTTAAAATTTTTACGAGCCCGACATAGCCGTTTCGTTTTCGTTTAGCCACCCTGTATATACAGCTCTCGTCAAAATGAAATAAAAAAATAAATAAATATTAATTTCTTTTAATGTTATTCACCTTTAAATATGCCTTCTTAAACAGTTCTTAGCAATCAGAATACAAAAAATAAATTATGACATACGCGTGAGCTTCATCAAAGGGGCATAAAATAAACCCCAAGTTCAATTAATTTAAAAAAAATGTGTGTCTCAGTTTTAAACTCGTTACATTAGATTACACTTATTTTTTTTGTGTTTATGGATGTTGTGTGTACTTATAATGACGTAGGTACATGTTTTAGAACAAACTGTATAAAATATAAGACAATATTAAACAGTTATATAAGTAAGTATACAAAAATGAAAATTATAATACAACGAAGTGGCATATTCTAATGAAATTAGAAAAACCAAACAAATGTAATACAAAAATTGTCATTTACAGCTCAAGTTCTAGATGGGTTTCGAATTTTCATGCCTCTATTATACCTAGGATCTATGATTGTTATCTAGCCTGTAGAGGCAGTAGACATTTAAAATAAAAAATCTTTATTTTTCTATCATTTTTATTTTATTACATAATCATTATCTTTCCAAAATGAATCATTTATTTTCATTTATATATAAATAGTAAAAGCAATGTGGCATTCTTATTCCATATTTGCAGCCATTCTAGGCCTAAACTGATCCTTTTTTGGCTTCCTACTTTTTCGTTTAGAATAATAAACTTTTGACTTTCCTTCTTTTCTTTTTCCCATTTCTTATAAATAAACATAAAAAACCTAATAGTATAAAGAACAACGTGCAGAAAATTGGAACACCTTCGCAATAAAATACTTCTAAGTGAAATGCCAATCAACATTTCAATTTTGCATAATATTGAATTATTGCTGTTGACCAGTAGCCGATACAGTCGCTTGCACAGATCGGGCCGAACAAGCGTCGCGCGTTTTTTGATTTGATTCATGCTAGCCCGGCCGTGCGTTGTTGCCATATGATACTAAACTTATCGGCGGTTCAAGAAATTATAAGAAAAATGCCTGAATTTTGTATTTCCATTCTCAAAGGTTTATTATTATTTTTTTTGAAATGGTTTTCTAATATAATGTTTCTAAAATCGATGTATCTAGAGACGTATGGAAAGGTTTTTTTATTTATCTTTTTGGTTTTTAAATAAAAAATCAAAATTTTAGAAATTTGAAAAACTGGCACCTATCAACTCTTGACAAAAATATGTACATTTCATTAGTGAAAACCGCATTAAAAAATATTGTAAAATAAAAAAGTTATTCAGGAAACAGAAATTTATGGGTGAATAATCCTCTTAAGGATCATTTGAAAATAAGTGGAAATACTTAAACGGACTTTTAACTCAGAGAAGCAGCAAGGAATAATTTTATATATTAACCATTTTTGAGGCTCTGACAATTTCTGAGATAAAACCAGTTTTGTCTTTCAAGATCCAGTGATTTTTTTGATACATAAATTCAATTTAATCGTCTAATAATTAAATTCTAGTTTATTTATCAGAAATTTCTCTGGCAGAAGATTCTCAGTACATTCCAAAAACATATTGGTAATATATTCCTGGGCAATCTAGTCGTCAAGATCGCATTATCTAGAAAATCACTTACTTCCTTCCCTTTAGCCCAATAAAAGCGTATTACATATTAAATCTTACCTTGCTTAGAGCAACAGCAGCGACATCTTTAATCTTTCCCTGGGACTGATGAAAGTCAAGTCCAAGTAGCACCTTGGTACATTCCACGTTGCCCCCGGGGGTACCGACGGCCGAAGGGGCGTTCGGGGTTATTCGGATTTTTTGCGGGAAAACTTTCATTTCCGGAAGTTGGGCCAGGATATATCCGGCCATTGCTCGACATATAAATCTAAAGCTACAAATAAGAGAATAGCGATCAACGTATATAAATAGTAATCATTTATTACGGGATGATGTGGGACTTATATAGAAGCTTCAATGGTAAGAAAGAAGGTCAAAAATCAGGAGTACCTACGGATTTCCAGTATCTGGAATAACTTATAAACAGATTCGTTTTAATTGCATAAAAGCAATTAAAAATTGATTAGAGTTTCCTGGAACAAGTCAAAATTGACATTGGGAACGTGGAATACGGTAGGAATTACTTTAATTGCCTGGAACAAACAGAATTGGTTTCAGTGATGCATTAATTAAACTGAAGGATAAGAATAATAAATTACCTTAAATGCTTCAAAAAAACAGCTTGGAAAAATTAAAATCTGTTTCATTTCACTACATTCCACGATGCCCAAGTTATAACAAGTAAAGGATTAAGGCAGCTAATTTTAAATGACTTTCATCTGCTACCTACAAGTGAATTTGAAAAAAATATGACACTTATGAAATTTATAAGAAAACGTGACTTTTGTCAAAGGTGCAAACATCATAATTTAAACAAAGAACCGTTGCAAATGACGTTTTGTATTCAAAGAAAAGCATTTAAAACATTGTTGGACTATCACCAACTAATTCACATATTATGTACTTACAATTCAATGCAATTTAGCAAGTGACGGTGGCTAAATCTTTTATAGATAATTTTATCATCCTACGTTTTGGACCCACTAATAAAGATTTAGAATAAGAGTTTTTGTCAAATTTAAGCATGTTTGTAAATTCTTAAATATAAAACAACTTAACTCTAAAGTGAATCATCATGAAACGCTCAGTGTTTCAATTCGAAACAAAAAACTCAATCAAGCGATCTGCACGTTACTGCAATATTAGTGATAAAGTTTTAGTTGTCAAATTGTAGTAGGAAAAATAAATCAGAACCTTGTAATAGAGGATAGAGGTCCAAATATTAGGAATTATTTCATACTTCAAAGAGAAATGACCTCAACTTGCCCACAAGAAAGTTTCATATTCTTGCACCTAAGCCTTCAATCATTCAAGGCAATTGGAGTTGAGTGCTACCCTGAGGATAGGGAAATGCATAGAAATGACTGCTTAAAGAAATCGGAAACTTTGTCTTGTACCTAGAACAAATAAAAAATTGACTTTGAGAGCCTGGACTAAGGCAGAAAATATTTTAACTGTCTGGACAGAACCTGCACAGAAGAAATTGGCATTCTGAAATAACTCCCAAATAGCTTAGAGAAAATCATTTGCTCTCATCTGCATTAAAAAAGTAGAAATGTCCGTAAATGTGTGGAAAAATCACTGTTGACAACAGCTTGAAATAAAAACTCATATATATCATTTTAATTTATATCAGAGGTCATAAGATATCCTCTTACCTAAGACTCGCACTTTCGCTTTTACTTAAACCGATAGCGTTCAGCAATCCCCTTCCCCAATTGCCCGAGCCATTTTCCTCGGAAATTTGCAGCAAAACTTTGGCGAATCGATACAGTAACGCTCCAGCAGTCGGTTCGTCCTTGGCACTATATTCTAAACCTAAATTCAGGATGCTGCTCCATAACAGTGGTATTTTCGACTCCAAAGGTTCCCTGTAAACAGGCTTTAAGCAATTTTATATTTTATTGAATCAGAACGTACCTTATTTTAATTTTTTCAACACAGCCAATGTAATGGTTCAAAAGACCCTCCCTATAACTGTTCCTTTGCAACCTTTGCAGCAGTATAACGTTTAACGTTAAAATTGCTCCTTCTTCTATTAAAACTTGTTCTAGTTCGATTGGTTTCATTGCGGTGATTTCAGTCAGTTCGGTGGCCACTTTCCACGTGGGTTCATCCAAAGTATTTTCTATCACTACATTAATAAATTAATTAATTAATAAAAAAAAATCATTAGTAACTAAAACAGAATAGTTACCGTTTCTATTAAAATAACTGGTAAGCGTCAGTTCGCATAAAACCGCCAAATATTTATAGTCAACGACCGAAGACCCTATAGTTTTTAAGAGAGCATTTATTACCGCACCGGAGGTTTTGTTTTCGATCCATTTCTGTACCACTTTGAACGATATAGTCGATATCTCCGCGACGTTTATTACCGATAAAATTTCTTTTAGTAGGACCTCCATTTCTTCTGAAGATGTTACCACCGTATCGAAATCGTGAAGATATTCTGAAATATAGTAGAGTTATTCACGTGATAGGACTAAAATGTAACTGACTAAAAAATAGAATATGGTGATATATATATATATATGACTAGAGAATATGGTACAATGTGAATGTTACTGTCGTACTTTACATATACTTTATGGGTAACTATTGAGAAATTGAAAATATAAATTTACTTACTGTTGACTATCCGACAAACGTTTTCTTCATTTAAGCTGCGCATTTGTTTGTGTTTACTGACGAAAACCGAGAGCAGTTTTAGGTGAGATTTTACGTAAATTTGTCGTTTGCGCATCAGGTCCGGTGAGAGTTCGGTCCAAGTATTATTATATCCCGAGACGACTTTTAAAAAACTGAAATAAAGTTGATTTTAGTTCAATTAGAAATTCACTAGTCCAAAATTACATCCGCCCATTCACCAACATGTCAGGAATCATATAATTTTACTACACCTATCTTTTTCCTACTACGACTAAACTTTTGATTAATATTTGAGTATTGTTATAAGAAATAGAATGCCAAAAGGTGTGAAATCAGCTGAAGAGATGAAAGTTGAATATTCGAACCCCGGAATTAAAAACTATGGAATTAAAAAACAGAATAATGTGGAGAAAATGCTTCAAATGACCCCTGGAATGAAAATAAAAATTATTTCAACGGTAACATTATTTCTTCAAAATGTACAGAAGATTTAAGATAATGGTAAACCCAATAGAGAAAAGACTTATACATAATAAGAACTTAGAATAAATTGAAATACCTGGAATAAAATGGAAATTCATTGCAAATACTTGAAAGATCTAAAAAATTACATTAAATTCCTAGAAAATGTACAAAAATTAAACAAAAAATCCAAAAAATTAAAAAAAAGGCTTCATATACCAGATCGAAACTCAGAAATGGCATACAATGCCTGGAATAAAATAAAACTTCATTTCAAAGGAATGAAACACGTAAAAAATTACGTCAAGATCCTTACAAGCAAAAGAGAAATTCCAAACTCAATTGCCTGGAATAAAATTACAATTTATTTCAAAGTATGTACGGAAATGTACGGAAGACTTAAGAAAACGGTTCTGGTATCACAGAAACTACTTTTAATAACCTCAAATACCTAGAATAAAATTGAGAATCATTTCAAATGCTTGAAGCATCTAAAAAATTAATTAAAATCCATGGAAAATTTAAAAAAATGTATCAAAATATCCAAAGAGTTTAAGACACGACTACACAATATAGAAATATATTTGAAAAAGCCTCAAATGCCTGGAATAATATTAACATTTATTTCAAAGGCTTGAAATACTTGAATGGAATAAATCCACATGGTCAGTATTGGTTAACGATATTTTGGTTAAATATCTCCAAAATCTTTTAATTTGCTGCCTAACGTTTTACAAGAAAATATAAAAGAAAAAAGTTTCAAATCTGCAGTTAAAATGCGGTTCCAGTATTATTTCCATACATTAATTAACAACCAATACAGGGTGTCTTGAAATTACATCGCAATATTTAATCAGCCGCACCTTTGTCTAAAAATAAGATAAAAACTTCATATACAGGAATATCGAAAAGTGAATCGTTTTCATGTTACAGGGTGTTTTATAATTCCTATTGAAGATGGTTTTTTGTTAATATTTTTGAAACGACTGGGCGTTACTTTTCGAAATTTTTATCGTATAATACTGTTATTGCTACTAACTGATTTGGTAAAAAGTTTATACTAAAATGTATACAGGGTCGTTTAAAACTAGTCGTCAGCAAAGATAAAAATGTGATAACTTTTTTTCTCGTTACTTTTTAATTATTTGGATAGTAAAGTTAAAAAGAACCAACATTTTTACATAAAAAGGTACTCCTCTCTTATTTCGATAGGAACGCCCGTTTTTGAATAAATACACTTGATAAAGTATTTTTGACCACGTCGAATAAAATTAAATGGTATGTTATAAATCATCAGGTATAACATAAGACTATTACAAATACTTAATTTTAAGATCAAACATTGTTTGCTTTGTTTAAAATTTTATTTCAAAATTGTAAATAATTGAGAAAAATTAAAACAATTAACTTATTAGCTAAGAAAAAAAAAACGAAAATAAATAACCTAAAATATTAAATTCTGTCGTATGTTAAGAGGAACGTCCTCCAAAAGCTGCCCCAGATTCTGTTCCAGCATATTTAAATAGTTTTCAGAGGTAAGAAGGTTGGGTATCTCTATCGGGCCAATAAGTTGGTCCCCGATTAATCCCGCCGCTCTCGGATTATCATCTGCCCAAACATGAATATTATGCATATTAAACGAATCATTTCTAGTGAAGGTAGCTTCGTCAGTCCATAAAATAAAAGAGACTAAGTTTGGGTTGTTAATTATCCATTTGCAAAATTGGACCCTCAGCGCAAAATCGTCTGGTACCAACTCTTTAACTCTTTGATTATGATAGGGATGTAAGCTTTGGATTCTTACCATTCTTCCTATCTAAAAAATATTTTTTAATTTTTATTAGTACCTATGTCGGGAGTATTTTTTTTTTTAATAATTACTATTGAGCAGAGGATATGTATGGCTCATGACACTGTTCTGATGCTTGTTCCAGGATTTTTCTCAAAATAGTTTAAGCCTTGTCCACGAGCTATTAGAAAACTTCCATTTTCACAAGTCACATCACAAGTTACACGTTAACAAAAACTTGACGATCTAGAATTCGTCTGAGGGAAAATCTTCGGCGATATTTACGGGGAGCAGCTAAGGAGCTGCCACTACACAAACCATACACAAAATGCATATCGCCCAACTCTTGATTCGTAAATCTATGCATAGTTTTAAAGAAATAATTTACACAAAGAACTATTTAACTTTACCAAAGTAAATTTAAATAAGTAAAATGCCAATCAAAACATCAAACAAAATTTAAGCAATAAACAAATTGTCAACAAGCACTGCCAACTACTATTTTTTATTTTATACATAGTTACCTTTTCAATACCAAGTCATGATTAACTTAAAACTTAATAATTATTTTTCTTAAAACCGGAGGTTTCCAACGAAATAAGGCAAGAGTACCTTTTTAATGTAAAAATGTTGGTTCTTTTTCATTTTGCTATCCAAATAATTAAAAAATAACCAGAAAAAAAATTAAGATATTTTTATCTTTGCTGACCACTAATTTTAAGCGACCCTGTATACATTTTTGCATAAATTGTTATAAAATCAGATAGTAACAATAACAGTAGTATACGATAAAATTTTCGAAAAATAACGACCAGGCGTTTCGAAAATATTAACAAAAAACCATCTTCAATAGGAATTATAAAACACCCTGTAACATGACAACGATTAACTTTTCAAGATTCCTGTATATGAACTTTTTGTCTTATTTTTAGACAAAGATGCGGCTGGTAAAATATTGCGATGTAATTTCGGGACACCCTGTATTGACTGACATTAGAAAATATATATATATATATATATATATATATATATATATGATACTTTCATGACATAAACATGAACTACCTTATAAATTATCAAGCTGTGACTTTAATGATAAAAGTGACTAACAATTACCAAACTGTGACAAAATATTTTATTACCGCACTGATCACTAACAAGCTACAAAATTGTGCAGCTTCTGTGATTAAACCGTTCATTAGCTCTAAAGTTTCTATGTGTACTCAATTTTATCTTAATTTAAGTAATTTGTATTTTTGGCGTAATAAACGTATATTATAAAATAGAAGTTACTTCAAAAGTCTGAAGATGTAAAAAATTACCTTGATATGTACAGAAGATATTAAAAAACACTTTACGTTCCAGAGAAGAATTAGAATAACCTTAAATATCCGGAATAAAATTGAGAATCACTCCAAAGGCTTGAAACATTTAAATATTTATTTAAAATCCAGGGAAAATTTTAAAAACTAGTCAAGATATCCAAGGAATTTAAGAAAAGACTTGCTTGAAAAGCTAAAAATGATTCCAAAACCCTGAAGTACGATTTTAACATTTTGCGATAACAGGTTTTATACACAAGTTTGGAATAGGGAAGAGGGTCAAGGAACCGAAATCGCTTGAGCATAATTTTTTTCCCTCCTGACTTATAACTGTGAAATTATTCGTTATTTTAAATATAATGTTTCGAATATCCAGGGAATATTTCGGGAACGTGGACATTTGCAAGGCAAGTTCAAATCGCATGTCATTGTTTAAAACGAAGAAATATTGCTTAAAATTATGTTTAGGTGAGCCTGGAATTTAAATTATATTTAATTTATTTCGGAATATTTATAGAATAGTTGATATAACTAAGTAATCATACTATTATTTCAAAAATCCGTTTTAGCATGTATTAAGGAACGTTGACAAACTTCACAATAAATAACTTACTGCAACAATCGATAATCCAAATCCAAAACGTCAGTTTTAAAAATGACGCCGCTATTAAAAGACATCACCGCCCAATCCATCACGTGTTGACACACCGCGGGATCCAAAATGGCCCAATCGAAGTTTTCCGCCTGTATAATGATGCTCCTGGCCTTTTCCAAGTTATTCTTACGAATATTCGGTTCTATGGAGAGTTTTACCAATAAATTTAAAAAGACACTATATATCCGCGGTTTAATTTGCAATGGGGCGTCGGTGAAGCTGTTTATCCAATTCAGCCAGGGTACAGAGAGGAATATGGTGCCCAGGAACGAGTGGCATTCCGGTAAATATTGGTCTATCACCTAAAAAAAAATTATGTAAATGTTAAAAAAAGATAGAAACATATCTAACGATCGTTTGCACCACCCTTGGTAATAACTGAGTTATACTTTTAAACAAAGTATCTTAAAAGTTTGACAACATTGTTAAGAGCTGTTGTTTTGTTGCTAATAGTTAATACATTGTTGTGACCAACGAGTAAAAGCCACCAACTCTGGAAACAAAAGACAATTTGAACAAATACGAAAATATTTAAAAAATAAAAACTGTAAAGCAACAAGTTGCTGAGGAAAAGAAAGAATTAAATAAAACTGGAGGAGGAATATTTATACCGAAAACTAATTGTGTTAAAGGACTAAACTCAGGTTATATCAATTAAAAAACAGTGCCCACAAATCTATTTGAAGATAATAAGGAATATTTAGCTTTAATGTCATTATTACAGAAGAGGAACCTCAAGTACAGGAAAAGCACAATTATAGTGAAAATGAACCGAAGAGAGTGCAATAAATGCATATTGAATAAGCGGGTATGCATAATAATAAAACTTCCGAATATGTTTATGAAAAACACAATGTGTTCTTTGAGAACTCATTATTATTTTTTTTTGTAATGATTAAGAAGAATAAACACCAAAAAGATTGGTATTTGAATAAATCCTATGCAAAAATGCTTGAAAAAACAAGAATGCTTTGAAGCAGAACTAGTGAATATAGAAGCCCAAGGACAACAAGAAACTCTTAGAAATTAAGATAAAAAAGGCAAAATTAAACGAATTGCTAAACAAGTAGTTATTTTGATGTACAGATAATTTCACAACTGAATTTCAATACACAATAAAAAATCATTTTTTATTATAATAACTTAAAACTGCTTTGGTCAATTTTATAAAATATGGTATGTTTTTTTTAATAAACACAAATAGGTTATTAATTTACTGTTTAATCTATGAATTTGACATAAGAAAGTAAAAGCAAAACTCCCAAATTTGGCCTTTTTGATATAATAAATTTAAAAGTTGTATTCATAATGTTTTGAGAAGAATATCTAATATGTCAAATTTATAGTGCTTTAGTAATATACCCATAATCAGATTTGGTTTTCTAATAAATTTACGGAAATAATCCGCTGGTTGATATATTTTTATAGGAATTCTTGGAGCTATCCCATCATCGTCAAATAACAGGTCTTTAATTTAAATATTCATGTTGGAAACTAACACAATTACTTGTCTTCTTCCAACAACTATTCCAAAAGTATTTCATTTTGAGCTTATAATTACTAAATTTTTACTTAAATCAAAGAATATCTATGGCTTAAGGTTTAGATTTAGGTTTACACTTACGTGTCACTTAAGCTAAGGATATTCTAAGTTAGTGGTGCAAACGGCCGTAAGAGTCTTACTGTTACCTTTAACATCATTTCTAAATCTACCAGTGAGGGCCAAAATTTACTCCATGGCAAACCGGTGAATTCTGCGTGTATCGGTACTAAAACATGATCCTTAACCGAGTTATGCGCGAAAGACGTAACATACCATTGCCATAAAAAACTGAGAATATTAAACGATGCTATAAACAATAAAACATTAATTGCCATCACGTTATTAGCATTAGTTTTGTTTTACTGTACCTGGTAAAGTGTCCAGCACAAAGTGAATACACTCGCATAAGTTCTTGATCATCTTTTGGGCCAATTCGGTATCGGAGGGAATCCAAGGTAATAAAGTGGATCTATCGTCGGCCAACTGTTGAATCCACGTCGCCATGTTGTCTTTTAAGTTATTCATCGAATACGGTACGAGCCATGGCGCGTACATTTCTCTTATGTAGGGCCAAATTTTTTCACATATTTTATCACCTAGAAAAATCCAGAATGGGAATAATGTTCTCCAGAAAAATAATGTCCTACCTAATAAGCCAGGATGAGAATTCAGCATACTAATGATAACACCGTGTCCGGTCATGCCTAGAAGCAAAACGAACACGTCGATGTAACTTCGACACTTGGGATATAACCCGTAAATGCCATAATTGAATCTTTCTTGGGTGAAATGTCTCGCTAACAAATCGGCCGTTGCGAAAAACTCCTGGCCGGAGAGCATCTGTTGCTTTTGAGCGTAATACCTCAATTGATCTCTAAAATAAGATTCCAGTTCAGTTTGTAATTATTTACATATACAGTAAAATCGATATTGTTGTGACGTTATTCATAATTAGTTACCTACTTTGTTGGTCATTAAAACACACATTTTTAGTAAAAATCATTTTAAAAAATAGTATCTCAAGTATTGAAAAGAAGAAGAAATCACTTATTTAGACGAAATACGAACTTAAATCTTTAAACTTACCTTTCGTTATATTTAATTCAATCTCAAGTCAAATAATTTTATTAAATACAATAACTTACTTAAGGTATAATAGATTTTTTATATGCCCAGGAGCTGCGGTTTTACTTATCGACCTCTAAAAAAGCTCGTTCTTCTTTTCAATATCCTACTTAACCTTATTTTTTATTGAAATTGCAAAGAATAAAAGTAACTGTTAGTAAATAAAATAATGATGAACCTTGTAGCCTTTGAGTAACAATTACAAACTTTAAAAGTAATATTTGTATTTTATTTGTTTTAAAATACATGAATATGATATATTTCCAATTATCAATTAATTTGAAAAATGCGCAGTTCTGCGTCTTTTGGTTGCTATTATGTTAAGTTAATTTAAATCTTATTGTTATTAATTTCGTCGTTAACTTTTTTCTGTAGGATCTTTAGATTATTTAGAATAACTACCACCATTAATTAATAAGCTATTAGAAAGGGCGCAACTTCATAGCATTCCGGAATAAAAAATGCCAATTATCGTTTAACTCTAAAGGATCATTTAGACCCCAAGGTTAAACACACATCTGAATGTAAAATGTTGACTTTAAGATGACCTTGGCGTCACCATTAAATTTGAAGTCAAAACTGAACAACTATTTCCTGAAACGTTTTCTTGAACAATGCGATCCTAGGAAGTTACCGAGAGGAGGTATTTGCTTTTGAAAATTAAAGTTAGGAAAAAATTTAATTTAATTTTAATTCAATAAATAGCTAAAATAAAAGGTTGAAAAGAAAAACGAGGACTCAGAGGTCGATAGATAAAACCTCAGCTCCTGGGCCTATAAAAAATCTATTACACCTCAAGCAAATAATTGTTTTTAAGAAAAATTAGACTAAGATTGAATAAGTCTGTTTTTTTCTTGTTGTTTTCAATAATTGGGCATATGATATAGAATTTTCTAAATTGATATTTACCAAAATATTGACGTAATACTGAACAATTAAGTAACTGACTATAAATTCGTCATAACAAGAGAGATTTTATCAAGAAAACTTACCTTAAAGGTGCTTTGAGTTGAATTTTAGCTGGTTTAGCCAGAGAATTCAGAACATCCATCCATACAGATTCGGCTATCAGACTACTCTCCGTCGAACCATTGCTAGCTTTTAGTAGTTGCAGTAAAATTTCACCGTAGTGTTCGGGAAATTGAAATTCAAATACTATAAACCAAAAAAAGTGACAAAAAATTGAAACATAACTAGAGTGACTTACCGGTAACCAAATGTTTCCGGTAAAGCCCATGGAGAGTTAAAGAGTCGACCGGAGGGTCATATCCCAAAGCACTCAGGGCATATACGATATTGTCGATCAGTTGCGACCTTTGGCTTAGATAAGGAGTTTTTTCACGTAACCATTTGTCCATATCAAACTGGAATTCAAAAAAATCCCGAAGATAAGACTATAAAATAGCACTTAGCCAACATTCTCACCCGTGAAATTAGAGCAACAATAACATCGTAGTTCTTGGACATTTCTTTGGTTATAGTTGAGTACATCAGTAGCATATTTGAAGTGCCGCTGTTGTTGGGCAAGAAATATGGAGCGATATATGCGCCTAAAGTTGGTTTTTTTAATATCCACTGGAGCAATCTGTAAATTTAAAATTAACATAGGTAACGGGTCTACAATTAATCGAAGGGCCTTAATTTAAATTTTAAAAGCAACAAAAGGAATCGAATGTTTTTTTTAAATGTTAATCTCTTTTATCCTACATGAAATTTTGAGGGGGAGAAACCAATAAACGTTTGATCCCTAGGGATATTAAGCGTCACAATAAAACCACTTCCGAATGGTGTTTAAGCGCAATTCGAAGGAGTTTCTGCGTCATTTCGTAGGTAAAACCTTGAATGCCTGGAAACAGGAAAAAATTACGTCAAAGAGAAAAATAATTTGTCACTTTTCCAGGCAGTTGCACTTTTTTTTTTTTGGACTTCTGGAAGATGTAAATTTTTACCTCAAATGCCTGAATTTGTTTTCTTACTATTTCAGGCTAAAATCATAAACAAAATAAGGCAGCATATAAATTGCTCCACAAAACAGAACCGGAAGGGTAAGAAATATCCCGACAATATACTAAGAGCTAAAAACGACTACCTAAAACCTAAGAAATAGAATAATAAAAAAATAAATATTATAAAGAAAAGAGATTCGAATCAAGAAGTGATATACGAAATACGTGGGAAGTAATATAATAGCCAGCAGTACAAAATCTTCAAAATGACATCTTAACTTTCAAAAATGTCAGTATATTCAAATTTCAAGAAGAAAAAAACCTAGTGTTAAACTCCTACAAGATTGCTCAATATATTGTAAAAACATCGATATGGCCAGAGACCTTCGAGTCTATTTTGATTCAATGATATGTTTTAATTACCACATTGAGTTTACTAACATATATACCTAAAAAAACTATTTTACCCTTATTATTTGACCTACGTAGAAAAAATCAAGCATATTTAAGAAAAGTATTTGCAATATATTGGTTACATTTTTTTTCATTTCTAAGAAACATATTAGCTATGGGGACGAACGATAAAAACGATAAAAACGATAAAAACGATAATTTAATTTTGATATGTAATCCCGTTTAAACCTTTATGACTCTGTGGTTAATCTGAGACAAAATGAACGAAAGTGACCATCGAACCTCGTATGGTCACCTGTTTCCTCTTAATAGAATGATATCACATACAAATCAGTCAGAACTTGATATATTTAATGCGTCCATTAGCAAATTAAAATCCGAATTATAATATTAGGTTTAGGTAACTGTAAGTTTGTCTGAAATTGTAATTCATTTTTTGTTTTTTTTTCCTAATATATAATGTTTTTTGTCCTATAATTTTATAGTGCTTATATGTAATTTTTTTTAAGAAGTAACCTGAAAATTGTATTTTTATGTCCATTGTGGTGGTAGCCAAAACCTACTCAAAGACAAGGCCTTAGTGCTTGGCGCGTGATGTCATCGATGTGGGCCACCGATTTTTAAAAACCAAGGGATTTCATATGCTAATATCTCTATATTTGGCTTATTTTAAAAAATGCTAGGAATAGAATAGACTTCAGGAAACATTCAAAGGTATGTTTTAGTTCTGGTTGAATGTCAGGTTAAATATCATGGTGTAATCTTAAATAGAGACTCCCAACTCCCCTACATCTGCGCCAAAATTCAACATATGTATTTAGGTATTTATAATAATTTTTTTATACCATTAAGTAGTAAAAAATGTTATTATATACACATAAATACATATATTGACTTCAAAAGCTTAAAAAGCTTATCATACTCCAGTTCATGTAGTTTTTTAATTGCAGAAAAAGAAGCACATTTTTTCTTAGAAGTGTTAAAATCAGGAAAATAAAATTTTTGGTCTGGTTTAGAGTTAAGCCAATTATTAAATACAAATTTAAGGAAGTGAACTGTGTCAAATAGGTAAAATAATGGTCTCTGATTATCTATGGGATGAGGATAAACAATGCTAAGTTGGTCTGAAGTTGAAAAATGACTCATGGCTTTCCCGTTAATGGCATTATTATCGCTTATAAAAAAAAAACTATGTACCCAATCTCCCCTAAATTTTTAATAATTGTCTTAATAAAATTATGAAGTATGTCTGATGTAATTTTGAAGATGGGAGCTATGTGAACTACTTCCTTAAAGCTGGAACACACACTTGTAATCATAAAAGTAAATGCCGAGGAAGCTAGAGACTTATTATTGACTGATGTTCCAGTGATATTACCGCCTTTATAGTCCATGTAAGGGTCAATATGAATTTCATCAAAAAGTAGTGTCACAAATCTCCCATGATCCTTTAGTAAACTAAACACATTTCGGGCATAAGTTAAAAACATTTTTTTTCATCTATGTGGGGATCGGTCATGTGTTTGTTACTAATACCCATTATAGTTTGAGGATGTGGTAAAATTAGGAATCCATAATCTGTTAAATACTTGTATGCATGAGGACTAATAGTATAGATTATAGAAGTCAAAATTATTGTACTACTTGAATATCTGTACCTTTTCTTTGCAGTTGTAAGCAAAGCTAATTGTTCACAAATAAAATCTAAAGCATGCACTATTTTGTTGTCTTCAATGTTTTTAACACTTTTTAGTATGTTTGACACAAAATCGAACACACGTTTCATTTTATTTATGTTATTTGATGGTTTGACATGATCGAGAATAGTATTGCCAAGGGTATTGGTAGCAGTCTCGGTAGCAGTATTTGGATTTAAGGCACAGTCGGGGTTGTCATTATTGGTAAAATTTTCCTCCAAAGGCAGGGTAATAATAGTAAGGTCTATTGCTTCAAGTATTGCATATAAATCATCTAGGCTCAAAGTCATCTCTGTGTATGGCTTTTACCCATTTTCGCCTTAGATTTATATCCTTAGGAAAACCGAAGACATGCACTTTAGGTCCGTTTTTAAAGTTTCCGTTACAACCCGGAACACAACACTTTTGCGGCATATTTACACTCTGGTATTAACTACAAGCCGAACTAGGAGAAAAACATTAAATTAAACACGAACTAAAGTATTAAAGTCTGATATAAACAAAGAAAACCGCCACCGAGAACCGGTTTTTCCGAGGATTTTTCTAGTCCGAAAATACGATTTTGCGACTTAAAAGTACGCGAAGAGTTTACATAAATATAACATACACGTTTCGCGGAAATAAACAGTTAAAAAAACACAAAAATGAGCTAATGTTTACTGCGGATGTCGTCAGAAATACCGGCAACCACAGAACATAAATATAAACAACCTAACCTCTCGTTTCATCAGGCACAACTCAGTCAGATTTATATAGAAAGAACTCCTATAACAAGTAATATGCAAGTAACAAGGTATTAGATAAATGATAAAATTTGAAAAAATGGAAGTTAATAGTTATAAAAAGAGTTAAAGATATAGATTTAGTTATTTTAAGATAGTAATAGAGCATCCTAACGTTCACGGCAATCTGCAAAGTCTGGCAGCGTTGCAGGCAGCCTTCCGTGGACGAACAACGGCAGCGTTAACGGCTGAATTCACCTGAAATTCAACCCGAAGTGCATGGCCCAAACGCGTGACGTCACGAGCAAAATTTTTTGGAGCGCTTTGTCCTTTTGTAGAGGTGTTATTGTGGTAGCCCGTAAATTCAATAAATAAATAAAATCAAAAGTTTGCAAAAGTGGTTTATTAAGATTATTCATGATAACCCAAAAATGTTCCCGACTTCTGAGCTTTGTACATTAACATCTTTAGTAGATTTTGAAAAGCTATACATTTTTTCTGTTCTAAAATTTCTTCATCAGAAAAGAACGAATCAACAAAGGAGAAATCATCATTACCTAACCAGATCTAAAGATAGTGTACATTTCGACACCCTAACTCCAAATTACTTTAACGGAAATTAAAAACATAAATAATTTTAATATCTTTTTTAGGAAATATGGATAACATAGTAGCCATCAAAAACGTGCGAATTAGACAACGCAGTTATCGAGTGAGAAAGGAAAAAAAACTAATGTTTTAGGAACGGCTTTGCTTTTTTTTTTAGTGCCGGTCGTGCTGTACATTTGACTTTTTTTTAATAAAGAGTTATTGTATTGTATATTGTGACGTAAGTTTTTATATATTTCATGTTTTTCAAGTAATATGTTATTTTATTCCACGAATTTTTTTAATTTCGCTCCAAGCATTTTGATTAATTTTCCATATTTTTCAAGTATTTGGCCTTAATTTTCAATTTTTTAGACAGTTGAAGTCACTGTTTGTATATTTCATATTTTTAAGTCATGCGTTATTTCATTCCAGGCATTTGAAACATTTTTTCATATTTTTAGGCATTTTACTTCAACTTTTACTGAAGCAATTTTAAATGTCACTCCATTCAATAATTTGACGCAATTTTTCATTCAAGACAACGTTATGCAGATTGGTAAACAATCGTAACTAAAATTCGTTAATAACTAATTAAAAAAATGCGAGTGTACCTCGGCATTTCATGCTCAACACCACAAATATGCGATTCCCCCAATTTTTCCACGCAACGTAAAAACAACGATTTCGCAGGCAAATATGCCACTGTACTGTCTTGAAGGAACGGCAGTATGTGGTAAAATAGCTCCACCCCCAGCTCCGAGGAGGCCGGATTAATTTTCAATTGCTGCTGAAGAACCCTAAAAAAAAGCAAAAAAGAAAAATTAAGAAACCCTTTTATAGCACTTACCTAACACATTGCTGTATAGCTACAGAAGCCGTACACAAAGTCATCGAGGGCAACTGCAAGGATTCCTTCAAACGGGACTCGTAAGACTGCCTGTTAATGTTGATTTCGTGGTCGATTCTTTCATTACGTTTAGCTTCCTGTAATAAAAAATCAATGTTTTACGCCTGTTTTCAATTATTTTACATATTACCTGAAACTCTAATAAAATCTTGGCTGGTCCCGAACAAAGCACCGTTTGATTCTTCCCTTTGCACGGTACGTCTTTTCTGATTTTCTTCGACACCGAACTGAACAGCTGCGGTAGCAGATCCTGATAAGTGCAATCCGTCGCCTTTTGCTCGGATACACTCAGATTGTGATCGCTAAAAGTGCGGCACGAAAGTGACGAAATGTGTTTTTAACTCGATTTAATTAAACAACTCACTTTGCAAATCGGTGTATGGTGTCGAAACAGGGTTTCAGTTGCGAAAGCATATCTTCTTTGCTGGTTAATGATATTGTAGGCACCGTGATAGTTTCGGTTTTAAGTTCCGGAGGGGGTGTGATTGGGTCATAGGATCTGAGTCTGTGTAAAATTGATTATTCTTATGAGATAAATTTAAATTAACTGTAATACTGACCGTCTTAAAATTCTCTCCACTGGATCTCCGCTCTCGACGTTTTGACCCGGGTTAGGGAGCGGCTGGTTAATCTTGGATTTGTCACGGAAATTCGCCGATTTCCACAGTTTCATCGAGATTTCTTGGTTCTTAATTACTTGCTGCCGGTCAATGTATTCATACCAAGGAACCTAAACAAGAAGATCAGTTAAAAAAAAAAGGAATTCGTTAAATATTAACGCAAAATTTGTTTGGGGAATAGTTTAAGGAAGATATATTTATCTCAGTCGTTTTTGTCAACTTCGATCACTTTGGCACAAAGTTTTCACTTCTAGGAGGTCATCCTCAGGACACAAGTAAATTTGGCAAATAAGAAGTATAGCGGAACAAAATTGTAAAATGCTGGTTTACTGCACTAATATGAATTTGTTTTTTAGTCGCTAAAGTTTCTTCGTAAAATGTAATGTTTAGCGTCCCGAGGTCGAAACGTTGACATAATATGGCCAAAAAAATTCAACAAACATTGACTGGGCGCAACATATTCATTCAGTATTAGCGTGATTCCCTGAGGAACGTCTAATTTAGGCCGAAACCTAGACAAACAGTTGCATTCAAGTGTCAAAAGAATATGAGATCATTTCATTTAAAAATGTATTCCTTAAATTTAAAATACTTGATACTCGAATTCCAAATAGAATCTGAATATTGTCGTAAGTTTCTTCTTACTATAGTGCAATATCATTGCTTTAAAAGTGATTTAATAATAATATCCTTTATTTAGCACCAACAATTCAAATTGCTAAATTTAGTAGTATAAAAATAAGTAAAACCTATCTATGATATGTAAACGGTAGGTCACATAACGCTATTTTGATTTCTAATGGATGAAAGTTGAGTGAAAATGTGATTTCTGTGATAAAGTTGATCTAACGGATCAGTAGGCCATTTTAATATTTGAACCATCTGATTATACAGGGTCCGGCAAAATGATCTCCCACATTTTGATTTTTAATAAAAACGTCAATGTAAATGCTATTTATATTTTATTTTTATTAACTAAAAATATACATATGGTATGCCATTTTGTTTTTATTAAGTTTTGAAAATTACAGAGTCCAAGTGACGACACACATTTGAAGCTGATTTCTGAAAGTTTCCATTACTCGAGCAGTAATTTGAGGCGATATTCCTGTAATTTCTTGGCGTATTGCTGCTTTTAATTCGTCAATGGTTCGAGGATGATGTTGAAAAACCTTTTCTTTTAGGTAGCCTCAAAGGAAAAAGTGGCATGGGGCAAGATCGGGTGAACGCGCAGGCCACCCAACGTCTCCACATAACGAGATTACGCGTCCTGGAAACGTTTCCCTTAACAGGTCCATTGTCCTTCTTGCCGTATGAGCTGTAGCCCCATCCTGTTGAAATCACACATCCGGATGTTCAAGTTCCCTAAGTTTTGGTTCAAAAAGATCAGCCGTTACGGTAACCGTGACCCCTCCTTCTTCAAAAAAATAGGGATCCCAAACACCAAAAGAACCAACAGCACACCAAACACGTAACACGTTGGCTGTGAAGTGGCCTTTCATGGAGCTGCCGCGGATTTTGTGGTGCCCAGTAGCGAAAATTCTGCTTGTTCACACAGCCAGACAAATGGAAATGGGCCTCGTCACTCGTTATTAAAAGCGCATTTTGTGGGACGTTTTGAAGAATATCATTGGAACATTCTCGGCGATTTTCCTAGTCCCGTTCACTAAGTTCTTGCACGATCATCATTTTGTATGGGTGGAACTTCAGATCGGTGTGCAAAATTCTTCTCACAGAACGATCTGACAAACGCAAAGCAGAGGCATGTTTAACAGCTGAACGTCTTATAGGAGATCGTTCAACTACTTCTCTTACAGCTGCAATGTTTTCAAGTATCCGAACACTTCTGGGTCTACCAGTTGTGCAACTCTAAACGTGAACCTGTAGCTCTAAAATTTGAAACCCACAACAGTATTGTTTTGCGATCTGAAACTGGATCATGTCTACCAAGCGTACGAAGTGAGTACGACATATTTCTTTTCTTTCTCTTTCTAGTGATTCGGGCTCAGT
Source organism: Anthonomus grandis grandis (assembly GCF_022605725.1). Lineage (NCBI taxonomy): Eukaryota > Metazoa > Arthropoda > Insecta > Coleoptera > Curculionidae > Anthonomus > Anthonomus grandis. The sequence continues at coordinate 2,413,441 of NC_065559.1, forward strand.
GGCGGCGCAAAATGTGGGAGATCATTTTGCCGGACCCTGTATATATATTACAGTATTTTTTTGAAATTATATTTGATTTATATGTTCCTGAGAGCATGACATAAGCAATGAAGAACAGTAATTAAAATGTTATAAACCAATTAAAAACAATTCGAAATTCTCTGCAAAAAACCAAACTTTCTTGACAATATTTTTACAAATATAATTTACATTACAGGACCAGTAAGTTTTGATTTAGTAATTTAAATACTTAATTCTCGGTCTACATTTTTTTACAGTTTTTCCAGTTATCTATTAGAATACACTTTGTCTTGATTCATTCATCGATAAGCCATTGATACAAAACATTTAATTTCTAATTTAAAATTCTTGTAGCTTCTCTGTAATGTTTACCTGACACTCATATCACTCAAGAGTTTTGTAAAACAGCATAGATATTGTTTGTATAAGTAACAAGACTACTTCTTTGTGGTATACCTATAATACTTTCTATTTTATTTGAAAACCTTTGTTCCATATATAGCAATTATACCTTTTATCCAAGTAATATTAATTTAGTCCAAAGCTATATTACATAACAGTTTTAATAAGAATATTTCGCTTTATTGTCTCAAAAGCACGTTAAAGATCCACAAATATCCTAATAACTAATTAGTCTTCGTCAATGTCTTTTCTTTATGTTCCAGACACACGTAATGAAGCAGCAAATTTACAAGAGTGATTATTCCTAAACACTGATTGTTCAATATATAATAGTTTATGTTGTTCAAAGTATCGTTACAACTGTGACAATTCTCTCTATAATTTTATCAATGACAGGCAATAAATTTCGATGTCGAAATTTTGGTATTGGACTCATTAATATACTATTTTTTAAACCACTTGGAATATTTCCAGTTAATAAGTACGAATTAATTAAATGTAATAAAGGGTATCCAATGACACTAATTAAATGTTTTACTAGTTTCACACCGTCACTAGTTTTTTTATTTTTTAATCAAAAACCCGTATTTTTTTATTGTGACAAATTGACATTTTTGAAATGTGAAATTTGTATATTCGGAAAATTACAATACTTACAGAAATATCATGTAAGATATCTGAATAAAACTTACTTAAGTTTTCCTTTATACAGCCTGTATACCTACCAAAGATCCGTATAATCAGTAGATTATTTGAAATTTCTTAGTAAACCTTTTAGTGTCCATTGGCATTTTTTCGTTTCACTGCATCCTACTAAGTGAATTGACACAGTCATCAGTACCAAAATATATTTTGACAGTCAGAGATTATTTGAAACTTGTATTTTCAAATATTAAGAGTGAAAACGGGATTCACAGAATTTGCAAGTAACTGACATGAATTGAATTAACTCGAAAATTATCGGAGTGCACTCAACGAATACTATTTACTACGATACTGATAAGTGCATTGTGAACCAAACAAATTATTATTTTTTGCTTATAAGCTTTTAATAAGGTGTACATATATCATTGCATTAAAGTTCCAAAACCTCCTAAACCAATCTTAATTTAAATAAATGCACCCTTAAAAAGTAGACTTTAATCTGCTCTAAACTAACCACTTCTTACCTGACTATTTTCCTGAATTATTAAACTCAACAAGTTGGGCTCGTATTGGGAAGGCAAACTTTGCAGCAACAAATTCCCGCTTTGCAACCTCGGCTCTTCTAACCACAGCGAAAACGCTTGAAAGACCCTTTTTAAAAAACGTGTTTGTTAAATGTCACTCCCTAACCAAATAAATACTTACGAGTGTTTCAGTTTTAGGTGCGTCAAAGTGCCACAATCTGCGTCGTCTCGCTTACTTTCCACCTCATTTTTATAATAATCGGTGGTCTCTTGCAGTTTACGCTTGATACGTTTCAGGAAGGCAAAGTTTATTAGGCCTTCAAAAAACTTGTCTCCTATGCAAGTTTTATCTACAGAGCTAAAAACCAAATTTATATTTAATAGCTAGTTAAATAAATATTAAAGTCCTTATATCTTGGGAACTAATAAAGATAATTGCAAGGTAATTGGAGACCCCTCTATCCAGTAAATAAATAACTCACAGGATGTTTTTTTCTTAATAGAAGCTTAATAGTAAGACAATATTAAATGTTGAGCCAATAAAATGCAATGAAAAAAAATCATTCCTACCTGGGATTCGGCAATCTGGTGAGAAACAAGATGAAAAACTTTTGCCAAAACAGTGGGAGTAACGGATGGTCTAGAGGGGCATCTAAAGCTTGCTGCGCCCACCTATAGATACACAAACAACTCGAACTAACAGCGGTCATTTTTAAATTCGAAGCGACGTTCTAAAATGTGAATTTATTAAAGGGGTAAAGTGTCTTTATGCTGTTCGAACCTTAATGGCACTATCCACGTTCGGTTTGCCCTTCTGTTTGGATAATTCTTTCAAAAGTGACATCCAGAAGCCGGTTTTTTGTTCCTTTTCCTCGTGTTCGATTTCCAAAAACACGTAGGCCAACCAGGGGTATTTTGTCAACGGGGTCGAGATCATTCCGTAAACGTTGTTGCTACTGCTCGGCGAACGTTTGAAGATGTTTATTATCGAGGTGGTTTCTTGTGGACTGCTTAACTAATTGATAAAATTGACTTAATTATTAATTAATTAATAGTTAAAAAAAAACAATGATTTAGTTTATTTACGAGTATTTGGTTTTGTTTTAAAGATACTGCGCCTGAGTTTTCAGCCTTTTGATTTCATTTTGCACAAATGCTTAAGTGTTTTTTAGACCCGTTTAATTATTATTTTTTATATTTTAAATGCCTGGAATAAATTTAAAATTACTAAAAAAAAATGAAAATGTATTTCCAGTTCGACGTATAGTATCACTTGGAATATTTTTATATTTTTTCCACGTCAGTTTAAAGGCATCCTTGGGATAGATTAGAAGAACTTTTATGCTGTTTTTTTTCTAGTAATATTTCTCTTTGTCTAATTTGTAAGAAAAAACTAAAATATATTATTAATAGATTTACTGGAAAAAAGAGCATTTTTTAACGAACAATTTCATTTACAAACACTTTTTGTATCTTAAAAACTGACTGAATTATAGAGTATTCTGTCAACCAAAGGCCAGGAACTCTTAAACTCGACATTTTTTTATTTTGTTCATAACTCAAGAAACGCTTGGAATATTTACATAATTTTTCTACAATAGGGATCCTTGAGAATGGATCCGAGGTAGAAACGTCGTGCTGGATTAATGATTGGGATAGTTATTAGTCATTTTTTATCTGTAAATCAAAAATGACTTCAAATGCCCTGAATATAAAAAAAATTCTCAAAGCGTTTCCAAGCTTGTCCTACTTAATAAGAAATTTGAAATGCCTGAAATAGACTTAAAAGTACTAAGAATACAGTGAAAAATTATTTCCAAATGATGAAAGACCTTACAGGTGTGAAAATAAAATGTAATTAACAACCTGGAACAACAATGACAAAATCCGAAAAAGAAACGTCCAGAATCATATGATAAAATAACTTCAAAAGCCTGGAAATCGTGAAAAATTGCCCAAAAAAAAGCTTAGAACAAAAATTACTTTTAGCAACATAAAATGACTTCAAATATCTGAACCATAATTAAAAATTAGTTCAAAAACCTGTATATTTAGCATGTATATGAAGCGAGTTTAAATCCATGAATAGTGTAAGATATTACTTCAAAATGCCTCAAAAACACAAGGATGTTAGAAGCAGATAAGATACAACTTCCTGAATAGATCAAAATATAGAGCTTCTTATGTATTTTTTCCCGAAATTTAATTACATTACTAGCAAGATCTTACCCCTTGAATCAAATATAAATATAGTTTTATTTTAATGTATTTCTACACCTAGATGTACAACATCTGTGTGTGTGTACAACATATATTATATGTTATTAAGTCCATTTATTCATTTAGGCAGTCTTTAGTCAAACTACAATTAATTCGCTGAACAACGAATAGATACATAAACTCAACAATCAATTTAACATATATAGCACTGGTTAATAATGTATTTACTAATAATTATTCTTATCAGAAGGACTCATACACAAAACACTTTGAAAAATTCCTTTTTTTTTGGCCTTAGCAGTTTATTGCAGGTACTCTAGACCGTAATTGTTGTGTAGCTTGATGTACAAGCATTTGATTCGGTAGAATTCATAGTCTTTCTGACAATGTTAAAATATTATGGTATCCAGTGTTTGGAAACATTCAATATTTTGTTACTTGTAATTTATTTCAGGTTTAACTGAAGCCAGTGTAGGTAATTATTGTTTTCGATAAAATACCAAAAAAGGAATAAGTAGAACACAAAATAATGGTTATTTTGGGTTAATTTTTTATTTCGTTCCAGGAATTTTTCACGATTTCCGGGCTTTTGAGGAAATTTTTAAAATTATTCCAGGCATTTTAGATAATTATTTATGTTTTCCAGGTATTGAAAATAAATTTTCTCTCGTTTTCCATGCTATAAATATATAAATATAAAAAGGGTATAAAGAGCATTATCTATGCTATATATTAAATGAATGTTCTTTCTTCCAGCAAATATATTATCAATATATTTTAACTATTTCTTATGAATAATCGTAGAAGTAAATAATCGTGTTTCTTATAAAAGTGAGTAATTACTAGAAAAAAAAACAGCAAAAAAGCGTCCCCTTAAAAATGGCTATAATAATCCGAATTGTTAATCCAGCAAGACGTTTCTACCTTCGAATCCATCCTCAAGGATCCCTATTAACTGACATGGAAAGTTTACAAAAATATTCCAAGTGGTACTTTACGTCGAATTGTAAATAATTTTGAATTTATTTTTAATAATTTTACATCTAAAAATTATTCTTAAAAAGGACATTTTTTGTTCCATGTATGGTTGGAGAAATATTTTCTTCATTCTACGCATTTGAAGAATTTTTATGTTTAAAACAAAACGTATAATTAGAAACCAAAATTTTAGCGTAACTTTAACAGACGTTAAATAGTTCACTTACAGATTAAAAAAAAGCGTCAATTAAAGCACTACGATACTTTGGAAATAAAAAATATATACAATTTACAACATACTTTATAATGCAATGCCAAATATATATTGGCTTAAAATAAGACAAAGAAATCGGTGATTGGAAAATCACGAAATCTGGGAGAATTAAATAATTGGCACAAGTGAACACTGAAAAATTGCGTTAAAGTAAAAATATACTACAGCAGTATCAAAATACTTTTAAAAACGTACCCATAAACGAAATATGTACATACATCTAAACGGGACAAGGAGAAAAAATTGTTTCCAAGATAAATTATGCGTTTATTATCACATCTTGATTATAATACCAAGAGAATACACTATAGGAAGGGAGTGCTAGAAAATAGCACAATATTCAGGTACTGTCATGGCCTGCATAATAAATACACTGACTTAAATCGAGCACGTTTGGCACATGTTGAAAAGGCGTGTTTTAAGTCAAGAATAGTGTTCCAACCTAGGGAAGAGTTACTGAACTATATGCAAGAGTATAAATGTAACACCAGGATGAATTTTTGTGTTTTTCAGAATTCAGATCTAGACCATTTTGTGATATGTTTGTTATATAGTGTGGTCTGTTATAATTTTTTAATACAAACGAAAATGCTTAATATAAAAAAAAAATTGTTAATTCATCAATACCGAAGAAAAATTACCTGATATAAATATTTAAAATTCTCATAAACGGTTTGCAAAGAATTTTGATGAAAAAACGCCGTCCTAATAATAATATCCAGCAAGTATAAAACTGAGTGGTCCTTGTCCCAGTTTGATATTGAAACCAAGGAGTTCATCCATAATCTAACCTAAAATTCACCTATTATCAAATGTACAAACTGGTCCCCAATTAACTTACCAACAACCTGGGACTCTCCAAATTATACATTTTATAATTGACGATCTGCGTTTCCACCATATTACCGAACTGCTGCAGCACCGTATCTTGAGTGACAATGAAACTCTTCGCGTAAGAAACGTATCCTCTATCCGCGTTCAACAGATTAACCAACACCTCTTGGAATTTATCGCAGTTAATTATGCACTCCTGACAGGTTATGAATATGGGCATTATTTGATATAGGGCGAATAGAACCGCTTCGTGTTTTTGATGTGTCTGAAGGTTGTTCAGTAGTTTTAAGCCGTTGGTGCAGATTAATGGTACTAAATGGCCCCAAGTTGACATTAGGATTGCCACGAAGGATGGTAGGGGCTGGTTTTGGCGTATACCTGAAAAAAATCAAGCGTTTAATGTGTGGGAATTAAAACCATCCCCAATGATATTATTGTAAGTTTGCATTGGATTCTTTAGAAAATTCCCCATAAACATTTCCGTTTACGCTGCACGGCAGGATCCATAATAAAACACTAGTTCACTGCACACTTTACAGTACCAATCGAGAAATTTGACCACCGAAGAGTGTAATTTTACTGGAAGAGGGGTCAATTCAATTGAATATGATTTCAATCATATATGCCTCTGTATAGTTATTTAAATAATTTCCAAAAACAAAATCATATTCATATAAATAAAATAAATCTCCTTTCTAATAAAAATATAGATTAAGAACTCTTAGGCATAAATAAAAATATTATTAATTTATCAGATAGAATTTTATCTGAAATAGAAAAACTTCTTCCTTCTAATTACTAAATTACTCCAAAAATTCTGCATAAATTAGATACCGCAACGAAAATGCAACGAAAGACTTACCAAGGGATCAACCAAGCGTATTTAGAATTAGGACAAAGATAGAAATTGAAAAACCAATAAAAATTAAACAAAAATTTAAACGCTTTAAGAGTTACAAGCATTAAAGGCACTTAAATCCCATAACATTATTAAAATTCTTCTAGCAAATTAATATGGTATAATTATTTTTTAAATATTAACACTTTTATAAAAATAAATTAAATCTATTAATTAATGATGTAACTATTCAAAATTACCTAAAGACCCTACAGAAAAAAATCAAAGGCAAATTTACTTAGAAAACGTAAAAACAATTTTTCTAATATCCATAGGTTTAACTTAACACATTTTTATGGTTTACCAAAAATATATAAAATAAATGTTATCCTTAAAGACCTATAGTTAGCATAATTTCTCTCTTTTGACCTGCATACACTAGCAATTCTAATTCATGCATTATTAATTCGGAGCATTTTTCATAAATACTTGATTATCTCTTCAAAACTTAAATATTGTTAAAAATAAATTAGAGAAAGATAATATTTTAATAGAACGCACAAGAGTAAATGTTAGTACAATTTTCGCCTTTACATTGCTTTGAACATTTTAATGCTAGACTGGACTATGGAATTGGCCAGCAAACAGGCTTGATCTTAACCCAATTGAGAATCTTTGGAACATGATCTACCGACGTTTTTAAAAACTTCCTAACACTACGAATGGCCTTGCTGGAGATATTGTCCAAGTATGGAATAATTTGGATCAAAACTTACCTTTCATCATTATTTCGCATCTCTCTGCCTCCTGAACTCTACCCAAGTCCTGAAAATGGCCGTCGCTCACGTGCAGTTTTAATCGTAGGACAGTTTGCCAACCCCACTGAAATCAAATTTCAATTATTAGAATAATGAATCAATTAATTATTTATTACGCAAATTACAATGTGCAATTGTTATTCTGTAATGAACTATAATAAACCTAAGACTTAATTTATACATAAAGATATATTTAATATTTTCAACAATGCATTATCACCCTATTAAGATTATGCTCTGCAACGCATTTATGTAATGAAAGGACTTTTGCAGTCCGGAGAAAGTATAAAGTATTATTTTGTCAGAGATATAAAAAAATCATTTTCCTATTTAGGCAATGGTGATGTTTACTCTAGTTTAATTTAGCTTGTAAGTATTTCTATGCTCGTGTTTTTTACTTTGCTAATTCAGGGTAAAGTTATTAATAAAAAGATAAGTAAATAAATAATAAAGACTTGTGGGGGCGATTAAATTAAAATTTAGTAAATTATGTAATAAAAATTCAACACTGCTCTCGACAAATACTGATAATTAATAAGCTTGATTGTCCATTAAATCAGTAAATTCTACTTAATTCGTCTGTTCTTATGACCAGTTTGCTTACTTCCGCACTTAATAACTATTTTCCTCTTCAAGATAAACAAATGAAATTTGGTATATTGATGGAATTGTTATAAGACCATCTTTTGACATATTCAGATGTTTTCCATCACTTCCTGTTTAACCAGGAGTGACACTAACTTTCTTATTTTAAATGAGACACACGTATTTCGATAGAAAATAATATTCTGAGAACAATGACGCTGCATTTGCAACTTTTTGTTTTATACTCATAGAAAAAATCAATTTTTGAATTTTAAAATAGTATGTCATGAATGAGTTGAAAGTTTTCATTTTTAATCCATTTAAATCTTTTACACTCCTATTTGAAATGTCCAAACCAGTAAATATGGCATTTAATTTATTTTTTTAAATATCACGTTATTGGGAACAACCGCTTTTGAAATGCAGATTTTTTCTGTTTAATTTGATATGGTTAGTTTTTAAATCGGTTGATAAATAAGCCCACCAGAAGAAAAAAACTAAGTCACATAAATAAACGCATTTATATAATCACAGGCTTTGATTCCTTAGTAGGAGGCTGCGTTTTGACACGTACTTCAATTATCTTTTTAATTGTCATAGCACACGACATCTTATCAAGTGAAATTTTAGTGTTTACTAATATTTGAAATGTTTACTGACTATATTTCTAAAAAACTGCATTTCAATGTTATAATAAAGTGCTATTTAAAAAAAAAATAAAAACTACTGGTTTGGAAATTTTAAATAGGCGTGTAAAAGATTCAAATAATAAAATACAATGATTACTTAATTAAAGATTAAAATTTTGAACGCATTCATGGGACCCTATCAAAATTTAAAAAAAAAAAATTCTATGAATATAAAACAAAAAGCAGCACATGCAGTATCATTATTTCTATCACAATACGGAATAATATACCAATTATTCCATTTAAGACAAAAAAGTTAGTGTCACTTACTGTTAAACCGGAAGTAACGAAAAATAACAGAATATGTCAAAAAATGCTCTTATTTTATAAACTACTCATACTAATGCCTAATTTCATTTCTTTATCTTGAAAAGTAAAAAAGTTATTAAGTGTTTTCTTTTTCCTGTGTCACCCGGTATAACCAAACTTTTCCACATTTCCACAGAGTACCATTAACTTATCTTGCCACACAACCTCTATATTCATGATTTATGGGAAAATCTTATCCCTGGACGTAAATAAGGGACCCGGTCCTTCTATTTTTATCAAACACTGAACTTTTATACTTGCTTGGCCACTTTTTATAATTTTCAATATTTCCCTTAATAACGGATTTTTCAAAATTTTGGAAATCAGGTTTGATTACACTCATCTTTAAGTCAGGAAGTAACCAACCCAAAGTGTTCGAGATCCTAGGATGTGCTTTTCTGACAAACAGTCTAAAGACCTATTTCAACGGTTTGGATTTCTTCCTCAACGTTCGACTGAACTTATCTTAGTTACTGTTACCTTTTCTGTTGAAATTATTGGAAGCAGGTTGCCGTGTACACGCTCTATATACAGATGTCGCCAAAGCATTTGATAGAATCAACCAGGCAATCTTAATCGTACCTGAGTGGTAGAACAAGGATTGTATGGTACCTTCTGGAGTACCACATAGAGTTCTCATCTTGAGCCATTAATGTTTAACGCTTGTCTTAATGATATCTCATCTTGTTTTGTTCATGCATATTTGCAGATGACTTTGAGGCTATTAAACTGTGGCATATTTTTCTGTGTTTTGTTTCTTTGGCTGAGCAAGTTATGTAGTTAGTAGTAAAGTTAGGTATATTTGATGTAATTTTAATTCTTAGAATTATAAAAATGTTATAATGGGATTGACTGTTTTGGATAGTTAAATAAATACTTGTAATGTAAATAAATAAATAAATAAAAAATTCTTTACCTGTATATATAATGGTTCCTGATCGACCGCCTTCAAAACAAGCAAAGCGGTCTCGCAATGTTTTTCATACGGAATAATATCCCAGTTTAGCCTCGATAAAATCATCCTGGCCAATTTCGTTTGCGAGGTGTTAACCGGGAAGTTCAAAAGTAACCTGTATAAAAAAATATCATATTTTGACTAATTCCGATTTAGAACGCTTTTACCTTTCGATCCTCCGTAAATCGTCATCGGTTATAATCCAAATCGTTAAGGGAATCTCTTCGTATAAATACAGGGATAGACTACCGACGGTGTCCATGTTGTCGTAAACTGCTTTCAAAATATCCGATAAAAGGGCCGGATATTTGGATGTTATGTGAGATAATAAAATTCGGGCGGATTTCGAGCAGGTTTCTTGGGTGTTTTGCGATATAAAGCCCACCTAAAATATACGCTGTTAAGTAAGCATCGTTGGGAGGTAATTAAATAAATTATTTTAAGGCAATTTTAAAGCAAATCATTTGTTAGAAAAGATGAGGTTTTTCCAAGTGTATAGGAGTAATAAAATGACGTTTGGGCTTAAAAGCCTTTTTAATCAGAGTTTCCCTCTTATATTGGTAGAAAAGAAATAGAATTACATTATGTAACTCTTTCAAATCATAGTTATGTATATAAACAAATATATATTAATGAAAAAAATATTTATGATAATTTATTAGTAAGTGCTTGTGCCAAAAAATTTGAAAGTCCTATAAAAACCGTTAATAAGAAAGTTAAATGAATATATGGACCATTGCAAAGAAATAAGGGGTGCTGCTAATCAGAAATTAATAGTTGAAGGAGTTATAAAAAAATGTACTCTCTGTAATACCTGATTTGTTGCAATCGTTAACACGCAGGGTTCTTGATTTTAAAATTCCTTACATCGATGTTATAAGAGTTACCAAAGAAGAATTATCATTTAATTGCCAGTTATTATGAAACGAAACAAATTTTCAACATGTTTTTTATATCATATAATAAGAAATTCATTAGTACCATCACTCGCCTAAGACAGTTTGCTTTATATCGGGTTGGGTTGGGTGGGGGGGATATGAACAAAATAGGAATTAAAAATAATGATAATTGTGATAGTGAGGAACCGGGAGATCTAGATCGCCTTTTCTTAAAATGTATGAATTAGGATTTGCCAAGCAACTTAAAGGAGCTAACATCTTTTTATCAATTGACTATACCAAAGAGGAATATAATAATCAAACGCTTATTACACACCGAAAAAAGAACTTGTTAGAAACTAAAAAGTATAAATATATTTGAGTCCGTCAGTCACAGTTAAAACAGCAAGGTAAAAAGTTATCCTACAGATTCGATATCTCTCTAAAAGAAGAGTTGGTAACTTATCTTCATAAGACCCTAATAATCCCACCCTTAAAGAAAAACAGAACCAGTTTTAACCAGATCGAACGGCAAAAAAACGGAAACTCGTTGAAGTTTTAAGGGCTGACCAGCCTAACAAACATACCACCCTTGGTAATACCAAAATGTTATTTATTTTATTCAATTTATATATAGGGATATACAGTGCCGGCCAAAAGTGGAGAAACTTTTAATATTTTTATTTTTTTCTTATTAAAACTAATTCCAAGTAATTGTAAATAATGTTTATGGTTGTATCTAGTAGTGACGAAAATAATTTAAAAAAAAATTGAAAACAAATAACTTATTACAAAATATGCAAACAAAATTTATATTCTCTAAGGACAAAAATGGAGAAACTTTTTATTTTTATGACATAATTATGTTATAATACAAAATGTGGATAAAAGCACACTAATACTTTGTGGCATAACCGTTATTCTTCACAACATCACTACACCGTCTTGGCATAGATTCAAGAAGATTGTGTATAATATCTCCGGAAATTTCACTTCATGCTTCTTTTAGGACTTGGAATAATTCGTCTTTATTTCGGAACTTATTCGGATTTTTTGTCGAACTTTTTTGTCTAGGTGCTCCCACAAGTTCTCGATGGGATTTAAATTTGGACTTTGAGCTGGCCACTTCAGAACTTGAATTTGTTGAGAGGTTAGGAAATTTTTAACAATTTTAGAAGTGTGCTTGAGGTCGTTATCATGCTGGAATTTCCAAATTAACGGCAAATTATCCTCGGCGTAGGAAAGCATATTATTCCTTAAGATGTTTAGATAATATTGGCTATTCATGATCCCATCTATTCTCACCAGTGGACCAACGCCATGCCCGGAAAAACATCCCCACACCAATACATTATCGCCTCCATGTTTGATTGTGGGAATAGTGTACTTTGGGTTGAATTTTTCATTCTCGGGACGTCTAACCCATCTCATACCATCTGACCCAAATAAATTGAACTTACTTTCATCCAATGTAAGTGTTCTTTTGCGAATCTTAAACGAATTTGTCTATTTTTCGTTGAAATTAAAGGTTTTTTTACCGGTCTCCTGGCTTTTAAGTTGGATTTCTTATAGAACATCGTCTAATTAGCTTGTGAGTTGCAGATGTTGTTTTTTTGGGTCTACCTGGCTTAGAGATGCTGGCAGTAGTGCCTCTAGTTTGCCACAATTTGATTTGTTTACAAATGACACTTTTATGAAGATCAAGTTCTCTAGCGATTGTTACTTGTTTCACTCCCGCATTGCGCTTCTCAATTATAAGTTTTTTTATTTGTTTAGATAAATTTATACCTCGAGGCATTTTAATACTAAATAGGCTTCTTCATAATCGAAAACGAACTGCTTCAAACGAGACCTATTTAATTTAAAATATTTAATACAAAAAGTTTCTCTATTTATGTCCTCAAGTAAAAAAAATGGTTTACTATTTACATTCCTGTGATAAATATTCAAACTGTTTTGGTATGAATTTATGGCTTAGGCTAAGATAAACATTTTTAATACATGGTGTCACAAAAATTTTGAATAGATTATTAAATTATAAAATAAATTAAAAGTTTCTCTACTTTTGGCCGGCACTGTATAAATATTATTTGTATTTTACATCAGTTTCATCAGTTTCTTCTATCTTCATCTACCCTCTGTTGTTTTTTTTTCTGTATTTTAACAGATTTTGATGAATTTATGTTTAAGTAATTTAGGAAAAGATAATAATTTTAGGGCTAAGTTACTCTTTGTCTATGATTTATGGTAAAGAATTTGACAAACCGCTGACTTAAGGAATATGATATACTATACAAAAAGTGTTCAGAATATTTTCAGTATTTTGCATCTGTTTTTACTCAGTCAGATATGAATAAAAAAGTGATTTTTATGGCAGTTGAATTTTTCCTACACTACAGCAGATGAAATAAATAATATAAACAGATTAAAACAAAAAAAAAGCCACAGGTATTGACAACATACCCGCATCTCTTAACCCCTGGCAAATATTTTTAATATTGCTGTTAAAAATAATCAATTTCCTAATGAACTTAAGACAGCAGTCATTACTCCAATTTATAAAGGTGTGGTAATATAGATTCAGTGCAAAATTACAGACCAGTTAGTGTTTTGTGTGCACTAGCAAAAAATTTTGATAATATTTTATTTCATTTTAAGACAAATTTGCTATTTAACAACTTGGGTTTTTAAATTCGTTCTCTTAATGATTCTAAAGATTTACATAATATCAACAAATGGTTTGTGGACAATAAAATGTGTCTTATATGAGCAAGTGTCATTTAAACTTACCCGAAAAAATAGCCCTGTATTATATGACTATAAATTAAATAATATTGTAATTAGTAGAAAGACTGAATGCCAAGACTTGGGGGTTTATTTGCAATCAAACCTAAAATTTAATAAGCACCAGGATATTATTATTAAAAAAGGCACTGGGTTTTGTTATTAGAAACTCAAGGTGCTTTAAAATACCTCACGTTGAGTACGCAGCTTTAATATGGTCACCTCAAGAAAAGGTTCACTGTAACAACATTGAAAAAATTCAGAAGCGATTTTTAAGGTATCTTCATGTAAAGCAATATAATATGTGTTCATTTATAGTGTCTTACAGGAGTATGTGTCTAATTTCAAAAAATTTAGAAATCTGAATTTAATTAATAGAATAGATTTTAATGACCCCAAGGTAGTAGCTCTTAGACCTACAAATACTAAGTTATTTAATGTGAATTTGGCTAGTCTATCACCGCTTGAAATCATGCTAACTAAGTGCAATAAGGTGATCCAACTTTGTGATAGAGATATTTTTAATATAAATATGTTTTAACTCTTAAAGAGAAACTACTTAGTAAGGAATTAAATTAATTTTTGTAATTCGCTGTTCTAGTCCTTATTATTATACTCAATCTTATTTTATTTTGGTATGTATCTCAGTACTGCCTTTATTGACCTGTAACTTTTTCCTATAGTTTAATTTTATTGTTTCTTTCTTATTAGGTTAATTTGGTTTTGTTTAGTTAGTTGATTGGAACTGAAAAAACACCTGAATTTTAAATAGATTTGTTCCTTTCATGTTAAAACAACGTTGTTGCAAAACCAATCTGTTAGATGATTGATTCTTTGTTTGAGGATTTTGATAGTTTTTAATATACCAACTAACTATTAAATCTACTTGCCGATGGCTGTATTGCCTACCCTAATTATATATTTTTTTCTTTAAAATTGTAATTTTTTCTTTTTTATCTGAATTATTATATTGTATATATTTCCCAAGTAGTCATTTCAAGGATGCATCGCACATAACTCCTTGCCAGGTTGTTTTTATAATCAAGATGCACTCCTATTTGCCTCTTTTATTAAATTATAGATTATGTCGAATATTGTAATATGTAACTTTTTTTTGGCAAGAGTTATTAGTTAATAAAAATCTAGCTTATTCATTTCAAAAAATTTAGCGCTGATACATTAGTGCATAATTTTACTATTAGGTTTAAGGAAACTCTGACCCCACCAATACATAGGACTACACTTTTTAAGAAGTCGTTTTCTTACCAGAAAACGCATTACCCCTGGACCTTCGGCGCAAATCATTATCTGTGTTTAGTAACAATTTTAAAACATGCTTTTCAATAATTTAATATAACGCTAAACGTTTTTTGCGTAATTTTTCTTCCTTTTTTATAGTATTAGTATGTACTATTATGAAGTGTACCATTATATGGATTTTATACTAATATTAACTTGGTCTTTCGTTGCTTTCATTTCTCCAATTTTTTTCAAGCATATGTTGCCAGGTCTAGTAATATGTAGTAGTTGCTTCTGTTAATTTACAATATGTTTTAAATTTATCATAGTTATTTAATTTTAGTTAAGCTAGTTATAAGGGTTTAGAAAAGTTGTATTACTAAAGTGAACTTCTCCTTTTTTTCCGTGTTTTGCCTTGCACATACTGTAATTCTATCTTTTTATTCGAATAAATAAATAGTATTATTAAATCTCTGAATATTATAATAAAAGAATTTGGTAAAAATTATTTTTTTTTACCTGCAAGACATCCATGGCAGCCGAATGAATAAACTCCATATCGCCCTCGTTCCTCGCCAATGCCATGTTGGCAAAAGTATTCAATAAATAATAAACCTCGGCATCCTGTAGACTGCATAATTTCTCTTCGAACTGCCCTCGTAGCTCCTGCTCCCATATAAGCTTCTTAAAGTCACGGTTCAACAGGAAATCGGTTATTTCTTCGGCTCTCTCGTCGGGCATATGCAGGAAATAGTAAATTTTCCATAAGGTTTTTATGGTGACCATATTATACGGAATCACGGCGAGAAATTGCCAGGCGCTCAGTTTTTGGGAGGTATACAAATAGTAAATTGCCCTTAGGAAAAAGGCGTCGTATTCGGCTTGTAAACGTTGGGCCATGGCTTTATCGAACACCTTGTCGTTCTTAAAATGAAATGATTATTACTTTTGTGTTAACTTTTAAGGGTTTAGTTGGATGTGGGGTCAATTGAAATCCAAGCTGTTCAACACCTCATTCCTTTAATGCCAACGTTTCGGCCTATATTAGACCTTCTTCGGCCAAATATAAACAAAGTTTTAAAAATATTATAATTTACAATGGTCAAAAACAATTAAATTAAACTAAACCATTATGTTATTCATCAACTAATTCAATTAGTCAAATACACCTTTAAAACATTGAGATAAAAATCAACAATAAAATTTAAAAATTATAATGAAGATTAAATGGGAACAATCAAATGTATCTACATCAGAAAATGTTTATCATTTCTGGGATTAATTTTTCCTTATAGTTATTTTGGATATCAATGATCTTAACCTCCTCAAAATTAAATTGGTGTAGTTCTGAGTCAGCTTTTTGTCCTTACTAGTAAGTATTTCAGGTTTACCGCTTCTTTTGTATTCCGTTATCTTAGTTTTTAAATAACGACCTGTTTGACCTATATAGGCACCTTGACAGTCAAAATTTTTTTAAAATAAAACATTTCAACAAACACAAAACACTTTTTTAAATCCAAGGGAAATACTTACTTTTATCCGATAAAAGTACGTACATAACTCTTAACAAAGATCTAGCAATTAACACCCAAAATTATTGATAACATTTCTCCCTCTCTTAAACCCAATCACATTAAAAACTTGAAATAGCATTTTCCCAATCTCTACTTATTACCTAAAATACACAAAGAAAACACCCCACTCAGACCTATTGTCAGTTTTGTTCGTTCTCCGTCGTATAACCTTTCAAAATATGTTTCTGAATTGTTACAGTATGCATTTAATAAAGACCAAAATTACACGCAAAACTCTTTTGAAACTTCTGACCTCCAAAATGTTATTATTACCGAAAATTATATACTAATTTCTTTAGATGTTATTTCTCTGTTAACAAACATTCCAACTGACCTCACCATGTAAATTATTCAGAAAAAAATAGTCGGACATTTACCTACATTATAATTTATCAAGAGAACAATTTTTTCAACTTCTAAAATTCAGATTTGATAACAATTTCGGTCTAGGTGTGGGAAACTGTCTGTCACCAATATGTGCAGATATAATAATCTCTGAACTACAAAAGAAATGTTTATCAGATCTTAATTTCGAAATCTCCTTTTTTAAAACGTACCTAGACGATATTATTATTTGTGTTCCAATAAATGAGGTTCGAACACTTAATAAATTACAGTTTACCGATGAAATTGAAAAGAATAACAAAATTTCATTTCTAGATGTTTTACTTATAAGAACAGAAAATAACATTATAAAAACTGGCTGGTACCACAAACCAACGTTTTCTGAAAGATTACTCAATTATAATGCATCCCGTTCATCATTAGATCAATATAACTAACAACTTGAAACACAGCTTTGAAACTATCACACCCTCCTTTTCACAACAAAAATATAAATAACATCAAAACCTTACTTCCAAAAAATAGCTACCCTAAAAAACTATTTTTTAAGTTTGTCTGAATGATTATCCGGTAGGTACTTTTAATCATCAACTTTTCAAAATTGCGTTTAAATGTGAAAATACTGTAAAATAAAAAACGTCATTTGTTCAAATGTCAAATTGTTCAAAATGTTCAAAATCGTCAGTTGTAAGCAAAAAACGTCATCATCCAAAGAACTACCAAGTGGTGCTGTATGTGTAAAAAATATCATGCTCTGACTGTCAAGGTGTCTAGACAGGTCAAACAGGTCGTTATTTAAAAGAAGATACGAACAACTTAAGCAATTTTACGCAAATATCAACAATCTAATAAAAACCAAAAATTAATATTAAGCACTTTTCAATTATCTCTTGTATAACCAACATTTAAAAGCATATACAACTACGTTACTTATCTTAAAATATTTATAACGATAATTTTAAAAAAAGGAAAAAAACCTTATATTTTGTTTAAATTATCTAAACACTTTAACAATTCAAACCCACAACTTAAAGTATTATTCATTAATTTTGTTGCTTACACACCAGCATTTTGATATCCTCAAAAATTAAATAAACCAAATGGAATAATAAAAAAAATACAGCTATGTGCCCCGTTATTCCAGTTTAACAAAAAAAATTAATTTTTCTGTTGTAAGTACATTTGAATGTTCCCATTTAATTTTAATTATAATCATCTCTATAATAATTAAAATAGTCATTGAATAACATAATAGTTTAGTTTGATGTATTTCAATATTGTTTTTGGATCGTTGAATACCATGTTTTTAACTTCCTTAATAATTGTTTTTTACCATGTTTTTTCAAAACTTGGAGCGCCCTGGAGATGGCCTAATATAGGCCGAAACGTTGGCATTAAAGGAAATTGACCCCATTTAACCCTTAAAAGTTAACACAATTCAACTAGCCACACTTTTGTAGCTTCGTTGCAAATATAAACGGTACCTTAAGAAATAATTCCCATTGGTCAGTGGAATACTGAACAATATGCCGCATAAATCTGCTAAGTCTCTTTGAAAACTGATTATACTTCGGTTGAGAGTAGGTTTTTAAACCTGCGTGTAGCAGCCTCAAAAGTACCGAGTAAAAGGCGAAACTCCTTAAAATATGCTGCTCTGTTACCGCCTCTATATTATAATTATCCTGAAATATTTCGGTAATAAAACGGATTTCATTTTAAACACTGTTTACCATTTCATCCGTTCGGGTTATCATCAAAAGACACCTAAACAAATCTGCTAAAGGTAACTGATTTAGGATTGCCACCAAGTCGTTTTCTCTTAAGGAAACCCCCACTTCGTCATCTTCTTCTCCATCAGAATCGACCATCACCCAGTTAGACTCCATTTGAACATTAGGACAATTGACGTCCTTGAGAAACTCCTTTCTGGCTTCTATAGGGTTCAAGATAACGGACAGGACGCTTATAAGGTGATTAATTTGATAGTTTGAAAAGGGATTGTCACAATGCAGGTCTAATGGCACTTGGATATAAGAGGAACTCCATGTCGAGATACCAGCTGGACATCTAAGTTGGAAAGAAAGGCTTAGAAAGGTGATAATTTGACAATTGACAATCAATACTATGCAAGGTGTACCATTAAGTTAAGTATGATATTTATTTGTTACAGTATCAGCAGCAATTATGCTAGTTACCTAAATACTGTAAGAATATAAGCAATAATACACAACTAAAAAGCTTCTAAATTTGTATTACAGAAAGATATAACAACAAACTTGTAATAATATAGTATAAGAACAAATTTGTTTAAAATAAAAGACTGGTGTGACGCAAATTGTTTGACATTCAATATTTCTAAGACTAATATCTTAATTTTTAATGTAGTATTTATTTGAACAATGAACCCATCACCTTCAGTAAGTCTTTCAATAGACAAATCTCTTAAGAGTGTCATCTTCAATATCGAATCTGCTTCTAGAGTTGTAGTAAAGCTTACTCTAGTTCAAGGCAATTTTTTAATGATTAACATTTAAGTATTTTTTATATTCTAAACTAGTTTTGTTGTAATGTATTATAATGTTTTGTAACTTATATTATCTTTTTGGCTTTGTTTACAACTTCTATGTTTATATTGACAATGATGCATTTTTTCAGTCTAAATTTCATCAATTTGCATGGTTCCATCCCTCTTATTAAGTAAAAAAGTTAAAGTGAAAAATGATTAAAATCACAAATAAACTCTTTATGTATTATTATATGTTAGATATTGCAGGAAAGCAAGAAAATATTTAGTAAATGTGCCTAGTAAAAAGCCAGCTGCTAAGAGATGTACACAGTTTAATTTACTACTAATTCATCCTCAAGACATCAAATATACCTTCTAAATATTTAAATAGGCAATGAATAAATTTATCATATGAATGTCCAACTTCTTGTAAAATATATAATATAACAACCCGAGTGTGACTCACTTACCTTAAAATATGATGCAGAAGAAACAAATGGTCCTGATAGTTAGCAACTCTAAGCAATACAGCAACCAGCCGAGTCATCCAGTTTCTTGTATCTTGTAAAAAAGTCTGGTCCCTTATGCACTTTCGTTGAAAAGCAAATAACACTGATATAGCGGATCTAAGCTCATTGGTGTAAGTTTTTAAATGGAAAGATTCCTCAGTGACACTTAGAGATACTGGTGAATGCCTTGTCAGTCGAGCCGTATTGATAATATTTTCAATCACATGCTCGATATGCAGCTCCACCTAAAATAGAACTTAAAAGTGCTTAAGTAGTTTTAAAGGTTTAATACGATTTAACCTGCAGTCTTAAATCCTCTGCTGAATAGGAATAGAGCACATGATTATCATAGACCAGTTTTTGTACATTGTTTAGTGTTCTTTTTATATTCTGGTACACTGATCTATGGAAAACTGCTCTATTATAAACATGGGAAGTGGATACACTTTTGCCATCCTGGCAAACTCCATTACCGGTTACGCTGGTTTGGTCTAATGACCAAAGGGTTTGCTGCAGCATAAGGTACTCTTTTCTGTGCTGCTCGATTTCCAACTTGTTGCCTATTAAGGGTTATAAATTAGTTTATGAAACTCTCTCACTACCACCCTTACCTGTAATTTTTCCTCTCACTTTTAAATAATTAACCAACAAGTCATATAAAGTTCCTTTTTGAAAATGTAAGCTCCTCAGCTCAGAGTCAATATACGATTTGGTAAAGTCTTGGAGCACATCCAGCTCACTGTTATAATATAGGGCGTTTAGTTGTTGCTCTGTGTAAGGTCTTATTTCAAAAAAATATGTTTCTTGTGCTTGTGAGGGCTGTGCCGGAATAGAATCAATGTTTTCTAAAGTGCACACAATTTGCTTATTTATATCAAGGAAACTCTCAAAATTCATTTGTAATTGACTGGTTGATGGAGTAGATTCTGCAGTAACAACAACAGCATTCACTTCTTCATTACATACATTTTCATCTGTACTATTAGACTCAATAGGATTTTCTTCAATGTTTTCAGAATCTATTGCAACATGGTTTTGCTCTTTACTATTGTTTGATGTGCTCTCTATAGTTGCACAAGTCACTTCATCGGGTGGTTCTGGAGGCTCAGTTGTAGATACACTTTGACTGTCTTGGTTAGTAATTATAGAGTTTTCATTAAGATTGTTAGAGGTGCTTTCTGTACCTTCACATGTTGTTTCGGGTTCCAATGTGATATTGGCTGGTTTTGCAGGTTTTGTTTTCTTTTTGTTTTTCTAAAGGAATTAATGAGTATTCATTATCAGTTCAGGATAATGTATTTGGCTGATAAACAAATTGTTAAAAAAAAAATTATGATGGTAATATAATTGTCCATTTCTGTATAAAAACTGTTTTTTTTAATGGTTATAAAAAAGATATAAAAGGAATATTGACTTCAGCAGATAAAGGCCCAATGCAGTCTATAATGGAAGAGATGCCTGGAAAATACCATTTTCCCAACCAGAATTTGACTAATTCCCAAGACATACAAGATACACTATAACAAAGGTTTTAGAAAATCCCAACGTATTACAGTCAATCAGTATCTAAAATGTCTCTCAGTTAAAGTTCGACACAAGGTTTATGTATTAAGAGAAATACTTGGTACAACAAATTATGCCTTAGACCTATTGTATGGTGGTACTTATATCTAAAATTATGTCCCTAAAACAGAGTGTATTCCAATAACTTGTTATACAATAAAAACTGCTGTTTTATACAAAACGTGTGTAATTTTGAATATATTACTGCTGATGTTTTGAGCAGATTAGGGGTAAAGTAGTCAAAGTCAAAGTCAAAAATAGCTTTATTGTTACGTAACATCATCTGTTGTTAACAAAGCATTATATAAAATCTTAAAGATAGTTGACAACATAATCTTTTACAAGAATATAAAAATTTTAACAATTCTTACATACATAGAATATAGAACACACCCAAAGAAAGGGTAGTAAGAATTCACATTACGCTGCGCAAAACTCTTCACTGTCAAAAAATTGTATTTAAAAACTCGTCTACAGAATAAAATGCTTTATCAAGCAAGAGTTTCTTTATATTTTTCCTAAAACGTTTTTCACAATTTATTAGCTTTATATAAAGGGGTAGGTGGTTAAAAAGCCTTCTGCCCCCGTACACAAAAGAGGACTTAATCTGCTCACTTTTTGGGATAGGCAGAGGTAAAGAGAAGATTGTTCGGAGATTGTAACCCGAGGAGGAGGGGCCAAGCTGATGGCTACGAAAGGGAGCTGCACACATGTAGCGTATGGCTCTTTTTTGCAAAATAAATAGAGAGCCGAACAAATACTGAGAGCACACACCCCAAAACACCATACCGTATCTCAGATAAGACTCAATAAGAGCATGGTAGGCAATTTTGGCCACATCAAGTCCCAGAGAATGTGTTATTACTCTAATAGCATAACAGTTGGATGATAACTTCCCTAATAAAGAGGAAATATGATTTTCAAATTTTAATTGCTTATCAATCGTCAGGCCCAAAAATTTGCATGTTTCAGAAGGACTTATTGTTTCATTTTGCAAAGTGACTGTTCCAAGGTTACATTTAAAAGTTAAAATATTAGTTTTAGAAAAATTAAAAGTTAATCTATCAGATTCACACCATGACTTTACAAGAATTAAATCTTCATCAACGATATTCCTTAATCTCTTGGTGTCAGTGTCATGCCAAAGTAATGTTGTATCATCCGTAAAGATAGTAAATTTGCCCCTAATTGGAATTTGAGAGATATCATTGACATATAGCAGGAACAATATTGGTCCAAGAACAGAACCCTGGGGTACAGCAGCGTCCATATCCAGACGGGATGACATATCATTGTCAAAGAATACCCTTTGTGTTCTTCCAGATAGGTAAGAACGAAACCAGTCGAGAGCAACTCCTCTGAATCCATAGGTTTCTAGCTTCTGCAGCAGTATTCTGTGACTTACACAGTCAAACGCTTTAGATAAGTCACAGAACACCGCCGCCGCACTCTCCCCAGCGTTCAACCCCATGTACAGACTATCCAAAAAATTGAAAATAGCATCAGATGTACCCAGTTTCGTCCAGAATCCAAATTGCTGATGGTTAAGAACATTATGCCGTTTCAGAAATTCCATCATCCTAGTTTTTACCAATCTTTCTACAAGCTTGCCAAGCGTGGGAAGCAGGGCTATGGGTCTGAAATTTGATGGGTCATCATGGTTTCCACCCTTAAATAATGGTATAATCAAGGCGTCCTTGAGTAAATGTGGAAAGGACCCACTTGAAACTGAAACATTTAACACCTCAGTCAAGGGTTGGTAGCGGTAGCGCTGTTAGGACCTTTAGTGACAGCCCATCCCATCCAGAGGAGTTCTTATTTTTCATTGAGGATAGAGCTTCCATTATTTCACTAGAATCTGTTGGTCTAAAGAAAAATGTTTCAGGCACCTTAATGTTGTGTATGAGCGCGGATCTCTAACAGACTGAGGCAATAATATTGATAGACCCAAAGCAACACCCTGGAAAAAATGATTGAGTGTTTCGGCCGACACCGTGCTATTAGAAACAGAAGGGTTCCCACGTTCGTCTCGTAAGTCATTAACAATTTTCCTAGACTCTCTAGACTTATTTCTTGATTGGTTTATTTTACTTGAGTAGTATAAGTTTTTTGCCAATTTCACTGTATCGCGGTAAATTTTGCGATATCTATTAAAGTAGGATATGAATTTGGAGTTGTCCAGGGCAAACTTTCTTATGGAGTGCAAACACCGAAGATTTTTACCAGAAACTAATAGACCTCTTCTCCTTTTTTCCCTAATTGTCACCATGGGGAAAGTTGACTCAAAAACATCCACTAAAGTGATATGATACCATTCCAGTCTATTGAATTACAACATTCTTTAAACTTACAGAATTTTTTTCTAGTGAACAACCTTCCGCACTTTTTTTTCTTGAGGTACATTTTTTTCCACTTAGAAGAAAGGAACATAATACGGCCTCATGATCAGACAACCTGGCATTTACAATTCTACATGCAACCTGCGTTTTACAGAGCGTAGAGCAAACATAATCTAAAAGTGATGCTGAATTAGCAGTGATGCGAGTAGGTTGGTCAACATGCAAACTTAAATTAAAAGATTTCAGCACTCTATGTATTGACAAATGATTGTTAGAGTAATTGCAGTCTAAAAAATTTACATTAATGTCACCTGTCAATATTAGTGATGCATTTACTGATATTTGGCTTAAAATGTTATATTATATTTATATTTTATATTTATTTATTCATGCCAAAAAGTATAAAGCTTTTACACAAGTCAGTCAAAAATATCCAAACTCCAAATAAAAGTATTAAACTGTAAAATTCGTTTTACCTAAGAACAAAAATAAAACACAGATAAGCCTAAAAAGTAATGCTTAAAAACACTTAACACAAAAAGTCAAGAGACCCAGCCTATGCAATAGCACTGAAATTTGAGCTCAGGAATTCCTCAAATGAATAAAAAGCATTGGTGACTAAAAAATGTTTTACCTTTGTCTTATAAGCATTAAGAGGCAAATCCTTAACGGAGACCGGCAGGATATTAAAGAACTTAATTCCATAATAAGACACGCCATTACGGGTACGCTCGAGTCTCCTAAATGGTGCCACCAAGGAGCCGCTATTTCTGGTGTCATGACTGTGAGTGCTAGCATGAGTCGCAAACCTGGGTAGGTTTTCCCTAATGAATACAAGGCACAGAAGTATGAAGGCGCTTGGTAAGGTGAGAACTCTCAGAAGCCTGAAGTGGACCCTACAACAATCCCTGTATCCAATCTGCGCAATCACTCGCAGACATCGACGTTGCAAAAATCCTGGGCATATGCGCTGAATGACCCCAGTTTAGTAAGTTATACGTCATTAGAGAGTGAAAATATCCAAAGTAAGCTGTCCTGAGAGTACCTGCGGAGACAGACCCAGACAAATTGCGAATCAGGAAAGTACACCTTGATAATTTGGTTGACAATTCATCTATGTGACCTTGCCACGTCAAACCACTATCCAATCTAACACCCAGAAAATCCACAGACACACCTAAAGATTGTTGCTGGGAATCAACGTCTCGAAGGGAAAAAATTATATTTTGAGTTTTGGACTCATTTAAGCACAATCTATTGGAAACGGCCCAGTCTCTAAACTGAGAACAAGATTCTTGAGTGAATAGGAATGACCTTAGCAAATTTTAAGACAGGATGGAAATGTGCCCTCAAAGATAGCCAGGTTGATTAGTTTGGTCAGGGGAACAATAATTAAATTCTTAATAGTCTTTATGAGTCTGATATTTAAATCATATGGATCATTGCTTGCACTATTCTTCATGCCATCAATCACCTGACGGACCTGGATGAAAGTAACTTCGGCAAAGGAAAAGCCGGGTCCGCAAAGGCCAGTCAAATAAGCTAAAGGATTTTTGGGAGGCAGAGGAAGAGTCTCTTTTAGTTTGGCAGGAATATTCACGAAAGATTCATTAAAATGGCTGGCATTAATATCACTCAGCTCCGATTAGATCCGCTAGGGTTCAGAGCTGTAATTACCCTCCACATTGCCCGGACAGGGTTACTTGACTGGCTAATGAAGTTGTCATTGACCTTTCTCCTCCTTGTCTAAATTTCAAGCCGGTATTTGATACGGTAGGTGCGGATAGTATCACTTGATATCAAATTGGGGTATTGTTGACTAGCACGTCTTAAGAAACATCGTCAAACAAACGTCTTAAGAAACAACTATAATTTATCAATAAAACTACTAAAATTACTCGAGGGTGACCTGTAAAGGCCTAAAATGTACAAATTTAATTCTTTAGAATAAACAATGCAAAATTCAAAAGTTTTTTCTTCCAGGAGATACTCAAACTTGGTTATATCAACAAAGTTATATCTTTCTAAAAACTTATTCTCTATTAATATCAAAGTTCCACCATGATTATACTGAGTACGGGAATAGATGGATGCGAGAGCATAACTTTCTATAAAAAAAGGTTCACCCTGTTTGAGCCAATGTTCGGTCAAAACAACAATGACAGGGTTATCTTCATATGCTAAAAATAAAGAGAGTTCATCAGATTTATTTCTGACTGACTGAATATTTAAAAGGGCTAAAGCAAAATGGACTCCGACTGAGTTTTGTTGTGTTCCAGAGGTCCACTATTCCATGTTATATCCATACAAGGTATAGTTTTTGATACTAAACTCCTGGACACAATTATTGCACCACTAATTATTTTGTCAAGAAAATTTAAATAAAAATAAATATCAGTTAAAACAGTTATAATATCTTTTCTCGTATAAAAAGCAGAACTGGACAAAAACTATGTTTATGCTTTATCATGGAACATGCTGCTCGTGAGGAGTGAGAATACATCCGCAGGCAAGTTTTCATAATTTGATACGAGGAATGCTGCGAAGACTTCAAGCGGTCATCCCAAATAACATTTTCTCAAGCAGTTGGTTTTTAAAGTTGCCTTTTAGCCGCACCAAGGTTCTGCAATAGTCATTGGCTTGCTTGATGGAACTATTTAGGTCAAATTTTGTGCTAATAGGAACTAGGAACCTTGGGTAAATTAAAAATCTAATTAGTTCTAGTCAAGTGTCAACAATAACGTTGTTATGGCCATAAACGAGGGCTTGATGGTTTTGAGATAATAAGGTTTTGGAGAGGTTATATTTCAGCATTAATTTGGCAATCAAAATTCCAATATAGAACGATTTTAGCATTAAAATTACCTATTCAGAACCATATGGTCTTGAGTCAATTGCCTAACTATTTGGCACTTTATACGGCCTATTCCGGAAAATATAGCATTTTTTAACACCTAAAGGACTTGCTAAAAGTCATATGGATAATAAGATAACTTTATGGAATAAGGTTTAACCAACTAGTCACAATAAAACACAGTTTGCGGACGGTTGTTGTAATTCGTTAGAAATTTCGCTTCACTTTTCTTTTAAAATTGCCACTTCTTACAATTTTGTGCCAAGACATCTCTGTATGCAATTTGAACGATAAAAAAACACACTTTTATTTTCACAGTAACTGGAACCACCAAAATCAAACGCAAACTGAATTGCAATAAAGAAGACCCAAGAAATCCCGCGTAGTAATAAATAATGCCAATAGACCCTACAAAATGCCTAAAAGCCATTTATTGAAATTCGCCCAGACTTTGCTAGCTAATTGGTTATTAAAAGTGGCCTATAATTCCTGGAAGATGATAGTTAGCCCTATTTTAGCTTTTTTTAAAACCCACTGGCATTTTTCTAAGCCTTTTGTCCTACAACATAGCTTTTGATACTTACAGTATTAAAAGCTATGTTAAAAGCTTAAGTTATTATAGCAGCTTAAAAGCATATCCTGCTAGGCGTCCATTTTTAAGAAAAAATGTAATTCTTCCATTTTTATAAGCTATTCAAATACAGGCAAAAATAATGTAATATATAAACAATTTAGAAAATATATTAAGACACTGGAGCATTTAAGTACATATTATAACTAAAGCATCTCAGAAAAAAAATATATTATTTTTTTATTTTTTTTATTGGCACTGAATAATGTTTAATTTGTAAGATATCAAAGGCGCGCGTGTTTTACAGTTAAATTACACCCAACTTTTTCAAGAAACTGGTGTGCGCAATGAAAATCGGTCATCTATTCCAGTATAATATATTTTTTTCTAAAATAAAGTCATACTTACTGAAAGTGTCGCCATTGCTTTTTATTTTGGCGTTGTCTTATTTTTACCCTGGCTGTATCATATTTAAAACTAAAAGGTCAGATTTTTATACTTTGGTATCTCTGAAATACCATATTTAAAACTAAATGGCAAAATTTTAATACTTCAATATGTATCTGAAATGCCAAAAGCCGGCGAACAGGCCAAACTATATAACCACCTAAAAGTCTAAAAGGACTTTGCTAAAGGGTTGTAAACAGGTAGGCGTAAAAGCTTTCAGGTTCTACACAGGTTAGTTTTAGGCATCTTCGGGTTCGATAAAGGTTATTTCTATTAGCTATATAGGTTCTGTGATATGCGATCTGGTTTCAAATTGGCCAGGGCCTATTGGCAACGACAACCTCTTTAGGGCTGGGCCTTTTTTTACTACAGGAGATTATGCGGGCTAATAAATAACATTGTTTGTGCTTAATGGCATAATCAATAATTTTTCTTAAACAGGTTCTAGGAGTTATTTATAACCTTTTTAGAACCTAAATTGTTACTTGGGATTGCAGCTAGAGGTGGCAATACACGTTATTAAGAATTCATTATGGGTCTATTGTTTTATTTTTGTATCAAAATTGAAGTTAGTGAAAATCGATGCTTTTCCTTGTATTGAATTTAGTTAATTAAATCTCGTTTTGTTAAATAGAATATAATTGTTTTTGTTAATTAATAATGCACAGTTAACAATGCTTATAAGTTTGCTTATTTTTTTATCTTTATTAAAAAAAAATCTCTAAAAATCAAGTGGTGCGATAATTTTGTCCAGGAGTTTATTTTTAAGGCAGATATATATAATGATAAAATATCACAAAGTGATTTCGGTGATAGCTGATGTGATGGCCCTTCAAAAGCATTAGTGATAACTATTAAATATAAAGTACTTATGAATAAATTTAAATAGAAGAGGTTAATCATATAAATAAATTATTCTTTTGCTTTAAGTATACATTGGTGCTATGGTATCAAAAGGTAACTTACGTTAACAGGTTTTTCTTTCACGGCTTCCATGTTGGTAAATATTTATAAAACTTAACTTAGTAATTGTTTAGGAAGATAAAGCAGTTTATTGAACATGGCACAAAGTGCTTCATTCTTTTTGTATTTAAATCGTGTATTACGCGTTTTATCGATCTCGCCTATCAATTTATAAAAATTACTTTAAAACAGCTTGATAAACAAGAATTTTCTGTGGGATTTGTGTTTGTTATTGTTAAAATGTTTAGTCAGCTGATTGCTTTCAGTCTTACAAGTTTCAACTTGTCGATTGTCAAAAATCAGTAGGGCTGGGGGGGGCGATGCCAATAATTTACTTTAAAATTAAAGAAGAAAAACACGCAAATGAAACGAAGAAAAACTTTAAAATATTATCAACACCTAAATAAAAATTATTTAAATTCCAAATGATGCCAGTCGGTTACGTCATATGTCACAACTGTCGAATTTAGTGGTCATGTGACGTTTAATGGAAACTGATTCACGTCAAGTGTGCTTAGATTCACGATTCCTTAACTTATCTTATGTATTTGAAGTGATTTTCAAACTTGAAACGGCATTTAATAATCTGATATCAGCCTCAAATGCGTGTAAACGACATATCCCTAAAAATTTAATTCGTAAAATGCAATCACATAAAAAAATATGGCAACGTTGCGGTGTGAGATGCTGTCTGCATACTTGCCTTAGGTTCAGGTTTTTTTCTATTGGTATTCCTGGGAATTTTTTGAAATTTTTGGCGGGAAATTTCGCAAACCTTTGATGGAAAGCTGTTTATGAAGATTGAAATCATTTAAAGAAAACAAACTAAATGTATCATTATACTATTTTTAATAAAACAAAAAAACAATAAGCAATTTATTCAATGTTCCAAGTCTGCACTACTCTCATCTGGGGCCTTATAAGTCTTGGACTATAGGCAATAAAATATTGCCTCTATTAGAAAATCTAATCCAAAAAATTCAAATATAACCACTGGACTACCCCTTCACATTTCAACCGTTAAACATTCAACGGTTCCACAGTATTCTCCAAAGTGTTCAACAGTCCAACGGGGTTCAAAGACTTCCTCTTCTCGTTCAACTTGCCCAGTTCCATCTTCAATTTATTCAAAATGGCATAATTCGGCTGATTCACGGCCGCTTTACTTTGCAAACAAGTGATCTCCTGCTCCTCGAGTTTCTTCTCTTTGAAACTCTTCACCGATCTGTTACCGTAAAGTCTCAAAAGTGAACCCCAGGACGTGATGCTCGGATGTAACATTTGCAAAATCGACTGGGAAGCCCGTTGCTTCCCATCGCGTTTATTTTTACACGCGACCGTCGTCGTATATTTGCCCACGGTCATTTTAAACTCGTTGCCCTGGTGTTTCGAGGTGTTCCCTTGATAATTGATTTTGAGGTCGTCTAAACCGAAATTTCGTTGGAGACAAGTGAGTAGGATGTCGTAGGGGGCCGGTTCGGTGGTTTTAGCGCAAAATTCCGCCACTCGAGGGTCTTCCACCCGAATCTCGTCGAAGAACGACAGGTCCTGATCTTTATCGCGTTTTGCACAACCTAGAACACACGAATAGGCTGTAAATGTTACATTCCTTGAGGGAATGTTTGGTATGGGAATGTCCTCTTAATAAGCTAGGAATGTTATGTAATTTAGGGAGCCAGGAAGTCGTAACGCGAAAAGCAAAAATGCTAAAGGAGTACTCCTGATATTAACATTATGAATATTCTCTAAGGGTACAGATTTCTTTAATCGTTGGCATCTATTATTGTATATGCATTTGTGCGTTATTACAGAAAGACCAGGTATGCCCGAAATATATCAAAGATTATTTCCAATTCCTGTAAGACATCAGACATGACCTGAAATAACCAATGTAAGAAATCACTTCTAGGGAAAGTAAGAACCATACTCGAAACCCTACAAGACGTAAAAAATTACTTGAAATACATGGGAGAAAAATTAACGTAAAAGTCACAGAAAAATCACTCCATATATGACTTAAAAATGAGGTTAAATCACTGCTGAAAATACGATGTTTAATGAATATTCATAGGCCTGAGAAGTTGATTCATACTTTAAACGAGAAATGTAAGATATAAAACCACTTAATAAGAACATAAATTAACTTAGTACTAGAAGGCTATAATAAACATGTATAATGAACCTAAAAGATTACATGTAAATACAAACTGGATCCGTTTTCAAGGCAATTGAAACGATTTTTCATTTATTCCAGGCACTTAAATTAATTTTTCAATTTTTACAAGTAGTTGAAGTTGCCTCAACTACCTGGAATAAGTTATTAATGATTTTTTTCCCAAATTCTTCGATTGATGAATATCTTAAGTTCTCGTACTAAAAATTTAGAAATTATTAATTTATTGACTTCTTAGAAGACTTTTTTAGTATTTTTTGAAAAAATCACTAAAATCGATGAACTAAAAGTCAAAATATGTAATGGAATTTTTATTCCAGGGGTATTCCAATATCTTGGGTTATCGTAGTTAGAATCTAAAAATTACTGATTTATGGACTACCCAGAAGACCCTTTTAGACTTTTTTGAAAAAATTAATAAAATCGGTACACTAAAAGTCAAGATATTGAAATTCCTATTCCAGGAGTGCCTGTAAGAAGCAAAAAACGTTGTCTGTTATTGACAAACGAATATCTTGGATTCTCGTAGTTAGAATTTAAAAATTACTGATTTATGGACTACCCAGAAGACCCTTTTAGACTTTTTTGAAAAAATTAATAAAATCGGTACACTAAAAGTCAAGATATTAAAATTCCTATTCCAGGAGCGCCTGTAAGAAGCAAAAAACTTTGTCTGTTATTGACAAACGAATATCTTGGATTCTCGTACTAAAAATTTAGAAATTATTAATTTATTAACTACTCAGAAGACCCTTTTAGACTTTTTTAAAAAAAATTAATAAAATCGGTTCACTAAAAGTCAAGATATTGAAATTCCTATTCCAGGAGTGCCTGTAAGAAGCAAAAAACTTTGTCTGTTATTGACAAATGAATATCCTGGGTTATCGTAGTCAAAATTTGTAAATTATTGATTCTTGGACTACTCTAAAGACTCTTTCAGTCTTTTTTATGTTCAAGTTTCTTTTTAGGTCCTAATCTTCTCACACCTCACTTTTGTGATAACCATATATGAAACAATTTAATAAAAAGATACTGCATACCAAATATGTATTGACTATTATGAAATTTTATCACAGAACTTTTTAATATATATTATATAATTTTTATTGCAAATATGTTCATATATTTTGACAAATTCCTGATTGGGAAACACCTATGGGTTGCATTTATATTAATTGTGACGTGTCAATGCTATGCTTCTATTATCTAAGACAATAAATGATTTTGATTTGATATAGATACATGATATAGGATTTTATATGAATGTTCTTTTATGAGCAAATTCCATACAGCTTATGTGAGCTTCTATATCTTTTTAAATTATAACACAACTGTTGTGGAAACAAATAAATTAAGTCACAGCATCATTTACATCCATAATATGTTTTTACACATTGAATGGATAGCCTTAATGTTAAATGAAAAGTTAATTTCAGCTCAGTTGAGTAGGATCAGGTTGGGCTAAATTGGGTTAAGTGGGGCATAATTCAACGGATAATTTTAATAAAAAAACGCATAAATTAGACGTACTTACCAGACTGTGTATCAGCGGTGATTTTAGACTTCATTTCCGGTATGAGTATCTCTAAAGTGGCCTTGGCCGCATCCGATTTCGCCTGTTTCTTACTAGTTCCGTATCCGACCCCATATTTCATATCTTTGATCATCACGGTTGCCGCATATGGAGTGGCCGCGTTTTCCAATTCAGTAAAAACATATGTAGGCTGTTTTTTTAAAGCGTGCTGCACATACTCGTGTAGAATGCACACGTACGATTTGCCGTTGGGGTTCATGATCCACTCCCTTCTGGAACTGGGATTCGATTTTTCTCCACTATCTGCCGCCTTGATAGGGAACGTGATCAGTTTGGTGCCGTCCGGTAAGGTGGGTCTTTGCAGTTGACTTTCTTGTTTCTTTCTTTTAGTGAATTTTCGCCTCTCAGACCAGGATTTGAATCGAAGCACGTTAATGGCTTGAAACTCGAAGAGTTTCCCACAGTAATCCCTTAGCTCTTCTGGTGTGAGGTTTTGCATCTCAATATTTTCTTGGACAGTTTCTATTTTTGCGTTGGGCATGTTTTCTGTCAGGGCACTTTTGTTCTGCTCCACCGTCGACTCTTTTTTCTGATTTTGTTCGTGATCTTTCGCCTTACGGTAACTGAGACAAGGTATGGCATTCACTGGTATTAAATGCTTCCTAGCGGACCCGGGGCCTAAGAAGTAAGGCCTAGATAGGGTGCAAACTCTAGTGGTTTTATGCAAATAAATTGGCATGCCACTGTTATGGCTCACTTGCAACCAGTCCTCTGGTAAAACATCAAAATGATTCTTGCCCTTTTCTATTACAACAATCTTAGTTCTTTCCTCAAATGGTACTTCTGAGTCGAGGCCAGCTTCATCAGCTTTTCTCTTCTTTCTTTCCAATGCCTCCTCCAGCATTCTCTCAACTTCCTCATCCGGTATATCTGAGTCATATTCATAAGACTCATCAGAATCATCTTGTTCTTCTAACTCATCGAGGATGTGATAATTTGTTTCTTCTACAGTCGGTTTTCTGTAATAGACAGTTAGTAATAGTTATCCAGCAAGTATAGTGTCTCTTGAAAATGACCTATAGTCAAACTGAAATATCGCTTCATTGTTTTACAACAAATAAAAAGTAAAGAGAAATAAAGCACTAAAAAAATATATGCTCACTGATAGTAATACTTTTATGACTTAGGGTAAGTGGGGATCAAAGATTATTGATTTTTTAGTTACACTGAAATGGGTAGACACAACTGCAGATTGGGCAAAAATTGTGTTTCACTTCTTGGAAATTGAACAGTAAAGTTGATCCACTGTTTATAAATAAGAGAAGTTATATAAGCAAGTCATTGTCAGGGTCTTTTCTTGCTCAAACATAGGCCTATAAGAATCTTCTAACTAACTGTAATACAAATGAAAGATCTGATTGATAAGACAATATTCCTTAATTTGAAGAGTCCTTAAAACAGAGTGAACTAGCTATTACTGGATACAATATAAAAACCACCTGAAGCTTATATTGTAGCTTGACAATCTACTTTGTCTGAGATTGCATGTGTAATTTGATATAGGTTAAAATTTATTTTGATGGTCCAGGACATTTTAAAATAATTAATATTATATTGCCCAGAATATAACTGGAGAGAATCTTATAGCATTAAAATATATTGATAATTATCACTGTAATAATCTGAATAAAGACAGATTAGCGAGTTTCATTGGGAAGTCCATTTAGATGAACTACTGCTTCATTCAATTTACTATTTCACTACTATTGGCTTAAAAAGATGTGTCACATACCTAAACGGACAGCGAGCACTCGTTCCTTCTTCATTTAAATCACTTACTAACGTTGTTGAATCCAAATATTCACCTTGTTTATTATTATCAGAGGAAATAGCCTGGTTTTCCTCGCTAGTTTGACTCTGCGGTAACTGCTCTGTACATAGGTCACCTTCAATGTTCTGGTGTTCCATTTTTAAAAACAAGGATGTAACTGGGGCTAATAGGTCACCGAATAGATTATTTTAAGGTTTTTTCTACTAAAAAAGCAGAGTTTATTTTGGATTACCCTTACTCGTCTACTCAATCAATTCATGCCCTTAGGCTCCTGGCCTTAACTTTCTCTTAAAGTAGACGTTATAAGGAATTAGTAGGTTTTATTTGAACGAATATTTAACAAAGTTAATCCTCCAATATACTAACAATAATATGAATTTGAAATATAAGCAATATAATATACAATGTAAACAAATATAGATGACACTTGACACTTGACAAGACGTATAATGTCAAAAGTACATTGACGATTGTCATTTACCCTAAATCTTACCCTAAGACAAGCGTCCAGGCAACCCACAACACAGTGGAAAATTGTATGGGATTTTTGTACGAAATATATAAAAGATTATTATTAAAAAACCGCCAAACTTACGGCATTTAAAGTAAATGGCAGTGTTGGGTGGCTTAAGATCACATTTTTGGACACTAATTTATTAAACGACGACATATTTTTTCCATTTTTCCTAAGATATTAAATACTCGAAAAGTTCGAATAAAATCGGTAAAGTTTTCTAAAATATTCTGTTATAAGTTTTTTCTACCTCTTTTCTTCTTATTATAAAGGTGTAAATACGTATGTCTTAGATTACATGGCTAAATGATTGTAAAGACTTCGTTAAAAGGCGCGGTTGCCATGTCTCTTCTGGAACGTTGGGTTGGGTTGGGATACATTTGTTTAAGTTAGGATATATATCTCATATACTTTATATAAGGAGCATTACGTGCCCTCTATATAGTTTTTCATACGAATAGAATCTCAAAATGTTAGAAAATATGACGGCTACAGAAAAGGTCTATAAAGAGAAATTTTCTTATAGTAGTAAAACAGCAGAAAACCGTTTTGTAATGTAAACTCTTCCTTTCCATTTAAATTAACAAAATTGACATATACTTCCGGTATAACCAGAAATACCAATATTATAGAATATACCCTTACCCTAACATAACCATGTCGGCAACCCACAATGATTAATCTAGAATATGTCAAACAACAATGACAGTTTGATCATCTGTCAATATAAATGACGTAACTATACCGGCAGGTCAGCGTGCTATCAATTAATTTTTACCAACCAAAAGAACCAGAATCAGAAAAAACCCCATAAAACATAAATAAATCCCCTAAACTAATCACTAAGTATTATAGTTCTTAACGCACACGAGGGGCTATGGCTTCGATACTAAGATCCTCGAAATTCGTGAGATATATCGCGGGATTCGCGAAAAATGTGGTCGTAAATACCCCGAGGGAGTTCGACGGGACTCTAGTGAACACAGCGTCGGCCCAATGTTATTGCGGGGCCTTCCCACGGTACGTTTTAAGACACTCGCCCACCCATCAAACACGACTCTTTAGGTTAAAGCTTGTGTGTGTGTGTTTGAATTTTCCGGCCGTAAATTTATTACGCAATATTACAGTAATAAACGTTTATGGATTTTTTAGGGGTCTGGCCACACAAACGTCGGCACAACAACACGATCAGAACCTGGAACGGAGGCTGAAATCCTTAGATCAGGATGTGAGGAAATCCGGTCGAATATCCCGCAGGGACATCGAGGATGTCTTGGAGGAGATACGGAACGCACGGTCCGCTACTACTTCACAGTCACTCTTAGGTATGTATTAATGAATATTTGATTTCCTAGCACTAAGTCGTGTAATTTTAATGGAAGACAATCCAAATGCTATTTTTTTTATGTAATAACAGTTTGATCTTAGATGGGTCCCTGAGGAATTGTGCATTCTTTATTTACCTATAAAAGTGCCTCAATCAAAAATCTAGAATTTTTTTTTATACTTCATATCCTTATTTCAATTTAAAGCATCATAGAGAATGCTGTTTTTTCTATGCAATTAGAACAACTATCTTGCCATATGTATTATTTACTTGTCTAGTCTAGTAAGTTTCCTCAGAGTCGACAAGTCCGATTTTCCTATCTATGATGATATTAAAATGATGTTTTTTCTTTGCAATTGGGCAAAATATGTCCAGAGAATTGCCTTCTATCAAACATTTATTACATTACAGCAGATCCTTCCTGTTGGGTATCAAATTTCCTCCTAACATATTCATACATAATTCTAGTTATAAGATGTTGTGGCAGCCTAGTCCCAGACGAACTACCAGAGGTCAGAACAAAACTGGTACAAGAAATATGGAACACTTTAAACAAAATAAACGTACCGATGGACGTCTCGCACTACAACGCCCTATTGCGAGTCTATTTAGAAAACGAACATCCTTTTTCACCCACCGATTTCCTAAGCGACATGGAGAGCAAGGGAATAGAACCGAACAGGGTCACATACCAAAGATTGATTTCGAGATATTGCCAGGAGGGAGATATCGAGGGGGCAACCAAAATTTTGGAATATATGAGAGAGAAACAGATGGCGGTTAATGAAAATGTGTTTAATGCCCTTATATTTGGACATTCTCAAGCTGGGTAAGTAAATACTGGGTTTTGCTTATTAATTTTTAATGGGATGCTTTCAAAAATTGAACTAAATAGTGCATAAAGCAGTGTATGTAACCATCGGAAAGAATCAACGAGAAAGCAGGGGTGAGCAACCTTTTTCAAAACATTCAACTTTATTTTAAGCATCTTTTTAACACATTTTAATATAGTTACTTGCCCCAACATATACAAGGAAGATGTAACCTTGTCCATAAGGCATATGTATGAAAACATTCTCTCAGTTTTTTTATAGCCGTTAGTGCTCTCTGGTGGGTACAGGAGTCATATACTTGACCTTTCTGTTTTATTTTTGATGAAATTATTACATATTCGTAAAGAAGAAACATTTCCAAAACAAATCAATTTAAATTACAGTTGCTTTTTAGTTGTCTACTAAAATGTCCCTAATTACCAAATTTTTCAACTCAAAATCGTTTTTTCACCTTCACATTTACCCTCATATATCCAACTATTTTACTGTGAAACAATTATGAAAATATTTTCAGTGGTTTCCAAGTTATGACCTGAAATGTGCATCAAGTAATAAAATCCAGATAATTACAATTTAGGTTTAAAATTTTCAAATAATAGCAAAATTCTGAATGAATGTACCTTGCGTGATAAAACCCCTTTTAACTCAAGAAGTTTTTGAGGTACAAAGAATGTTTATATATGAAATTGTTTGAAAATAATTGGACTTTTTTATGTTTAATTTTTTTTAAATTATTTCATAGAAATATTTGCAATAAAATTAAGAAATCGCTAAAAAAGTTAGCAAGAAACAGTGATGCAACCAAAAATGCTTTTTTCTATTTAAATATTGAATTTAGAGTGGCGTTTTAAGGCTGAAATTCATCCTCAGGAACTCCACTGTTTTGTTGTGGAAAAATTATTAAAATACTTCCAGTGGTTCCGGAATTGTGACCAAAAATGTCTATCAAGTAATAAAAATCACAAAATTACAATTTGGTTTCAAAATCTTCAAATTTGGTGACTTCTGGACCTGGCGTGACAAAATCGCCTCTAACTAAGAAAGTTTTTGAGGTACCACAAATGTTTATATATCAAATTGTTCGATAATAATTGGACTTTTTTAATGTGTAATATTTTAATTATGATTATTAATATCTACTAATTCAGCTCTTGGACCTTGATAAAGTTAGCAAAAAAAGTGATCCAATCAAAAATGCCCTTTCTATTTAAATATTGAATTTAAAGTGGCATTTTAAGGCTTAAATTAATCCTCAGGAATCCCACTATTTGGTCATGAAACAATTACGAAATTAATTGCAGTGGTTCTCAAGTTATGACGAAAATTGTCCATTAAGTAAGCTTTTGTCCATCAAGTCAAAATTCAGGGTCTTTTTTTGGTTGAAAATTAATAAAATATAAACAGTGGTGTATTTTTTTCCAAAAAAATTTAACATACACCATCACACACATAGTCAAATCATAAGTGACCTCACCATCATCATTTAAAAGTTTCAACATCATATAATTTGGAAATAACGCACTTTCGATTCTCGGTGTCTTATCTCAAACTATTTCTCTCCCAATAAATTATATACTCTAGCAATTTTGAGCATTTAAATAATCCTCACTAACATTATTTAATTTTACATTGGCAATATTTCTAACCAAAGATCACTCTTCTTCTACTTATGCTTTGTTTGACATTTTATGTATGTTAAAGTTACTTTCCATGCCATTACCACCCAACACACACTTCTTGATGTAATTGAACGAATACAAGAAAGGAATTACTACTGTCTCTTGAATTCCAATGCAAAACAAAAATATTTAACAATTTTGATTGGTTGCCTGGTTGCTGATCCTTGCTTAAAAAATTGCATGGATTGTTCCCAATTTAATGTAATTTTTCAGTGACATGGACTCGGCCCATGGCATTTTATCAGTAATGGCTCAAGCTGGTCTTGAACCAAGTGCAGACACCTACACGACCCTCTTATGCGGTTACGCCAAACAAGGCAACATGGACCAGATCAACAAACTGATCGCGGAATGTGAAGAAAAAGAGATTTTCCTATTGGACAAGGACTATTTGGACATCGTTTATGCCTTAGCGACAAACGGACATGGGCAACACGTACCCGAGATATTATCGCGGGTTAAAAGGTCGATCGGGTACAACCAGGACGCCTTGAACCTCATCCTGAGGTTAATAAACAAAGGTCAAGACGATGCGGCGTTCGCCGTCTTAAAAACCATGGTTAGGTCCACACAAGCCGATGGTTCCTTGATGCCCATAGGCACATTTTTCATAAGGCAAATGGTGAAAGCGGACAGGGACCTGGAGACTATTGTTTCCTACTGTCAGAAGTTGGAAGAGGAACAGATGTACTCCAGAGGTCTCCTTTTAGCCGCAGAGTGTAGCCTGGAACAGGGAAAAGAGGAACTCGCCTATGCCTTATTCGAAAAACTGAAGGAACAAGGTCTGGAGATCAGGCAGCACTACTTTTGGCCCCTAATAGTGTCCAAAGGTGACGACCCTAGCGGCCGGGGCGTCGTCGCCGTGCTACAAAAGATGCACGAGTTCGGATTGACTCCCAGTTTGGAAACTTTACGCGATTGGGTGTTGCCGAACCTTAAAGGGAACAGCAGTCAACTTTTGACGTTGTTAAGGGAGGCGAATGTTTCAGTAGGTGCCTCGGCATGTAGTATCGTAACAAATCTGCTGATTAAGAATGAAATCGCCGAAGCAGCCACCATCGCTTCCAGTGTACCGGCTTACTACATTCCGGAACTGATCAGGAGACCTTTAACTAACGCGTTGTGTGCTACTGGGGATGTGGATTCTTATGTTTCGATCATACGTCAGGTGTATGAAAATTTAAACAGGAGACAGAATATGGTGCAGTCGGATAACGGGGAGAAAGTAGATGGAGCTGCTGTCGTCGGGGCTTTTCTAGTAGATCTCGCTTCGAACAAGAAGAACTTTGAGAAGTATATTTCGGTGGTAAGTGTATTAATTTTATTTTCTTCTAATAATTATTATTAGGACAATTTTGATTTTGGATTTTTGCACCACTTTGGTAAAAAATGTATAACTTAAAAAATAATAGACCAATTAACTTGCAATCTTCTCTCATCGATAAGCAATAGATCTCTTTATAATGACAAGGAGTTTCAAGTAAATTGCTCTTGATTTGAATCTTTTATGATTTTTTAAAGTTGGATCAAAATAATTTTTGCACTACTTTTGGTAAAAAATTTATAACTTAAAAAATAATAGACCAATTAACTTGCAATCTTCTCTCATCGATAAGCAATAGATCTCTTTATAATTACAAAAAGTTTCAAGTAAATTGCTCTTGATTTGAATCTTTCATGATTTTTAAAAGTTGGATCAAAATAATTCTTGCACCACTTTTGGTAAAAAATTTATAACTTAAAAAATAATAGACCAATTAACTTGCAATCTTCTCTCATCGATAAGCATTAGATCTCTTTATAATGACAAGGAGTTTCAAGTAAATTGCTCTTGATTTGAATCTTTCATGATTTTTAAAAGTTGGATCAAAAAAAATTTTTGCACCACTTTTGGTAGAAAATGTATAACTTAAAAAATAATAGACCAATTGACTTGCAATCTTCTTTTTCAAGTAACTTACTCTTCATTTAATGTTGGATTAACATAATATTTGGAAATTAGACCAATTAGCACTTTGAGTTGCTTCATAAGGCATGTTTTTAGTTTTATTTTCTTTTTTTTTTGCAATAATATATAAATAAGTGTAAGTAGAAGACCTCATTCTCCTTGGATACCTTTCCATCTTTTTATTTTAGATCTGTTAAGTAAATTTGCACCTGATATTGTCTTAAAAACTCGTCACCAGTGAATTTTAGAATTTCAGGAAATTCTGTATTGTTGTATAATAAACTTTAATGAACAGAATATAATCTCGATCAGTATGGATAGGAGTTATCTATTTGGGAGTACACAAATAGATCATCTTAAACATATTCCAGTCCTTTGGAAATTAACTGTTACAAAAACAAAATTTCACTGCATAGATTGTTAATGTTACTTAGAGGTTAATCGGAATTATTATTCAATTAACCATATTTTTAGATATTGGAAAAACTAGTCGAGCAAGGCTTAAGCATCACAACGTCAACCGCCGAAAAAATCGAAAGTAAACTAGGAGAAAAAATGACGGAAACGATATCGGACCTACTGGGCAAACTCACTTCGGGCGAACTGACCCCAGTGCCCATCTCGAAGAGGCCGACTTACGTCCCGTACCACGAAATGAACACGGAACAGCTGGAAAAACTCGTCGAGAATTTAGAGTCGAAAAATATCGACGCGTGGGGATACAAACGGCGTCTTCTAACTTTATATTATAGGTAAGTCAGAGGTTTAAAATCGTATTAAGTACCCTTGATATTAGGCATAAACTTTCACTTAATTAATTTATTATTAAGTGTTACAATATATCCGTGTGTTTATTTCTAACTGAGAGAAGATCATTGACAAATAAAATTGGACCCAATATACTTTCTGTGCTATAGCTATTTTATTATGTGATATCTTAGACATATATGTGCATCCATTCTTTTCTATTTTTACAGTTTATTTTCTACATAACAGTATCTCCTTTTACAGTTCAAGCCTTCGCATAAGTAACTCCCGATTAATAAAGTCAAAAGCCCTTGATAGATCTAAGAAAGGTCTAGCATCAAATCATTCATTTCTATATGTTTTAAAAGTTTAAGTGGATTTATTTAAAGTGTAGCCTTCCTAAATCCATCCCTAAAACTGGGTTAACACCAATTTTGGGACGGAAAATGTCAGAAGGGCCTAAAAAAATAGAAACTTGCAAATTTTCAAAAGATTTAACGCATAACCGTAGTCAGTTTAATCGATTACCTTCAAGCAATTTGCGTAGGGCTGTAGCTCGGAGGTGGTGCATTTTAGGACACATGTTTACAGAAAAAGAAAAGTCTTACTGCAATACCAACGATTCGCCGTTAAAATATTTGCTCCGAACACCCTGTATATCTTAGACATTTGATTAAGTTCTTCCTTTTTGTCAGGGGAAAACATTTAGAAAAACTGGAGAATCTGATCGAGAACTTGAAAGGAAACCCGAACTTCGAACTCGGCCCGGGAATCCACGCGATTCTCTTGGACACTTACGCCTACCACGGCCACTTGGACAAAGCGTTGGAACAGTTGGAAATCGTTAAAAAACTAGAGGGAGACAAATTCGAACTGGACGAGGACAAAGTGGTCAGACTGGCCGGTTTGATGGTTAAACAGGACAAGTTCGAGGACGCGATCAAACTCCTGGAAGGTACCTTATTCTTAAATTAAAGCCGCTCGATTAATTTAAATAGTTTCCGGTGTTCATTTGACAGA
This sequence comes from Anthonomus grandis grandis, assembly GCF_022605725.1. NCBI lineage: Eukaryota > Metazoa > Arthropoda > Insecta > Coleoptera > Curculionidae > Anthonomus > Anthonomus grandis. Next base: position 2,455,711 of record NC_065559.1, read on the forward strand.
AATCCCTAGGGACAAAGTGGACCGGGGTTACACGTACAACTCGTTGGTGTGGCGCACCTTAAACTGGATGGCGGAACAAGGTCAAGCGGAAAATCTGGAGAAATTCTTGGATACCCTTATCAAACACGACTACATCGACGTGAATAACGTGTTTTTAGGACCGCTGGTTAAGGTTTATCTCGTAAAGGAAGACATGGAAACCGCTTTAAAGAAGTTTGAATGGTACGTCTGTAAGATTAATTTACCTGGAAGTTATTTTTTTCGGTAATTTTTAGGGCCGTGGAACAGTACCGTTTGACCCCCTGGAAAAACGAGCTGGCCTGCAAACTGATCCAGAAAGAGGACGCGGATAAATTACAAAAGTTGACCGATTTAAGTACGATCGTGCACGGGGAAATCAACAGTTTGTACGATTTGGTGTTTGCGTTCGTCGAGTGTGGCAGGATTAGGCAGGCTAGGAAGATTTTGGAGACCCCCGGACTACAGAATAGGCCGCAGAGGATCAATAACGCTTGTGAGAGGTGAGGATGTTCGTTTTATTTTGGTAAAACCACACTGACGTAATAATTTGTCGGGAATTTGTCCTATTACAAATTTTTTTAGCTATTTCTAGTATCTAGTACTTCAGACTTACCTATTAACGATTCTGAAATATGTCAAATTAGAATTAATGAATCAATGTTCAAAAAACCAACACTCCCGCACCCAAAAGTTCTTTTGTCGCATGAAAACACGGTAAATTCTAAACTTTAAAACTTTGTCGAATCATCACTGCTAAAGGAAGGCGACTTGGTAAAAGATATGCACATAATCGGATTCTCCAGAGTCTCTAGAATTATTCCATACCACCATCATCTGCTGGTCGTTAATTCTAATGAAACAAAACTGGTATTGTTTCGGGGTCAAAAATCCCATAAAAAGTTTATGGATTAATTAGATAATGAAACTATTTTATTTTCTGACAGTATAAAGGTTTTGGGTTCAACAATCCATAGTTCTCTGAGACTTATGTGTCCTGTTACTAATAAATTTTATTAAATTCCTGATATTTTGAGTAAAAATCTTTTAATTTTTATATAAATATAAATCTTTAATTGATACTTATACTTGAGCTACGACATCTTAGTTTGGGGTGGTCTGTTTTTAAATAATATAGAAAATTATGTATCAGAAGTGTTTTAAAAAAGGAGAACATACTCGATACCTTTACAGCTCTAAAACTTGTAATGTCCCTATTTTCATTCTCTATACCTGGAAAAAATTGATACAATAAAATACATTACGCATAAAATTACAGGGACTTTTCTTACTTTGGACGTGATTTTCAAAAACTTGAATTAAAAAATTTCTAATGCATAGATTTTTGCGATTTTTTCAAGGAAAGTTGAAGAACACCCTAGAGAAACTTTTAAAGCAAAAATCAAGCGGATCTGAGCACTAGAAGTGAAGTTATGACTTAATTACCTGAGACTGTCCTTACTCTTGCACATGATTTTTAAAAATTTAGAGAAAAAAGCTTCTAGTACATAGATTTTCGGGATTTTTTCTATGGAAGTTGAAAAACACTCTATAGAAACTTTTAAAACAAAAATCAAGTTAATCTGAGCACTAAAAGTGGAGTTATGACTTAATTACCTAGACTGACCTTTCTCTTGGACATGATTTTCTAAAACTTGGTTTAAAAAGTTTCTAATCCATGGAATTTCATGATTTTTTCAATAAAAATTGAAGAACACTCTATAGAAGCTTTTAAAAATCAAACCACTCTGAGTACTAAAAGTGAAGTTATTACTCAAGTTATCTAAAACTATCTCATTCGATTTTTTTAATAAAAGCTAAAGAACATTTCAAACAAAAAACTTTTAAAACAACAATCAGGTTAATCCGAGCACTAGAAGTAGAGTTATGACTTAATTACCTAGACTAACCTTTCTCTTGGACATGATTATCCAAAATTTGGATTAAAAAGTTTATAAAGCAAGAAATTTCGAGATTTATTCAAAGAAATGTAAAAAACATTCCTTTGAATAAAGCCCAGTAACTTTTGAAATAAAAATCACCTTAATTTGAGCACTAGAAGCACTCCTATTACATAAAACTGTATTTCCCTTACATTTTTAACATTTTTCTAGTATCCCAACTTACCGGATGCCGACCCCGGTAGCACCGTAGGCAAAGCGTTTACGATGCAATCGTGTAGTCTCGGGTTCGAATCCCGGCATGGGCATGGTTGTTTGTGACATCTTATAAAAACAAAACATTGTGGTTCGGAACCCACGTTAAACTGTAGGTCCATAAACAACAATATTGGGCGGCCGTCGAAATACGACGCGAGTCCATTGTATTTGAGGAAGAAGAAGAACTTACCGGATCTTATATTAACAGTTCTGGAATGCGTCAAATTAGAATTAACCAAACAATGTTCAAAAGAGTAACCTGCTGATCGTTAATTCTAATGAAACAAGATCAAAAATCCGATAAAAAGTTTATGGAAACTTTTCACATTCAATTACGTAATCAAATTATTTTATTTTCTGACAGTATGAAGGTTTTAACAATCAGCAGTTCTCTAAGATTCCTAAAAACCAATTTGGAACTTTAAAACTAGACAAAAAATAATTGCATTCTGCGATCTGCACTGTTACAAATAAATTTGATCAAATTCGTGATATTTTAAGTAAAAAATCTTAAAAATTTTATATACATGCAAATTGGGACTTTATTAAGTTACGGCATCTTACTTTGGGGTGGTCTGTTTTTAAATAATTTAAAAAACTATACAAAGTTACGTATTAGAAGAGATTTAAAAAAGAAAAGACTGAGCATACTCGATATCTTTACAGCTCTAAATTTGCTAATGTTCGATTCCTGTATTTTAATTCTCTATACCTGGAGAAAGTGGATACAGCAAAATACATTATGCATAAAATTACAGAGACTGTTTTTACTCTTGGACATGACGTACTTAGATAAAAAGTTCTAGAGCATACATTTCTGGGATTTTTCTATACAAGTTGAAGAACACTCCAAAGAAACCTTTAAAACAAAAATCGGGTTAATCTGCGCACTAGAAGCGGAGTTCTGACTTAATTACCTGAGACTGACCTTTCTCTTGGACATAATTTTCCAAAACTTGGATTAAAAACTGCCTAATGCATACATTTTCATGATTCTTTCAATAAAAATTGAAGAACACTCTATAGAAGCTTTTAAAATAAAAATCAAACCACTCTGAGTACTAAAAGTGAAGTTATTACTCAAGTTATCTAAAACTATCTCATTCGATTGTTTAATAAAAGCATATTACATAAAACAGGATTTCCCTTAGATATTAAAATATATCCCTTATATAAAATTTTGAAATTAATGTAGCAAACGACAAAAACCCCAAAAAACTATTTAAATACATTCGCTCCTCAATTAAATCAAGGGTTTCAATACCGTTACTAAAAAAGGGCTACAACAGCATGTGTGAAAATTAAATGCAAGTCGCGGAAGAGTTGGCGAGAACATTCGAACAGACACTAAAGAGCCTGAACAAAATGTATTACCTACCCCACACTGTCCTCGTATCTTAAACTCAATAACAACAATAAATATAAATGAGGAAAAAATTAAACAAAAAATTCAAAAATTAAAAAAAGATTCGTCTGCAGGTTTAGACAAATTAACGGCAACTATTCTAAAAAAATGCAGTGAAGTGATAGCTGCGCCTCTTGCAAAAGTTATGAAATACTCAATGATTAAAAACTCTGTACCCGAACAGTGGAAAGTCGCATCGGTCACGCCAATTTTTAAAAAAGGCGACATGTTATCAGCAGGCCAATAAGCCTAGTATCGATTGTTTGCAAAATTATGGAGTCCATTGTTCGAGATGAAGTGCAAACATTTTTTACTGAAAATTATTTAATACCCAATATTCAACACGGATTTGTAAGGGGTCGCTCTACGATTACTAACCTGCTTCAATGCCTTAACCAGTGGATAACAGCCTTAGACAAAAATCAACCAATAGATGTCATCTACCTCGACTTTGCTAAGGCATTTGATAGAGTTCCCATGAAACGATTGTTACATAAGCTATCTTGGCATTTGAGAAGAATTGTTAAATTGGATTGAAGACTTTAAAAAATAGAAAGTTTAGTGTGAGGGTGGGGGACACCATGTCAAAATTCTATCCAGTATCCAGCGTAGTCCCTCAGGGCTCCGTCCTCGGCCCTTTTCTGTTCCTGGCTTACACGTGTGATTTACCTTCAGAACTAAAATGTTGGGTATCAATGTTTGCTGACGACACAAAAATATATGCAGTTCCCCTAACTTCTCATCAACAATTGCAAACCGATCTGGACACTTATTTGGAAGTGGTGCAGTGAATGGTTACTTCCTCTTAACGCGGACAAGTGTGTGGTGTTACATTTAGGAAAAAATAATGCCCAGCTACCCTACCAAATAAATAACATTGAACTTAAAAAAGTCGAATCTTATTGTAATTTCGGAATAATAGTAACTAAGGATCTCTCTTGGTCCCAGCATATTGCCTCAATTGTGAAACGTGCAAATTCTATGTTGTATCTGTGCAAAAAGATTTTGTTAAAATTCCATTCTCCATTCCACAATTTTATGAAATTGTATACCAAGTTTGTCCGGCCTATTATTGAATATGCAGGTCCCGTCTGGTGCGCGACAAAAATTTTACTTGAATTGTTGCAGCGACGCGTCACACGATCTACGTATGGTTTGCGTATGCCGAGACCTACCTACAGCGAGAGACTTTCAAATGCAAACTTGCTAACTTTTGATAAACGAAAGCTTCGTGGTGATTTAATTTTTACATTCAGAATCCTGTATAATTATTGGGGCTGTGATCTAAACGAACTATTTGAAAGAAATCGGGATATTACACTTCGCGGTCACACTTTAAAATTTAAAAAAACAGATGTATAAAACAAAAACGCGTCAAATGTTTTTGCCTAATAGAGTGTTTGATGTTTGGAATTCGTTACCCGTAGATGTCATAACTGCTCCTACTGTAAACTGCTTTTAGAATCGTCTGGATAAATTGGACATGTTTAGTGTTTAAATTTGAAAGCTGACATTTGAAGATTTATTGAAATATATTGTAATGCCTACTTAGTTCATAGAGCTCAGAATGTAAATTCTTGGCATTTATCTAATAAAATAATAATATATAAAGTAATTATCAAAAAACTTCTAATGCATGGATTTTTGTGATTTTTTAAAAACGTTAAAGAACTATATCAAATATATTACATGAAGTATTCAACATAACATTTCTTGTTCAACCCTAAGCACCTAGGCAACCTAATAGCTGTCTGTGCTTTTATATTTAAAAATACATTTTCATTAGAATCAATCAAATCCAAAATACAGCAACACATAAGTAAGTAAATATTTTATTATATGTATATAATCAGAAAAGTATAAGAAAAGAAAGAAAACAATTACCCAAATATGAATCTAGATAAGCACCTATGTAGTAAAATAATAATAGTAATAATAAGTATGTAAATAAATGATCTTTAAAACATAATTCGGCACTACTAGTTTTTTGAAAAAAAAACTAAATGGCTATAACAGGAGAATGAATTCTGCCCTCAAAACTGTATTAACTATTATTTTAAAATTGGGGATTGTTGTTATATTTTCGGGTTTTCTTTGACAAAGTTCCATTTATTGTTTACCGTAGCTTAACCTATAATAAGAACTGTTTAATAAGATATGACACAAGAAATACGATATATAAATATACACAATAATAAAAATACACAACGAGATATTTCTATGTTGGAAGTAAATTGTTGACTTAAATTATTCTATCACTGTTTTTAACTATGCCCTTATATTTCCATGCTTTGCAACAGGTGCATCCCTCTGTAATTTAATACAATTTACCGGTCACCTGCTTTAAAAATAGGAGTAATAAAAGAATTTTTCTAAAAACCAGGAAAAACTCAACTAAAATTGATAGTTTATCGTACAATCTGGACCAAATGATGTTTTTGTTTTAAGATTAACAATTCCATTGAAAATATCTTCAATATTTACAATCATATTACAAGAAACATCGATAGTATCAAAAGGCCTAGGGTCATTGTCTTGGGGATATTATAATTAGAAGTAGTGTAAACCATAGAAAAGTAATCAGATAATAAATTAGCAAGTTCATCACCATATTGATATTTACGGCTTGTCCAGTACATATCGCCAAACTTTAAACCTAGAATTTTGATAAAACCCTTAATTTGCCACTTCATGCACATACAAACACTAGTTATGCTTCCTTCAGTGAGTTTTTATCCGTATATCTATATCCCATTTAATAATCGTTATTAATATGTTTATATTTTAAGGTTCCAACAGGAAGGCCTCGTAAAACCCCTCGAAGGACTAAAGGACGCCACCAAAGATTTAACTTATATAGACCGCAACGACATTTACTATCAACTGTTGCTCAGTTATATAAAACAGAACGACGCCGAAAAATGTATGGGCTTATGGACCCAGATGCAAGAAGAAGATTTGGCTCCATCCGATCAGTTTTTGTTGACTTTGGGCAGTTTTTTGCAAGAAAATGGTAGGTATTACGGTCTCCCCCTTTGGGTCTTTTAATTGAATAAACGCGATAGTTTTAACAGTTTTTTTTTTAAATAAAGACTTCAAGGCTCTATTTAGAATTTTTTTGTTAGGAATTTATATTATCAAAGGCGTTGTCAGCACATTTAATACAGCCAAGATTCTAGATGTAATAATAATAATAACGTTTATTAAACAATATACATAATATACTTATTAACCAATACAATAAATAAAAAATATAAACGCTTAGAAATATCACTGAAGCACACTATAAGTGCGTGATTTGTGGTTACATAATCGGGTATATGTCAAAATTAGGTCAAATTTAATTATGTCCTTATTGGGTAAACAGACTATAACCGGCTTAGTAATTTCGTTTCAGGGTACACTCAGAACTATATAATCCTGTTAATCTATTGGATGTATTTAAGATTTATTAAATCATTAAAAACTTCTCTACCCTTCAAAAATATTTAGTTTTTGGCTTTGCGTTTAAAAGAGTTAAAGCCTTCAACCATCCTTATATCATTTGGAAGCATTTTATACAATCTTGGAGAAAAATATTTTAAGCTCCTCTGTCCATGAGTTTTACGATCTTGTTTTTATTTATATATTTAAGGATTTCTAAACAATAGAGTTTAGAAATCCTTAAATATTATCTAATATCTTACTTTCAGAAAAGAGGTTATCAGTGGGATATCTTATGGGCTGCCAAAAATTATTTTTAAAAACCATTTTTGAATTGATTTTAATTTTTGTATGTGTTTCAGAAACGCTTCCCTATTCCAAAATACCATAACCCTTATAGTACCAAGATAAAAAAAAATTGAGTTTGGGGTTTATATTTATTTTACGCCGATAAAGTTGGGTCAAAAGGTACGGAAAATTAGTTTAAAAAATATTCGAAAGGGTTAAGGGAGGGATTTAGGGAGTACACAATAATTGTGTGTCTAGGGAGCCAACATTAGAAAAGCACAATTGTGAAACAAAATTTATTACTTTGTATGGAATGAAATAAAACAGTTTTTATTTTTGGTTAAACAAAGAAAAACATTACATTTTAGGCAACGCATTCTGGACCGACTTTTGCACCCTTCTAACCTGCATTTAACTGGGTTCCTCATTCTTTGGCCAGTGTTCAAAACCATCAAAGCGTTTGTCTGCACGGGGCAAACTGGAAGGCATTCTTCTCTTTTTATTTCATTTCCTTCAACGCTAGCTCTTCCTCTATATTTTCTTGGCATTCTGTTTCCTCCAATACACGCTTCTTAGTACCGGCAATCAGATATTCCCCAAGATTAAGTCTAAATTCCAAAAGATCCATAATACCTTTGCTTCGAAGGTTTTGACTATAACAATCCCTTCGATACTCCTTTTCCAGCTGTTTACTAAGTCGAACAAATGTAGGATGGCTTTAACAGTCCATTTCCGGGTTCGAAAGAAAGATCGATAGTATTCCATCATTTGGTCGCAAACATCTACACCACCCATGTTTTCGTTATATGATTTAACAACAGCTAGGCATGCTATGCCTGAACGTTTTTGTTTCTGTTTTATTCCATCTTTGCACCTCAGTTTCCGGCCTCCAAAAGCTGTGGATATCATTAAAACAGATTTATTATCTTTCCACTTTGTAATGCAGAGTTTATTATCGGTTCTAACAACTTCTTCTGACTCTCCCCTATTCATTAAACTGTCTTTTTTAAAATCAAACCCTTTCACTCTGTTGGACATAATTGTAGCAGTTGCATCTATATTCAAACTCGTCAATTTGTTCATCAAAGCAATAGTTGAAAAGTATCTGTCAAAATACAGGTAACTATTTTGAGGTAATGTTTCTGCTAGACGCAATATTATTGAGGGTCCCAAGCCTAAATGCCTATCTTTTAGTGGGGTAGTATTGCCCTGGTAGATTTCAAAATCCAATACCAGGCCGTCGGATGTCGTAAGAACGAAATTCTTCGGTCCCACTGGTCTTGGTTTATTTTTAACAAATTGTCGAACTGGACATCTTCCCAAAAAAGGAATCATTTGTTCGTCAATAGAAAAAGCTGTCTTTTCTTTTCTTTCAATGACTTTACATCTATTGCGAACCAAATCAATTATCGGCTATATTCTCCACAATCTATTCTTTTTTTGTTCCTCTTCTGATACGTTAAGATTGTCAACGACATGTAAATTTACACGTATCATGTAAAACCTTTGTCGGGTCATGACCCCATCAATTAATTAATGGGAACTTATATTTTCCATTCCAATACATATGTATCCTTGGAAGATGAATACATCCCATCAAAGCATTCATTCCGAAAAATTTCTTTATTTCTTGAGAGGTGAAGTTGTTTTCTTTTGCATTTTGTTGCATGAAATACTGGGAAGTGAAATTTGCGGCTTATTCAAAAAAATCATCATTCAAATATTTAGCGAAATATTCGTTTGGAGTTTTTACGATGGATGGAGTATAGTCCTCTTTTACAGAAAAATCCTTGCTTCTAAAGTTTCCATGCTTCGACTGGAGAGTCTGGAAATCTATGAGGGGTAAATCATCTTCTGAATCTGAAGAGCTATCAGCTTCATTTGGTGCTACAATTGGGATCTTTTCGTGAATTTCAAACTCATCTTCTTCATCCTCGGACTCTAAATCCGACCCAACTTCGTCTAGAAGTTGGAACAATGCCTCCTCGTCATCCCTTAGATGATTAATTGAAGTTTATTATACCTATTAAGCACTTCTTTTACTTTGTACAACCTTAAGTATATTATGTACAACGTCCCTCTAACACTGGTCATATGACTCGCCAGGTTAACGATTTTCCCTTACCAATTCCTACATCCTCCCTCACCAAGAACTCACTTATATACCTTAGCAAAAAAATTTACAACCATGTTCCTCTATGTATCAGACAAATTTTAGAAGTTAAGAAATTCAAAACACTTTTATTATCCAGGGCATATTATAGCCTTGACGATTTTTTTAATGATACCTTTTGACCTGTGCTCTGACATCATTTTAGTGTTTTAGTTTTGTTACCTATTAAATATTTTAATTTACTTCCTCTAAATTCTGTTTTATTGACAGCTGTTTTGTTATCATTAATTTTGGTAATGTGTGTAAATTTTATGGTAAAATGTTTTAGATGTTATGTTTGAAATTTAAAGTGAATTTGGAAGTTATATATTAAAAAGTAAATTTTGAGAGAAGTCCCCTTAACTTCTGAACCATTTCATGAAAAAATGTCCCATTTCAACAAATTGTCAATTTTAATACCGAGATATTTAAAAGATGTTACTTCTGGGAATTTCACAATCCCCAATCTTAATGTTGCCAAGCCTTTGAAGGGAACTTCTGTAAGTTGCAAAAGGCATGTAGTTAGTTTTTTGTATATTTAAAGTTAATTTATTGTGTTGAAACCAGTTTTTTAATTCCACAAAGTCTTTTTTAATTTGGGTGGTTATAATTTGCCAAGACTTTGATCTACAGAGTAAAACGGTGTCATCTGCAAAACTAACCAGCGTTCCATTTAGTTTAAGCTTAAGCATGTCGTTTACATAAACCGTAAAAAGTGAAGGACCCAACACAGTTCCCTGGGGTACTCCATACCTAACATCTCTTTCACTTCTTATGGTTCCATTAAAGTCAACACGCTGCGTTCTACTTGTAAGGTAGCTTTTAAGCAAATCGAAAACTTTGCCTCGGAGTCCACAGCTGTGTAGTTTTTTTAAGAGTCATCTCATGACAGACAGTATCAAATGCCTTAGAAAGATCCACGAACAGGCATAAGCAAGCTTCACTATTATCTAGTGCATCAGATATTGGTGATGTTAAAAAAGTTTAATTGCATCCTGCGTAGATCTTCCCTCCTTGAAACCAAATTGCAAGTCTGATAATACATTAAATTTAGTTAAGAAATTCGTCATTCTTTTTTGAATTAATCCTTCAAAAACTGAAAATGTTGACAAAAGTGAGACAGGTCTGTAATTTGATATTTCTGTTTTATCGCCATTTTTATATTAGGGTTTAATAGTTCCGATTTTAAGACAGTCCACGTCAAAATCGGTGAAATTTCTGTCGATATTTGTTTTAGGCGTTCACTTCTTATATTGTCCCATCCAGTAGATTTTTTTTATCTCAAGGTTCATTATAGTTCTATTGACTTCAAAGATTGACACGTGCCTTAAAACCCATAGAATTTTTTAGATATTGAATGTCGTATTTATCGCTTTAGGTTTACAAGTTCCATTCTCGATTCCCCAACCTAAAATCAAACAGCGACCAGCTACAACACCCGGCCAAGAACAGCAAACGGTTACAAGTAGACCGAGACCGGGCGTCAGTGTGGCCGCCAATAATTTCCGCACCAAGTTATCCCAGGGTGACGTAGATGGATGTTTGAAAACCGCGAATCATGCCCAGGTCTCGGTTTCCGATGCGTCGCAACTCATCGAAAAGTTGATCCATCAGGAGCGACTTCAGGACGCCACCAAAGTGACGATGACGTTATTGAATAGGGGCGCTTTTCCGGTTCAAAAAATATTTAGGTAAGAAAAAACAGCAACAGCGAAAAAACGACAACATTAATGCAAAAAGTAAAATAGTCGGCTTATAAAATGAAGCTCTTAAATGGTTCTAAATTGTCTCAATGACTCATGTAACAAAAAAGGAGTTGGGGTTTGCAAGTTTTAGGGTTGCAACTTGTTTCTCTCCAAAAAAAACCATATAAAGGAAGAACGACCATATTAAAAAAACGTCTTTTTTCCTCCTTATAGGTTCTTACTAAACAAACTAGCAGCCGCAGGCCAAGTAGACGCTCTGGAACAAATCGGTGAAAAAATATCCGTAGACGTAAAACGGCTGATTTCGTTCGATAATCGATTCTGTCACGCGAACATCGTCGCGGGACGGGTCGAGGCGTATTTGCAAAAACTGGAACAAGATCTGGACAACGCATCGGATGACCAATTGGAGGCCATCAGCAGCCAATTTCCTAGGGGCGGGGCCTACGGTATTTTGGAAAGACATCCCGAATATACCGACAAATGTAAGTGATTTACTTATATTTTGTGAACTCTAAAAAGTAGCTCGATGGTCTCAAATCAATACCTCGTAAGTCCAAAATGATACATTTTGAGAAATCAAAAAAAAGTATTTTTTTCTTTTGTTTAACGTACAATCGTTGTTTAATTTACATATAAGTGTAATAATATAATAGGAAATAGTTATAAAAAATGAATTTTTAAAAAACACATCTTTTCTTTGTTAAACCAAACTTACATGCTATTGGAACACAAAAAATAACACTTACATGTTATTGCACTTTATTAATTTATTTTATTACATTGAAAAGTGAGTAGAGGTATCCAATCATATTATTTCACATTAACAACGAAAAAATCATAATTAAATAAGAAACCTAAAAACTATTAGTTTTTAATACTGGAATTGTTTCCAAAACACAAAAAAAACTTAAATTTTAATTTAAAAAAAATAAATCAAATATTTTAGAAACACAAACCCTATAAGAGCAGTCTTTAGGTAGTCTAAAAAAAACCAATGTGCTTTCTACAAAGAAATGAGTTCTAAAAACAGAGAAATTAAAAAGAGAAAAGGAGTTATTGAAAAGGTAAATTGTCATAGAATAACCAACAATCTTCAGGTATCACTGGTTTTAACTGCTGAAGGTGATCAAATTTGGGTTTGGCAATCTTAATCCTTTGAGTATGAAGTTGTTGGTATTCACTGTTATTAAGATGCGGTTTTGTTCGTTGAGGTAGCTCTTGATATTCTATATTATCAAAATTTATTTTAAAATAAATTTTTTGATCGTTGTATTTCAATGCCCTTAAGTCCATAACAGTGGGGTCTCCAGGTTTCCTTCCTGGTCTAATTGAAGGATAAATCTGATTTTTATTAAAATTCTTAAAAAAATCATATGTTACCAATTTTGCCTCATATTTTTCACCACACGTTCTGCTCTCTTCGCACGCTCACTGGGTAAAAAAATTTTCCGGTTTTTTATTTTTCTCTCAATGTTTGCGTGAACGCTGTCACACTCCATTTGAGTGTGACCTTTAACCAAAAACTTTTGTTCGATGGTAATATTGAGCTCTTGTGAGAGATGTAAAAGAGCGTTTGATATTATGTCGTTCCGGTTTTGGTAGGAACACCCATCCGAATAAATGACTATGGGTTTACCATCATTAAGGAATCTTTTGATGTAGTCTATGACAAATGTTGAGGCTTGAAGGTCTGCTTGCGTCTCGTCAAACCAATAACAAGTGCAGTGCTTAGTAACTATATTATAGACTGTAAAATTATGAATACATAATTTAGTTTTAAAATATAAGGAACTAGCCATCAATGAAGGACAAACTTTTACGGCCTGAAGATCCATTGTAAGCACATGTTGGGCACCTAAAACACCTTGTTCCTTATGTCTTATCTTTTCTTCTCTTGCTCTATCTTTTTCTTCTTGATGTCTTCTCCATTCTTCCGGTGATAAATTTTTTTCCTCGTACTGACAGCAAATGTCACACTTGTCTTTTTTGGGCTGATAGAGACAAATATTCATTTTTTTTTACATTTTTGTTAAAGAATTTTGACTCATTGGTACTTCACTATTTTCCCTGCAACTTTCTTTGTATGCCTTATAAAGATCAACAATGCTGAAAAAAGTCTGCTCCAAATACGAGGGATGTCTTTTAAGTTTTGCATATAGAAACATAGAGGGCGTCACTAATCAAATGTCATTAGTCAAACTTAACCTCAAACTTTACTTTTCTTAAATTCAAAACGTCAGTGCAATACATATAGTTTTACAGCTACAATGAATTTTTAAAGGTAGCAAATTGCGCATACCATGGAATTAAACAGAGAACATTTTCGGGCCATCATTTTTTACAATTTTCGAAGGCAATTATCTCAACAAGAATGCTGTGCTGAGTTGATTTCTGTTTTCGGTAATGAAGCACCACATCAGTCGACAGTTTCTCGTTGGTATGCAGAATTCAAGCGTGGACGGGTTAGTCTTAGCGACGATCCAAGGTCAGGTGCACCAAAAACGGCTGTCACCCAAGAAAACATCGATGCTGTGCGTATGCTTATCACGGAAGATCGACATGTGACATATCGTGAGATTGAGGCTTCATTGGCGATTTCAAAGACCTCAATTCAAAAAATTTTGCATGAAAAATAACGGGTAAGAAAATTAGTTTCCCGCTGGATACCGCATCTGTTAACTGAAGAACAGAAAGAAGCTAGGGTGATGTGGTGTCAAACAACTCTAGACCGCTTTGAGGCAGGAAACTCTAAAAATGTGTACAGCATTGTCAGTGGTGATGAATCATGGATTTACTCATATGAACCTGAAAATAAACGTCAGTCGTCTGTATGGGTATTTCAAGATGAAGAAAAGCCAACAAAAGTCATTCGTTCTCGAAGTGTATCCAAAAAGATGGTTGCAACATTTGTCTCAAAAGCAGGTCATGTTGCAACAATTCCTCTGGAGAATCAACGAACTGTTACTGCCGATTGGTACATTACCATTTGTTTGCCGAAAGTCATCGCTGAGCTTCGAAAAGCGAACCCACAACGACGAATCATCCTCCACCAAGACAATGCAAGTTCGCACACAGCCCGGAAAACTATTGAATTTTTAACTTATCAAAACGTCGAATTATTGGATCATCCTCCGTACAGTCCCGACCTAAGTCCCAACGATTTCTATACTTTTCCAAAAATCAAGAATGAACTGCGTGGTCAGAGGTTTCAGACGCCAGAGGAAGCAGTTAACGCCTTTAAAAATGCAATTTTGACAGTACCCACAAACGAGTGGAATAACAGCTTTGACAACTGGTTTGAGCGCATGCAAAAGTGCATTAAATTTCGTGGAGAATACTTTGAAAAACAATAAAGTCGTTAAAAGTTATTTTTTGTTTTATTCCAGCTGCATATGCAAAACTTAAAAGACAACCCTCGTAAAGCTTGTTTGTGTCTTTTCGACAATAGTGCGAAGGTAACTTGTTAAGATTTTCTAAAAAGGTCTTCATAAATTTATTTGGGGCCCGTTCTGACAAAATGCCTTCAACTTTTGGTCTTTCGTTTTTTTTTATCGTTTATCCCATGTTTACTTCGATCGACCCAAAAGCGAACTTGCCATTCTCCTAATCCTAGGGTAGCAAGGAACATCTTTTTGCATACAGGATAAACGGTACTGCCTACTTTCAGGGAATATTTAAGGATTCCCGTTTTTCGAAAAATTTCTCTGTTGTGGTGATACTTTATTTACTAAATTGCAAACAAAAGTTTTTCTCTGACTCCACATTAAATCATGCCAAAACTTTTTAAAAATTTCTTCACGTTTTAAGTCATCACGTTCATTGCACTTTCTCTTCTTTGACTTCCTACAAAAGTTTGACTTACATGATATACCCATTTTTCTTTCTCCCCTTGAATGAATGTCCTGAAATGTTTTTGACTGATTTGGTGGTCTTCTGTATCCTAAGTAGGCTTGTCCCTTCATCCGCAAATCTTGATTATTTTTTTAAATATTTTTACCAAACTCACGTTTCGTTTTGGTTTGTTGTTGAACTTGCTCATTCAGAGATTCGGATGAGTCTAACTCTGATTCTAACTTGTCTTCACTAGGATGAAAATCGCTGTCCTGGTTTGCCTTGTCGTCTTCATTTTCCGAGACAACAGTGTGGATATCTGACTCAGTGTCTCTAATTCTTGGTGATAGCTGCTCTTCATTCACGGGTAAATCCTGGCGGACACAATTAGAAAATGTCGGTGTTAAATAAACGTCCTTTTCAAGACCAAGATCATAACAATTAGCCTGAGTGTCACTAGCGGTAGACTCTAAAGTCTCTTGCAAATTAAGCACAGCGCGTTCAACTTCGTCAGCTACAGAACCAGGAACCATTTTTTCTAAAAAACTGTCATTGACGTCAACATCAATAATAATATCTATTGGCAAATCCATTATATTAAAACCAACTTGATTTTCGATGACTGGTAGACTATCAGGTACTTTGATTTCTCTATCTTCTTTGGCCATTTTATTTGGTCTATTTTCATTACTTTGGCACATTTCAACCAATCTTTTTGATCTTGAACTCATTGTAGTCTACTAAAATAAAAAAGTAGAAATCAAAAAAAGCCTATTTAAGTGAATAAATTTTGGCAAATATCAGGCAAAATACTTTTAGTTTTATCTTTAGTGTTGACTTTTTTACGAGAAGAACTGCTTAAATGTAACCTCAGTATGCTCAATACTTTTAATATTTATTAAAGTTTTTATTCTAAACACGCGTTTTCTCATAATATTATTTATTATTATTTATTTCTCTAATTACCTGCAACAAGCCGTAAATTTAAAGTTAATTAAAAAACAATACCACGTAAATCACATTCAGTGCATAATTTCAATACCGCGTAAGTCAACTGAGTAAAAAAATAGTCTTTTAAACATAGATATATATTAATGTAAATTTAATTATTAATATTTACTCACATTTATTATAACGCCATACAACACTAACTTTTTTAACAGTTAACAATCTTTATCCGCTTTATAATGTACTAAAACATTTCTGAACAACACCTCTAATGCTAAACTGCTGAGTTACGAGCTATTGAATCGATTTTTAATGATTATGATTTACGTGGTATTGTTTTAGCGCCGTTTTCCCGGTAACGTATTTTTGTAGGTTGACTATCGTCTAACAGATGGCGCCCCTAGTTTTATTGAACCAAAAAACGTTGAAATCTAAAAATGGCAAATTTTGGACTTACGAGGTATTGATTTGAGACCATCGAGCTGTTTTAATTATCTTGGATTATTTTCTAAAAAACCGCAAATCCGTCTTTTTCAGTTGAACAAATGGCAATAAAGTACGCGAAACGGGGAATAGTGGGTCCGCTAAACGTCCTCTGGACGAAATACTTTATCAGTAACGAAGTGGAGAAATCGAATCAATTATGGCATGAGTACCTTAAAGACGCCCCCAGGATTATGTTCCAGAAAATCATCCAAATCGCCCGTGACACCCACGACGAGGAACTAATCAAAAGACTAACGGAACATTTGAAAATAAGTAACGTGACCCCCGGTGCCATCGGAAACATCTTCAGTTGTTACATTGACGTGCTAGTGGCCAAAAATAAGCCGAATGAAGTCGAAGTTGTGTTTCAGCAAGCGTTAAGTCAAGTTTCGATCGACAACATTAACAGGACGGCCGTTTTACGGGTGAAAGAGGTCTTCGAGAAATCAGGGAAGACTTTCGATTATCCCATACCAGCTAAACATAAAAGTAGCACGCAGGAGGAAGATTGAGGAGGGGCGGTACATTTGTGATTGTTAATTTTAGAGTTATAAGCTTACTATAATAAAGTATTGTTTGTTTTGTAAATTTTGTGAAGTGAATTTTTCAGAACCAATTTATAGCAAAAAGTCTTGTTGCTTTTTTTAGCATCCCTAAAATCTATTAAACTGAAGGTTATTCAAACAAACATTTATCTCTCATAAGAAAATCAAGAAATGCAAAATATCATCAATTTTCTCCTGGAGTACAAACAAACCCAAAGTATTACTTTAATTTGTGTATGCTTCTGCGTGTTTCGCTCATTTTAGATTATCATCAGGTCTTCAACAAACCACAGATTAAAGAATAGCATATTTCAGGGAGTAGCTTGAGGAACATGCGTGAAAGTTAGCAAGGAATTCAATGGGTCTGATAGGTTTATAATAGTGCCGCATTTCGTTCAATATCCTGGAAAATTAATTTTTATGCGGTTGTACCTGGATTTCGGATGTTAATCAGTGGGATACTCTTTTTTTTTCCAGGTATAAGGTCATTTTTACTTTTCCAGAAAGTGAAAGAAGAAATAGCTTGAAGTATAGTTTTTTTCAGTTGTAGGCATTCTATGGATTTTTTCCTTTGAATGCTTAAAAGAAGTAAAAAATAATATTGATACATTATTTTATAAAGAAATACAAAATAATTGTAATAAATGAGAAATGACGTCAATTGGTTGGAAAAAATGATAAATTACTTCTAGTAGAGGATCCCACCATACTACGACCTTCGCCCTTAACGTTACGGGATGAAACGTATGTTTTTATAAAATGTATTCCGCAAAGGTTGCCTGAAAAATCTTGTGCAAAATATTAATTATTAAACATTTTTTTTTTTAAACATTGCACTCATTCTGTTACGCATTAAATTGTGTACTAATCGAAAGTACGTAACTTGTGAAATATGCATCCACTGGGTTGCCTTCTTTTTTCTTGTGCAGTTACTACGCAGCCAGGTGCGCGGAGGTGATTCGTAATAGTAATTTGCACCTATCGAGTTACGCAATAAAACATTACATTAAATTAAAGTTAATTTTATTGCAAACAATATGGCATAGGGTTGCTTGCGAAAAACCTGTGCATAATCCCGGTTGCCGATTTTTAAAAGTTCAAATTCTCGCGCGGCTTTAATCTTGAATATTGCTTGACATTTCTGCTAGCGCCAATGCCTCCTGCACTGGTGAAATGTGTAAAACTCCTAAGTCAACGTTAGCAAAACCTTTGAAATCTGAAACTGAAGTGGTGGAGCCCACAGGTATCAACGTTGACATAATCGATGGCTTTTACTTTTTGCACTTGATAGGATCTTCAATGCCACAAACGTTTGATAAAGTTGCTGAGACAATTTTCATTAAAATTTGTTCCACAACAGCTACAGAAATTCATTTAGTTTTCGACCGTTACTTAACACCATCGATCAAAGATTCCGAACGTCACCAGCGGAAAGAAGTTAATACTCCGTATAACATTTGAGGACCTCAACAAAGCCGAACCAAGGATTTTCTACAGAGTCTGAAGAATTATTGCTTCAAAGAAGCATTGGTACATGTTTTGGCCGAGTATTGGGTAAACAACAAGGTGGTAACGATTATTGGAAACAAAAAAAAAATTTTTACAGTTGACCATCAATGCAGTTCAGGAAAATTCAATTAAAAAGATCGAAGAACCCGATTATGTGTGTCATCATGAAGAAGCGGATACGAGAATCATTTTTCATGCTTCTAAATTAGCACCAGGGTCGAGAATTTTGATAAAGGCCTCTGATACTGATGTGTTAATAATTTTGCTGGGAGATATCGACAAAATTCAACAATCACAAATTTGGCTGGCTAATGCAAAAAAAAACAAAACATCAGCACCTGGAGTGCATTAATTGCACCGCATTAGCAGAGAAGTTGGGGCACACATTATGCAAAAGCCTCCCAGCTTTTCATGCATTTACGGGATGCGATTACACGGCAGCATTTTATAATAAAGGAAAAGTAAAACCCTTCAAATTATTTTCTAAAAACGAGAAATACCAAATGGTTTTTGCATCATTAACTGATAAAGTGGATATTTTTATTAATGAAAAAATGAACACCGTTCAAGAATTCACGGCAAGCATATATGGCATTAAGAACTGCAATAGAGTTGATGAAGCAAGACATTTCTTTTGAAAAATTACTCTTTAAAAGAAGATAATGAGCAGTTCTTCAAAAAAATTAAATAAGTTTCGATTCAAACAGTATACCACCTTGCTGGTTATCACTGCAACAAAAAATTTTGCGCACAATTTTTCTTAATTCTATGTGGCTTCAACGGACCCTCAATGCATAAAGTTGCAGCCTGAAAAATGTGGGTGGTATGTTGACGGTTATTTGAAACCAATTTTTTATATTCATAAAAATTTGCAAGATAATAGGGGTAAATTTTAATATATTTATGAATGAATCTAATATATGTATATATATATAAATATATATTTGTCGCTCGCATTAAGCCGCGCGAGAATTTGGACTTTTAAAAATCGGCAACCGGGATTATGCACAGTTTTTTCGCAAGCAACCCTATGCCATATTGTTTGCAATAAAATTAACTTTAATTTAATGTAATGTTTTATTGCTTAATTCGATAGGCGCAAATTACTATTACGAATCACCTTCGCGCACCTGGCTGCGTAGTAACTGCACAAGAAAAAAGAAGGCAACCCAGTGGATGCATTTTTCACAAGTTACGTACTTTCGTTTAGTACACAATTTAATGTGTAACAGAATGAGTGCAATGTTTAAAAAAAAATTAATTATTAATATTTTGCACAAGATTTCTCAGGCAACCTTTGCGGAATACATTTTATGAAAACATACGTTTCATCCCGTAACGTTATGGGTGAAGGTCGTAATATGGTGAGATATTCCAGGCAGTTGAGAAACCAAAGTGTAACTGTTTGGAGAAAGTGACTTAACTTCAAATTCCAAAATTTCGCGTTATTACATTCAAGAAATTACCTCAACTGCCTGGAAGAAAAATAGTTTTTCACTTATTTCAGGCAGTAGTAGTCATTTAATAGTCAATACTTTCTTTTGTATGTCAGGAAAAATGACAATTTTTCACTTATTACATGTAGTCATAAAATATCTGGAACAAGTAAAAAACTTCCTCAAATTCCTGGAAGAAAAATAAGTTTTCACTCCATAATTCCGCACAATTATTATTTTACCGGTACAATAATAATATTTTATTTAAAAAATATGTGTAAACAACTTCGTCATGTAAGTTGCTCTTTTGATGACCCTCTTCTTGTGCTAAATGATAATCCCATAGGTTTCAAATAAAATAAAAATACTTTATTAACAATAATATTTGGCTTAAGCTACGTTGGCACCAGAGCACCTAAACTATACATATTACAAAGTGATTTCTAGGTACCCGTCACAAATTGCATGACTAGTATTTGACTCCTAAAATGAATTCCAAAAAAAAAGGCAGTAAGTTGTGTCACAACATCAGTTAATCTTTTTAATGCATGTGATTGTACAATAAATATGGCAACATAATATACTACCATCAGAGCATCTTCAATTATTTGGAAGTATAGTCTGCCTTATACACAAGGTGATTCAAACTCCTATGAGCCTCATGTCTTCTCTTATTAATGCAATGATCACCTAAAAGCATGCTCCAATAGTTCTGAATCACCCTGTTTATCTTGTGGCATATTATGTTATATTAACATTAGAAAGAGGAAGATAAGTTTCACTTCAACATTTATTTACAAAGATAATCCCAGAAAATATGTATTTAAAACATTTCAGGAATATCCAGTAAATGCGTTATTGTCCTTAATCAAAATAAGCATACGAGAATGTCCTAAAAATATTTTTTTGAATTAAGTGGAATATCTGGACTGATATAATTTGTAATTATTAAGCCTTTCTATGCAAACAAAGCTGCTCTGTTATATAGTTAATCAACCCTTGGAAGACTTTTATAGTGATCATTAAAAAACCCATAATAGTCAATACTTAATTCTAAAGGACTATTTACGATCCTCTTTGTACTATTCAGCAAATTATTTATTCTATATTCCAAGCTATGCATATCATCTAACATACCCTCCATCTCCTGTAAAGCTTCATTATAAGTGGTTTTCCTTCTAATTCCCTTTGGTTGATTAAGATAACTTGTTTTAGCCTCAGACAATTGTTGATTATACAATTTTAATTCATAATAAGGCAAAAATAGTAAATTGTGTTGTGATATCACACTAGCAATTTTCATATGGGCCCTTTTTATGTTATGCCGGCTTTTATTGATGGACTTTACAAAGTGACTTTGCAGGTTTCTTATTTGAGTGTCGTGCCGGTCTTCTGAGCTGCTTAAATTATTTGTTTTAGCAATTTGAAGTTCATGTTTGTAATTTATACTGTTCAAACTGAGATTGTGTAAATGGAAGTGTAAGTTACATATTGTGTCTTCAACATAATGGTTAAATGATTCGTAAGCTTTATCTAGGTCTGCTTCCAGTAATGGTATTTCTTTACTTAGCTGCTTAATGGGGTACTTTTGTTTGGAAGTTTTATTTGTGTCTTCATGATTGTGCTGCATATCACAAATTGTGTTTTCGGTTTTCTGCACTCTGCCATAGGAAAATTGAATAAGTTATATGTGGAACTTTAGTATTGGATAAGGGAATCAGCTGGATAATGAAATTTCAGTCATTTCTTTAGCATTACAAATAATACAAAAAAGCAATGACATACTTAACCTCAACTTTTGAACGATTTAACTTATTACCCATTTGTTGATTACCCTAAATTTTAAAACATTTATAGGATTAGCCAGTGTTGCCAACTCTTCGGAATTTTCTGCAGTTGGCAGCACTGTGTAACTATTATAGGCTTAAATCTTAGGTAAGATTCCATGTACATGTGATATAATAAAAGCATCGTTGCGAAATATGTGGAAACTTCTAAAATTGGGACAATTTATTAAATAATTGATCTGCGTGTTCCTTCGCGATTGTACGAAGTTTCACAATTTAATTAATTATTCTAAGGAAAACTTTGACGACGAACTGGCAACGTTGGAAATATCACATTGACAATCACCATCAATCGCTACGTCAAAGTCAAGTAAACAATTCTCAATTTGTTTATTAAAAAAATTAACATTCAACAAGCAAAAATATAATGTAAAACACAAATTTCTTATATGCATTAACTACATTTAATAAAGCAAAAATGTTAGAACAAGATTCAATTTCCGGCAGCAATCCAGAGAGCGAAGAAGAGGAAAATTCCGAATATGATCAGGAGGACCACTGCTGCGCCCCCGCTCCCCCAAAACCGGTTAACGTAAATACCATTTAACCTAATATACCTGGTTTTGACAGAGTTTTATTTCTAGAACTCCGCTGGGGCATTAAAACTGAGGTCATGGCTCAACAAAACCCTTAAAATAAAAATGACCGATGGCCGAACCCTTATGGGTGTATTCCTCTGTACAGATCGTGATGCCAATGTCATATTAGGTTCCTGTTCAGAATTCTTACCTCCAGATCCAAATGTATCAAACGAAGATGTCAGGATGTTGGGACTCGTTATGATTCCTGGAAAGCATATTGTGTCAGTACATATAGATGTGAATGAGTATCCGACTGGCGGACACAACACTCCTAATACGAATTCACAAGAGAATTTAAATTATGTGTAGTGTGATGTATTTTTGTAATATAGACACTTCTTTTGTTAAGTTTTTTCTGTTAAGTAGTACTCATAATGGGTAGTGGGGTTTGAAAGAAAGTCGTAAGGTAAGTAATTAATTTGTTTATTCAATACTTAACAATGTAGATGATTACCTTAAAAGCAGTTTATTATTTACAAATGTAGCTAATAAAAGTGCATTTTCATTTATCAATTGTATTAGGCAAATTAATAATATACAATGTAATTCCCAGAGTTTTTTGGTTTTAAATTTATGCATTTACCGGAAAAGGTTCAAAAAACTGTACAGTATAGCCAAAAGCTGTACATATGATAACCCTATGCATCATATCTAAATAACTTCAATAACCTCAACTCTAGTTTTATAGCCATGTAAATATTTAGCAGTAACAGCCTACAATGCAGAGTAGATTTTGGAGGAATTCACTTTTCTTCTTAAAATGTTTGCCACTCGCTTTTATTTAATGTACTTAGCAAAATTATAACTTAAGAATAATATAGTTGTACCCGTGAGTAAGTTATCCTAACTGTCTGTTGTACCTAATCTGTTCAATATATTGGGAAAGTGTTACATATTGATCATGTTCTTTTATTATTTAGCAAAATAATTCCACAGGATTTTTAGGAATATCTCAGTTACTTGTCGACAAGATTAGACCTATTGATGCAATAAATACAATTAAAACTTTATTTGTAATAAACTTTAAATACACATTTACTTAAATTTAAAAAGCGGAGACTATTTTATGGTACACCCTCCGAGGTTCAAATACAGCCGATTTAGTCTTTATTTTATTTGGAATTCTGTAAAAATAAAACAGGTTCAATCACTATACCCACATCGAATTTATTGAACAAGAAAACTATTGAAACTAAATAACAAATTAACCATTAAATTAAGACATAAATCTTCTATTAACGTACAACTCAAGCACCAACATGACCATGTCTTAATTTAACATTAACTTTTATTATCATCGGTCGGTTCATACCCATGCTTCTCAATTTTTTCCTTAAATATTAAATAATTCCTTCTGCGGTCGAAGTGCTTGACCCATTGCCCCGAACAGTTTTCTTCATACAACTTTCTAAACACTTTGCACTGCGATTCGTCACCGTTTTGATCCAAACACTCCCAATATTTATCTCTGGAGCCCCAGCACTTGGCCCTCTCGTCTTTCGTTGGAAACGACATGGTTAATGTACTATTAAGTGTCGCAGCAGGAGCGGTTTCGATATTAATCTGTTGTCGGATTAGGGTCCCAAAAATAACTTTCGCATTTAAAATTTCCTCAGATTAAACTAAAAATAAACATAATAAATTTTAATCTAAGAGCGTGAGGGATTAAAAATATATATTGAGTTGGAATGTTGCTGGTGGGGACATGCCAAGAAAATTTTGGCTGATGATATTGAATCCTGTTTTTCTTTTGCAACTTCCACTTACCTGCAATTGATTTAATGAGGGTTTTAAGTTCAGTGTGAGGTTCTTTTTAGTGTATTTACATAACTATTCCATATAGGGCAATTATTTTTATTATATAGACATAACCTCACAAAAAAATATAACCTCAAAAAAGTCGTGGCTACCCTACCGTCATCGGGGTTTTATTGTACGTCATTCTTCTAGGGATGTCAATCAACTATCGATGTTTTCATATGTTGTGGCCAGTAGCAACAAAATAAAGTTTGCGTTGCTATAATTTGGAAATTATTTACGTTGAAATGTAGCAACGTTGATGTTCCTTGGCCTAAATATGTTACTAATTCTTAAAAGGGGGGTTCCCATTATAATGAGGTGACATTCATGTATGTCAAAGAATTGACATACATGACAGTTGGAGAAGGTGGTAAATAAAAAAATTTTTGGCAGACGCGCTTGTAGACAGCATATCGAACCGTAGAATTGCGAATTGACATTTTTAAATTTGGCAACTTCATGTAGCGGACCGGCATGTAAACAGCATACTACGAGGGCGGGTCAATAAGTCCCTGACTTTTTGGATAAAAAACAGGTTTTTATATAAAAAGACTATGTTTGAGTTCTATACACTTAATCCAACGTTTCTCTAATTTTTTTATCCCTTCGGAAAAATATGATTTGTCGAGGTCATCAAAATAGGCATTTGTTTGAGAGATGATTTCGTCGTTGGAGTCGAATCTCTTTCCGCCGAGCCAGTTCTTTAAGTTTGGAAATAGGAAATAGTCACTGGGGGCTAAATCTGGAGAATAGGGCGGATGAGGAAGTAATTCGTAACCTAATTCATGGATTTTTGCAATGGAAACTGCACAAATGTGGTCTTTTGTCTTTCAGTTCCTCATTGAATCTATCCAATAAGTTGGTATAATATTCTCCATTGATTGTTTTCCCCTTTTGAAGATAGTCAATGTGGATTATAACGCGTGCATCCCAAAAAACGGTCGCCATGACTTTATTGGCTGACAAACCCACCTTTGCCTTCTTCTTCTTCTTCACACGAAATTCACTTTTTTCCATTTTCTTCTCAAAACGAGTGGTAGTCTGCTATCAGCAGCTGTCAAACACAAACTAAATGAAGCAGCTTGTTCAAATTTTGACAGGCGTCAACTGACAGTTATCTGTTGACAGGCGCAGAGTTGCCATTTCCATTAAAGGACGGGAAATTCAAAAAGTCACGGACTTATTGACCCGCCCTCGTAAACCGAGGTATTGCCAAATGTTGTTGAATCTCTTGAAATTTAACGACGGGTCCGTTCTATAGCAGACACACTTATAGGCATCATACTGAACCGTGCTATTGACAAATAATGAACCTTCTCTCTCTTAAAATGTAGTAATTTTGATGTTCCTTGGGCTTAAAAACAGCATAATGCACTACAGTTTAGCCATTTAAATGTCGGATTATTTACGTAGTTGACTGTCGTAACCACCTAATATTCCATGGCAAATAGGCTTGTAGACAGCATTATGAACCGCGGTTTGGGCAATTAAGTAGCGGTTTATTAAAGTATTTGACACTCTTGGACATTTGGGAATGTTCCATTGCAGAGAGTTATAGACAGTATAGCGAACGGCGGAATTGTTAATTAATTAGTGAAGTAGGTCTCTTTACATTTGGCACTCTTGCCCGACATACATGTAGACAGCATAACGAACCACGGCTTTGCCAAATGTTGTTGGCTTCTAGACAGCATTATGAACCGCGGTTTTGGCAATTGTGTACCGGATTATTCACGCAGTTGACAATCTTAGGAATTTACTTGCGAACTTACCAATTACTTCTCCTCAACTTTGACGCTTCAAAGTGAGTGGACTTAAAAACAGCATATTGAACCGCGTTTTTGCCAATTACGTAGTTGCCACGAAATTCGGTCATGTTCCATTGTAGAGGGTTATACACAGCACATTGAACCGCGGAGCCGCCATTATTGACAGATGAATGTTCTGACGAATTTAGCTAAATACTTAGCGGTTGCTCTTTATTATTTTGCTTCAAATAATAGACTCAACGAGAAAAACCCATAAACATAACCTCTAAGATTAACTGTCAAACCATCGGGAGTGCAGTAAGTACCATGTGTGTAATAACCGTCATGCTAAATATCGCAAAATGTCAAAGTGATTCTTACAATTTGGCGCGAAATTTAAATTCATAGAGACGGTCCGAAATTGCCTCTATATATACAACCTAAAAATTTGCTGGGAACACCATAATTCTTTGATTCTATATGCTGTGTAAAAGACTTTGGCACAGATCGAATTCAGGTAGCAAATTTAGCTGTTAAAGCTTTGCTTTCCTCGGTTGACAGCACTGCAAGATATTGCGGCGTTCACACGAGCTTTATGCGTAATTCTAGAAAGTCCCACATGCGCATTGGCTTTTTTACGGCTATTTACGAATTAAACGTGTCTCTTATCCGCAAGAAATACCACCTAGTTATCCCGAAATTGAATTAGCAGAGAGTGGAGAGGAGAACGCAGAGACACCAATTTAGGCACATAATTTAGGAAGACATTTACTTAGTGTATAATTTATTGTCAGCGAGCCAACTAAGACCTCGTGCGGCAGTAAACCAGCCGACTACATATTTGAGAAAGATAAACACAGTTATCGGCCATAACCCGGCCGTCTTATCTCGAAGCCGCCGTTACGTCCCACGGGATTACAACGTGGATTATCCATACATATGGACTATTCCTGTTAGACGACAGACAACGCGATTCCTGTGCCGTGCAATGAAGCTATTATTCAAATTACCCACGGACCTCGAGAAATTTCAAATTATCTCGGAGAATTAATTAGTGCTGGACGTCACTGCAACCTGGACATGGTGTTTTTCTATTTTTGAATAACAGCCTTCTCAGTCAAGCACGTGCCCTTTAATTAATGTTTTTTAATTATGGAGATTAGGGTTTTCTTGCAGTACAAAACCGAAATACTGCAGTTACGTTTGTTTTATCAAGTGTTCAACATCATCGTCATCGCCGAATAGAGGGATAAAATGGTACTACACCATAATCCATACGACCAACGTCAGATAGAGATTTTTCAATAAAAAACGATGATTACTTACAGGAATTTATTTGCTAATCAGTTGGCAACACTTAGTTGAGGTTTTCTTTTTACTGGGACTCACTAGCGTTGCAAATTTTCAAGAGATCAAATACGTGATTTATTATTTACTATTTGGCAACTCGCTTGTTCATTATGCTGTCTACAACCCGCTGCAATAGAACATTTCCAAGATACGTAAAAAATCCGCTGCCCCAATTGGCAAAACTGCGGTTCGTTATGCTGTTTTTAAGCCCACTCTCCATGGAACATCAGGATTGCCAAATTTTAGGCCAAACAACAAGATTCATCATTTGGCTGTTACAAGAACAAAAATATATTTTTTTATTTAAGGGAATTTTGACACCTGACGTTGACAGAGAGTTTACAGACAGCATAATAAACCTCTCGAAAAGTGAACGTCGAAGACATTTGCACATTGAACCTGTCAAGTCAAAACAAAGAGAATGTTGAATTATTTGTTCTTTTGCACCGTTTTGGGCGTTTATTAAACAGGGTGCGACATCTTTTAGAATATACGAGCACTCAGCATATTGAATTGCGAAACTCTCGAAATATGGATATCGCTTTTATCCCTGTAATCACGTGATTGGTAAAGCAAATTTGACATATGACATTAATAGATAAACGCATGACAGGCGAACGTACAGGCAGCATACTGAATCGTAAAATTCAATAAGGGTACGCCACGTGCATTCAGAGGGCGCTCAACCCAATCACGTGATTGATAAGTCAATTTTGACAGATGACAGCCAAATAGAAAGACTCAGAGAATAGAGGGACACAAAGTCAATGGTCTCAAAAGATGTTTATTTTAAAAAATGATTACACGTGTTTCGCCCTAAGGCATCGTCAGATCTAAAAGAAAACAGAAAGCAACCCTAGTACAAAAACAACAATGCATAGACACAAATTACAATATAGAGATTTGACTTACCGGTAAAGCTATAAGATAAACATCTTTTGAGACCATCGACTTTGTGTCCCTCTATTCTCTCAATTTTTATTATCAAGAGGTCTCTTTGAGAAAAATGGACTACTTTTTTGAAATAGAAAGACGTACAGACAGCATTATAAACTTGCACGAATGTGAATGTCGTTTAAGGTTCACGAATTACTACTAGAGGGCGCTTCCGAATGGCATAAAAATATGTTCCTTGCATAAAACAATTTCTAATTCTTCAAAAAAACATCGCGCCAAGGGCATGAAGTGCCGATTGGAAAAAGCATCACGAACATTGAATCTGATAACAAATAAAATATAGTGGGAACGTGTCGACCCGGGCAATAACTCATGCATATACAGGGATCCCTGCGAAATATGGATACTTAAGGCGACTACTCGCCCCCGAGATTTCCCATTCTGATTTTTACGTTTTCCTTATTTTCCGGGGCATCCGTCATCGGATATGCATTATTTTATGTTTTCAATTGAGGCCTCGTCGTACGTACGAGATTGAATTTTTTATTTCCTTTCTTCGGCCATTCGTGAAACCGAATAGGGTTATTCAAATGATCTATTACGGTCCCCGATATGAAGCGAATAAGGTGATAGTTTAGGGCCTTAATAAAAAAATTTTTGATGGACTTTCGCCACCTTTCTACGCCCCACTTATACGGAATATGACAGATCTTAATAAATAACACCATACTTTATTATTTCAAAAGGAAAAGGTTGCTTGTAGTCAGCATATTGAACCAGAGTATTTCTTTTTTTTTTTCATTTATTATAGATAACATACTGAACCGCAGTAATTCCAAATGATTATATAGTCAATTATATGATCTGAGGGTTCTATAAAGTAGCAGATTTTAGTCAATATAAAGCCACATAACTCATCTTAAGGAACATTTGACAATAATGTTACCTTTATGATTCAGTGTGCTGCCTACAAGGTTTGTTGACAACTGACAGAAATGACAATTGAGTTTGTTGACATTAGACAGCACATTGATCCGCAGTATTGCCAAATTTTTCATTATGTTACAAAATTAAAACTACCCAAAAAAAAAAAGCGAAGCGTCTTCCTTACCATTTTATCTCATTCTCTGCAAGTGTTTTTCTTTTTATACATTTATATTAAAAGTTTTTCTTAAGGATAAATCGTCGGGAAACGGTGACTAAATAAATTAAAATAGCGAGAGAAGGCGGACGAGAACCGCTTTATCTTAATAGAACTTTATGTACAAGAAGGATCTACAAGAACTTTAATAAAACCAGGCAAATCCGCGGGGGGGATCTATTTTGTCAGTCTGTCTCGTTTAAGCAAAATCTGCCCCGTCATCATTTTTGTAATGAAGCAAGAGACGTTTCCAAGAATATAACTTCTCCGCTTATTTTCTGGTACGTCTCTATAGGAAGCCTATACAAAGTTCCATAATTACAAAATAGTGGTTTTATAATTATTGAGCCACTATTGACAACATTCAATGTGTGATCGATTCAAAATGTGGGCTTTATATAGCAAAACAAACTATTGAAAGTTGAAACCGCCAAATTATTAACTCCATTAATTAATAAGTCATGAACCAATCTATTAGGACCAATTAAAGGTAGGCACTGTTGCCTTTTTATTGATGTCGACTGGTTGAAACTAATTTTAAGGCAAAAAAAGAAAAATTGTTAGTGCGGTGGATAGGAATACCAAAAGATTGGTTGTGTAAGGCCCAGTCATTAATTAAAATAAGATTTTTAAAAAGTGGCTATATATATCGGCAACTTTGTATGACATACATTAAGAATGAATTTTTACAGTTTTGTGTTATCTAAGATGTTTAATTGTTATTTTTTGCCTTGTTATGTACATTTTGTATATTGATTGATTTTTTCTTACAATTACATCTCTTAATTTTCTTATGACATACCTTTTCTTACATCTCTGTTCGTCCATGTCAAATATTTGCCCATTTACTGTCCCTTGTTCCAACATAAGAATTTACTTCTTGCACTATAAGATTTATCAATTGATCTGAAATCACAAGGATTTGTGCCATGTAAATATCAGTCAAATCACTAAGTTTCCTTCCATTTTCACAGGTTTTATTGACTAAGTGACTTCTTGGTTATTAAGAAATATATTCATGTTTTCATTTGCATGTTTTATAGGAGCCTATAGAAGACCTGTGCATCTTATAGGATTTCAAGCCTACCTTCATTGAATTAAGGGTGCTTTTAGAATTAATTTCCTTGTTAATTCCAATGCTTTGTCCTCTGCTTCATAAAATTTTGCCCTAATGGGTACTGTACCTGTTAGAAGGGTTTTTTTGGGTCACTACTCTCTCAGTCCCAATTAAATAATAGTAAATTTAGGTTATTGTCAGAGCCGCCACAGTATTTTTCTTAGTTTTGTTTAGATTTAATTATGAATATCCTTGATAGTTATAGGGCCTCGCGCGATACACATGACGATAACATATTCTTGCTTAGTATGGTTTTTATCGGCGGTTTGTAGTCAAAACAAATGTTTCATGAAAGAAGCTTTTATGTGGATCGCTTTAGTTTTGGCATCGATATTTTTTTAAGAGCAGTACCTTTTTTAACGTTGATAGATTTTGATCGGTGAACGGGCTCTTTACCGTGCCGCGAATTTTAATTAGTTTTCTTCTTTTGTTTTTTTTACGTTGATTATAGTTTTAGTACATCATTTCGTGTATACTTTTTTAATTGCTTGATTTTTCGTTAATAGAAGTATAGTCAATATTTTTGGGCTTTTATTTCGAACGAACCGTGTATTGGATTTCGACCCGTACATTACGAAAATGCTCTTCGCCTTTTTCCAAAAAAATCATCTGTAAAACTCAAATATAATTAAGACGATTTTTAAATAACACACGGATTTTATTACAATGAAATCAGATTAAGACAGAAGAGAATAAAAGAATACAAATATTAATATAAACGGAAACGACTAAATTAAGCTAAAATAGGATTCTGTATCCGACAAGTGCACGCTTTTCAGGCCAAAACCCAAGTGTCCCTCATTTGGGTTCAAGTTGCCCTAGATCCGTTTGTGTAACCCGATACCCAAAGAAATTCTCATCTTATTTATGGGTTCCTAATGGTTTTAAAGATTTTGCCTGGTTCTTGTCGTCAAGTGGTGATAACATTCGGCCATCCTGACTTTAGAGTGACCTCACTCTACAGTCTCCAGTACCATAGCTTGACCTGAGTATAACAGAAAAACGGGATAGAAGAAAATTATAGATTCGGGGGCAGTAATAAAATTTAATTACAATATGCATTTATGTAGATCAAATAATCTAAATAAATTTTATTATGTTACAAGAAGCAGCTTTCGTCCTGTACTTGTCTTTATAATTTCCTGAAAAGGACTTTATAAGCTTATATAAATCTGTAAATATCTAAATAATATGTTGTTGTATTCAATCTGTAACCGTAGAAAAATGTGCTATAATAAAATAAATATTCATGGATAAATAATACTACAATCAAGGAAAAATAACATCAAGAGTAACATAAAAATGGGTAAAATGTACGTACACAAATAACACGCTATAGCTATATGGCCCGCGCTAGACTAATAATCTAGCCCCTGGAAATGTATACCAGAGGCTCCAAAACTAGTCCGGAATACCGGGACTATACCAAGGTCCCTATTCCTGGCTCAACCTCAACTCAACCGCTACAGAACATTATACCATACCTTGTACTAGTTCACCGTGCCATTTCCAGCATACTTCTCACCTTTTGCTACCCTTACAACCGGATCCAAGGCTTAATAATGTCGATGCCAGCTACTCCTACATACGGAGTCTGCGATCTGGTCATTCCCGGGATGTCTCTGACCTCATACCGGTCATTTCCCAGCACCTTGGAGATCCTAAAAGGTCCCCGCCATTTCGGCAACAATTTCCTACTGGACCCTGTAGCCTGTGTGGATGCTATCCATATCAACACCAACTCTCCAACTTGATATTTATCAGGAGCCCGACGCCGCGCATCAAAATGTTCTTTTTGGCGTGCCTGATAAACCGGATAATTATCACACACCCTTTGCCGTAACGCGGTAACGTCAATATCCTTCGCAACTTCCTCGGGTACAAATGCAAGTTGTCCCGTTACGCGATAGCCTATCTGAACTTCACTCGGAGCCGCCCCTAGTGCCTTATTCACTGTCCTGTTAAGCCCCAATTGAATATTAAGGACATTTTTGTCCCAGTCGTCGTCTTCTAAGTCAGCTCCCATGGATGACAAGGAATCCAAGATAGTCCGATTGTACCTTTCAACCTGTCCATTTCCCCGTGGCAACCCCACAGCATTCAGGTAGTGAGTTATTCCCCGAGAATTACAAAACGATTTAAATTTATTGGATGTAAACGCAGTACCCCTATCGCTTATAATTCGCCTGGGCACTCATACACACAAACATAGCGCATTTTTGTATTTTTAATGGGATAAATTAAAATAAATTTGGTAAATGCATCAATGATAACAAAAATCTGAGTATTCCCTTGACCTGTTTTAATAAACGGTCCTAGATGATCTATATGATGTAGTATGCAAAGGTCTTGCTATTTTCGGGATAGGATTCAAAAATCCGGGTTTCCTATTTTCAGTCGATTTATGAAATAAACAATTTAAGCAGTTTTTCACATACTTCTTGATAAACCTACGCATTTTTGAAAACCAATATTGTTTTGCTACCGACTCATAAGTTTTATCAAAAGCAAAATGTCCGATGTCATCATGATTTAGGTGCAAAATTTGAAACCTTGCATTATCAGTTACCACCCATCGAGGGCCATATGGCGTTACCCTAAAAACTTTTCCGCCCTTTAGCTCAGAATGCTTAAACACTTGTTTGTTGTTTTGAAGATCACCAGATTTTAAAAATTCTTTTAAAACCTTAATGTCTTTGTCCGCCTCTTGAGCGGCTAATAGCCAATCGCCCTCAGTTATATTTATGGCATTTACGTGTATATTATGGTTGACAGACAAAGAATTTATTTCGGGTATGGAGTTTCGACTAAGTGCATCAGCATGACGTAATTGTTGATTGGTGTGGTGTTTTATTTCATAGTTGTATTCACTCAATTCCATGACCCATCGACCTATTCGAGGATTTAATTCGGCCTTTTTAAAAGTACTAACAACGGCTGAGCAATCGGTTACAATAGTAAATTTTTGGCCAAACAAATGGTGACGGAATTTTTGGACGGACAAAACGACTGCCAAAGTTTCTAATTCGAAAGAATGATACTTTTGTTGCTCAGACGTTGTTTGTTTACTAAAATACGCCACGGGATGCTCTTTGTTATTGCTTAATTGTACAAGTATGCCACCTGGACATGGGCGGGACCGGGAAGTTGTCTACCGCAGTAATTTTATCATTAGTCGGCTTAATAGTAGAGTTTGATATTTCGTACCCTAAAAACTCTATTTTTGTATGCAGAAAATAACACTTACTTAGCCTAAAAGTTAATCCATAATTTTTGAAAAGTTGCAAAATTTCACCTAGTGTATCCAAAGTTTCTTCAATTGTTCTACCAGGGACTAATATATCATCTAAATAAACTAACACTTTATTAAACCTTAAATTACCTAGAATCTTATTAATTTTTTTTTTGAAATACTGATGGTGCGTTGGTTAGACCAAAAGGGACTTTAAACCATTTTAATATGGTAATAACCGGATGCTAAATCTAAACTACAAAAATATTTATAACCTGATAACCTATCTATTTGATCCTCGATTAAAGGGAGGGGATTTTTATTTGCTACAGTTATTTTATTTAACGTTCTATAATCTATACATAACCGAGGTTCTCCATTTTTCTTTGACACTAATAAAACTTGGCTAGCGTATGGAGAATCCGATTCCCTAACTATACCGTGTTTTAAAAGATCTCCAACAATCCCTCTAATAATTTGCCTTTCTTTTTCGGGAAATCGCCGCGGTCTTTGAGTGACAGGGGTATTACTAGTCAAATCGATCAAGGGAACGTTCAGCACAAGAATTCTCTATACCTATATTTACGTTGGATGTCTTAAAATAAAAATTGTCTAAAAATAAAAGAGGACGATCATTAAACCTTAAAGTGGACCCTATTTTAGAGTAAACGACATCATGTTGTTCCGTGAAATTCTGCCCTATTAATATGTCAACGCCTAAAATTTGTTGGTTTATTATGTACAGTTGAATATGTTTCTTGATTGAGTCGATATTTACATTTGCCATTACGTATTGGGATATTTCTAAGCTAGTTTCTGAAACGGTTTTAATAAAGATATTTTTTTTTAAATTGAAAATTGGCAATTTTAAACCAGGTATAATCGATTTGTTAATTAAAGAACATTCACTCCCGAAATCTACAAAACATTTAAAAAATACTTTTTCTATGTAGATGTCTTTGATATAAGGTTTCATCGAAGGGCTCTGAAAACTATTAGTATTAGAATCTAATTGTCATGCATTATGATATGCTACTACTTCCTTGCAAGGATTATTTTGTTTCATATGTGGGCATTTTCCTTTGAAATGACCTTTTTCGTTACAATTAAAGCAGCGTCTTGCAGATTTATTTTGAGGACTTTTATCTAGATATTTTTGTTTATTAGTTATTTTAAAATGATTTTTTTGATGGGCTGGCTCAAAATAATTTGGATTTAAGGATGAAGTCGAAGTTGAAGGCTGGGGATTTTGAGATTCCGGACGCATGTTTTTGTCATCAAATATTTTTAAGTTTCGCGCTAGTTTTGCTGGATTTTTAATTTCCGCTGTTTCTACCGCGAATCTAAGTGATTGTCTTTAATGTCACCCATTATCAAATAATTTTATCCGCGTTTGTTAAAGGAATTTTCATACTGTTTATTAATGCAAGTTTTTCAAAAGCATATTCATACAGACTTTTGTTAGGCTTAGGGATACAGCTCAACAATTTTGTCATATCTGCATGCAAATCTCTTTTAGAAATAAAATTTTCGGCAATACCAAACTTCTGCTGGCCCACGTAATTTACTCAGCGCTAGGTGACAAGTTACTTGATCAGACCAATTATTAATCTGGGCAAACTCATCAACGGCATTAAGCCATTCCTTTATATCTTTATGAACAGGGTTAAACTCTTCAATGATGTGATTATTGATTGGCCCAGTACGATTACTATTGTTATTTGCAAGTTGATTAAAGCCTGACTTAGAGAAAAAATAGACTCACTACCATTCTGCTCAGTGGACATTCGAGGAGGCGGCGTATAGCTTCTTTCCTGATCTCTACTGGAGCGATAACGTGATAACTCATGATCACCAGATCTTTTTTCCCCACTTGTGGAACGTTCACGGCAGGCACTAGGGAAACTCGCGGAGTATACGTAACCGCGTTCCAAGTTTCGGGGCATCTTTACACGAAATTAATAGTCTAATAAACAATGCTTTAATAGGTCACTGGATTTACTAATCCCACTTCTGATGTAAAACTCAAAAATAATTAAGACGATTTCTAAATAACACACGGATTTTATTACCATGAAATCAGATTAAGACAGAAGAGAATAAAAGAATAAAAATATTAATATAAACGCAAACGACTAAATTAAGCTAAAATAGGGTTCTGTATCCGACAAGTGCACGCTTTGCAGGCCAAAACCCAAGTGTCCCTCAT
Organism: Anthonomus grandis grandis; assembly: GCF_022605725.1. Classification (NCBI taxonomy): domain Eukaryota; kingdom Metazoa; phylum Arthropoda; class Insecta; order Coleoptera; family Curculionidae; genus Anthonomus; species Anthonomus grandis. The sequence continues at coordinate 2,491,542 of NC_065559.1, forward strand.
TTGGGTTCAAGTTGCCCTAGATCCATTTGTGTAACCCGATACCCAAAGAAATAGTCATCTTATTTATGGGTTCCTAATGGTTTTAAAGATTTTACCTGGTTCTTGTCGTCAAGTGGTGATCACATCTTATTTTTTTTTTGACCTCAAAGTTTCAAAGTTGGACAAGCCACCATAAACTAATGGTGGCTTTCACATATTTTGCCATATGCTTGCTCGTTTTCAGTAAAAATAAGATTTCAAATAAGTCAAGGCTTCTGGAAAATGATATACGTGTCAATAAACACGATGTAAACGTAGCCATGGCTCACGTGAAAGCTAAATCATCTTATTGTTGCCATCTCTTTTCAAACCGAGACTGACGTGATTAAAAAGATATTTGAAATTTATTCTTCTCTATTTGGTCCTGACGTTTTTGCTACATAGCAACCCGATTGGGTTTAAATAAATAGCAAAAAATTGTTGCTACGTTGTTAAGCCTCGATATTTTTTCAAAGAATTGTTGCATCACGTCGGCTCGTTTGATCTCTGGCTAGTAAAGAACGGAAGAAAGCTGACGTACGGTCCAAATACTAAGTCAAGGCAATTAAGTTGCGTTTACACGGTCGTCGTAATTAACACTGAATTCAAGACGTAGAACGTTAAAATAAATTACATAATTCACTGTATCTTTAGCCCTTAAATGTACCCCAAAATTGATCTCCTAAAAAATCTAAAATCTCTACAATAAATCTTCTCTAGTAAACTGCCAAGTTTTCATATTATCAGTTATAAAGAAAGTTCTAATATGGCTGGTTCAAACTAGCAATGAATTAATACCCCAGCATCAGTAGTATAATCATTAATTTTAGTTAGGAGCGTCTGATGCCAGCCTTAAACTAAAGGTGAACGGTGCACATCAGCAAACCAGAGGAGAGAACAACTTTGTGCTGACACCAAACATCAGGTGAAAGTTATAATAAGCTGCCACGTAAATCCGGGACGTCACCCCCCGTTGATTCATAATGCCGTCGGATATGACGCCCGGGCGTATCTTTCCGCTCGGAAATACATTTAACAAAAAAAAAGAAAGAAATGGAGAATTTAGTTTTTTTTATGAGGAAAATTGCCGCTTCCGACTACGTCAAAAAAATAATCCTTAGGTTTCGTAATCTTTATATCTACCCTTAAGCTCTCCTGGACAATGTATCACCCTAAGTGCGAATAGGTTTTATGAGGAGACCTCGATGTCCTCTTAGCAAGATACTTTCAGTAATGTTACACGCCCTATTGGGGTAAAAAAATTAGGGTGAAATATTCTCATTTAAGGGCTAAAGACGCACTGAATCCATGTAATTTACTTTTAAATTCTACATATTGAAGTAAGTGTTAAACACTACACCCATGTAAACAGAACTTAATTGTCGTCTTGATTTAATATTTGCACCGCACGTCAGCCCTCTTCCCTCTTCCGTTCTTTATTAACCAGAGATCAAACGAGGCGACGTGATACAACAATTCTTTGAAAAAATATCACGCCTTAGCAACGTAGCGACAATTTGTTGCTATTTATTTAGGCCCAGTCGGGTTGCTATGTACCAAATAAAGAAGACATTTCAAATATCTTTTTAGTCACGTCAATCTTAAAGAGATGGCAAATAATAAGACGATTCAGCCTTCACGTCAACCATGGCTACGTTTACATCGTATTTATTGACATTTTTCTGAAGCCTTGACTTATTTTTACTGAAAACGAACAAGCCAACGGCAAGATATGTGAAAGCTACCATTAGTTTAATAGGCATAAGGCTCGCACAATTTCAGGGTAACATAACCTCACATCTGTCATAAGTCAGAATAAGAATTGGGAGTAATTTTCCAGTTTAGTCCAGGCAGTGTATTTTAAATTCCTTCAGGGTTTTTGTACCCATTCCTTTAAAGCAATTGAAACCATGGTCTATTATTTTTTCCAGATATTCAAAGTAATTTTTTTGTATGTTGCAGGCATTTTTAAGTAACGTTACAGGCATTTGAAATGTTTATTTTAAGATCTTCCAGTCATTTAAAGATACTGTCTGTATCTTGTAACAACAAGTTTTACAGTTCAAAGTTTCGTGAAAGTTTGTTAATAAAGAAAGTCAATGTCAATGTAGTTGCGTGTAAAGCATCCCTTAGTCGTAATACAGTTTGACAAGAAACAGCTGACGTTCAAGTGACAAGTTTGACAAATAAATAAGAGTTAAATGCGGATGTGCTGCATTCGCATATTCGTTCCTCGGACGTCACATTAACTTTAAATTATTTTTTAAATATAAATAGGATTTGACAGCAACTATAAAATAAATACATAAGCCAAGCTCCTTTGACAGTTTTCCAATGATGACAGATGTCAATGTAATGCGGATGCGTGTAAAGGACCCCTTAGTCGTAAAACAGCTAATTTTCGCTATCAATTAATCAAAGGACTTAAGATTGAATTACATTCATCCGAATATTCATTTTCTCTAACGTCACATTAATTTTGACTCTCTTCGACACTTTGTTAAGAATGACAGATGACAGATAGTTATTTTAGTATTATTTGAATGCATGTAACGCACCCCTTAGCCGTAAAACAGTTTCACTGTGAACAATTGATTTTCAATATCATTAATGGATATGATGCATGTGACTCCATCTTTATTAGTGTAAAAAATTCACTGATTTGACACTTGACTGTCGCTAATTAAGGGTACATTTACGTTAAAATTTACGCATGAAACTGATCGGAATATGGCTGATTTTTCAACGTAAACGCAAGTATTATCATTTTATGTACTTTTAGGTGCTTTAGAGATGACAGCTACTGACATTCTAAAAATGTCGACTTTGACAATTGACAATATTCGGGTGCAGTGTAAAAATTCGCGGTCGGTAAAGTAGAGACCCTCTAAAAGTTCTCACTTTGACAATATTTTGACACATGACAATTCAAATAAAGTGCCACAGAAGTAAGGTCATCATGGAAGAATAAGGTAACAGATTAAGAATAAGTTTGAGGTTAGAAAATGCGCAGTTCAACCCTAGAAATGGAGGTTAAAAGTAGTTTAGAGGTTAAAGTTGTACGTGCTGTCTAGGCCTGATTTTTAACCATCTGCGTCCACGTAAATATTTGGAAACTCAATAAAAACCAACCTAAGTTCTATATTTTTGTGACTTAACCTAAATTTACTGATATTTTAGCTGGGCCTTGAGGGGTGACCCAAAAATTAATTAAGTATTGGAAGCCATCTTAAAATTCTTCCTGTTTTTTTTTCAAGGCAATTGGAACTACGGTCTAACTTGACAGTTTTCCATTAATGACAGATGTCAATATAATGCGGATGCGTGTAAAGGACCCCTTAGTCGTAAAACAGTTTGAAATAAAAGAGCTAATTTTCACTATCAATTAATCAAAGAACTTAAGATTGAATTACATTCATCGGAATATTCATTTTCTCTAACGTCACATTAATTTTGACTCTCTTCGACACTTTGTTAAGAATGACAGATGACAGATAGTTATTTTCATATTATTTGAATGCATGTAACGCACCCCTTAGTCGTAAAACAGTTTCACTGTAAGCAGTTGATTTTTAATATCATTAATGGATATGATGCACGTGACTCCATCTTTATTAGTGTAAAAGTTTACTGATTTGACGTTTGACTGCTAATTAAGGGTACATTTACATTAAAATTTACGCATGAAACTGATCAGAATATGGCTGATTTTTCAACGTAAACGCAAGTATTATCATTTTATGTACTTTTAGGTGCTTTAGAGATGACAGCTACTGACATTTTAAAAATGTTGACTTTGACAATTGACAATATTCGGGTGCAGTGTAAAAATTCGCGGTCGGTAAAGTAGAGACCCTCTAAAAATTCTCACTTTGACAATATTTTGACACATGACAATCCAAATAAAGTGCCACAGAAGTAAGGTCATCATGGAAGAATAAGGTAACAGATTAAGAATAAGTTTGAGGTTAGAAAATGCGCAGTTCAACCCTAGAAATGGAGGTTCAAAGTAGTTTAGAGGTTAAAGTTATTACGTGCTGTTTAGGCCTGATTTTTAACCATCTGCGTCCACCTGTATATTTGGAAACTCAATAAAAACCAACCTTAGTTCTATATTTTTGTGACTTAACCTAAATTTACTGATATTTTAGCTGGGCCTTGAGGGGTGACCCAAAAATGAATAAGGTATTGAAAGCCATCTTAAAATTCTTCCTGTTTTTTTTTTCAAGGCAATTGGAACTACGGTCTAACTTGACAGTTTTCCATTAATGACAGATGTCAATATAATGCGGATGCGTGTAAAGGACCCCTTAGTCGTAAAACAGTTTGAAATAAAACAGCTAATTTTCACTATCAATTAATCAAAGGACTTAAGATTGAATTACATTCATCCGAATATTCATTTTCTCTAACGTCACATTAATTTTGACTCTCTTCGACACTTTGTTAAGAATGACAGATAGTTATTTTCATATTATTTGAATGTATGTAACGCACCCCTTAGTCGTAAAACAGTTTCACTGTAAGCAGTTGATTTTTATTATCATTAATGGATATGATGCATGTGACTCCATCTTTATTAGCGTAAAAATTTACTGATTTGACGTTTGACTGTCGCTAATTAAGGGTACATTTACGTTAAAATTTACGCATGAAACTGATCGGAATATGGCTGATTTTTCAACGTAAACGCAAGTATTATCGTTTTATGTATTTTCAGGTTCAGGACTTTGACAATTGACAATATTTGGACCTGAGTGCAGTGTAAAAACTCGCGGTCGGTTAAGTAGAGATCCTCTAAAAATTCTCACTTTGACAATATTTTGACATATGACAATCCAAATAAAGTGCCACAGAAGTAAGGTCATCATGGAAGAATAAGGTAACAGATTAAAAATAAGTTTGAGGTTAGAAAATGCGCAGTTCAACCCTAGAAATGGAGGTTAAAGTTATTACGTGCTATTTAGGCCTGCTATTTAACCTTCTGCGTTCACCTGTATATCTGGAAACTCAATAAAAACCAACCTAAATTGTACTAAAAAACGATGAAAGGGTTAGGTCGCAAACCTTTTCCTATACCCTTTATCGTCATAATTCCGGTAAATCCGGAGAAAGCATCCTCCCCGAGAAGGCCACAACTGAGGCAAAGTTTTCTAGTTTCCAGAAACTAAATTCTTGCAGCCGCGATTAGAAGCATTTAAATTCGGTTTTCGTTTCATAATTACACATAAAGCCGTGGAGTCTTAACTGTTTTGCTTTAATGTTGCCTCCTCTCCTTCCCTCCCAACCCGGAATTTCCGTCGTTATTCCCGTTGGGTCTCTTTGTTCGTCCCGCCTTTGTGATTAATAAATAGGAATTTTTCTTGGAAGTAATTGTTTTCGTTTTTTTGACAAGCAAACGGATGCTTCAGCTAAAATATATTTGCATCAATCTATAACACTAATTGATCTGAATTAATAGGCTATAACCAATGTCGTTAGTACCACGTCCTTAATTGACGTTGGTCGTTTTAGTTAAATACGTTCCGTTCATACAATGTCCAAGATCGTAAGCCTTTTATAAATTTACATTCGTCGGTTATACTTGTCAACAAGAGATAGACAGACGATGAACATGAAAAATAAACTCGCCTATTAACGGTGGAGTTCAACAGTCATATAACGTTCGAGGCTCAAGGCCTTACAAACACTTATATTCGACTTTACACGGATTTGTTGGACGGAAAACAACCCTGTGATCATCTGACCTTGTATGCCTACAACCATATTCGTTAAATAAATATGTTGCTACCACTGAACGTCAAAACTAAAGTAAAGTTCTCCTTGGTTCATAAATTCGACGTGTGTGTCGGACGTCAAAGAAACAAAGTAAGTAGTAACGTCGATAGTCAATTTTCCAAAAAGCGAACTTTTGACAGCTTGGTTCCACAGCATAGCTGATTGAACTCCTCACATTCAAATGTATTTACGTTGAACGTCATAGCTGCGTCAATTATACGCACTGATGTGAACGTTTACTTATAAACCAATATGAAACTGCAACGGTGAGTGAATTAAGGTTGCGTCACATGTTGGCTATGTGAAGAGGACTGCGCATGCCTACTCAATTTGTTTTACAATGCGCGTTATGGCTTTAATTAAAATGCAAAAGAAGCTTAGATGATTGACCAAATGGAGCAAAAAAATAGAAGAATGCCAGGAGCTCTTTAAATGTTAAATCCTTTTCTGCATGTTTTTACGATGTAAAATCAGCACGAGGCTAAGAAACCATAAAACACACAGAACAAAGTTAATCCTCCTTAAGTTTTACGCAATATCCGCAAAGCAAATTCCGAGCTTGGCGGGGCATTAATTAAATGATTTCATTCATCCCCCTTTTAGCTAACAGGCAAGGAGTTGTAAATCTTGGTTTTGTATACACACATATTACACCCCACAAAATTACTGGATGGATCTACTCTAATATAACTAATTCCCAGATTTCCCGAAATTTGGGTTAACGTCTTATAGCCGGTTAAAGGCGTCCCCCTTTAAATTCAGAGAAGGTACAAATACGCAGGATTGGAGTGTCAAGTTAATAATGTTTTTTTTTACTGGTAAATCACTGATTTCCATTGGAGATATTAGAGTAAAGTAAGTAAAAAAATGGCCACGTCCTTGGTTAAAGTCAGGCCTTAATAGCAAAAATAACACGTAATAACTCTAACCTCTAACCTACGCTTAAACTCAATTTCTATGATTAAATTGCGCATTTTTAATCCGGTACCTTGATTGTCATTTTTACTTTAGAATTTTTAGAATGTCAGTAGTTGTCATCTCTAAAGCACTTAACTCTGTAAAGAACCTATAAAACATGAAATAGTCATTTTTTTACCTCAATTTTTACGTTTACGCCATCGTCTAAATCAGACTTTTATACTTGTTTACATTGAAAAATCAGCCTTATACCAGTCACGTTCAAACGTGAGCATTATTGTAAATGTGCCCTTAGTTAACAGTCCATAAGTCATTCTTGTCAGCTGTCAAACACACGAATAAAGATGGAGTCACATGCGTCCGAATGACGTTGACATAAAAACCTTTCTATTGGATGAAACACTGTATTTTTATTGGTCCATTTAATAAATTCTGAATGTAAATCACATAAATGACTATTTATCATCTGATGGATATAATTGAACCTTAAGTAGCGCATCGTAATGCCATGTAATATGAAAAATACGCTCTGTGGTGCGCGTGCGTAAAATTATTTTTTGTGTTTTCTGAAAAACTGCTTTACGACTAAGGGTTGTGTTACATATATCCCAATTATATTGACATCTGTCATCATTGTCAAACTGTCAAAGAAGCTTGACTTGAAGTGAGATTAACATTAATTTGCGTCACAGAAAATAAATATTCGCACATCGGATGCATGTAATTTAACCTTAAGTAGCGTATTTATGTTTAGCGATATCGTAACGCAATAGTATGTGAAATTATACCCTATTTATCGCATGCGTGAATATTGGCTTTAGTAAATGCATAAAAACCAATCACTTGTCAAACTTGTCATTTCATTCATTGATAGTAAAAATCAGCTGCTCCTGTCAAACTGACTGCGTTACATGCATCCGAATTATATTGACATCTGTCATCTGTCATTATTGACAAACTGTTAAGGAAGCTTGACTTGAATTTGACACACTGTTTGTATTTATATTAGAGGTCTTGTAAAAACAGATTTATATTAAATAAAATACAGAAGTACTGTAAGTGTTTTTCTAACTTTTATATACCTAATATAATATAAATATTAATCCATAAATAAGTAAAAAATTGACATGCACTGGTTTGCACTTTGACGATTATCAAGAGATCAGTTTAATAAAGGTTCCAGTGATTATCAAAACCTTAATCGAACTTCGAATGTTCATGATCTTATATTAAAAAAATCAGAAAATGAATCAATTCATTTTAATTCAGAGAAAATGAATATTTGGATGCGTATAATTAAATTTTAAATAGCGCATCTCCATCTAACGCAATAGTATATTAAATTACGCTGTGTTTTACGCGTGTGTGAATATTGGCTTTAATAAACACATAACAACTAATCATTTGTCAAACTTGTCATTTGATTTAATGATGATGACTAAGGGGTGCTTTACACGTATCCGCATTAATTTGTCATCTGTCATTATGAACAATGTAAAAAAAGTGTATTAATAAGAATGACTTCAAATGAGTGGAAGATGTGGAAAACATGGAATAAAATGGACATTTTCTTCAAATGCCTGGAATATACAAAAAAATTACTTCGAATACCTGGAAGGAATAGACTATGGTTTCAATTACCTTAAAGAATTGCTTCAAAGACTACAAGGGAATATAAAATAGGTTCTAACGTTTGTTTACAAAAACACAAGAAGTGCATGGAAGAAATTTAAGAAAACTAAACAAATAAAAAATTATTTTGAATAAGTGTCCTAATGACAAGGAAGAAATTCCCCTTTAAAGAACTTCAAGTACCTTGAAGACATTAAAATTGATGTTAAATACCTGGAATATACGAAAGATTACTTTAAACATGTGAAAGGCAAAGACGATGACTTCAATTGCCTGAAACATGGAACACAGTAAACAGAACACAGGTACTAAGGGTAAAGTCACATGTGACCCTCAATGATACGTCGGTGCGTAAACGTTCATTGCATAAATGACGAACCAAAGGAGAAAGAGACAAAAATCAAGACATAACCACAGTCTTAAGCATGAAGAAAACGATCCATAAGCCAAAAACAAACTAATCCCTCCTTTCCCAGATCGATCCAGTTTTGCGTGAACAAACGGGCATCCGAAGGTATAGAAGTGGTGGGTAATTATTTATCGGGAAAATCTGGAGCAGGTTCGGCATTAGTATGCCGGTTTGCCACAGGGTCCCTACGCTACCGCCGGACAAGATATACGTTTCTGAAAACCTGGAGAAATAAATCCGGGGATTAGGTTGGGGCCGGCATGATCAACTTCCACGCTTTCATTTCCATTATCTTATCCGAGGCGATAGTCCGTTTCGCTTGTTTTTCCGTGTCAAGAAACTTTTACACTTTTTAAGGCGATAAGGTATTATTATTATCGTCCAGATATTTAGCAAGTTCGTTTATCTAGTGGTAATTAATAACTGTGTCGAATTTATGTGGTTTTTGCACTTGAACCGTAGAACAGTACGATATACGTTCAGAATGAAGGGCGTGCTAGAAAAATTATTGTAAAAGTACCAAATGATAAGCATTGCGTTCTGCGACAAACGTAGAAAACGGTCCGACTGGATATTTATAAAAAGCGAATAAAAACGAAATCGTCTAAAAGGGAAAACTTTGCATTCCGACCACGGGCCAAAATGGCCCTTCCACCCCCCACGGACGAATTTCGTTATCCATCAATCTGAGGGCTTTTGTTGTCGTCAAATCTGAGAATAAAACTTTATTTTTTGGCGGATATATCAAAAAATATTTTACGTTTTTGACGGGTTGAAAAATGAAGACGTTTCCCGTTATTTTATCTTTATTATCTGTAAAATAAATCGGGACGGATCGGTTTGATGATTTTACGTAAAAAATAAGAAAACTCGACTTTATTCGGATGAGATCATCGTCACTTTATGTTTACCCTGATTTTATCCAGGAAACCACCTTTAAAAACCAGTTTTTTTACTGTTTCACGACCATTTAATAATAAATTTCTTTTTATTATATCCTGTCTTGTCATAAATTTTCCCACAATTTACCCTTGGAATTCTGGGTTGTGTCTGATAAATATCAGACTTTCTGATGCAGTTTCATTGGAATGTTTTAGTTTTTTTAATCTTTCTTTTAGACCCAAAAAACTCCCCCTTCAACTGAGGGTTCATTAAAAAAAAACAATTCTACTTCCCTTAAATAAAATAGTAATGGTGATTTTTTTCAATACAAAAAGCTTAATTCGAACAACTTCTATTTACGTAACCCTTAATGAACCATTATTATAAACTGATGTGACCAAAACTACCATTGATTCAAAATCACGGTTTAGCGTGTACTTCTATTATTTCTAATACGTGTTTAATTAATCACCTGACGAGATTATTTCACTCAGATTATGTCCCTTCATAGAGGGAGGTAATTTGTTTGTTCCTTATTGTGTTGAAGTCATAATATTCAATACAACAGATTTCCATTAGATATGGAGTAAGCATATAATAAAGCTTGTTACGCTGATTTTCTATGCTTTATCACCGTATTGTTTTTAATGACCGGAAGAAATTCAGGGAAAATAAGTCAGCCATAAAAGGTAAAGACAATTATCAGAAACATTTTTTTTAATACAACCCATTAGTAGCGTCAAGTACGGTTCTGTCGCATCATAATTTATATAAGCGGCAAGCCAGGACCGTAGTCTGTAATTAATTTATTAAAAAATAAATAAACCGGAGGATCCAATGAATGTGACGTTGACATAGACACGGTAAAAGGGAAGTTCAAAGAGTAAGAGGAAGTTAAAGTAATCGTAGAGACACACGCAGAAAAAGAAAGAGCGAGCAGATTTTTCAATATTGGTTACACTGTTTCAAATTAATGTTTAATAAAACTTGCATGCATCGTTGCCAAAGTGCTTACAATTTCCCAAAAGTGCCAAGTATTTTTCTTATTCTGTCACGAAAAAAAACTTCTTCTTGATCCTAAACAAACTCTTTTTTTTTTTAAATAAGTCTCGCATACCCGATGGATAACTCAGCGGAATTCTTTAAGGTATTTTTCTTTGTTTTCTCCCACGGATCGTTTGCTCAGTGCTTTAGTTTTTCGCCCGCATATTGGGAGTTTCACGTATGGATTTATCGAGTTCGCAACTAAAAGGGGGAGATCGCAATCATCATATTGAGAGCATTTTGATTTTCCTCGAAAGTTTTATTTACCAAATTTAAAGCGTTCGAGGTGGCGTCGGATTATTAGGGAACATTTTCGGTTTATTATGAAAAGTGTTCACTATCACTTGATTATTCTGTCGATTCGCTTCTGAGATTTTTAATTACTATCCCATAAGTACTTTTCATAAGACCTCCATGCGAAAGAGAGAGACAATACGCGCGGGAACTAAAATACGAAACGTCGTATCAGAAAATTAAATAGATTTTTTTAATTTTCGTGGTTTTTACCGATTGCATGAAATCAGGTTTTCCAGTAGCTCAAAGTCATTTTTCAAACCTAGAAGGCATTTAAAGTGACTTCAAAGACCTGGAATAAACTAGGAAATTAATCCAAAAGCCTGGAAAAATTGACTTCGAATTTCTGGAATGAGGAGAAATTCCCAAGGGTTACAAAGAGTCACAAACAATGACTTCAGATACTTCGGAAGGAGCTTCAAAAACCTGAAATGAGGTTCATAATTATTATCTCAAATGCCTGGAAGATATCAATATATAAAATGTCAAGTATTCCAATAATAGAAGATAAATGGCTTCAAATCCTTTGAAGGAAGCTTGTAAAGCCTGGAATTGAAATAAAAAATTGCTTCAAATGCTTGGGAGGAAGCTGCAAAAGCCTGAAATAAGGCTTCAAATTCCCCAAAATCCCTGGAAGATATAAGTAATTTCAAAATATATAAAAAATGTTTGAAATTCCTGGACCGCATAGGATAAATTTGATTTCACGTTTATTTTTGTCTCAGCGTAGAACTGTTAATAGTTAAGTTAATTAATTATTTTTTTCTTTTATGTGTAATATTTAATTCTAAAAATTGAATTTCGCGCCTTTAGATATAACGTCATATGTGTTGACAGTTATTACATTTTGTTAGGTTGACAAGTAGAACTTATGACGTGACTCGATTATGGCGAGACGTATTAATTTATGTATTTTAAATTATGGATTTATAAGTTGTAATTTGTGTATTTGTATATTTCTACATATGGAAATTTTGAATTTCCGTCATTTTGTTTTTCACGTGTTTTTTTTCCAAAATGGCGTCCAATCGAAAACCGTCATTTTTACGTCAAAAATTAAATTGACTATGTATGACTAACTTAAAACCCTTTGACTGATAATTAGCTTAATATTTGACATTAAAATTTGTATAATTATTATTTAAATATTAACAATAAAATGAATTTAATGTTAAACATCCCCTGTTTTATTTACTTACGCATTACTTCCTCCCATTTAATAATTCAACCATGAGTTTCCGTAGTGTAGTGGTTATCACGTGTGCTTCACACGCACAAGGTCCCCGGTTCGAACCCGGGCGGAAACATTCTTTTTTTTTTTCCTTTTTTTAGCGGTTTTAATTTAATTTAGCATACGTTTATATTAAATTATATTTTAATATAAATATTAGAAATTGAGGATGATACTCGATAACTTTGTTGTTTCTTAAACAAAAGGAGTGAAATTTGGCATGTAGGTATAGTGTGCTAGTTTTCTGTCTTTTTCACTTATTTTTTTTTCATTTCCGAATTAACCGAAAATGACTTTGATTTTCTAGTTTTAAACGAGATGTCCGATATGTTTTTATACATATAGATGTACAGGGTGACCACGGTAACTTTAAAGCGCGCTAACTTTTATAAGTTTAATAACTTTTAAGGCGCAAAAATTTCAATTTTAAAACAACCGCTCCATTCACAACATTTGATCCGACTAGTGCGGTCTGTGCGGCTATAAATCGTGATTACTTCCTTAACCGCCAAATAGGCGATTTCAAAGTCAACCTGACATTTGATAAACTATACATGGTATTCAGTCCCATCTCCGAATGGGGGTTTTTCCGGACATGGATTCCTATGCTCAAAATACTTGCCTATGGCGTCCCTACCTACCCTACAATTTTTGCCAAAGTTACCGTGGTCACCCTGTATATTTATTTATTTATTTATTTATTTATTTATTTATTTATTTATTTACACCACTCCACAGAATAAATTCCAATTAATGAGTGGGAAAATTACAACAATAAATTACAAAACATAGGTATCTTAAGAAAATCAAAAAGAATACAATATTATCAATAATTACAAGCAAATGGTATTAAAAGAAATATAGACAAAGTAAATTAAAGGTAAAACATCTAGGAAAAGTGTACCCTTTTAATTTCCGACAAACTGCAATTAAAGATGTCACACTGATCCAGAACAGAGTCATGTATGTTACATGCTCTGCGCAGAGGAGAAAATTTACAAATGTTGGTTCTAGGTCTTGATAGGTAAAAAGTTGATGTATTCCTTGCTGATATGCGAGGCACATGAAAATTTAGTTGCTGCAATAGATCTGGTGAATCAATAATATTATTTACCAACTTAAATAAAAATTGCAAATCAGCGGATTTTCGCCGATCCTCCAGCAAAGCAAACGAAAATCTTTCCAATAAACGCTGATGTGGGAAACCAATTTCTGGGTACACTCCGTCACTCTTGTACCAAAGATATTTGAGAAATTTTCGTTGAATATTTTCAAGTTCATGAATATGATTTGTATAATATGGTGACCAAACTTGGGATGCATATTCCAATATTGATCTGACATAAGAAAAGTACAGGATTTTTAGACTAAGAACATTATTAAAATTTTGCGAGTTCCTGATGATATATCCCAACATTCTATAAGAAATATATTTTAGAAATTATATTTTAATATAATTTTAAGAATATTCTGTCACATGGCCTCAAAATAGACATCCTAGGAATGCTTTATGTAAATATACCATCAATACATTTTCAAATGTTTATATTTAAAATATATAAACGTTTTTTTTGAATTTATATTAGTTTTTTTATTATACTTATTTGTTTCAGTCATCTTTAAATCAGCAGAAAACAAAGGACCTACTTACCCTAAAATATAAAAAAATCCTTAACCAGTTCCTGGGGCACACATACACTTGATAACCATGACATTTGTTAATGGCTTAAAATAACAAAAAAACCTTCTACAAGTTTGGTAATTCTTACAAAGAACTCACCAGGGCAACTTTTATATGTAGAATATGTCAAAGAGTTTCTTTATAATATTCTAAGCTGCAAGCAAGTGATTGAATAGCATCAGATTCATGTTCTTATGTGAGTATTCGATGAATGTTCTGAAGTGTTTTGGGATGACGAGTGTCAAGCGTTTGAATATTCCTGGACATTCCTGGACATTCTGAGACAACCCCTTCATCAAGGGCTTTTATGCCTGTAAGTGTCAGAAAATTAGGAAAAACCATAACGACGCCAATGAGTGACAATTAAAAATTTCACGTACCAAAAACCAGAAAAAAATCGCCATAGATTCAATGTCAGACCCAATTCCTCTAGTTATGACAATTTTTGCATTTAAATTTCTTAGTACAATAATATAAACAACCTGAAAAGACAGCTGTGTATATCCCGATTTCTCGAAGGCCTTCGACCATGACATATTCCAAAATAATGATGAAAACTGTTATAACCCTTGCCATTATCCCAACAAGGATATTTCGCTTATATTAATAAAGGCTGCTTCACCCTCATAACATAATTACTGCAAAGAGAGAGACAGAGGTACGGTCGAAACACTCTTAACCCTACTCGTCGTTTTAGTGGCAAACAAAATTTAAATGCAGGAACACTTGAAGGAAAGGTATAGCGGGTATTTCGTAAATGGGATTAGACCTTTTGTAGAGAGAAACGGGTTTAGTCATGTCTCTCGTACAACAAATGTTTTAAGTTACATAAATTCATTTTTTTATTGGAAGCTATTGTTAAAGTTAAAATTAAAATGTGCAACTTTTTCAAATGGTCCGTGTTATATCATGTTTTCCTTATTAGATGTTTTTGCTGTTTTAGGAGTAACACGTCAAGCAGTAAGACTAGAGATTTAAATTCATATGTAATTTTCAACTTTAACTTCGATTTTCCGCAACAAACAAAAAAAGCATAATCTTGTTTCGATTCTCTGAAATTAAATAAAAAATAACATATTTCTGTTTTCTTCTAAGAAAAATAGGGAGAAAATTGTTAATTTCTTCCAGACAGTTGGCATAATTAAAAAAGACGAACTGGCGGACAAATTAAATCAACAACCTGTAAAAGAAAAATTATTAATTAATTCGTCCAGGCAGTTGAGGTCATGAAAGAGAGAAACAAGTAGACCTGTCTATGCGTCTGCAGTAACTCAACTGATGCCTGTAAAAAATTCGTTAATTTTTTCTAGGCATTTAAAGAAGAAGAACAAAAAAAATAAAAAGAAGGATTAAATAAATGAATTGTCTGTAAAATAAAGAAACATCAATAATTCGTTCCAGGCAGTTGGGGTTCTGAAAGAAAAAAATCTCAAAACTCAACCACCTATAAAAAATTCGTTAATAATGTAATTTTATTTACACCCTTCACAAACTAAAAATTTTCGAATATTCGATTCGAGAATCATCTCGCCTGGAACCGTGGGTGCGACAAAGATGGAGCGAGCAGCGAGTACACCTCGCGACATCTGGGGACACAAGTAGAACGTTGACGAATGTTAGGATTTGTCCCCGACCTCAAAACCGCCGAGAGTTAATAAAGTTTGTAAGCTGAAACTTTACAAACTTTAATTAACGCTCCTAGTCGGACAAAATAAATCAACTACTTGTAAAAGAAAAATTATTAAATAATTCGTCCAGGCAGTTAAGGTTATGAAAGAAAAAAATCAGAAGAACTGAGGTCTGTAGTAACTCAACTGCCTATAAAAAATTCGCTAATAACGTAATTTTATTTACACCCTTCACAAGCTAAAAATGTTCGAAGATTCGAGAATCATCTCGCCTGGAACCGTGGGTGCGACAAAGATGGAGCGAGCAGCGAGTACACCTCGCGACATCTGGGGACACACGTAGAACGTTGGCGAATGTTAAGATTTGTCCCCGACTTCAAAACCGACGAGAATTAATAAATTAATGTAATTTAATTAACGCTCCTAGTCGGACAAAATAAATCAACTACTTGTAAAAGAAAAATTATTAATTAATTCGTCCAGGCAGTTGAGGTTCTGAAAGAAAAAAATCAAAAGAACTGAGATCTGTAGTGGTGCGACAAAGATGGAGCGAGCAGCGAGTACATCTTGCGACATCTGGGGACACACGTAGATCGTTGGCGAATGTTCACCCTTGTCCCCGACGCCTAGGAGACAAGTTCGAGTCTGAATAATGGCGCGATCATGATTTAAATTTTTGCTTGTATTTACTTAACAAATTCAGTTAAAACCACTTTTATTTTCTCTCTATTTTTACTAATACGACTTTTACTTTCCTCCTATGTACAGTGCTTCCACATTAATAGGTACAACAATCTATAAAAATCAAAATATAGATGATTTCATGAGGGCCTGTAATCAGCAAGGGTTTATATAGTAAAAATAAACAACTCTATTTATTATTCTATCATAAACAACACAGACAGACAATTCACAATAATTCGGTTTTGAGAAACCGTGAACTAAATACGTTTAAATAAGGATGGTGGTAATACACTATCAACGTATTAAATAAGGAGGAAGCTATATCGCCTGTTGCAGACGATATACCCAAGCCTCGTTTACAAAAACGCGCCAAAAACCAGACAATCCGCTATACTCACACGTCAAACGTCAGCGTCGTCAACCTCATTACCGTTATTTAATATATTATTTGTTGGCAACACTGAAAATGTTCAGAGTGACCAACATGAAAAGGACACAACCACTATAAAAATGGCGGCCACCAGGCAGTGGTCATTTTTGGGTATCGTGGCCAAATGCATTAGCAGTCCAGGTATATTTATTAAGTTCGCTCAAAAACGTGATTCCTAATTACTAGCAAAATTCTAACCAAAAAACGCGAATTGATGTTGCACGCTGTATATTTAAGGTAAGTACACACTTAACGATTTACTAAAGGTACGTATATACTAACTTATTCTAACAGATATAACTCAATTATTAACTGGCGTGTTTCTGTTTCCATCGCTGGATAACTTTCACATTAACTTCTAGACTCTATAGAGTCCCTAGAAGAGCCGATAAATCTCTTTACTATGATTGTCTGTAGAGTTCATTACTATCATCCAAATTTTCATTAACAAGTCATATAAAAATGTGTGCCCATTGAAGTAATTTTAGAACTGTGGTGAAACCTGCTTTTGGTGGTGTCAAGAACTGGGTAAAATCAAGAAAAGACTTCAATAGTACTAGACAATCAATTAATAGTAGACAATCTACTGTAGTAAATAGAAAATTGAACCGATGTTACTACGAGTAATGTATCCACTTAAAACGAAGTTTCCCTTTTAGCGGTAAAATAATTGTCCAAGTTCCGTACGGCTATCAACCGACCGGACAATTCCAGAAATAATTCCCCCGCCCCCCATCCTTGGATGGCGTTATATTATAAGGGTCGAATACAGTCCCAAAGGTATTCCAATTAAACACTTGGCGGCATTTGCCCCTCTCGTATTTGGGCAGATGCGTTTATTAATTTACGAAATAAATTAATATCTGGAAGGGAGGCCACTCTCTCCTGGATCATTATCCACTGGCCAGATGGGTACGAGGTTCCAGCAATTACTTACTTTACTATGTACTTAACTTTAGGTCTTAGGGTTGGGCGGAGAATTATTATATAGGGTCATCGATTTTAATTTAAGTTAATTGCTGACTATACTCAATTTGCTTTGATCTATGGGGCATATATAGTCCGAGCGTTAATGGTTTTTTTATATATCAATATTTTTTTATGGGGTAAATGACGTTGTTGGGTATCGTGAACGATTCCTTGCTTCTGAGGCCTCGCTGTTGGCGTTGATGTTACATTTTTGTGGACAAAGTTTATCATCTGTTGGACATATTTTACAAATTCGGTGCATCTTTTGTATTATTTGTTTTTTGTTCAAGTGTAAATAGGGCATATGTATAAAGTCGCAGTATAAATAGTGCCAAAGAATAAGAGAGTCACAAAGTAGTTTTTTTCGTTTAAAATTGACACATGTTAACTTAAACACAGATCCTTTACAAAATATCTAACGTGAAATCCGTGTGAGTAAAGAGGTTTCCATGTAAAGATGTTTCACCCTGTATCTTGAAAACTGTGCATTTTCGGACCCATGTTTATAGAAACTTTTTCTCATGTTTTCTTACAAGGAATCACCCATTGAAATATCTCCGTCTATTTTTCGAGTACCCTGTATATAATTCTGAACGTTGGATTAAAAAATCAAGACTTATGCATTCTTACCGGACTAATATTTCGACTTTCGACGCACATTTGCAGGTGTTCAGTTGTACAGGTCCGGATTTAAAATCTTTGATGTCGCACTTATGTATGCATACTTATAAATTATTATTTTATATTTAGAGCATTTTTTTATTTGCAAAACATGTGCATAAACAAAAACACCTCACATAACCCTTCTATAAGAGTCTAGTAATTAAACAAAATAATTACACTATAAATCTGCATGAAACCGATGTAATTGTTATACTAAACAATAAGACAATCAAACTTGAGTCAAAGGCAAAACTTTACGCAATTAGTGCGAAACAATTTAGATGCAGTAGTAGCATTAAACTAACCTTAACAGACTCATGTAAATAGTTTACAATACACTAAATTGATAAGACGTAAACCTGAAAAAGAAATCAAACAGTGAAAACCTCAATCAAAATATAAAGTTCTCGTAAATATACCTGGAACTTTAGAAAGGGGGGGATCTAACGTATATACGTAAAAGTTTTTCCATTTCTCTTTATGTCAGGTGATATAGTAAAGCAGTGCCGAGTACGCGATAGAAAGCAAGAAAAATAAGAAAGAAAAAAAAAGGAAAAGAACATTCGACGTTGGCGCTTAAAACGTTATAGAAGTCAAAGCATAAGAAGAGGAGAACAAATGAAGGAGATCAAAGCATCCCTTTCCTTTGATGAGTCGATTGAGAAGTGCTATATCTAATACGTCCTCAGAATTGGAAATGTTGTGCTTGTTAGGATATTCTTTTTCTGCTTTAGTTAAAAGGACGGTCTCGGTTTATTTAAATGATCAGATTTATTAGAAACAATATGTTTTTCTTAACTGTGTACTGTATAGGGTCGTTACAAAAAAATTTCTTGTCACTCATTCTGGACCTAGTTATTCATTTAATAAAGACACATTGAGGTTAGCAGCATCTTTTATCTATACATTATAATAATAAGCATGAAATATTCTAAATGTACCCTGAAGAGCCGTTATATTTGACGAAACGTCGGTCATTTTATAATATGTTTTTCAGTTCAATAAATTATTATGATCAGTTTGCTACGTCATCAATACGGCTCTGGATTTTATATCTTAAATTCAATTTTTTCACTTAAGTGTCATATGTTTAACGCTTTATGATTAAAATCAAAAGCCTGCTGAGATTTAAGTCCCCCCTCTGAGTTAGAGATGAGTTATCTAATGAGTCTGACAGAGATAAAACTAGGGCAAAAACATGTGCCAAAAACAGATAGATACAGCAGCAGCAGTTCTTCTAAAAAATTCATATAATAATTTTTGGTTAATATGTTTGTTTTTATTAAGCTTGTTACAACTTAATGAGGCTAAAAGAGATACTTATGGCAAACATCATCTATCAAATAGAGAAGTAAAAGATGACAGTGACTTTTCTTAAATTAATAGACCAGGGCCGTATTAAAAAAAAATAAAATGAAATTAGAACTAGTGTGTGTTCCATACACTATCGTTTTCTTTACAGGGCAACGAGTCTGACAAAGACAAACTTATAGCGAAAATACGTGCCAAAAAGATATAGAGAAAATTATGGCATGTGTCATATAGAACTGAACGGAATAAAAAACAATAAACCAGGGCTGTATTCGAAAAATAGAATAAATGAAAGTTTTAACATATGAAAAAAAAATCCAGAATGAATTAAAGGCTCATAGAGCACCTTTTTTTACAGCACAATGAGACTAGCATAGCATGTGCCAAAAAAAAATAGATGCACCAGCATTTTTTATTTATTTCTTCAAAATTGGATTTTTTGATGTTGTGAACCAAACTAAATTAAATGAAAGTCCCGCCCTGTGCAAAAAATATAAAATCCAGAGTCGTATTTAGGAACAGAAAATTTGAATTACAGGTTCATAGAGTAGCACAATGAGTCTGACAGAGATAAAATGATGGCCGATATATGTGCCAAAAAGAGATAGATCCAGCAGCATTTTTTTTTTCATTTCTTCAAAATAATAATAATTAAATTCAAAGGACAGAGCTGTATTCAAAAAAGCAAGTCCCACCCTGCTTCTTTTTAAAGCATAATCAGTCGGACAAAGACAAACCTATAGCAAACACCATGTGTCAAACAGAGATGGGTAGAAAATCAGTATTTTGATACTGTATTCAAACAGACTTGTTCCTAATAAGGGTCATATGGAACAAAATCCAGAGCCGTATTTAAGAAAATGAAATTTAAATTAATGTTCCATACAACGCAGAACAATGAATCTGACAAAGATAAACTTATGACCAGTACAAAAAAATTAAATTGGACTTTTTTTTTTATAGCACAATGAGTCCGGTAGAGACAAAGTCATGGGGAAAATCATGTGCGAGACAGAGATGGTTTTCAAATTTCAAAGTATCATTTTTTAGCAGCGCAATGAGTCTGACAGAGATAAAAATGGCACAAAAGTCCAGGGTTGTATTCAGAAAAAATCATAATAAATGTGACAGAAATAAGCAAACGTAAGAAAAAACTTAATTAAAACGCCAGGGCTGTATTAAAAAAACAACAGTGCCACACACGATCATTTTTTTTTACAACTAATCCGGTTTTTTTTTTAATGAGAGTCATAGGGAACAATATCCAGAGCTGTATTTAGGAAATTAAAATTTAAATTAAGTTCCTATAAAATACAGAACAATTAATCTGACGGAGATAAACTTATGGCAAACGCCATGTGCCAAAAAAAGATAAGTGAACCGGTAAGTAAACGTAATAAAAAAAAGTATCGTTTTTTTTACAGCACAATGAGTCTGAGAGCGATAAACTTATGGGGAAAATCATGTGCGAGACGGAGATGGGTATGTAACGGCTTTTCTTTTAACACTATTGGAATAGAATATGTTCTCCAATGTAGAATAAGGGTTTTTTTAACGTCTAGGGGAAATTGAAGCAAAATCAAACAACCAGGAATAGAATAATAATTTTTTTAGTTGAAATGTTGTTTTTAGCAGAAAATTTACTTCCGTGTAAAATGGGGGTTTGTTAATATTTAGTGGAAATTGGAGCCAAATCGGACAACCGCGAATAGAGTAGTAATTTTGCGAAAAATATCCCTCCTGTTTACTATGCCGACCTATAAAGAATTATTTTTTTTTTAGTTTACACTTATGATTTTTTGACTTTAATTTAGGACTAATTGGAGCGAAATCCGACGACTAGCTATAAAGTAATAAATTCTTCAAAAAAAATGCTTTATAAATCTTGACGAATTGCAATAATAATTATTCTATTTGAACTCATCACTATTTTAATTGCGTATTTTTTTTTTCAGGGTAGGGATTAAATAAGCCTTACCCTGTCTTGTTTTTTTACAGCACAATGACTCTGACAGAGATAAACTAAATCGGAAAAGTGTGTATGAGACAAAGATGCTTTTTTTCTGAGTATCATATTAGAGATATTATATATACATTTATCTTTGTTTATTGCACTATATCAAAATAACGCTAATATGGTCAAACCGATTTTATTTTAATTTTTCAGAATAATTTTGTTGTTCCCTTATTGCTTCCAGGACCTTAGAATCCTTTCTCATTTTATTCCAAGCAGTTAGAGTAATTCCTCATCAATTCCTGGCATTTAGAATAATCTAAAGCTCCTTCCTGGAATTCTGAGTCAGCTCTTGGGTCCTTGAACACTTTTAATCATTCCCTAATTAATTCCAGAACTTTAGAGTCATCTCTCATTTTATTCCAGGGATCTAGAGTAATTTTAAAATTTTTTTCTGGCATATGAAGGAATTTTTAACAAACAAACATTTGTATTCACAGGCCTCATTATATCTCTTGAAGAGTTCTTTTAAAGAATTTCTCACTCAATCTCTGTCTATTACTCTGGCCACAATATTTTTTACGAAAAAAAGACAAAGGAAAAATTTTAGCACCGTATCCAGCTTTAAACCAAAGCAATGCATCAAGTAGACCTTAGGATATCTTTCCTTAATGGCTGTAGTATATGATAGGTACCACAAATACCTTCATCTAATGGGACTTCATTGAAGATCTTTAAAAATCGTCGATTATCGTATCGGATGATTAAAGCTGGTTTGGAGCATTCTTTCTGATCAGTTTCCTCTACTAAAACATAGTTTCTTCTTATCTCTGTTTTAAGGATAGGAGCATTTCCGGATTTATGTTCTCCGTCAATGGGACAATGTGGAACTCGTTGATGTACATCCCTAATTAAGGTTATGGCAATTCCGGTACAACTAATCTGATTATTACCTTAAAACCGTAACTATTTCATAAGAGGCGAAATATGCAAATGAAAAAATAAAGGATCATAAGCGGCGGTAAATTTTACGGCGCGCCCGCTCTCTCAGACTCAGGTATAAGGGTAAATTGAAATACTTAAGACTCTTTTCTTTATAGAATGAAAACCAGGAATTTTAATTAAATTTTTATTGTTTTTGCACGCTCAAGATAGCTTTTCTGAAAGACCTGTTTATTATAGAAATTTATCGTTTCCGAGGATCTTTTACGTTAGCAGACAAGCGAATTTCATTTCACTAAGAGGGACCTGTATTTGACTTGCATACCGTACAAGAAAATTGTGTTTTTCTTTGATAGCTCTTATATTATAAAGTCTTTGTCTATTATGTTTTATACAGTATCAGGTTGGTTAAATAAGAGGGGATTTATTATAGTATAAAGCACGGTTGCCAAATGGTAACCAGGCAAAGTAACCAAAAATCATGGTTGTCATTTACGTTAAAATGAGTTTCTATTGGTTTATAATATATTAAACATAATTATGTTTCTGGAACATGAACGTTATTCTGTTTGATGCATGACTTTGTCATAACTTTCTCTCTTTTACGAAAATTATACGCTACACTTAAAAACATCATCAATTTCATAATTTTTCAAGTATCACCCTGAATTTTTTTGTTATATCTATATAATATTCACAAAAGAAAACGTTTTCATTGATCTCTGCCTCATACATAATTTTGCATTAGTTTAGTTAGGTTTGATACTAACGGTACAGACTAAGAATTAGTTGGTAGCACTATTGAATGAATATAACAATTTTAAATAAATTTGAATTCGAAACTTTATAAATACCTTAACCCTAAGTAATCTTGGCCAATTAATACCCTCTTTAGTAGTATCAACTGAACGAGGGCAAAGTAGCAGAAATTTATAACGATCCTCCTCGACTGAAACGCGGCGTCCCGGTTTCAGCCCGACCAAACCGGGGGCATTAGGGAAAATGTGGGATTGTCCTCGGTTAATCCGCATAATAAGATTCTTTATCACTGTCGTTGACTTGGAAGAATTAGATTATTCTTGATTTCAGATGCAAGCCGGCGGGGGAGCACTTTAAACCGCTACGCCCCTGATTAAGACACACCGATTATTTTAAATAAACGGGCAAAGGCAAATAAATAACGTGCCCGTTAAGTTTTCGAGCAAACAGTCCTTAATACGGTCCTGTCGCCATGTACACGTACGCAATAAAGCGATGACTCCACTCACGATTGGCTGATAACCAGTGATCAGGTGACAAGACCGTAACTGCTTTGAAAAAAAAAACTTATGGCTTTTCTACGAATAATTTACGTACGTCGAGAAGAATATTAAAAATTCTCGCTTTTATTTACGGCAAACTGATGACTTATAAATGCGCCCATGCATTGAAAATACATATAAAATAAAATACATATAAATGTTTAAATTTTTCGCGATTTATTTTAAATTTTACATAATGCGATTGGTACGATTGGCTTCCATCTCTCTTCCGCTCAATCGGTTTACAAGGAAGTAGAGCTAAACGGAATCTCACAATAAGTTGTCCAAAGGAGTTACATAACCTTCGTTCCATCGATTGGTCTTGATGTAGGGAAACAAGCAGTCTTCAATCATTCCTCTCGATTTCTTGGATCAGGTCAGAAATAATGGATACAAACTCTATAAGATGCTCCAAAGAATTCAATTTTTAGCTTCCATCAACAGTCTCTTAAACAGTATTAGAGCCATTGTAGCTCTATCGTTTCCATATCATTGAGCTTTATTATATTATTCAAACAGCATTTTGACTTGAACTAACCCAATAGTTACCTTTCGTTGATCTGATCTGAATAAGTTGACTTTTTTAGGTAATTAAGCTTTTAGTTGCAATGGAAAATAATTGGAGAAACTTCCAAAAAAAAATAAGAGACTTCAATTGCCTGGAAAATATGAGTGAGTACTAGAAACACCTCAACTTCCTGAAAGAAAGTTTGATTCTTATTGTCTGGGCATGACTTTAACAGCTGGTTTTATTGAAAAAATTAATTAATTTTTCCAGGCAATTGAGACCTTAATTGCAACGGATTAGATCCAAGAAATAAGAGAATTTTTTAGAAGAAACCAACAAGTTGGAAAAAGCATTAATTTCTACTACCTAGTGTTTGTTGAAGCTTAGCTCCTTTTCTAATCTTCATTTTCTTAGTCGCTCAGCTACTTCTACAAGCCTCTCCTTCTTCCACTTTCTCTCCATCCTCTTCTTCAGCTCCTATCTGCCCAGTAGCACCTAGGGCAGACTCACTATTTAAGTTTTATTTGATTGTTACTTCACCTTAATAAGTGTCAAATTCTATTCTCTAATTTTCTAAACACTTCTTCGTCGCCTTCTCAACGTGATTCAGTGGTAATCTAGAAATTACAATAATTACCTCTTAAAAGATGCCAAAAGATTAACAATTTCCAAAAAAAAAACTTGATGTGGATTTTACATTAAGCAAGAAATAATTTTATTTATTTACATTACATCTCCTCAAATTACAACTGGAGTGACCCTCGTATTAAATCAAAAGAGCCAACTCTTCACGTCACGTGGTCGCTTAAATATTCATACACGAGCAATCACGTGATAGTTCTGTCAAAGCTGAGCTCCTCCCACCGCTTGACGTGGCGATCCAAGATGGCCGCTCAATACCAGAGAGTGTCAAAGAGTTTTGGGTTTGTTAAAATAGTTGCCTTTAAGTTGGACAGGAATGATATAGCAAATATTGAAGCAGATGTTAATAAAATGTATCAATGAATGTATCATGAATCTTTGATGCTCCCTGTAAAACCCTAAAAATTCCTAAGATAAACGTTTAAAAATAGACCGGGGAATTACGGGATAACGACAAACATACCACATTCCGTTTAAGGACGGGGGGATTACGGGATAGATCTTAAATGCCGCAAATTAACCCTTCTACGTAAATAGAGACTTAATTCGATGGCTTAAGAGAGTTTGCCCGTAGTCGGTAATTGCAGTGCTCATTATACGACGGTAAACCCTCCCTAAGTAGACCCTGGCGTGTATACGTGAATTACGTGTCGACGCCCGGTCGCACAAAGTGAAACCAGTTATTGAATAAACATCCTGCCACGAAACTTGTAAAAATGGGGCGAGTTTGGGGGTCGTCTTAAGGGTTAAATGTGGGCCAAAAAACTGAAAAAATCTAACCTTTTATCTAAAGTTATCCATAAGCTTTACTTAAGTCAAGTCTTGCTTAGAGTCGACTTTCCCTATGGACTCACTTGTTTTTCCTTGTATACTATTCTTCTTCCGATCTTTTAAAATCTTCTTCATCTTCTCCTTAGGTCGATTTAGGTCGATTTTCTTGTGCTACTGACGCGTTTTAAATTTTATATTGATCTTCCAATCTACTGCATTGACATTTCAGTTTTATAATATATGAGACTGGTGGAAAAGCTTCCATAGAAACATCTGATTCCTTAGATTCGCTCTGACCGCATATCTCATTCCTTCAAGTCTTTTGAGTCACGTGGAAGATATTTTTGAGTATATTTTTCATTAAAGCTTATTTTCATTTGAGTCCAGCTGACTTTCTTACTGGTTCATTCGAATAATATCACTTTCATCAACTTCCTCCTCTAGGTTTGCGCTTTTAGAAGATTCCTTGGGCTTTTCTTCATCTTTGTTGTCTGTTTTCCTTTTCTTCTTTTAACTCTAGATTGTTTTTCTGGTTTTGGTGACTCTGGTTCAATATTTTCAGTTTTTTTCCTTCATTTTTATTTCAAAAGCACCGAATTAATTGTCTCATTACTTGCTCTGCTTCTCTGTTTATCTTTTTCAAATTGTTTTGAGGTTAATAATAGCCAGTAAGACATATTATTCATTTTAATATTGCTGGGAATATCGAGGCTTTCAGTAAATATGTATTATTATTATTATTTACTAATAAATACAGCCGTTTGGGACTCAAGCAGTGTTCCTTTGGATTAATAAATTCTGGATACTGTCAAAGGCTTTACAGGCATCAAAATCTGTTGCAACCATTGAGTTTCTATTCACAGATGGCAGCAGGATCAAAATCTTAGTTTATTTGAAAGACATGGATCTTAATCAGACTTTAGGAGTTGACTGTTCCTTCAGTAATTTCATAAATTTATAAGAAATATGAAATTACTTCCAAGCAGTTGAACCATGAGCATTTACTTCCATGACCTCAATTTCCTGGAAGGAATTCCTTATGCAGTTCCAGCATGAAATTTCAACTCTTCGCAAATCTAAAAGTGGCTTCAACTCGCCGGAATAAATGACTTGAATTGTCTAGAAGGAACAAGCAATTACGTCCAAACGGTTGAGAGTTTTTTACTTCTAAATGAGCATTTTACTTCCTGTATAAAAGACATTTCCTGGAAGAAATAAAGAATTATTTCCAGGCAGTTCAAATCTTAGTATTTAAGTCCCTGGAAGAAAAGACTAAAAGTAACTTGAAAAAATAAAGAATTGCTTCCAGGCAGTTGAACTTAGGTATGAGTATTTACTTCCATGGAGGAACTGGAAAATCATTGCTCCAGTGTAGGCAACCAGACATACTCTACAAAATAGAGTGCATGCGATTAGTCGTATACCCTCTAATTCTCCAGATTTAAAAAACTTAAATCTGGAGAAATGGCCGCTCTCAAAAACCAGGATGGTGTCACAGTAATTTCATGGAATGATAAACGTATCGTTTTAGTTCTTTCTACAAATCATAGCAACACAACAGTAGACACGACAAACCGCAGACAAAAAACTGTAAAAAGCCTGAAGCCATTGCAGTATATAATGCAGGAAAGTCATCGGTCGATATTATATTTGATTAAATGACAGCTTATCAGACGCCTTTACGTAAAACCTTTAAGTGGTACGGTAAGTAAGGCGTGGAGATTATCCTGAATACTGCGATGGCCAATGCATGGATTATGTATAAGGAAAGTGTGGATGCCACAATTCCCTTACTTCAGTTTCGAAGTCTGAAGAAGAAGTTTCGGTCCTATAGACCGCATTGGCGAGAGTGGCAAAATTTATAGACCATGGTGGCAAATAAAACTAATTCGTTTTTTGGTCTTATAGACCGAGTTGGCAGCGAACGTGTTAAAAGGGCATTTTAAGCTCTCCTTTAATAAAATGTACGTTTTTATTTAAATTCCAATCAATTTGATCAAATTTTTATTGATTATTTGAGGAAATAAGACAGATGTCCTAGGTAAAGACTTGGGCGATTGTGTCTACAACTCTTGAACCAATTATCCAATTTTAATAAAACTTTTTGTGTTTAAAAGAACATATTAAGCTGTTTTTTTAATAAATTCTATGTTCCAAGTTAAATTCCAATGCATTTGATCAAATACTCATTAAAGTACTTGAGAAAATTAAGCAGATGCCCTAGGTAAAGAATAGGACGATAGTGTCAATAACTCCTAAACCAATTGTCCAATTTTAAAAAGACTTTTTGTATTTAAAAGTGTATACTAAGCTATCTTGTAATAAAATATTTTTTTTTGTTAAATGTCAATGCATTTAAGCAAAAACCTATTGAAGTTCTTTGGGCTGGACTCTCCCATGGATTTTCTAGAATTCCTTGATTACATCGGGTGTGGGGTATTTCACATTGCACTTGTGGCCCTGGTTTATGTTAAGAATCCAATAAAAATCGTTGACTTTAATTGCAAGTTCTATGGTCAAGTCTCTTTATTTATATCAGTTAGGTCGATTGGCGTATACTCTCAATCGTTGCTTAAGGAATCTATCTACGTTACTATTCTAACATTTTTCAATATTCTCCTATATAGGTTTGTTCAGTACATATCTGGGATATCCCTAAAAGTTCGATTTGATCTTATACTGAGATTCTCTATATGCCGGCATGTTTTCAGTTTCAAATTTTGACTCCTAAAACTGCACATTTTGTCCCACAGGCCTTAAGTGAAAAAGCCGTCCCTCGCACTCCCCTGAAATACGGGGATAATGTGCGGTGCCTAGCGAGCCTTTTGATTTTCCCGTTTGTCGGAAAAGTAATTAAAAAATAATAACTTTTCACCCACGGCGACATGCGAACAGCTAATTTGCTTTTAGTTTTCTTTTCGGCGATCTTTCAGCAGTGCACCAGGTCACGTTTGTGACATTGCGTGAGATCCGATTTTTGCACCTGAGGACGGTCTCAGAAACGTCGAAACATAGACCTTTCTTTCCCTTGATTCAGAGGAAAATGATAGTCGTGTCCATTTAAGTTATGCATATTTTTCCATTGTCTAACCAAATTCGAAGCGCAGCATATGTTCTTTTCTTCTCTCACGGTTGGCTTAATGTTAAGTGTATGGACACTTACTAATAACTTAGAAAAATGGTAGTCGAGTCCATTTAAATTATGCATATTTTTCTACTATAGACAAAATAAATATGAATTTTATGCGTTTGCTGCATCAAAAAACGGGGGTGTCGAAAAAAAGAGACGAACCGAAAACCGTGGAAAGGGGGCGGAGAAGGGTAAAATGGCATTTTTAAACTATCAAATTGAACGGATGTGCGGTAAAAGGGAAAAAATTTGATGGGGTGTCAGGTCGACGCTGTCATCTCCATTCGGCCCTGAGTAATGCTTTTCTCCACCCCGAATAAATTTGTGTCGTCGACTGAATGCGATGCCGAGCCGACATCTTTGCACTAACTCGCTTTATTGGGCTTATAACAGCTTTTATAAACGGTTTTACCCTTTAAAATCGTACCCACTTAGTAAAACTCCTCTTGAAATGCATGCGGTTCACTTTTTAACCCTAAAAAAATCATATGTGACTTAGCAATTGATGAATTATTAATTAGGGTACGTGGCAGTTTTTAAATTATGGCTCTGTCTCTAAAAATAAAAAAATGGTGAAGTTTTGAAAATTCACCTGAAATATATAAAAATTGGAAAGCAAGAAGATATTGATTTGTCCCAATTATTGATTTTCTCTTTGAATCGTGTTTCTGTTTTGGGAAAACTATTGGAAAACTACTTGGAAGTTTGAAAAATGCCAAAAATAAAGAGAACCTATTGATTTTTTTCAAATAATTATTGATGTAAAACTTTATTATTGATTTGCTCTTTGAATCGTGCCTCTGCTTTTAAAATCAAAGAAATATTAAAATTCCTATAAATTGACCTGAAATATAAAAATTGATTTCTCAATATTTTTTTTTGATACATAAAAGCTACTTTATTGACTGATGCTCCCGCTTGTCTTTAAATCACGTCTGTATTTCTAATAATCAAAGAATTGATGAAGGTTCTGGTAAAAATGGCAAAAAAAAGATTTTTTTAATTTTTTTTTTGCAAAGTCACCTGGAATATGAAAATGAGGAAAAATAAACAGATTTCTCTGATTATTTTATTGATGCATAAAATGTACTTTATTGATTGAGGCATTTGCCAATGTTTAAATTGCGTCACACATAAATAACAAAAAAATACAAAAATTGCAAAAAGTAAAGAGAAAATTATGATTTGTCTCAAAAACCATTGATTTTACCAAGCTTTTTATTGAGAAATCATTTCTTCCTCTATTTAGTTTATTGATGCATTTAAAGTTTGTTTATTGATTAAAGCACTTTCAGCCTTCAAATTACGTCTATATCTAAAAAAAAACAGAGATGATGGACTTCAAAATTACCGAAAATATAAAAATGACAAAAAAGATTTTTTTTATTTTCCTAAAATATTATTAATTACTTTGATTATTTTATTGATGCATATAATTTACTTTATTGATCGAGGCTTTTAGCAGTATTTCCTTTGCGTACTTATATATAAAATCAAATAATTACTAAAGTTTTTAGAAATCTTGAAAAATTTAAATTTTTATCCAAAACTATTTATTTTCCCATGTTTTGTATTGAATAATTTAAATATTTTATTGATTGATGATGTTTTTAAAAAAATCACCTGAAATGCAAAAATTGCAAGAAACAAAAAGAATTTTCGGTTGAATTATTGATTTCCGCTAATCTTGTATTGATGTTTAATATTTAATATATTGATCGAGACTATTGCCGGTCTATACATTATGTCTTCATTTACAAAAGAAGATTATTGGTGAAGTTTTTGGAAAATCACTTAAAATACAAAAAATAAAGACAATCCTTGATTGAACTATTGATTTCCTGTAATTTTTTATTGATGTATAAAATTAAATTAATTGATTATGACACCTTCCGAACTCTGAATCACGTTTGTATCTTTAAAAGAAAAGAACTGAACTAAATTACAAAAAATTAACAATTTTCCAAACATTTTTCTGCTTATTTTATTGATGTAATTTTCCTCAAATCCTATTGATTCCGCAAACTTTTTTATTGATGCAAAAAATTTTATTGATTGAGACATTTGCCCTTTCAATGAGTTCAGGTTTCAGAAAAATTAAATAGAAAATTGTGATAATTATTAAAAATTGTTGATTTTTTCGATTAATTTTATTGATGCATAAAAGTTGCTTCATAAATTGAGACACTTTAATAGCAAAAAAATTTTAAAGTGTTCGGAAAATCACTTGAAATATGAGTGTAGTAATTTTTTCTTAAACGTGATTTTCATCGAACATTATTGATGCCAAAAATTTACTTTATTGATTGAGGCCCTCGCCAGTCTGTACATCAATATTTATCTTCTAATATCAAAGAAATGATAAAGTTTTTGAAAAATCGCTTAAACCGTAAAAACACAAACAAGACAAGTTTTGATTTTTCTTAAAAACAATTATAAATTTTTATTAATTAAAATTACCTAATTAATTCATACATTTGTCACCCTTTGAATCACATTTCTACCTTCAAAAGCAAAGAAATTGTGAAGGGTTTCGAAAAACACTTAAAGTATAGTAAAACAATTTAAAAACATGATTTTTCTCAAGTACTATTGATTTTTTAAAAAAAAATTTTAATGCAATAAAATTATGTGAATAAAAAGACACTTGAAATATAACAATGACAAAACAATTAAAATAAAACATGATTCTTCCCAAAGACTATTAATTTCTTAAAAAAAATATTGATGCAATAAAATTAATTTATTAACTGAGACCCTTGCCAGCTTTTGAATCACTTCTCAAAAAGCTCTAAAAGCAAGGAAATTGTAAAATGTTTGGGAAATCACTTACTGAATTATTTTTTTACATTAATTATTCTCAAAAACCATTGATTTCTCTTAATTTTTTTATTGATGCAAACAAATCACTTTATTGATACTGGCAGCTATTTGAATCAAGCCTCTACCTTTAAAAGCCAACATATAATTCTTGAAAATCACTTGGAATAAATTGCAACAAAGTGACATTCTGAACCATTAGTGGCCCTATATTTTTATAAAATAGAGAATGAAGCGAGCAGTCGTTTTTGATCCCTACAGGGAGCACGATACTAATAAATATTGATAAATGCATATTTTAAAGGGTGAACAGCACAGCAGAACACATAAATGCAAACGAACTAATTGTTGTGTCAATTGACAAAACACAAATTCCTGAGCCGGAATAATACGGGCTCTTCCAGCTTTTGTTTCTGCCACTCGTTCATTAACGAAAATACTGAAATATGCATTAGGGTCGCTTCCAACCTACTGAATAATTATTATCCCTATTGCTACATCTTGTTTACTACAGTGATAGGTATCTTTAAACTTATAAACATGTTAATTTATTGTCTGTTAAACAACATTTAGGGGCACAGAGGAAATTTTCAGATCAAGAAACACTTTTTTTGTATAATGGGAATATTTTCAGTGGTTTGTGTTGGGCGCCAAAAATGTTTGCACACGAATAATTAATTTAATATTTAATTAACTCAGGCATAATAAATTAAAAAAAAAAAACTATTTATTATATTTCATTTATTCGCTTACCGCCCAATATGTATTCGCATCATCAATCGGTTTGTTTTTTCAATAGGCTTAAACGAAACGTAATTTTCCCGTTACTTTTTTATTATGTACAAAAATGAATTGAATAATTTTTGTTATTGAAAGCTAAAAGGTTATTTCGATTTTAAAATAAATCGCGTCTTTATTATTCATTTCGCGTATATTTAGTGGGTCGCGTTCTCGTTATTGCTCTACCTACCGCACAATAAAATCAAGTTGGAAAATTGATCGGTAATAAAGCATTTTATATTTTTGCATGTTTTTTTATTCATATTTAGTTCCAATAATTTTTTTTATATTTAAATTAACCTGAATGGTTCAGTCAGGAAAATTGGGAGGAACTTTTTGTTTCTTTGAGCAGGGTGGTTCCAATGTTGAACAATTTCGTAAAAAAGAAGTTCATATGCCAAAAATTACTTGTTAAGTATATAGTTTTTACTGTAGACTAAATCGGGTAGGAAATGTCTGAAAAAAACCATATTTTTAAATTTAGTATAAAAATCTTTGTAAAAATGACATTTAAAGACATGCTCAAATAGCAATCTTTTTTCACTCATAAATACTTCACGCCTGATTTTTCCCATCCATGTTTTTTGTTTGCAAATAGTATTCTCTGTTTGCAGTAACTCTTAAAGTCGTTATTATGGTTTTGATGGCAAAATGACCGACAATATCTTCTAGTTTTTCTTCACTCCTATCTAATTTTTTGGAAAGGATCATTATCGTCAAAGGCTTATTAGGATCATATTAATTAGGAATCACTGTGAAATGTGTTCAAGGAAATAGATGTAGAAGAAGAAGGAAATAGGTAACGAGATGCAAAAAAGAGCATTTTTCTTGATAGTGGATATGCAACGAAGATATTTTTTTTTATAATATGTAAAAGCATTAGGGATTGAGGTGAAAAAAATCTGCTAAAATGTCAATCTTGAAAGCAAATAAATTAAAAGATTGACGATTTTCCAGAAAGCTTAGGATAATAGTTTTTCAATTTTTTTTTTGAAAATCAAGTTTTCTTCAAAATATCGATTTTCTTTTAAATTTTAACAAATAAGAAGAAAATTAAATTTTTGCAAAAAAAATTATAATTAATTTTTTTTTTAATTAACGCCGTTGAAATTACTGTTCGTATTTTTCTTTTCAATTAATTATTTTTTAATATTTTAGTTTTTATAAATGTCTATGTATGCAGGTCTTTTGGCCAAAATACACATTTTTATATTTTTAGTAGTTCCCTCAAAAAAGTTAACTTTCCTAAATTTTCAGACCCCTCTTTTCTTGATACTTTTGCATAAAAAAATCAAAAATATCGATTGCTGAAATCAAAATTTGAAAAAAATCTAAAAGTCTCTTTTTTTCTCCTTCTTCTTCTTTAGTTTTTAGATGTTTACTACTACCTAGGCAAGCTCACTATTTATATTTTGTTTTGGTTACCTTAGTAAGTGCCTACTTTTATTCCCTAGTATTTCAATGTGATTTAGTAGTAATCTTAGGGTAAATCACAATTCCGTAGTGATTTACGTGCAGAAATCGTCCAAACAGAGTTTATGAGACTAAAAAATCAAAGAATACAAAGAACGAGTTAAAAAATCAAAAGGTTCTTCTGCCGGCTTTAATTTGGACAGTTTCAAGAGAAAAAAATAGAGCAAAGAAAATAGAGATGATTTATTGTATATATAACAAATAGAAAGGATATAGCAAATAACAAAGCAGATGTTGATGGAATGTATCAATGGCATAGTAGAGATGTGTACGCTTGTATTAGGTTGTAATTGCCATTGATGTTAGCAAGCAAGTGAATCTTTGATACTTGCCTTGCCTATATTTGATCTTCTCTAAAGCCGGGCTCAAACGACTCGTATACTTGACGAATATGCAAATAATTGAATATTTGGCAAGTATACGAGTAAGCAGGTAATTATAATAACTTACACGACTTGGTAATTGAAGAAATATCAGAGCCAAGGTTACTAGTCAATTTTCAGTTAAAAGTACAAAACGAGCGGGTTTAATTCTGCAGTCTGCAGTCATCATGGAAAGTGATACTGACAAAGTTGTTGCTTGTGCTGCGTATGTGGTAATAAGTGGTGCTTATTTAAAATTACAACAAAAAATAAAACAAAAAAATAAGAGGCGATGGTGGATGGTGTCTTTAAATAAAAGTAGAAACAGGTACAAAAATAAACTCACTTCTTTATACTTTAAAACAATGAAACTCTACTGTGTGTTTTTTTAGATACAACGCTTCTGACATGTTGCAAGATTTAATCCGCGAACCTTCTGGACAGTTTGAAAATTTTTGTAGGATGTCCGCAGATGACTTCAACTTTTTTTTGAATAAAATTGGTCCACTAATAGTAAAAAAAGATACGAATATGCGGAAAGCAATCCCCGTCCAAGAAAGATTTGCTGTTGCTCTTAGGTTTCTAGCTTCTGGAGAAAGTTTCAAAAGCCTTTCCTATCTCTTCAAGTTCTCAGCACAAACAGTTTTAACGTGCGTATTTGACGTATGTAATGCTTTGATAACTATTCTACAGGATGAGATAAAGGTAAGTAATTTTTTTTCGTAATAATTATAAACAATTTTTTTACAAAAAAAAACTATATGAATATTTAAATCTTTAATGTCAAACGACAGAGAAAATCTTCAATTTAAATCAAATAAGTAAGATTATTA
Source organism: Anthonomus grandis grandis (assembly GCF_022605725.1). Classification (NCBI taxonomy): domain Eukaryota; kingdom Metazoa; phylum Arthropoda; class Insecta; order Coleoptera; family Curculionidae; genus Anthonomus; species Anthonomus grandis. Next base: position 2,526,630 of record NC_065559.1, read on the forward strand.
GGGTTATCGTTATCATACTGAGTCTGATAAGATTGTGTCGGAGCTGGTAACAACCCTGTTGATTGTGTGGTACACTGTTTGGTTTCTGCATGTATTCCTCCTAGTGGAGATGGCTGAGGATCATAAGACATTGCCGGTGAAGTTGGTTGTGAGAATGAAGTTGACTGTAAACCAGAATTCGGTCTGGTCACTGACATAAGCATTTGATCCTGAAGTGGCTGAAAATAGGTGGTTGGTGAAGTATAACTTAGAGGGGATGATTGTGGAGGGGATATCATGTAATCTGACTGTTGACGTAACTGGTTAATCTTGGCCCGAAATAAAATATTGTCAATATCATGCATGATAGTGACGCGTGTAAATTCATCGAAGCCTTGCAACTTCTCAGCTACTAGTTGTCCAAACAGCAGACACTGATTTGGTTTTGACTTCTTAGCATTACTCACATTTTTCATAATTTTGTATGCCTCATCCATACGTTGCTCTAGTATATTCAAGGGCCTCTTCTTTGAATTTTTGCCTTTAAATGGTTCCTTGAAGGTTTCCTTCTGCAAACGCTCCTTCTCTTCAATAAAAAATGGGGCATTTTCTTGAGTTTCTGAATGAACTTGACTTTGTTTATTAGAAGATTCAGCTTCCTCATAATCATTCGTTGAGTTTTCTTCATCTTCAGTAATAATAACAATCGCCTCTATTTCCTGAAAAAAAAATATATATTTAAAATTGATATGTTTTTTTTTTAAGTTTTACTATTAATGTAATTTTTTTAGATGCCTAAAACATGGCAAGAATGGAAAGCAATAGGTCTCGAGTTTAATAAAAAATTGAACTTTCCCCACTGCTTGGGCGCCTTGGATGGGAAACATATAGTTATCCAGTCTCCTATGAATAGTGCATCTGAATTTTATAATTATAAACACAGTTTTAGTATAGTTTTAATGGCCTTAGTAGATGCTAATTACTGCTTTACATTTGCTGACATCGGGTGCCAAGGACGAATTAGTGACAGCGGTGTTTTCAGAAATACGATTTTATTTAAGAAATTAGACGCAGGAAACCTAGTGATTCCCGAAGATGAGACACTGCCTATGACAGATATACCCATTCCATATGTATTTGTTGCAGATGATGCGTTTGCATTAGGACTTCATTTAATGAAACCATATGCAGGAATTTATGAAAAAGGCACCAAAGAAAGAATTTTCAATTATCGTTTATCGCGAGCTAGGCGAATAGTTAAAAATGTTTTTGGGATAATGGCAGCGATATTTAGAGTTTTTAGAAAACCAATGCAACTCGAACCCGAAAAAGCTTCAAAAATAGTTTTGACTTGTGTTTTGTTACATAATTTTTTAAGAAGAAGCAGATCCTCCACACACGTATATACTCCACCAGGAACTTTTGATACGGAAAAGGATGGACATACTGTTCCAGGATCATAAAGGCAAGACCAAAGGCTGGATTCATCTTTTTTGTCACTTAAAAAAATTACCAAGAAAAGCTGGCCGCCAAGCGCAAGACATACGAAATTCATTTTCTGATTATTTTATAAGTGTTGGAAAAATACCATGGCAAGACAATTACTCATAAATATAAATAAAAAAATCTACTTACCTGTAAAAAACTTTCCATTTTTTCATCGGCAAACCATACTGGCTTAAAAACTCGAGAAGCTCCACTACCCGTTCCTGAAGTAGCTCTTACTTAACTGAATGAGGGCCGAAACGTGGCCATTAGTGAATCTTTCTTTTTTTTTATCTTTTACTAAATACTCAGTACTAATTTTTTCCTCAATTATTTTCCATGCGTCCTGTACTTCGTTGCGACCTTTATGTTGTGGGTGTTTGGAAGATCATATAACTGGTTATTGCTCATAAAGATCAAGAAATTCCATTATTACTTCGTTTGGCCACTCCATTACTGAATTCGTATCTAGTCGTATCCGCAAAAAGACTAAATAGTAAATAATAGCAAAACTAACGTAGCCACTTGTCGAAGCGTGTGAGTGCTTAACTAGTCCGGACTCGTCAAATAAGCAATTAATCGCGTTTCTTTTGACTCGTAGTATTTTTACCGATAGGCAGTGGGAAAAACACGAGTGCCGAATAATTGTCCACGTAAACTACTCACACGACTTGGCAAGTATTCGCAAGTAACAAATAATTGCCAAATACGCGAGGCGTTTCAGCCCGGCTTTATTAGTGTAATCGTTTCTGCTGAAATTTCGTCCGATTCTGGAAATTTGTTAGATTTTGCACTTTTCCATTTTATCGTCCATTAGTTCTTTGATATAGTCATTCCATCTTATTCCCTCTTCAGTGCCTGGGATTATTTTGCTACTAAAATATTTCTTTCCTTTCGCTTTTTTATACCAGCTACCTTCTATCTTCACTTTCTGTAAATTTTTCTTTAAATTCACGTATTCTTTATATGTGAGTTGTTGTCCTTATTTTTGTACAATATTCCTTCCTCCACTAGCATTTAAATTTCGCCAGTCATTCATGGTTTTTGTTTACGTATAATACAGTAATCAAGAAGTAACAATATGAACAATTGAAATTCACTATAAGATAATTAAACTGTTTTGAAAAAATCATCTGGGAGTTACTTCAAAAATCCTCATTCTTTCCTTGTCTATTTAATGTGCGTTTTTCATATTTGTAAAGAATAGTGATAGCAAATCAAAAAGGTTCCTAGCGGTTTTCTCTTTTATCTTATTCTCTCTACTGAACTGTCTCACTTCAGTCTAACGAATCAATGTCAGCTGACCACCTTGTAACATAAATAATTACCTCAACTGCCTGGAAGAATTAAATATTTAAATTCTTCCTTGCACGGTTATTGTCAGTTTTTTTGCATAGAAAAACTGCTCCCAAGAAGCCGAATGTCAGTTGAATTGCTTGAAAAATAAGAGTAACCTTTGCAAGTGACTGGAAGAATATTATATATATATATATTTATACTTCTAGACAGTTGGGAATTAACAAAATAACTAAAACGGAAAACTTTGACTAAATTTAAGCGATTTTTGACGAAGTTATGAACGTTTTTATGAAGGTCCAAAGAAATGGACGAATCGTTGGAATCCTAGAAACAAAGTGCAGAAATAAAGAGACCACATCGTTGTAAATCTGAGAGCGATGAGAATAGAATATGACAGAATTGGTGCAAGATAGAGTAGGATGGAAAATGTTCGTGACTCGCTAAGGGTTGTAAAGCTACAAATGATGATAATGACTTCTTTTTTCCTCTAATTTTGTCTGTAAATTCCATTGATGATATCAACATTTTGGTATTTTTAGTGGCTTTCACAAAAAGGTCAACTTTGTTAAATTTTGAGGTACCATAGTCGCGTGACCCCTCTTGCTACTATTGTCTAAAAAATCGATGCCTAAAAGAATAATAAAAAACAGCCCAAAAACCGGAAAAAACATGACCAATTATTTAAAAAAACAATTACTATAGGAAAGCAGTACAAGCACTAAATAGCAAGTACTAAGCAGGTCATCTCGTGAGCGTTATTAATAGTTTATAAGGTCTGATAATGCTTTTCTAAGCGAAATATGTAACCTTCGAGACATAACAAAAAAAAATATTTTGAGATCTAGACCTTAAACTTACGTAGGTCTCTTTGAGATAATGGATGAATTCTTTCAGTTTGAAAACAATTACTGACCATAGAAAAAATTATGATTTTTCCCTATCTCTGGTGTCAATAATTCACCCCAGCCTCTTTCTGTTTGTTGGTTTCCTGTGTTTTATTGTGCCCAGCAATTCGCGTTCTCATCCTATACTCCTCAAAATTTTTCAGATTATTTTGTTAATTTTTCTTTTACATAGAATGATAAAACAATTAGGAATCCTCCGGTAAAACACCTGTAGCCGAGCACGGTGTTTCCTTAATGCGGCCAATACATTACGCCCTCCCCAACTCTCCCGAAATTTTAATAAGGGATCGCGGCAATTATGCAATAATAAATGACTTCTTTACGTCCGCCGGGAACTTTTGTTGCAGGTTTCAGGTGGCGGCTTAATATTTTAGAAGGTTTTCGGTGTAGTACATTTTACAAGCGAAATGTGTTACCGTAGTCTGCCTCGGACATAAGATAAATCGCCGAAGAGCCGTAATAATGATATATAAGAAGGCTCACGCCCCCATAGATAATTTAACGTTGAAGGCGTTCGATTCATCCGGCTCAGTTATGCCTTAGACGTGATCAAAACGGATTTATAATCGTGATAAATTTACGTACCTAGGAAAATGAATAATCATATAATTGAAGGGAAAAAAGCTTATGATTATCAGCCCCATAACACTTAATACCATAAAAAAACTTTTAAATATGACTGCAATATTGAAAAGTGTCCTTTTCTCTAATGTGCCTTTTACTACCCTTCAGTGAGTACCCGTTTTATGTGAATGTTGATGTAATTTCTGGATATTTTTATATTGGCAAATAAACGTATATTTATTTATTATCTTAAAGTGACTTGACAGTAGTGACGTTAGTGACACTCTTGATGTTGACAATTTTTAATTCCAAGGATTTCTCAATAATCAATACAATAATCGCATTCTATTTTGAAGTTTTATTGTCCCTAGATCTTTAGGCTTCTAAAATACGGATGTCTAATTTGAATCGGTTCAATAAAACTTGAATCGGTTCAATGAAAGTCTTTAAAATACATGGTGTATAGGGAATATGGGGTTTATCCTGTTAAAGGACTGGATTATGGTTAATTCTATGAAAGACATAAAGTAGCATTGATTTTTTTGTTAAAAATTTTACACAATCAAATAAATTGTTGCTAGATTTAACGCTAGAACTTTTTATTGCAATCGTTCCAGATTTAGTGAGCGTTTCATATATGAACGTTTTTTGTACCTCAAAAACTCTCTAAGTTAGAGGCAATTTTGTCACCCGATGTCCAAGGAAAACGCATATTGCAACATCAAGAATTTTATTCACTATAGGACTTTTTGGGTATAGTTTGAGAACTACTTGGAATATTTTCATAATTTTTTTACAGTATTATAGTAGAGTTCCTGAGGATGAATTTGAAAGTAAAAACATGGTTCTAGGTTAATAATTTCAGGAGTCTGGCAGTTTTTGTCAAGGCATTTTTTTTTGTTAACTTTCCGAGCTAATTTTTACTATTTACAAATATCTGCACAAAATAATAGACATAATATAAAAAAAGAGCAATTCTTACCCAGCAGTTTCATATATGAACGTTTCTTGTATCTCAAAAACTCTCTCAGTTAGAGGCAATTTCATCAACCGAGGTCCAAAGGAAGCGCATATTGCAACATCAAGAATTTTATTCACTATGGGACATTTTTGGGCATAACTTGAGAACTACTTGGAATATTTTCATAATTTTTTTACAGTAATATAGTCAAGTTCCTGAGGATGAATTCGAGGGAAAAAACGTGGTGCTAGGTTATTAATTTCAGGAGTCATGGCAGTTTTTGTCGAAGCATTTTTTTTGTTAACTTTCCGAGCTAATTTTTACTATTTACACATATTTACACAAAATAATAAAAATATTATAAATTAAGGGCAATTCCTACCCAACAGTTTCATATATAAACATTTTTTGTACCTCAAAAACTCTTTAAGTTAGAGCCAATTTTGTCAACCGATGTCCAAGGGAAACACATATTGCAACATCAAGAATTTTATTCACTTTGGAACATTTTTAGGCATAACTTGAGAACTACTTGGAATATTTTCATAATTTTTTTACAATGATATAGAAACGTTCCTGAGGATAAATTTGAAGGTAAAAAAAATGATTCTAGGTTATTAATTTCAAGAGTCATGGCAGTTTTTGTCGAAGCATTTTTTTTGTTAAACTTCCGAGTTAATTTTTACTATTTACAAATATCTGCACAAAATAATAAAAATATTATAAAAAAAGGGCAATTCGTACCCAACAGTTTCATATATGAACGTTTTTTGTACCTCAAAAACTCTCTAAGTTGGAGGTAATTTTGTCAACCGATGTCCAAGGGAGACGCATATTGCAACATCAAGAATTTTATTCACTATGGGACATTTTTGGGCATAACTTGAAAACTACTTGGAATATCTTCATAATTTCTTTACAGTAATATAAAGGCGTTCCTGAAGATGAGTCTGATGGTAAAAACATGGTTCTAGGTTATAAATTTCAAGAGTCATGGCAGTTTTTGTCGAAGCATTTTTTTTGTTAAACTTCCGAGTTAATTTTTACTATTTACAAATATCTGCACAAAATAATAAAAATATTATGAAAAAAGGGCAATTCGTACCCAACAGTTTCATATATGAACGTTTTTTGTACCTCAAAAACTCTCTAAGTTAGAGGCAATTTTGTCAACCGAGGTCCAAGGGAAACGCATATTGCAACATCAAGCATTTTATTCACTATGAGACATTTTTGGGCATAACTTGAGAAGTACCTGGAATATTTTTATAATTTTTTTGCAGTACTATAAAGGCGTTCTTGAGGATGGATTCGAGGGAAACACATGGGTTAAACTTAGTTCGAATTATTGCACCTTCAGTTAGAGAATTTTTGGTCATTGACAAGGCAATTCCCCATATTTATCAAGAAAATATGATCTATTTTAACTTATAGAAATTGAAAACCCGATAATAAAAAAACTTGGAAAATAAATGACGCTTTTTAAATTGAATATTTCCCATAATTTGATTAATTTTTTTTTGTTTAATTTCGAATACTTACCCCAAACCTTCTAGCAAAGATTTAAAGAGAAGAAGATTGACGTGATCCACTGCCTGGAATAAAAACAAAATTTTTTCCAGAAAACTACGTTGTTCACATAAAAATTAGAAAATCGTGCACAATATGAATTTTAGTGCAATCAAACCTCAAGTCAGTCAATCAAAAATTTACTTCTAGACTAAAATTTCAACTAAATTTTCAACTCGCTTAAGGTTGTATGCCCTATATAGCTGTAGGTTTTTATGTCGTTGTCTAGGGGTTGGAGGAACAAATAAATAAAAGTCCGGTTATTGAAATTAAACAAAACGATATTTAATAAGATGAAAGAGATATTTAAAATCAGGCAATGATTTGAATGCGAGATTCTGGCAAAATGATTTTAAGAATTTTTAGTAATACTATTAATTTTATTAGTGAAGAAATAGTCCATACTTGCAGTGGATAAAAGGTTTAAAATTGGTATTAGATATACGCCCCAGGGTTTAATTCCATGTCAAAAAACCCTCTATTTATTAACATTGTTTTTTTTTCAACCCTATAAATTTTTCATTAATGAAAATAAATTTGACATACACTGGTATGACATCCTCAAGATATAATGGATTAACAAGAGATTAATTTATTGCAAGTTAAAGAGAGACAGAACATAACGAATTCTAGTAACCATAAAAAGTTTTGTCACTACTATTAATATTATTATTTTCACTATTAAGACCGAAAGTATGGTTCCCAAATCTAGATATTCTGACTGAAAAAGTGTGACTTAAAAACAATCGATGCACGAAAATATTATACGGAAAAAAAGTGATTAAAAGCCAAAATTTGGATCCTATTCTCTGTTACTTCTAAGTCGAAAAGTTTGGTTAACAATCCGCTCCAAATGAAGGAACGTGTTTATTTAATATTGGCTTCATTTAAATCTCAGCTTGATTACGAGGTCTCCTCCTCCTCCTCATCTTCCTTCGTCTACATCCAAGTTGTCTCGTTACGTCTCAGCAACATAATACAGATTTTACGAAGAGGATTAGGAAATGCGGTCGAGCGCGCGGTTTTGGCCTCTTTCGACCCTCATTTCAATTATTCCGAGTTAATTTAAATCTAAACACGCTACATTTACTTTTTCGGGCGAAACAAAAAAAATTGACTTTTAAAGGGAATTTAAAAAAAAACACGCTCCCTTTGTTAGCATTAAGGGACCTAAGTGGGTTTTTATTTTCGCTTCTTCTTTGTCTCCTATTATTGCAATATTGATCCTCCTGATAATGTACCAAAAACTAGACTCCTACAGGTCAATTCATTCCACAAATTGAATCGATCATGTTATAGTAATATTTTATTCCTTGTTTAATAATAATTATGCCATGTACTACCTGATAGCTATAAATGTTGGTATTAATATTAGCGCAGCAATTAAATTGCTTGTTTGCGTAATGTAAACCGAAATGTCAAATTAATGACAACATTCGGTCAGGACGGATTCGAGAAGACTTACGCCAGTAATTATTATTATTATGTAATTATCTAGTGTAATTTAGACGCTATATAATGAGGAAAATAATACGTTTTTTATATATAGTAATGTAATATTAACGAATTTCGATTTTGGAAATGTTATAGTTGGTTCAAAATAGACGAGCAGAGCTCCATTTTAGCCAGTCAAGTTATAAATGCTTTTTTTTTGTAGTGCTGCTTTTAGAACGATTTATTTTTTTTCCGACTTTTTGAAAAAAATCAAAAAATTGCATTTTTGAAAAAGGCTTGTATTTTCTTTATTTCGACGTATTTTTAAAATCTGTAAAAACATTAATATTCCGCATGGTCGTCATTATGGCCGCCATCAGAAAAAAAGTAATTGAGGATGGAATCTCAGAACCGAAACGTCGAAAACAAAAACTGGGTTCAGGTATGCGTTGTTCTTAAAAAGTTGTTCTAATAATGTTTTTACAGATTTTAAAAAAATGTTGAAAGTAAAGAAAATTTTTCAAAAATGCAATTTTTTGATTTTTTCCAAATTTTTCAAAATCGGAAAGAATTTAAATCGTTCTAAAAGCGGCACCAAACCAGTAACTAAATGCCCTACAACTTTCCCCATTTAACATTGGTTTCCTCTAACATTTTGTGAAGCCTTTTCCATCCCTTCTTCCTATGTTGACAATATATAACCTCTTTTACATAACGAAGAATTATGAAATTTAAGGGAAAAATGGGGAAAAAAGTCGTTTTACTCTTGTACTAATCAAGAAAGTTGTAAAAAAAAGGTTCTGGCTTATTGAATTAAAAAAAATATAGAAAAATTTAATGTTATTCACGGATAGATTGTGATATTTAAGGTTTAAAAAGTGATTCAATTCAAGTGAATGAAATCATCAAAAAAGCGATTATTATTTGATTTTCTTTTGTCTATTTATTTATTTATTTATTTATTGTTTATTGTTCAACAGTACAAAACCATTTACAGAACAAAGCTAGCACACCAAGTAACAGATATAAAATATGAAAAAAAAAACTGAAAAATACAATATGTGCTTAAGCTATAAGACCTACACATCTAACTTAAATAAGAGGGAAGAAAATTTCCCTAGTGAAAATACCTACTTGTCTAAGAGAACAGTTATGTATATCGCACAAAGCAGAGATGCTGTTAAAATTTGTGGTCTTAACAAAAATTGGTGACTTCTTACCAATGTTAGTTCTCGAATGAGGACAATAAAATGTGTCGGTGAGCCGTGAGTTACATCTTGGCACTCTAAAGTTTAACATTGATAAAAGATGGGGCGAATCAATAAGATTGTGAGTAAGCTCATATACAAAGTTATTAGAAACAAGCATCCTTCTAAAATTAAGAGAATCGATATTAAACTGAGATAGTAAAAGAACATTATCAAATCCTCTTTGAGAATAGACACCAGTTTCCTTCAAATGCAAAAATTTGAGGAATTTTCTTTGAACATTCTCTAGAGCCATAACATGAATCTGATATATTGGATACCAGACTAAGCAGCAATATTCAAGTCTTGATCGAACTAGTGAGTAAAACAGTGTTTTAAGAGATGTAATATTAGTGAATTGTTTACAGTTTCTCATTATGAAACCTAAAACTCTATTTGCGGATGAAAGGACTGACTGAGTGTGGGGAATAAATGTCAGTTGGGTATCAGATGTAACCCCCAAATCATGTATATTTTCACAATGCTCTAATTCTTCAGAACTGATACTGTATACGTAATTTAATGGTTTACGTTTCCGAGTGAATATCACTACTTTACATTTAAATATATTTACTTTAAGTTTATTCTTTATACACCAGGTGTGTAAAATATTAAGTTGATGTTGGAGAAATACACAGTCGTCAATACTATTGATTCTGCTATATATTTTCAAATCGTCGGCAAACAGTAAGTTTTCACAAGTTAAGGCGCGGGAAAGGACATTGATGAAAAGTAACAACAGTAAAGGCCCCAAAGTCGATCCTTGAGGCACCCCAGATGAAGCCAAATACAACTCAGACTTGAAGTCGTTATAAGAAACAAATTGTTGCCTTGAAGTAAGATATGATCTAAAAAAAGAGACAAGTGATGGACTAAATCCAAAAGAGCATAGTTTTTTAAGTACAGTAAAATGATCAATGCAGTCAAAGGCCTTTGAGAAGTCTGTGTAAACTACATCAGTCTGGCCGACGTCATCAATAGCATCACTTAAAAATTGAGTAAATTGAAGCAGATTAGACATTGTAGAACGTTGGGGCATAAATCCATGTTGCTGAGTGGCGATGAGTCTATGAACTGCTGAAAACATACGGTTGTATATGACTTTCTCAAATACCTTTCCAAAACTACTGAGAATCGCAATTGGTCTGTAATTGGCAATATCAGAAGCATCCCTTTTTTTCAATATCGGACATACCCTAGCCAGTTTCCAGCATTACGGAAATGTGCATGTCTTTAAGGCCAAATTAAAAAGATATTTAAGAGGCTCAGCGAAAATAGCACTACAATCTCTTAGTAGAAAACAGGGAATAAGATCATGGCCCGAACTAGACTTACTCTTCATATTTTTCAAAGTTTGCTCAATTTCCAACTCAGAAATATCATCTATATGCACACAGAGATTTGAAACTACATGGTTATCATTTGGATTGAATAACAGATGGTCAGTTTCATCATTGTTTGTAGAGGTATAAACACTTTGGAAATAGGACGCAAATGCATTTACTATGTGATTCGGTTCCTCATACACTCCGTTATGGTCATGCATTCTACCTGGTATTCTTGAACAACCCTTCTTTGTCTGTATATATGACCAGAATAAAGCAGGATTAGTAGATATACTATTTTGAATTTCATTTATATAAAATGCATAACAAGTATTTATCTGTGATTTAACAACAGTTTTAAATCTTTTAAATTCAGTAAAGTGGTAGTTACTACCTGAATTTTTAAATGCCTTGTGATATTTTGCTTTAAGTTTTATATTGTGTTTAAGTTCAGTAGAATACCAGGATGGAAACCGCCTCTTCTTTTTATTAATTTTAAATCAAGGAACATGCAAATCAAGCAGTTGGTAAAGCCTATCATAAAATAGTTGACAGGCCAAATTAATGTTATTTAAATTATTTGGAAACGACCAGTCTACATTATACAAAGATGTATAAAGACCTGGAAAATCAGATCTTTTAAAGTTATATGACTTACATAAATTATTTGTTGTAAAATTGGATAGTTTAGCTACTTGCCAATCAAAAGATATTGAAAGTGCGAGATGATAATTATCCTCAACCAACAAAGGTGCAGTGTCATGAGATACAATCCCGGATATGTTTCTGAATATGAGATCCAACTTACGGTTATTTATGTTTAATATTGAATTGAGCTGCGTAAGACCTGTGAGGTCTGCAAAATATTTTAGGTTATGAGCTTTACTGTCAGGTCGTTCAGATTCATAGAATGGTACATTAAAATCTCCTATTACCAGGACATTTTTGCAGTCATTTACCATGTGCGAAAACAGATCCAGAAATTGTTCAAAGGCTAAACTGGAAAGTTGAAGTGGAATATAAGTCACAAAAATGTGGACTATAAGATGATCGTTGATATAACATTTACGACCTACTAAATCAATTAAAGCAGACACTATCAACAGGTTACTAACATCAATAATTACGGTTCTCAGGTGTGAACGTATGGCCAATAAGGCGCCTCCACCTCTAGTTAGGCCTAACTCATCAAATCGTCTATCACATCTGAACACATTATAACAGACAGGTATAATTTCATAATTATTGATGTCGTCAGACAACCAAGTTCCAACTAAGCCAATGACATCAAATTCAGCCACAGTTAATTGGGAATATAAATAATTCATTTTTCCCCGGAGACCCCGAACATTCTGGAAATAGCATAAACCATCTTTGACACCATCAATGCTGGGCCTTGATTGGATGCCATTGCAATTTGATCCATTTAACCCATATTGGCGTTGAATACCCCTATCTATATTTATAAAAAATTGCCCCCCTCTTGTTGACCCAGTTCTATATTTATACTATTTAAGAAGTCCTTATGTTTTTTAAAGTCAAACCTATTCACGCCTACAAATTTTGGCCAGAAGGAACTTTCGTACATAAGGTCTTTTTTTTCTAAGGATGCAATTACTAAAAAGATTTTAAGCCTATATGTTCCTCAGTGGGAATTTCTTTCACAAATATGTTAACATTATCAAACCCGTTTTTTTTTACGAATATAATTTATAATTATTTCTTCCGTGGCGGCTCGTTTAACCCTATTTATGTAGAGCCAAAGTTTGCGGTCTCCACCCTCAAAATGTTGGTCCTGCTCACCTGTGCCTAAGTTTTTCCTAGTTCTTTTGCGCCTCTGGACTAGATGAAAATCATTGTTGCTTTCCGTTTCCTGGTCTCCCACGGTCATAATTTTTGCTGAGTTTCGCGTTTGAAAATGTTGTTCTTTTTTAGCATCACCAATTGAAGCAAGTTTGTATTGGTATAAATATTACAATTTATACCAATATATGATTACAAAGACTCTCAGAACAGGACTGGTAAATAATATAAATGTTTTCTTTATTGTAATATCAAATATAAAATTTTCTCTCTTCAATTTATTAAGAAAAATAAAGCAAGGAAAAAAAGTGGCACGCGATTCCTAGATAAAACCATTAATTAAGTTGTCGTGTTCATAAACTTGCAGCGGTGGGCAAATTAGCTTATCAGGAATCTGGAGACGTCCATGAGTTTCTTTAAAACATTTTAGAAAGTCGCTTTTAAAACGTTATAAGTATACATATAGTTTTTTCAGTCGCATAGAAATCCACAAACGTCGGCATTGCGACGACATCTAAATATTTCGCATGCAAAACTCGCCTGGATATAATGCGACTCCGCCGTTTTCGTATAATGTTCTAATTACGGGAAATTTATTAGGCGGATATTTAAATAAATTATTTTCGGGTTTTCGGCGAGTTTTTGGTCTTGAATTTACATAAAACTGGTTCATTATTCTTATTATAATACTGAGTATAACAACGTGAACCAATTAGTCAGATTAAAAAAAAAATATAAGAACCTAATCTTCTATGGGATTTGATTTCGTTAATCTTAAGTCTATGCATCAATGCGCATTTTAAAAAAAAAATTAAAACTGTTGGAATTTTATAGTTTTTTAATGAATATTTAATAGGTTCGTCACTGTTGTGTCAATGTTTTCTTCCTAAATTAATAAAAAAATCGTTAAATGCTTCATTCACTTTATTATTACTAGTAATAAATGAATTATTTATTTTTAATGATGGTGTTTTAATAAATTTATTTATAAAGCTTCGAAAACCGTTTAATTTCTAATATCTTCTTTACAGCATTTCGAATTATACATATATAATTTTTTTAAATTTTGCCTCTTAATTTATTTCATTCTGAGTAATTCAGGTCATTACAGATGTGGTGTTTTTATCTATATACTCATTTAATTTTTTTGTTAAAACTATAATTGTTATTTATATATAACTTGAATCTGTTTCAGACAACTTGAAAATCAATTTTTTTCTAAACCTACTTGGTCTAAATATTATAATAATAATAATAATAATTTTCTGTGTGATTTGATTTTGTGACCCTAGGGCTTATGCACCCATGTTGATGAAATGATTTGAATATGGCGAGTTTAAGGAGTTCTTTATACATAACTCTAACTCAATAGTGATTTGTAATAATTCGACATAACCAAGTCAATAATTTACCCCATGGGGGGGCCTCAATAGGGCAATCATAGCCGCAGTCAGTGATTGTTGCATGGCGGGCGAGAGTTCGACGTGACCGGACTTATTAACTAGTTGCGCCTTTGCCATAACTTGACCAAGGGACAAAGTGAGTAGTAAAGGGTAACGTAGAGCCGGTATAGCTGCAGGTTTTGCAATAAAGGCTGCTAACTTAGTTAAAAGACCTAACTGAGTAAAACTTTATGTAAAGTAAGAGTCCCTTTGGTGTGGCACATTTGAAATGCAACCCGATCAAGATCAAAGGGAACTTTGTGAGTTTCTATGGTTATTAGTTAATAATAATTTTCTTGATTGAATATCTGAACTAGTTTTAAGTTAGTAAAGACAAAAATTCATGAAATACAAATGTAAATTTAATTAAAGATGTGACATTTTGCATTACTATACTTTATAAAAATGTTACTTTCCTACTTACTAAAATTGAATTACCTATATTTTCTATTAAAAAAAAAACATAATTTTTTAACATCAAAAGTTCAACGAAACTTTTAATGGTCAGTGGAATTCGTCATGTTCTGTCTCTCTTTAGCTTGTATTAAACTCATCATCAAAGTGCAAACCGGTGCATCTCAAACTTTTTTTTAATTTTTGGAATATCAATATTTAAAAAAAAACCGGTTGTAAAGAAATATGTCATAACAAGTGAATTAAAAAAAAATATTAATAAATTATTTTTAGGGGAAAATGTATGGGTTTAAGAGAAAAAAACTTACAGGTGCGCCTGTACTAATAAGATTTTTTTTAAATATTAGTAGTTTTAAAAATTCATGATAAAATAATTTAAATTCATACAGAAGAATGTGAGATATTATGCTTTTGATTACAAGAGCCCCTGGACTAAGCAAACTAACTTATATTTTATATAACAAAAACTTTTATTTTAAAATAAAAAAATAATAAACATAAGTTTGAAGAACTTTTGATGGACACTGGAATTCGCCATATTCTGTCTCTCTTTATCTTGCATTAAATTGATCTTCAAGGTGCGAACCAGTGCAGGTCAAACTTTTTTTCATTTATAGAATATTAATATAGAAATGTCATTTCTGTCGCCAAGACAATAATGGTCGACACACACGTGCGCGTTCACTATTGTCGCTTGCTAGTGTTCGTCGAAAAACACCTGTTCATCCCACTACTGAAGAATCTTGGCTCTTTTCTCTCTAATTGTCTCAATTTTCAGGATCACTCTATAAATAATCAACACATACGTCATTTGGCTCTAGGATTCGGTGTTTTTCCAATAAAACACTTGCGATTGTCTTAATTACACTCCATGTACACTATATGCAATACTATACAAGGTTTTCGGCACTTTTGCATAAAATTAACTGTACTGTCTATACTGTCAACTTTGTTAAGGCTAATTTACATTAGTTTCTTTCATAATATCTACAACAAGCAACATGGTGCAAGTTGTAACCTAAACTCTTTTTTTATTTAAAGTTATCCGAATAATTTTTCACTGGTTAATAAAGAAATAATTAGTGAGGTTAGTTTGACTCGGAAATAGGCGTATAGAAAGCACATTAAACCAAATTTTAAGCAAATAATCATGACAGGACTGTCTAGCGTCTTTTTAGAACATTTTTAATCTAACTATGATAGCTTTGACTTTGAACCGAACTTAAAAGTAAATGGGAACAACATGGTGCAATATGCTGTCTAAACTCTTTTCTTCCGTTTAAAGTTGCATCAATATTTTGAACCGGTTAATAGAGAAGTGAGGTTAGTTTGGCTTGTAGACAGCATGATGCATAATACAATGTAAAAAAGCAAATAGGAAAAATGGGGTGCAATATGCTGTCTAAATTCGTTCCTTCCATTTAAAGTTGTATGAGTAATTTTGGACAGGTTAATAGAGAAGTGAGATTAGTTTGGCTTGTAGACAGCATATTGTGTAGTAGAACTCAAAGGTAAATGGTAACATCGTAAGTTGAAGTTGCATGAATAATTTTGCACAGGTTAATAAAGAATTGAGGGTATAGTTTGGCTTGTAAACAGCATGCTGCATAACCGAATTTCAAGCCAAATATGGCACCAACGTGGCAAGTTGTACGAATAATTTTGGACCTAGCTAATAGAGATGTAATTGCTGAGGTTGGTTTGCCACAAAATTAGTGAGGTTAATTTGACTTGGAAAGACGACGTGTAGACAGCATATTAAACCACAGTAATGCCAAATTATAACGATTAAACTGCCTAGGCTGAGATTAGTCATAACTAGTTTATGAGATAAGAATTAGTGAGTTTAGGTTGACTTATATGCCCTCTAAACTGTTTCCTTCCCTTCAAAGTTGCACGAATATTTTTGAACTTATTAGTGAGGTTAGTATAACATGGAGAGCAAGTATATGGACAGCCTAATAAACCTCAGTATTGCAAAATATTAACGACTAGACCACTTTGTGCATGTATATGAAAGTTTTAATCCGTAGGCAGGATTAGTTTACCACAAAACAATTGGTGAGGTTAGTTTGGCTTGTAAACATCATGATTCATAAACCAACTTTTTAAGATTATTCGCTCTATTATACGCTAGTGAATGCATGCAGACAGCATACTGCACTACATGTTCATGATTGTTTTACCCAATTTAGTGCAATATGTTGACAAGAAATTTAATTTTTCATTGCTACTTAGTATGTACCTGCTGTAGCAAAAAAAACCATCGAATCCTTTTAATCATTTGAAGCAAACGCATCTCTAGGCACATATTCTGGCAACAATGGAATTTGTGTTTCAATTATTTGCTAAGGCGGTGCAATATGCTGTGTGTATGACCTTTTAAAAATTAAAAACTAAAGTTGACATACTCTCGCTGAGTCCACATTTAAAACAGGAAGAGAGATTAATTTATTTTTTTTACTCCTATGAAAAACAACATATTACATATAAATTGCACCTCTGGCAACGCTGGATTAAGGATGGTTGAAATGACAATGGAAACCAACGTTGCCACGTTATGTAGCATGGTGCACCAATAAGGGCAACTTCATGATTCAGTCTGGATATCTCCTTTTGTACTTTTGCTGTTGTTACATAAACTATATTAAGGCAATTTTCCCGTTTCCGTTCTTCACACACGTATACAAACTTGTATTGTATTATTCATCTGACAAGCGCGTATTTGTCGAAATAACAGTCTAATTTATCTAGCAATGAACAGCGCATTTATCTCGGCTGCTGTCCGGCCGTAAAGTCGAGGCGATTAATTTATTTTTAGCTTTCAGTTCCTCTCTCTTCGATTCTGCTTGCACGTCCCGTAAAACAAGAAGCGATTGCCTTCGTTCAATGAAAACTAAACGGGTTTTTAAAATATAAAGTGCAGACTCTTCGTGTCTTTTTCTTTTCTCCAACATGAGTGGGACATAACCTCGTCAAAATGAAATCGTGTAAATATATGTATAATAATAAGCTCTCAAAGTATCGTTTGTGTTCACGGCGCAACATCTTCAGTCAGTTCTTTGTCAGACATACAGACACATGTATGAAGCTTGTATGGTGGAAATCGGAATCGTATGTCGGCCATCTTGCTTGGCAAAATTGACAGCTGACTAATATTATTGCGCTCGGCGTAGTGAAGATTTAAATCAAATGGATTAGCTAAGTCAAAATATGATGCTTTTTCGCGAATAATTGCATGTTTTTGGTATAATTAATTTACTTATCGTAAACTTCCTCAATTTTACACTTGCCGTCACCCCCATAAACGTGGAGCAATACGAGCATCGAGCTATGAAAACTATTTATCAACCGGGACGCAATCTGTAGGGCTGTTTTATCGGGTCGGGATTCCGCAGTTAGGAGACCGCAATCGTAGTATCACAATCGGCTTGAAGGAAAAGATATATGGCTTAGATAACCTGCCGATGTAAATGCCGGGGGATTAGCCGATTGAGCCCCCCCGTATACCCTCCCCATTAAACCGCGACGAGAATAAACGCCATCTGTTAATGGCGTTTGCGACGAGTAATCGTGAATAATTGACTGTGGGGAATTAGGTTGGGATTTATAGGTTAAGCATTAAGTCTACGTGATTTTATTCACGGTAAGGATTCAGGTTTTAAGGTTTGAGCTTTGCAAGTTTTTTTGGTAAGACCCTGACCAGGAGACTCCAGAAGTTCCATCCATACTAATATAATAGTTCTACTATCCTGATCTAGATTTGAACATCAATTACAAGTTCACTATTGAATCTAGTAACACGCATATAAAGCTTGCTCGGGTGCTGAATTCAATGGCGGAATGTCAAAGTCAAATTTTGAATTCTCTTTATTTTTTCTTCCTATAAAAGAAGCATTGGAAATCATGCAAGTTTAATGAAACAAAAATAAAATTAAATTAAACAATAAAAACGAGATATTAAACAATTATTTAATAAAAAGCTTATAAAAATGAAAACTTTTCAGGACTTGTAACGCTTTTAGTTGCGGTTATTATTTTAAGGTATCCAAAGTGTTTCTTTCTACCAAAAAAAGGTAAAGAATGTAGAAATTAATTTAATAAAAAAAATTAATTTAATTTTTAATATAAATCACGAATTCCAAAAAAAAAAAATTTTTTTTAATATAATTTAATAACAATAATAATCTTTATTTAGTAAAATTAATAAAAGAGACAATCGTAAAAAATTCGAGAAAAGTTCAATTTTTTTATTTGAAATGTAGAAGAATGCAAAAAATAAGAAAAAAATTCCAGAAGTTCCAAAAAAGCTAAAGTTTTGTGAATATTTATTTAATAAAGAAAAATTAAAAAAAAATCAACAGGGGTATTTTTTTTTTTGAAAATTAAGGTAATAACGTCCAGTCAAATTGTTTAAAAATTCCAGAGGTCCCAAAAAAATTATTATTTTTTATATATTATGTAAGAAGGATTTCCCAAAAAAAATTGATATTGAAAAAAGTTACCTTGACTTGACCTTCGACGTGAATTGACTTTGGGTGTGACCTTGTCTCCCCTGGACGTGACGTAACCTTGGTTTGAACTCGACGCGACCTTGACTAGACCTGCGAGTTCCAAAAAAGTGATTTTGTCCCTTTTTTTAGCACTTTTATTTAAAAAAATATTAAAATATTTTAAAGATTCCAAAAAAGTTGTTTTTCTTTTTAATTAATTTAATATAAGAAGGATTAAAAAAAAAATATGTAAAAAAAAACAAGTTTTAAAGAAATTTATTTAATTGCAAATTTTGAAAATTAACGATTATTGACCTTGAAAAAAGCGACCTTGATTTCACCTTTGACGTGAAGAAACCGTCGCTTGGTCTTGGACGTGACTTTGAATTGACCTTCCACGTGACTTGAGCATAGACTTGCCCTTGGACGTGAGCTCTGAGTTAAAAAAAAGTGATTTTTGCCTTTTTTTAGTAGGTTTCTTAAAAAAAAATTGAAAACATTCCAGGAATCCCAAAAAGGTTTTTTTTTTAACATGAGTTTAATGTAAAAAGAATTTAAATATTTAAAAACAAATATTGCAACGGTTCCAAAAAAGGGCGAAGTTTTAAGGGAACTTATTTAATTAAAGAAGATTTTAAAAATTAAAAAAAAATTACATTAAAAAAAGTAACCTTGGCTTGACCCTCGACGTGACTTGACTTTGTGTGTGACCTTGATCCTGGACATGACGTAACCTTGGTTTGAACTCGACGCCACCTTGACTTGCGAGTTCCTTTTATTAAAAAAAAAATTAAAATATTTAAAAGATCTCAAAAAAGTTGTTTTTTTTTTAATTAATTTAATATAAAAAGGATTTAAATGTTTAAACAAAAATATGTAAAAAAAACAATTTTTAAAGAAATTTATTAAATTGCACATTTTAAAAATTAACGATTATTGACCTTGAAAAAAGCGACCTTGATTTCACCTTCGACGTGACGAAACCGTCGCTTGGCCTTGGACGTGACTTTGAATTGACCTTCCACGTGACTTGACGATAGACTTGTCCTTGGACGTGACCTCTGAGTTAGAAAAAAGTGATTTTTGCCTTTTTTTAGTAGTTTTATTAAAAAAAAAAGTTGAAAATATTCCAGGAATTCCAAAAAGTTTTTTTTTTGAAAATACATTTAATGTAAAAATAATTTAAATATTTAAAAGACAATTATGCCAGAGATTCCAACAAAGGGTCAAGTTTTAAGGAAATTTATTTATTTGAATAAGATTTTGTGACCTTGACGTGACTTGACCATCGAATTGACCTTGGACGTGACCTTCGAGTTCCACAAAAATGCCCTTTTTTTATTTTGTCATTTTTTTTTATTGTTTGATATAATATGTCCATGACGCTATCAACAAAAAATCACAAGTTGAAGTTATACATACTGACATGGAAAAGGCTTAATTAAAATTTTGAAAATATTCCAGGAATTCCAAAAAGGTTTTTTTTTTAATTTATTTAAGGTAAAAAGAAATTTAAATATTTAAAAAAAATATGCCAGAGATTCAAGTAAATTTATTTCAAATTTATCCCAAGTTTTAAGGAAATTTATTTAATTGAAACGGATTTTGTGACCTTGACGTGACTTGGAGTTGACCTTAGTCTTGACCTTCGACGTGACTTGACCTTGGACGTGACCTTCGAGTCCCAAAAAAGTGATTTTATTAATTTTTTTGGTTGGTTTAATAAAAAA
The DNA here is from genome assembly GCF_022605725.1 of Anthonomus grandis grandis. Lineage (NCBI taxonomy): Eukaryota > Metazoa > Arthropoda > Insecta > Coleoptera > Curculionidae > Anthonomus > Anthonomus grandis. The sequence goes on from NC_065559.1 coordinate 2,547,280, forward strand.
AATTAAAATTTTGAAAATTGTCCAGGAATCCCAAAAAAGTTTTTTTTTTTGAAAATTAATTTAACGTAAAAATAATTTAAATATTTAAAAGGAAATTATGCCAGAAATTCCAACAAAGTTCCAACAAGTTTTAAGGAAATTTATTTAATTGAAAAGGATTTTGTGACCTTGACGTGAGTTGGAGATGACCTTAGTCTTGACCTTGGACGTGACCTTCGAGTCCCAAAAAACTGATTTTATCCTTTTTTTTTTGGTTGTTTATTAAAAAAATTAAAATTTTGAAAATCGTCCAGGAATCCCAAAAAAGTTTTATTTTTGAAAATTTATTTAATGTAAAAAAAATTATTTAATAAAATTAAATAAGGGAACTTATTTAACTAAAGAAGATTTTGAAAATTAAAAAAATTTACATTGAAAAAAGTAACCTTGGCTTGACCTTCGACGTGACTTGACTTTGGATGTGACCTTGATCCTGGTTGTGAAGTAACCTTGGTTTGAACTTGACTTGACCTGCGAGTTCCAAAAAAGTGATTTTTTCCCTTTTAGTAGTTTTATTAAAAAAAAAAAAAATGTTGAAAACATTCCAGGAATCCCAAAAAGATTTTTTAAAATTTTAACTATTTTAAATATTTTTTTTTGAAAATGAATTTAATACAAAAAGACTTGGAGTTGACCTCAGCCTTGACCTTCGACGTAACTTGACCTTCGAGTCCCAAAAAAGTGATTTTGTCCGTTTTTTTTGGTTGTTTTATTAAAAAAAATGAAAATTTTAAAAATATTCCAGGAATCCCAAAAAAGTTTTTTTTTTGAAAATTTATTTAAGGTAAAAAGAAATTAAATATTTAAAAAAAAATATTCAAAGGACTTCAAAAACCATCAAGTTTCGACTAAATTTAATTAAATGCAGAACATTTTGAAATTGAAAAAAATTCCAGGAGTTCCAAAAAAGTGATTTTGGACTTTCGTTAATTGATTATATATTTTGAAAATATTCCAGCAATTCCAAAAAAGTTACTTATTTATTTTTTAATTTATTTAATATAATAAGAAATTCAATACTTAAAAAAAATATGCCAGAGGTTCCAAAAAAAGCTGTAATGTAAGAAAATTTAAACATTTTGAAATAAATCAATTAAATTTCAAAAAAAAATTAATTTTTACAACTGCTTATCAAAAGCACTAAAAACCCTAAATCAAGAAGCAATTATCTAAAATATTCACCCTCTATGCCACTCTCTTTAATCTTTAATCCTTAAGTCTTCTTCTTATTAATACTTACTTTATTCACTTTTTTTAAATTCGAAACTTGATGAAATTTATTTATAGAAGCTTCGAAAGAAAGTACAGAGAAAATATAATAAAGAACAGAAACAATAAGAAGAATAAATAAAAAAAATCGAGAAACCTAACAAATATTTAATAAAAAACCTGAAAAAAACTGGAAACAAATGGCGTAAAGTGACGCTTTCAGTGGCACTAATTATTTTACGATATAAATAATAAGATCAACCTCCAAAACCTTTTTTCCTTCCTCACTAAACTAGACAAATTTACCGGTCGAATCTTAGGCTCTTTTCCAAGGATTTACTCCTAAGTCTTATATATGTGCCTATAAAAAATGTTTATTTATCAAAGGAGAAAAGCTTTCGGGATAATAAAATAACCAGGTATAACAACAACCTGGACAATTACAGCAAAAGGAAAAAAAAAAAAGAGTGTGAGCCCGTCCTGCCATATTACGAACGATAATTTCTACCCCCCCTTATAAATTTTCGGTAACAACCTCGTTCGCCCACTAAAAAAGAATAACGCCATTATTTACAACGTCCACTTCCTATGCTCCATTTTGCGTTTAGTTTTCTCTTTTGCCCGTACTGGATGTGTGGGTCAACAACAACAACAAAAAAAAAACCCAACATAGTAATAACCATTTTCGTGTCTACCCTAAATGAGGGAAATACGGTTGTCGTATTACTGTTATTAGTATTATACACTGCGGTAGGTGTTGGGGCGAAATGTATATTTTTTTATATTATATTAGAGCATTTTTTTCCTGGTTTTATTAGAAAAAATCTGCACTATAAATGATGGTACAGCTCCATGGATCAAGTGTTTGACAGTCTCTCTCGATTACGACACAGTTGAGAGAGGGATCACTTTAAGCAGTAGAATATCAAATGGATAGGACAAGTATAATTATCATTTTTATAAAGCGTTCACGAACAGTAATGAGTTATCAAAATAAATTAATATTCTTTATTCAGAGCGATGTGGGACAAGAGTTTCCAAATAAAAGGGATTCCAGTAAAAGTACTGCAACTCCTGGTCGGTTTAAGTTAGAATATTGGTAGCACCATAAATGGATAGGAGCAAGATAAAGCTATATGCACGTATATTTATTATTTTCATAAAGCCTTTCATAAAACAGTAATGAATTTTCCAAATAACTTAATAATCTTTATTCAGAGCGATGTGAGACAAGATTTGTTAAATAAAAGTTATTCCAGTAAAAGTAGTGTAGCTTCTCACCACTTTGAGGTAGAATGTTGATAGGACTATCAATAGATAGGAGAAGGAGAGAGCTAAAAGTACACGTAATTATAATTTTCATTAAGTGTTCCATTAAAAAGTGATGATTTTTCAAATTAAGTTATTCAGAGCGACGTAGGACAAAAGTTTCTGAAGAAAAGGTGTTTCAGTAAACGTAGTGTAACTTATGGCCACTTTGAGGTAGAACATTGGTAGTATCGTTAAAAAATAAAAGAAAGATAGAGCTATAAACACGTACAAATATTATTTTTATAAAGTGTTTCTTTAAGTAGTAATGAATTTTTACGTTTGTACATTTCTATTTTTTATATGTGACGTGTTGGTAAAAAGTTTTTTTTGTATAATTTTAAATTATTATTTATTTTTAGGCCTGATGATGCTTCGATAGTAGCGAAACACGTGTAGCGTATAAAATTTTAGATAATTGATTAGACCGTGATTTGGAGTTTTTTTTGACCTTTGTATGATATGTTAGAAATTTTTCAAATAAGCAATTTAAAACAAGAGTTTATAAATAAAAAGGGTTTTAGTAAAATAACTATAACTCCTGGCCACTTTGAGGTAGAATATTAGTATATCCATCAATGGATAGTAGAAGGATATAGCTATAAGGACGTATAATTATCATTTTTGTAAAGCGTTTCATTAAATAGTAATGAATTTTCAAAATAACGTATTATTTTTTATTCAAAGCGATAAGGGACAAGAATTTTTAAACAAGATGTGTTACATGCAAAACACTGTAACTCCACTTTGAGGTAAAATACTGATAATACAATTAATGGATAGGAGAAAGATAGAGCTATAGGCACATATAATTATAATTTTTATAAAGTGTTCTGTTAAGGACTAATGAGTTTTCAAAAAAGTTACTAATTGTGATTCAGAACGATATGACAGAAGCAGAATTCGAATAAGAAAGTGCTAGTAATAGTAGTGTCACTTCTGGCAACTTTGAAGTAGAATTTCGGTAATACCATCAATGGATAAGAGGAGGATAAAACTATATCCTAATAAATAGTAATAAATTTTCTAAAAAAGTAAATAGAGCGGTAAAAGAATTTCTAAATAAAAGGTGTTTAAGTCAAAGTGTTGTTACTCCTGGCCACTTTGAGATAGAATATTGGTAGTACCATCAACGGATAGGAAAAGGATAGAAGTATATGGACGTATAATTACCATTTTTTTAAGGCGTTTCATCAAACAGCAACGAATTTTCAAAATAACTTATTAATCTTTATTCAAAGCGATGTAGGACAAGAGTCTTGAAGCAAGAAGTGGTCCAGTAAAAGTACTGTAACTTCTGGCCAAGTGAAGGTAAAATATTGGTAGTACCATTAAATGATGAGGAAAGGATAGAGCTATAGGCACACATAATTATCATTTTTATAAACCATTCCAATAAATAGTAATGAATTTTCCAAATAATAAAATAGAACGATGTAGGAGAAAAATTTCTAAATAAAAGGTGTTTAAGTCAAAGTCTGTAACTTCTGGCAACTTTGAGGTAGAATATTGGTAGTACCATCAATGGATAGAAAAAGGATAGAAGTATATGGACGTATAATTATTATTTTTATAAAGCGTTTCATCAAACAGCAACAAATTTTCAAAATAACTTATTAATCTTTATTCAAAGCGATGTAGGACAAGAGTTTTAAAACAAGAAGTGGTCCAGTAAAAGTACTGTAACTTCTGGCCAAGTGAAGGTAAAATATTGGTAGTACCATTAAATGATAAGAGAAGGATAAAGCTATAGGCACACATAATTATCATTTTTATAAACCGTTCCAATAAATAGTAATAAATTTTCCAAATATATAAATAGAGCGATAAAGGAGAAGAATTTCGAAATAAAAGATGTTTCAGTCAAAGTACCGTTTCTCCTGCCCATTTTGAGGTAGAATATTGGTAGTACCATCAACGGATAGAAAAAGGATAGAGGTATAAGGACGTATAATTATTATTTTTATAAAGCGTTTCATTAAACAGTAATAAATTTTCAAAATAAAGTAATATTTTTTATTCAAAGCAATGTAGGGCAAGAGTCTTGAAATAGTAATGAATTTCCATAATCGGTTAATGTAAGAGCGAGGGAGAAGAGTTCTTTAATAAAAGGTGTGACAATATAAGTCGAATAAAATGTAAGTCTAAAAATTTAAGAGTTTCTAATAAAAAGGTGTTCCAGTGAAAATACTGTAACTCCTGACTACTTTAAAGTAAAATATTGATAAAACCATCAATGAATAGAAGAAAGATAGAGTTGTAAGAACATATAATTATTATGTTTATTAAGGGTTTAATTAAACAGAAATAAATTTTCAAAACTAACATATAGATAGCATATTGGAGAATATAACATAACATATTAGAGAATTTTTAAAGAAACTGTGTTTCAGTTAAAATACTGTAAGTCCTAATTATTTTAAGGTAGAATATTGGTACATCCATCACTTAATAGGAGAAGAGTAGTGCGATAAGCAGGTAAAATTGTCATTTTAATTAAGCGTTTCATTAAACTGTAATGAATTTTCAAATTAACTTAATATTCTTTATTCAAAGCGATGTGGGATAAGAGTTTCTAAAAAAAGGATGTTTCGGTTAAAGTGCTGTAATTCCTGGCCACTTTGAAGTAGAACATTGATATTACCATTAACAGGTAAAAGAAGGATAGAGCTAACTTTACCTTTTTAGAGCTAAGTTTACTGTACTTAGGCCTAAATTCTTTTTTTGTCGCACTGAGGGTCTCCTGAACTTCCCATTTAATAAAGGAAAGTGGTCCCAACTTTAACTGGTTGTCCTTGCAACATGAGACATAGCTCTCGGTGAATAAAGTGGTCTAGTTATTCCTCTTTTATTAATTCTTATTATTTTTTTTAACTTTATTGTACTATATGCGTTGGCTCCCGTAGTGTCGATGGTATGACTGTTTTTTTTGTGGTTTTTCTTAAATAATAGCGCGTTGCGAAAAAACAGTAACATTTAAAGAAAAACGGTTTTAGTCAATAATAACCAGATAGTTTCCGGTTCTTTCAGAGAAAAAATGGTTTTCGCAGGTGTCATAGGTATGCCAGTATTAAGCGTCAAAAATAAAAAAAGGCGTAGAGCCAAAACTGCTCTACGCGGAAGCTTGCAGACTATGTCGAAAAATAAGTTTTAAAAAGTTCTTAAAACGCTAAAAGTCTGAAATCTCTAGGTACCGCCGTTAAAAAGTTATTAAGAAAAATAGAAAAAATCGGTGAAAAAAAGGTTCAAAAAGGGGTTCATATTTATTAACACAGCTCACCTTGTATAATATCTAGCGACGTGGGTAATACCTGTATTTAATCCTAAGAGTGTAAACAAAAAAAATTAAAAAAAAATTTTAAAAGTAGAAAAAAATTCACTTTTTTTTTTCGAAAAAAAAATTTTACGTTTAAGCTCGTTTATCTCGCAAGCAGTTTGTTTTTGAAAAAAATAGTTTTAACAAAAAAGATAGTTACATTCACGTAAAAAAGGGCTGTTTTGTCCGCATTGTCGAGAACTTTACCGTTTAGGCCCCACAACCGTTTAAGTCCGCGAGGTACCGCGCAAAAAGTTCAAAATTCATTCGCAAAAAAATCCGACTTCTAAAGGGTTTATCTTAAAAAGCGCCCTTTGGGAGCAGGTTTCCGTCGAGGTCTTTAACGTCAATGAGTTTCAGAAAATTCGGCTCAGTCAATTTTCCCACACCCGCCAAAGATCCTGTTTTCGCGAAAATTAATTTATTTTATTAAATTAAGTAATTGCTAACCTAAAATACCTCCTTACAATTTAATCGAATTACGAATAAAAAAAAAACTAGGGAATAATTCGCCGGGAAAACTATATGAGTAGGCGTCGAAAAATTTTTTTTATTCTTTTATAGGTAAATAAATTGAGAAAAAAAAAAGAAATTCTTCTCAAAAGCACAACATGAAACGCGTCGGTTACCTTTAATTTACCGCTGCGAAACACGAAGCGACAAAAGATGAAAGAAATTACCGTATCCATATATATAAATGAATAGAGACGTCGAAAATTCCATTAGTTTACTTAAAGCAGGGCAAACTCCAATTTTGTATGCTCCCGTAATTACCTAATGAATCAAGCCACGAAACATCAAATATTTACCGTTACGCTTTGTATTATTAAATTTTAAGTAATGAACTCTGTGCGGGCGAATGTGGTTTTTGTAATACAATCTGTCTGGGTTTTATTTAGAGTCGAAACAAAGCATGTAAAAGAGGTTCAAGTAAAAGAGAAATTATTTTTCGAATAATGTGAAATGTGTTAAAAACTTCACATTTTAATTTGCTCGTGTATGTACATCTCGAGAGTGTCCGAACCTAAATTCATCAATAAAAACACTACATGTCGGCGATACTTGCAATTTACACTTTAAACCTTTTTTCGCAACATGGTTTTGCCACATATGTGATTTCTGCCTGCATTCAGGGAGAAATTCTCTATTGAGCTTTTGTCTGTTGTTGTACACAGTTACGGGAGCAGAGAGAACAATAAAACAGAACACGGTGTTTCATTTCGATGTCGATTCGAAATTTATTCTATTGACCCCGTTTTTAAAAATACACTGGCAATTCGGTGCAAATTGAAAAACGCACGTCACCATCGCGTAAATTAAGGCTTTTTGTGGCGTATCCATTTATATAGTTTTTCGCGGAAAAAAATGGGAAACCCTCGATATATTTTACTGTTTTGCCATTTTATATTTTGCTTTTGGATGGTTTTATAGTAACTCGTTGGTTCCATCGAAAAGTTTCTAATCTTGTCATGAGGAAACCAGATCATGGAAATATGATAAGTGTCCAAAGGAGTCCAGGAGTTACTCCGTCTATCTGGAGCAGATATTCAATCAAGATTATGACAATTTTTAGGAAGAATGAAGCAGAGAAAATCATTTAGTTTCAAAAGGGTTTGGACCTCAGTAGAGTTTGTAGAGCAATACTTACTTTGGATTGGAGTTGTATGTAGATTATATTAAATGAAATGTCATTTTTCACTGGCATCATCCACAAAAGTATTTATCCACTTATATTTATCCACTATAAAAAACAATGAGGTATACTAGACTTAAATTTTATTCGACTTATATTGTCACACCTTTTATTAAAGAACTCTTCTCCCTCGCTCTTACATTAACCGATTATGGAAATTCATTACTATTTCAAGACTCTTATCGTACATCCCCTTGAAAAAAAAATATTACTTTATTTTGAAAATTTATTACTGTTTAATGAAACGCTTTATAAAAATAATAATTATACGTCCTTATACCTCCATCCTTTTTCTATCCGTTGATGGTACTACCAATATTCTACCTTAAAGTGGCCTTCTTTTGTAAGTTCGTTTTAATAAGTATTGTTAGTATATGTATGTCTCTATTTCACTTTTAATTATTAATGACTTTAGTGTATACATTTAGGTAAGGCTTGAAATTGACGCATGCTATGTTCATTGTTGAACCTTTGTAATGAAGAATTTTAAATAAATAATATACATATGTAAGTGTTTTATATTTTAAATTTCTTTCTTTCTCTGTGTCTTTTATTTTACACTTTTTAGTATAGGTTTTAGTTTTATAATAATTTTATTTTTTACAAACACACTAGATTTAGGTTTTATATTGTAAATTATATGTTTGTAGTTTCAAGAAATTTTAACGAGAGTTAGATCGAAAGAGAACGAGAGAGAATTTTAACGGTTATTAGGAGGGTATATCTAATTTCAATATTATAACATATATGTAAATAAACATTATTATTATTAATAATGGTACATACATACAATACCAATGTTCAACCTGAAATTGGCCAGGAATTTCAGTCCTTTTTTAGAAACTCTTGTCCTACATCGCTTTGAATAAATAATATTACGTTAATTGGAAAAATACATTACTGTTTAATGAAACGCTTTATTAAAAAATTTCTTTTTTCTCAAAATGACCAATTTCAATTTTTCGCCGACAATTTTCCAGGCTGGAACATGTTCCAAAATTCAGATCTTAAATTTTATATCGTATTTTCTATAGACGCGACTTTTAATTTTACAAGAATGTTTTTCATATTATGCGTTGTAACTCTCTGGTTTTTAAAAGATTCTATTTTGTATAACATGTTTCTAATTTAATAATAGTGTCTGGATCGTCTGGCAATACTAAAATTACTTAAAATATTTTGTTTATAGAGGTTCGTAATTAACTAATTAATATGTCATGATTTTTAGTAAATTAATATATAGGAGCTTGTAGTAAAATATCTAGGCGTTCTCGCCTATCAAAACTATTAAAATGTAGGAGTTTATTATAGAAAAAAATATGTAGGGGTTCGTAGTTTAATTCCACTTTCAACTGTTGTAACTTGGGCCCTAATTGACCCACAGTCCTGCTAAACCCTTTATTTTGTGGGCAATTTAACATGCCACAACACGATCTATTGCTCAATATTATGCACAGGATAGTTGCGATGAATTACAATAAAATTAAATCATGAGTCTAGGATTACAATTGTTAGCTTCAGTTAGCAGTTATATAAAATTTTATTCTAAGAACCTGACTCTTTTTAAGTGTTCGGAATATTTTTTCAAATGTTTCGTACTCTTTTACTTTGATAAACAAGTTGAACCCTATACTTGATGTGTTTTAGTACCCATAATATATTCAAAAGCTGCTCGTAAAAAATGGAGGTAGCGAAATAACATCTTTTTCTAAAATATTGGAATTATAACTGTAAAATTGAGTTAGATTGTAGAAAATGATCTTTTTGGGATAGTGCGCCATGTTAAGACTTCTAGCATCTCTTGCAAGTCCATAGATGACATTCAATCACAATCACCAATTATCTGCAAAATGGAGTAGGGGTACCTAAAGAAATATCTAGGAGTCGGTAGCCATTAAAAAATTAATAAATACGAACTCAACATCTTAAGAATATAAATTAAATATGTATAGGGAATCCTAGTAAATATCTGGAGGTTTGTAGTCCTGTAAAAAAATATTTTTTTATTTATAGGGGTTCGTAATTAACTAATTAATATGTCAAAATTTTTTGTATATTAATATATAGGAGCTTGTAGTAAAATATCTAGGCGTTCTCGCCTTGCCAATGCTTCTCGCCTAACAAAACTATTAAAATGTAGGAGTTTATTATAGAAAAAAATATGTAGGGGTTCGTAGTTTTATTCCACTTTCAACTGTTGTAACTTGGGCCCTAATTGACCTGCAGTCTTAATGAACCCTTCATTTTGTGGGTAATTTGATATGCCACCCTCGGATCCTCAATACTGTGTACCACATTCCAGGCAAATAAAATATTAAAGTTTTCCTTCGGATATATAATTCAATTATCTGCAAAATATAGTAGGGGTACCTAAAGAAATATCTAGGGGTTGGTAGCCATTAAAAAATTAATAAATAGGATGTCAACATTTTAAAGATATAAAAAAATATGATCCATTTTTTTACAGGCAGTTGGACCTTCGTCTTTTGCTATCAATTAAAGTACGAGTAATTTTTGAGGTCATATTTCGAATTTTTTAGTATTTTTAGTCGGATAAGTCCGTTTTTGGGTTTTACAGTCAATTGACAGGAAAATTACGAATAATTTTCTTTTTTTTTTCGGGCAGTTAAGTCCATTTTTCTTTTCCATATCATTTTCGGTACTACTAGACTATTCTTCCAGGCAATTAAGACTCATTATCGCGGTTTTATGTTACTGCCTGGAAAAATAAGGAAAATTGGTCATCCAGGCAGTTGACAATCATCATTCTCCTTCGTAGTTCCATAACTTGTTTAAGGCAATTATTGACGATAATATAATAACAGTTATCATTTTTGTTTTCCCTCGGGGAATTTACGTAAGTTTTTTTACTGTTTTACGTTGTTAGTGTTAGTTTTGAAAATGTTTACAGCGCATTACACTACGATTAATTTTCTCACTATTTTATTTTACTATCGGTTTTCCAATTATAAAGACTTTTTTTTTATAAAGAAACCCCGAATTTCCACGGTGTTTCCAAAATTTTAATAATCAGACGTTCATGTAATTCTCCACATCTTCCTATACATGTCACTTACTTAAAGAAATAACAAATAAACACCAAACAAATTAAATTTGTCGATTTTTTTTTTTAAAACAAGGAAAAAATACGAGGTTTGGAAAGTATTCCGGCAACATCGGCGGTAGGAAATAGTAGTTTTAGCGCCCCTATTAGTAATTCGAAACTACCGCCGGGTTCCTAAAAATAAACGCGGAGATTATTTATTTTTTTCTTGCATTCGGAGGCTTTTGCTCGGGGCGATTGCATTCATTACTTTCCGTTTTATAATGGGGCTTCCTTCCCTTGCCCTGATATATTTTAATGGGACGTACTACTGCATTTTGAATGTGAGCATGAAAGAGAAACAGGAAACGGGAATTTTACGTTTTTTTTTGAATATCGTGACTTGGCTTATTCAATATTTGTCACGATGCTTTCAGGTAAAAACGTTCATTTTTCTATGCCTGAATAGATTTTTTAATTCATTATTTTTAATATATTATTATTCCAATATATATTCTCTTTATCAGGCTTAATATATCACACTCCTGTGACAAAATAAAAAAATATCCTAAATCATTTTAGCATATTTTTTGCGACCTTATTATACAATTGATAAATAACCAAATATCTCAGTGCCGAGGTTCCCCTTTTTCTTGAATATCTTTATTTGCCCATAAAGTCTTTTTCAGGCAGGAATCGCTAGAGGGAGCGACGCGATATCGTCGCTTTTTCTTATATTTCCCGTATATACGACGCTTTTATTGAAAATTATTTAAATTAGAGAGGGTATCGGACGAACATTTATTTTTCGCTACCCCCTCCTCCTCGGGGATATATAAATGTTTTTTTTTACGCAATAAATGATTGTACAGCTGGTACGTATTTTAGTTAACACGCAAGGAAATTAAATGATCTTTATCTTTTTTTTTTTGGTCTTTTTGTTTTGTTTAAATTTTAATTAAAACGCGATATTTAGATGAAATTTATTTAATAAATATTTTAAGTGTTTAAAACGCTTCAACAAAATTACCGATGAAATAGACCCCTACTGTTTTTTTTTTAATAATTCTAATAAATCATGTAGTTCTCCATGAGATGCACATATCTTCTGTAAGTTATTATTTCCACAGAGTACCGTTAAACCCTTAGAGGGGTTAGGATATTACAAGATTCTTAAATTTTCAACGTCAAAAAAATACTTCTCGCATACTAACAACTAAAAACTATACAGCTCAAGTGCACGTAAACTCTAATTAGAGACCGTTATCTAATTAAGACCCGTTAAATTTCATAAAATTTTCAGACTCGTTGCGACCTGTATCGAGTCCCGTGTACAAACATCGAAGACAAATTTTTTTTTGACTTTTAAGGCGTTTTGTCCAAAAAAACAAGGCAACTGCAAATTCGTAAATAACTAAGTTGTAGCCCCATATTTCTAGATTATAAAAAAGGTAAACATCGTTTTTCTGGCCTAAATAGAACCAAAGTTATAAGCACATTTGTCCGACAGGTCCCAATTTTCTTAGCTTACCTTGAAATCAATTTTAATAACATATTAATTTTTTTTGGGCCTTTGTGTTTTGTTGAAAATAAAGTTAATTATAACGTGAGATTTAGATTAATATTATTTATTTTAATTTACATTGACTATTGTTTATATTAGTTTTTTTTTAAAACGTTTTTTTTTAAACCGGAAAAAAACCGTTTTAATTGGAAAAATTGCTTTTTTCGTTTTTTTTTATAGCTAGCTATAAATAAAAATTTTCACCTTCAGAGTTGTCATTTTGACCACTAGATGCCTATACTAATTATACAAATTATACATCAAAAAAATAGAGAAACTGGACAATATATTGGGCAACAATTCGTTAATGTTATTCATGATGTTGGAAGCGCAAATGTTTTGTTAATAGTCACAGATAATGCTAGCAATATGAGAGTTGCATGGAATATGGTCAGATCTGAGTTTCCTCACAACTTTACGATCGGATGTGTTGCTCACGGGCTCAGTTTATTAGCAAAAGACATTATGAGGATTCCTCGGCTATCCGATTTAAGAAATAAGGCAGTTTACAGGCATTGTAAAAAACATTAAAAACAAACGAATATCCCTTGCAGTATTTCGCAAAAAACCAAAGGAAAAATATGGAAATAAAGCCGTTGCTTTAAAAATGCCAAATCCAACCATATTTGCAGGAGGCGAGATTCTTTTCAGCTGCCTTACAAGAAACTGTAATTTCGGAGGACGTCAAAATAGAAGATTCAGTACGAAGAGAAATCCTTGGCGATACGTTCTGGTAAGATATTACTATAGCAGGAGAACTTCTGAAGCCTATTGCCAGGGGTATAAAAGTTTTAGAGAGAGATTCTCCTAATTTATAACTTGTTCCAAGAGTGTTAATGGACATAAGAGTTCAAACAATCAATAGCCTAAAAAGGCATTCATCATTAATAAATAGCAGTACTTAGTACTACAGTACTGAAACAAGTAGCAAAAAGAATTGACTTTTGCTGTAAGAATCTACACAAGGCCGCTTATTTTGTAGATCCTTGATTTAGAGGAGAGGATCTTTTAGACGAGGATTGCCTGGACTGCCTTAAAGTTATTAAACATATTTCAAATCATATTGATCTACCAGCTGATAAGGTGATATGCCAACGCGGCTATATATAAATCAAAATCAGGTTTTTACAGAAGACCAATTTTGTGGGAAGTTGCAAGTCAAAACGATTGTGATCCAGTATCATGGTGGAAAGGTCTCTGTGCAAACCAACTACTGCAACCAATAGCAACTCGGTTACTACAATTAATCCCATCATCGGCAGCCTCTGAAAGAAACTGGTCAACATATCAACTTATTCACTCAAAAAAAAAAGAAATCGATTGTTAGGTAAACGAGTGGAAAAATTAGTAGCCGTTAGAAGCAACCTGTACCTACCCGATGAGAACATCAAAAAAAATATTCCAGCGCAGATTGCCTGTATTACTTACAAATGGAGGTCGCTTCTTTGGTCATCGATTATGATGATGATGATGACCAATTACTCTGTCAATATACCTCAAACAAAGCCCCTAATCTTGAAGATTCATTTGATTCAGAAGATTCAGAACTAGAATCTAGTTTTGAATGTTCTGATTCTGATGAATCTTCATAATTTAATTAATTTACTTATTTCTTATTTTTGGTTGTAGTTCCTGTTATGATTCTCTCTAGATTGCATTTTAAGTTTTTGTTTTTTGTCGTTTAGTTGCTTTTGTTGTAAAGAGTTTAATAAAAAAAAATTGAAAAAAATATTGTGCCGAATGAGCATATATCAATTTATCAAATATTTTTGAGAAGACAGGATTGAATTAGTCACTTTTTAAAAAAATTTAGGTTGGGAAATTCGCCTTGCCCACATAAGCTATCTATTACCTTACTATCAAACGTACTATTTACTACCTTAAGATAAAGCAGGACAAACTTCCTGCGTACCTGTAGAAGGATCCTATAGATTTCCTGCGAGGTCAAGGGTTTTTTGGGAAAGGGTATTACTTGTGTAGTTAAAATTGATTATTGATTCACAGACCTTTGAATCTAAAAACGCATGTAAGCTTTGCAGCTTGGTGATGATTCAATAAAAACATTGATTTTTTCAAAATTGTTTTTTTAGCATGCAAACAGTGGTGAGGGTGGTGTTGAGTTAATATATGCCAGTCTAATTTTAACAAAAAAGTTAGTCCAACATCAAGTAGGAGTGAAATGATTAAAACGTTAGGCTCTAATATGAAAAAAAATTATCGTTCCTAATAAGTTATACTAATCCTATTCCTGTTGTTGTGTGATGCGCAAGCGTCGGCATTTATTTAGTTAAAACTATATATAAAAGAACTCCTATTTCAGAATAACATTTAAATGCTACGAGTGGGTGTAGGTCCAATTAGGTTTACTCAGAAAAATCCTAGAATTGATCGCTTTTAAAAATAGCCCTTGCGTAATTTTTTACTGGAAATATAATGGTTAAACAAACTCTCTCCTTCTTCAACGTTAAGTGGAGAAGGAAGGAGAGGGTTTAATTCAAATTCACAAGGGAATTCTTCAAATTTGGGGGTGGCTCATGGGGCTAAGCAAATTTCGATAGTTTTCTCCCAAAATTCAAAAAAAATATGAAAAGTTGAAATAAACCTGTCGACTCTTTTTTAGCTGCTTTTTTTCAACTAATTCAATGGTGGAATCGAATTCTTAGTCCTAGCAGCCATTTTTCTAAAAAATCAAATTTTTTTCAAAATAATTGCATTGACATGGTGCTCTTTTACAGCTACTTTTTTCTATATAGTCCAATGATAAAACTGATTTTTTAATCCCTGTAGTCATTTTTCTAAAAGTTCAAAATTTTTGTAAAAAATCAAAATAATCTTGTTGACATGGTACTCTTTTTTAGCTACTTTTTCCTAACTAATCCAATAGTGAAATCAAATTTTTATTCCTATACTTGGGTTACCGAACAGATGGAGTGGTCACGTGATCGTTCTGCGCCGGAGGTGTGGCCTAGAGCCTCGATAGGGTTCATGACTTGGGGTTTTATTTAATTTTATTAGTCGAGTGGCTTTAGATCGTTTTGGTTGAATTTTCTGCTATTCGAATATTTGAATTTTCGCAATATTGAAAAGTTCAGATTGTGTTTATTTTTTTGTTAACAAATAATGGCTGACGCGCCACGTAGACTCCCCCCCCCAAGAAAAGAGTACGAACACATTTGACCATTGCTGAAAAGGAAGTGATTATGAACATATATAAAACATGTGATAACGAGCATCCAGCATACAACAAAGTGCAAAAAGTCCAGTTTACAGCAGAAGCAGCAGGTAATAAATATTTTTAATATACAGTGTGTCCCAGGATGAGCGAATTTATACGTGAAAAAGACAAAAAATGTTGTGGTTAAAATTTGACCGTTTGGCATCCAACCCTGCTTGATTAAAAAATTAAATTTAGCATATTTTTATTTTTTAAAAATCAAGCCTTGGTATGAGCATTTTTAAAATTTTATGAGTAGGTAAAGTAGTATTTCTAGGTATGATCTAAAAAAAGTTTATAAAAGAAGGTTGTTTAGAATACAAAATTATGCCCGAATACCGCATTTCAATACACGTTTTGTGTACCAATGAATTTTTTTAGTCATATTTAATTATCAGAGATTGAAATTTGTAAAAATCAAAGTAGGCCTATGGTTATGAAATTCGGTATTCGGGCATAATTTTGCATTCTAAACAACTTTTTCTTATAAACTTTTTTTACATCATGCCTAGAAATACCACTTTACCTGCTCATAAAATTTTAAAAATGCTCGTACCAAGGCTTGATTTAAAAAAAATAAAAATATGCCAAATTTCATTTTTTAATCAAGCAGGGCAAGACAAATTTTTTCGTCATTATCACGTATAAATTCGCTCATCCTCACCTATCCCTTTTCGGTAAACCGCAATATACTAGCATAACTTTGCATAACAAAATACTTAAAAGGGATTATTATATCATTACCTGGCACAACCTCAAAATCGGTTTGGACCCATTTTACAGGCGACCGTATTATATTTAAAAAAAAGCTGCTTACAAAGCAAAGCTGTACGGTAAAATAAGTGGGCATAATTCTCCTCGTCTACATCTGCCAAAGTTGCATCGATGGGCGGGTCTATATTTCGCGCACATCATTTACTCCATCTGTTCGGTAATCCGACTATAGAAGCCGTTTTTCCAAAAAATCAAATTTTTGGCAAAAATCAAATTAATTGCACTGAGATAGTACTCTTTTTTTTTAGCTACTTTTTTCCATATAATCCAATGATATAATTGATTTTTTAATCGCCATAGCCATTTTTCTAATAAATCAAAATTTTGATAAAATTCAAAATACTCTCATTGACATGGTACTTTTTTTTAGCTACTTTTTCCTAACTAATCCAATGGTAAAATCGGAATAGTAAAATCCTGTTGATATGGAACTTTTTTTTGGTTACTTTTCCCCAACTAATCCAATGATGAAATTAGATTTTTAGTTCTTGCAACAATTTTTTCCCAAAATCAAATTTTTGTCAAAAATCTAAATAATTCCATTGACATGGTCCTCTTTTTTAGCTACTTTTTCCCAACTAATCCGAGGGTGAAATTAGATTTTTATTTCTTGCAGCCATTTTTTCACAAAATCAAATTATTTGCAAAAAAATTTGCAAAATTTTTTTGTTGATAAAAATTAAAATTATTCCATTGACATAGTACTCTTCTTCAGTCAATTTTTTTTCATTTAATCCAATAATTGTGAGTATTCGTGAGCATCATTCTTGTAAATCCGTTGTCGTTAATATTTGTGCTGATTTTCTCAAAGCTATCGACTGCGATAATCTTGTTTTAGCGGTATTTTTAGATTTAAAGAGAGCCTTCGAAACGATAGATAGACAAATTTTAATTACCAAACTACAGCAATTAGGAATTAGGGATAATGCTTTGAGTTGGTTTAAGTCGTATGTGTCCAACAGAGTTCAACGTGTAATATTTAAAAATAGTATATCTCAGTGTGTTTCTGTTAATTATGGTGTGCCTTAAGGAACTGTTGATTATGGTGTGCCTGGTATTATTTGCAGATGATACAATGGTGTATATTATAGGCAAAAACTTACAGCAAATGCACATCGACCTAAAAAATGAATTGAATAGTTTATTTGTCTGGCTTTGCACTAACAAATTGAAGTTTTGCATATTTGGCAAAAAGTCACGACTTAATCAAATAGACATGGATAGTGTGAGCATTACTGTAAATGGGGATAGCATTCTTTATGAGAGTGAAATTAAGTATTTGAGTACTATTCTAGATGCCAATGTAAACTTTTGTGCACATGCAGACTACGTCATGCGAAAGTTCTCCAAAAAAGTTGAATTTATCACCAGAGTGGGAAGAAACCTCTCCATGAGCACAAAGTTGCTTTTGTTTAATAGCATTGCACTTCCGCATTTGCAGTATTGCTCCACGTTGTTGTTTAATCTGCCACAATATAAAATACACCAGTTGGAAGTAATACACAATATAGCTATGAGACTGATTTTAAAATGTGATCGATATACACCAATTAAATGTATATTAAGTGTCCTAAATATGAACATATAAAGTTTCATGTCTATTTGTTTATATTTAAATTGAAACATCGTTTGTTACCCAGCTATATCTGTGATAAGTTAGAATCGTTTGAGAATGTACACACATACAATACTAGACATCGTCAAGATTTCGCCATAGTGGGGATAGGTGGAACACTGTTCAGTTACTTAATTCGATTTTATTTAGAGGCTCAATAGAATTTAATAACTTGCCTGTGATAATTTTTCCTGAGAAATCCAATAGCAAAATCAAAATTTCAGTACCATCAACTCTTGCCGCAAAACCTCTTCCATGCTTAATTTTCCAAACGTCCGCCATTTTAAATTATCAAAATTAGCCTGCCGCGCCCAAATTTTGTATTAAAATAGGAAACCCTTTAAGCAAGCAACTTTATGACCATTTTATCCTTTTAAAGTAAGAAATACATGTTATAATAATTTTTTGAGTATTTACCTGAAAAGCACTAAGAAAAGGTTTTGGAATTAATTAAAACTGTAGAAAAATCGTCAGTTGAGGGCCATAATAAAAGGACTTATAATAAATAAGTGATTGCTCCTTAAATGTGTTATTTCTTTTCCTAACTACAAATACTGGCTTAAAAAGGATGTTGTTCGAAACACGCATTACCTAAAGGTGTTTCCATAATTTACCAAGCAATAAAAAATTTTCAACCGATTTAAATTAATCAAGCGGACCCTGCGTTTAAATTGAACGCACATTGAAATGCAATAGCCCCGACCGAAAACACATTCCGTCGGAAATGAACTAACAAACTCCATTAGGTAAATCGAGCCCCATACATGTAGGGATATTTTTTTAAATGAATTTATTGCTTTAAATGGGGTACAATTTCAAAATAAAATATTGATTTAATATATAGGAACAGGGTGCTTTGAAATGATTCTGTATATAATGAAAGGAGTCACTCTTATTAAAATTCAACCCTGATAATTATTGCAATTTAAAATTCATTCAGTAAAACGCATATAAATATTTCGCAGAAACAAAAAAAAATCCAATTTACGGTCGAGGGTTTTTAATTTCGCCCGGAAAAAAATTATTTATCGGCGCATTTATCGGGGTGCAAATATGTGCGGCCCTAATATACCCATTCAATTTCCGCGACAAATTAAATTTCGTTAACGCAAAAATGTAACGTTAACGCAACAAAAAAAAAATCCACAAAAGTAAATTCAGCCCGATTCGATGATTTCCATACGAATGTAGTAAATCCGTTCTGGATGTAAATGAAATCAGTCCCCGGGGATTCCAAATACGATCCTGCCGGAAAACGTTACAGATCAGTGTCATGGAGTCCGGAGGGTCCGGATGTTACCTTACCAATTTGTCTTTCGATTTCTTAAGCAGTCGATTCTGTAAGATTCATTTTATACACTTGTTGAATTTTTCAGTCTTATTTTCTTATGTTTAATAAGAGTGTTTGTGATTCTGTATCCGTTATTGTCAGTCCAGTTGGAGACATGTTAAAAAAGTTGGAACTTTTTAAGAATCATAAATAAATTAACCTGAACTAGTTAAGAAAAGATCTATATATAATATAGTAAACCGACAATCTGTTCGCAACTATAGTAAAGATAAATATAAAGCAAAATTTATGAAAGATAATTTGGAAAGGTGGATTTTTGGGTTGGGTTGGTCTATTTCCCCTATAACTTTTAGGCTTTTTGCAATAAATAGATGTCACTATTTAATATAAATCGGTACTATTTGTCATATTTATTTTTTTATCAGTGCCCAAGTTTTTTTTAATGAATACAATGAACCATAAACTTCTGATTTTAAAGATTATAATTAACAAAAAAAAAGAGCAGAAAGCACGTATTTAAATCCCGAAAATGTACAGTAAAAAATAGTGTTAAAATCTACTTACCTACATATATTTATGTTTAAAAAGTGAACCTAAGTCCAATCATGACATAAGCAAACATTATGAACTGTTGCGCTTTACATGTACCTTATAAGATTTTATTTTATTATTTTTTTTTAACACTACAATTTAAGGGACAAAAGAAAACAGCTTCTAAATACACTTATCGGCGACTGATGTTGAAATATATCAAGCTAAGCACCAATAATACCAATAATTGCCGGAATGTTTTTAGCGACATTCTTTAAGAGAGTAGTTTTTGTTTTATTGTGTAATAAGAATTATGTGCCTACATTGGTGGGTTAAATTCATGCTTATAGATGTACAGCACTTTAAAAACTCGGAAAAATAATTTCTCGACCTCGTGGGTCGAGAATGGGCATTAAAAATGCGAGATCTCAGCTATTATGAGAGCTACGACCTTGCGGAAAGTCTCGTTGGATTTCGAATAATAAAAACTAAGAGAAAACCGTTGGAATTTTTTAGATAGTACCCATAGAAGCCGAGATATCGACTTTCAAAGTTAGAGATTTTTCATTTTTCGGGTACTAAAATAAGCATGGAAGAGGTTTTGCGGCAAGAGTTGGTGGTACTGAAATTTTTATTTTGCTATTGGATTTCTCAGGAAAAATTAGCTAAAAAAGAGTACTAGGGTTACCAAAATTAAAAGATTCATTTTATTATTTGATTAATTGGAAAAAAGTACCTAAAAAAGAGTATTATGTCAATGGGATTATTTTGATTTTTGCCAAAAATTTGATTTTTTAGGAAAATGACTTCGGGGATTAAAAAATCAATTTTATCACTGGATTACATGGAAAAAAGTAGCTGAAAAAAAGTATCATGTCAGTGCAATTATTTTCATTTTTGCCAAAAATTTGATTTTCGTAAAAATGGCTGCAAGGAAAAAAATCCAATTTCGCCCTTGGATTAGTTGGAAAAAAGTAGCGAAAATAGAGTACCATGTCAATTCAATCAATAAAAATTTAATTTTTTCAAATTCACACTAACTATACCAGTATGAAACAAAACAAAGGTAAAAACACAAAGTCACGGTCTCATCAAAAAAGTCCTTTTTACCGAATTTTCTTGTTTAATTATTATTTGATTAATTGGAAAAAAATTGGCTGAAAAAGAGTACTATGTCAATGAGAGTATTTTGATTTTTACCAAAAATTAGATTTTATGAAAAAATGGCTGCAAGGATTACAAATTCGATTTCATCATTAGATTAGTTGGAAAAAAGTAGCTAAAAAAAATTACCAAGTCAACAGGATTATTTTAATTTTTACTAAAATTCTGATTTTTTAGGAAAATGGCTACAGGGATTAAAAAACCAGTTTTATTAATGGATTATATAGAAAAAAGTAGCTAAAAAAGACTACCCTGTCAGTGCAATTATTTTGATTTTTACCAAAAATTTGATTTCACTATTGGATTAGTTGGGAAAAAGTAGCTAAAATAGCATGGTACTCTTTCCATGTCAATTCAATAAAAATTAAATTTTTTCAAATTCACACTAACTATACCAGTATAACTATACTACTATAATTAAATAAAAATTTACCACTATAAGTGGTTATATAAGTAAGAAAATTCGGAAAAAAGTCCTTTTTCGACCTCATTTTTGAGCATCAAAAATGCTAGATCTCAGCTATTACGAGAGCTACGACCTTGTGAAAGGCTCATTGGATTCAGAATGACAAAACTAAAAGAAAACCATTAGAATTATCCATATAGACCTCATAGAAGCCGAGATATCGTTCTCTAAAATTAGGGATTTTTAATTTTTCGGGTATACCTCCCCGTATCGAATTTTTTCACTAAAAATTGAATTTTTTCGAATTGTAATCAATACCAGCGCTTTTTTCCCATTACCTATATCACGAAAATATCGGGTTATAATGAGATTTCAGCGTTTTTCTAAATCCTAAGAAGATTTTGAAAAAAAATTTTTTTTTTTGATAATTGATTGATTTTTTCTCTAATTATAGGAAAATTATAGGAATTATAAGACACAATAACTCAAAGTTGGGTTAAAGCTTCGGGGTTGGGGAGGTGGTCTGGGCTCTAATCGGCGTAAGGCTGAACGGTCCCTAGCACACCTCTCGGGTAGTTTCTTGGACCTGCACGGAGACCTTTTTGTTTTTCTTCTTGGCTAGCACCAACTACCAAGACTACAGGATACTCCCATCAATGATCGGGAGTATGCAGGCCTAGCCTGCATCCTACACGCGGTAACCCTGTTGAAACTAAATCCTGTAGATCTAGACTGGACGTCGATAAACTCCCCGGCAATAACACTTGGGATTGTTGGACTAGAGTCACACCTTTCTTTCGCTATTCTTGGGTGTGCCTCTGCTTTTTCTTCCTTTTGCTTACTATCTGCCGCCCTCGGCCTGCTGTTCTTCTTTCTTAGTGTTCGTCTTTTCCTGCGTGTCTTCTTCTCTTCTTTAGCCCAATCCAAGGTGTGTAGGCAACGTGCCGAGGGATGCATGGCCGTAGGTCAAAACACGGTCGCTGACGTTCCCTCTGGAATACCGGGCGAGTATCCAGCCTTTCCCAGGTAAACGGCTCTGCCTGGGTGGACCGCTATTCCGATATACTCGTGGTCACTGGCACTTAAGAAGCCATCTCCATACTATCGGTATTGCGGACACATTAAATTAAATGCTTAAAGTATCCTCTGTGCATGTTGACCACGATAATTAATTATTAATAATTAATTAATTAATTTAATTACTACTAAATTAGTGAGAATAATAAAAGTGATTTTTGTTTTATAAGTCATTTTTCTCTTGTTCATGTTATTGCCTTGACGTTATTTGCAATTGGGTATTGTATTATTATTGTTATTTATTTTATGGAGATTACCATGAAAAACTGGCTAAAATTTTCATAAAATAAAAAAAAAATAATAAAATGAAAATAGTAAAATGAAGCACCCTGGTAGGGATTTTATTTTTCTGCACCAAAAAGGCCCGTGTTTTTTTTTTAATAATAAACAAAATATTCAGAACATTTTTTTTAAAGCGCACTTTTTGTTGCGTAAAGACTATTCTAATTGGTGATTTTTTCTTTTTTTCAAATGGCATGCTTAAGCAACACACTATGGTTAAATAAACGTTTATTTTTGATTTAATTTAACTATAAATATCAGTTAAAATGTTCTTCACGTGATATATGTACGTTGACGAATTTAATATTATGTTTATGTTTTATTCACGTTTAATAAGAAGGTTTATTACATATTAACAACAAGAATATAAAATAATTTCATTAAGTTAAACGTTTAATTATGGTTTCTTGTATACTATTCTACAGATGTTTATAAAATGCGTTTAATGGAATGAGATTTTTTAAAAAAATCACTTACTACCAATGTAGATATTTTTTTAAATTTGCAGATATGTTTAATACTTCAGGAGGCATTTTTCGATGTACAAAGAAAAACAATAATTTTTACCGTTTTTTTTTTACTTTTTAAATCCTTGTTTAGTTTTAAGCAAATTGATATCGTTGATTTTTTTTTATTTGTATATCTTATTTGGTTTAATTATTGTTTCATACACGTTAATTTATTTTCTGTTATTTTCTAGATTTCTTTGTGTATGGTATTCCATATATGTGATATCGAAGTAATTTTATCGTTAAAATTGAATCTAATAACGTAGTTTGTTTATTTAAATTTGATATAATTATATATGTACATGTATATTAATAAATATTTAATCCAAAAACAGTGCTATTAGATTAGATTTTATAGACGAAAAACGGCGATTTTTCAAAAGAATTTCATACTGGGTAAATGTTTGGGGTGGGTGAGGGGATTAAGGGTTGTTTAAATAAAAAAAACAAGGTTTCTGCAGAAAATATATATGCAATAATTAATTTAATAAGACTGTTTATTTAAATTTAATTTAATGTTATATGATTAAAAAAATTGAAAAATCGCATTTATTCTTGCATCTAATAAAAAACGGGACATGAGATACATCGTGGAATTCGTAATAAAAAATGTAAATCAGATACGGGATATACATTTTTTCCGGGCCAAATAAAAAAAATAAACTTGATGATGGTTTCTCAAAAACGAAACGTCGGATATAAAATCTAAAAACGCCTTCACGTAGCTCTTAAAAACTGCCAGTGAAAAACTGTTGTTAGTTTTTTTTTATATCTTTTAAAACAAGATCAAAAAAAAAAAAATCGATTTTGGCAAATTTCCGTTTTTTCCGTATTTAGAATTTTCTCAACGGCATTTAAATACGCTTCAAAGTACGCAACTTTTTTCTAATTTAACCTAAGCAGCAATTTCAATAGGTACTGAGATTCTTATGCTTAGGATCCTTATCATGGACACCCCGTATAATTTTATATATTTCCACCCATTTCCTATATAAGGGTTTCATTTATTTACATAGTATGTTTGGATGGTCTGGAAATGGTGTTTTCCTGGTCCAATTATACCAGAAAAACATCACTTTGTTTCAATACTGTTCTAATTATTAAACTGAGATAATGATATGTAATTGAGAATCCAGCTTTCCACCCATTTCCTATATCAAATCAAAAGTAATTGTTTGCCATAAAGAGTCAATACATCCCTACAAACAAAATAAAGATAATATATTTAATATTTTAAATTACATCTTCTCCCGTCAAAAAGATATGTCCAGCGATTTTCAACAACCGATACTCTTTAGCTACTGATAAAAGAAGCCAAGAGTGGGACAAACCCGTCAACTTAAAGTTAATTAATAAGGAAACTAATAGAAAAAAACACAAAAAAAAATCATCAAACTAAATAAATTATTACAGAAAGAATAACAATTTTTAATATTTTTTTATTTATAGTATAATTTTTCCATAATAATTAAATATAAGCCTGAGGCTAGAGGGAGACAAACGATGGACGGTCCAGACAGTTTCTGATAATGTTTACTTATATGTAGTTTAGGTCAAAAAGCGAATGCGTGCACCTTTATTGTTAAAAAGACAAAGAGAAGAAAAACCAAAAACAAGAGTAAAACAAAAATGTATGTACATATTAGTTAGTTGCGAGCCTATAGTTGAGTCTGCAGAAGCATTAATTTCCGATGCTTTTTAAAACTATTTAATGTAAAATATTTTATGGTATTTGGAAGACAATATTGACCAATTAACCAACCAGTAATCATGCTTAAGTACAAGGCCCATCAGACATTATTGAACTCCTGAATAAATTTATAATTAATCTAATGATCACTTGTGATTTCTGTTACATTTTACTAAAAATTAATGAAATTACTGATATTTGTTTGTAACTTGTAACTTGTTTGTAAATTATTTTTTTTTTTACTTTATATTTTTACTAGAAATTTTCATCCTCGACATTTCAACGTGTGTTTGTACAGAGTGTTACAGAATAAGACGAGGGTGAGATTCTTAAGGGTGTTAATCCTTAGGTGATTTTAAAAAGATTTTTTTTTATAAAATTAATACCATGCATGACAGCAGACTAGCTACGTAAACGCCTTGTCAATTTTTTTGATTCCGAAATTTTCTGCAAAAAAAAAAACGTTTTTCTTTAATTCTACCCTTAGCCCCCCGCCCACCCCACACAACTTGCCAGTAAGAAGTTGTTTTCAAAAATCATTGTTTTCCAAAAAAAATATGCATGAATAACAACTGCTTTCGTCCTTAATATCTAATATATTAACACAGTTTGTTTATTAAACTTGATATAATTATTTATATCTATATTAATAAATATTTAATACAAAAACAGTGCTATTAGATTGGATATAGAGGACAAAAAACGGTGATTTTTAAAAAAAAAATCTTACTAGGCAAATGTTTGGGGTGGGTGGGGGGTGTAAGGGTTTTGTTGATGAAAAACAACGTTTTTGCATATTTTTTATTTTATTGTATTTGGAAGGTCATTCCAAATCTTAAACGCCCTGTATGTAAATGATTTTTGAAAGTTTGTCGTCCGGTGACCTTCTTCTAGTATTGGGGATGTTAAAAGAGAATCTGATGAATGTATTTTGTAATTTTTGAATTTTTTTTGATATAAACTTGTTATAGAGTTGGAGTATATTACATCTCCATAATCAAATAATGATAAATTTAGAGTATCACAACGGAAGTATTTAATTTTTGAGAGTAGACAGTTTTTTAGGTGCTAGTAAGCTGTTTTTAATTTATTATTGATGTGTGTTTCAAATTTTGTTGTTTCGTCAACAATTATGCCCAGGTTTTTTCACTTCCGATTTAAAAGAAATGGGTTCGTTATTTAAGATAATTGACATATTATTTTTCAGGTACTCCCTTACTTTGGCTTATAAAAATTGCCTGGGATTTCGTAGCATTGATCATTGGCATAATTAAATATTCTCGTTAAATTTTGATATATTTTAAGATTACAGTCTGTCGGATCTTCACGGTTAATTGACATATAAAGTTGCGAATGGTCTGCATATTGATGTAGTGTGCTATAAAAAAGACAGCTATGCATGTCTGCTAATAAAATATCATGGTTTCACTTATTTAATAGTGTTTGGAAATAGTGTTAATTATACCAGGAAAACATCACTAGAGATAGGGATATACGAATTAAACGGTAATTTTTTAGGAACAGCTCCATCTATTTCAATCAAACAAACCCAGATAGAAAAGATGGATGATGGAAGAATCCTCTCGTTAAAGAAACCGCTCCTCTCGGTTAAATCAATTGTACATAAAATTGAACATTGTATGCAATTCCGTTAAAACGAACGCATTACAGAAAATAGGTAGCAACTCTTAAGAATTACGTCACGCCGCCGGGATTTAAAAGCATCATTTTAACCGTGCAACATTAACCGACCCGACCGGGTTTCTGAAGAGAAATCTTTTAAAATTCACCGGCAGCAGAACAATGAAAACAACGGGCCTCGGAGGTCTAACTAAGCTTAAATCTTTATAATTCGGTCTGGATCAAACGCCCGCGTCTTTTCCATACAATCAATTACATCCGGCGAAAATATTTCTTCCATTCCTCGACTCATGAATATCACCGCGAGGCCATGCCGTTCGTTGCTGATGTTATAAATGGGATCATTTTATAAATCATCCGCTCGATAAGTTACCGCACTTTATTAAATGGGATTAAACTTTTTTTTTTATTTTGAAGAAAACTTGGGTTAAAGGTATTTGTTTCACTCCGTTATCGTTCTCTGACAAATTGGAAATATTTGTTTATACAAGGGATCTTGTTGAGGATGATATTGCATAGATGTTATATGGAAAATAGTCAGTGTATATACCAGGTCTGATATTACCTTGATAAGTTGTCACATTTTGTGTGAAAAAATTAATGTGAATGAAAATGAGAGAAATGTAAATTGTCACAACTTGTGTTCAAGATTTACGTCCGATCCAAGGTTCTCGAAAGAATAGTCTATATGCAGCTGTCATAATTTTTAATGTCAAATAATATCCTTCCTTCCCATCAGTCTGGCTTTAGGAAACATCATAGTACAGCTATGTGAACAAACAAACAAAAAACAGTGTCACGGTCTCATAAGCAAAATTTTATTGGCTACACGTGTTTCGCCCTGTAAAAGCAGGGCATCATCTTAGGACCTACACATACACTGTAAAACTGTTGTAATGTTTTACAGTGAATGCTGCTACACGGAATTTCAATTAATTATGATATTTTCCCGGATTCTGGGGTCGTTTTAAAACTTTTTGAGATTAATTTTTATATTTCTATACATACGTTTTCCGGGCATTCTTAATTCGATTTCAGATTCTAGGGTCAATTTTTATGAATTTTTCACACTTTCCCGGCTTCTGTAGTCATTTTCTCATGTGCGCCAGGTATTTGGGATCAATTTTTCCATTCCAGGTATTTAAAATGATCTTTTAGATTCTTCGGGTTCCTGAGGCCATTATTGATTGTTTTTTTAGGCATACATGATTCTCTACGTTTTCCAGGCATTTTTTATTCAGTTGCAGGTTTTTGGGTCGATTATTAAAAACTTCAATTAATTTTTCACATTTTCCAAAATTTTCGAGCCATTTTTTCATTTCATCATTTCCCGTTTTATTCCAGGCGTTTGACGTTATTTCCACGTTTTTGATATGAATTTTGTGACCATTACTTAGAGATATTACTAATATAAGGGTCATGGTTTTTATTTATTAAATAAGTAGGTCTGGACTGCCTTTATCCTCTACGTTTATAAGGTATTTACAGCAAAATCTGAACTTAGATGTGCATATTAAATTTATCATGTTAATTTTAGTAGTTTTCCCGACCTGATGACGCCTTTGAGGGCGAAATACGTATAATAGTTTTTAAAAATCAACTTACTTTGAGACCGTTGACTTTGTGTCCCTGTGAATTTAAGGAGGTGTAATTTTAATTTTGTTAATTTTTTTGTGTGCCACTGAAAATTACATTAACATATTTTTTCTTATATTTCTTTGTGTATGATACTCCATTACTACACTATAAGATATATACGTGTATGAAAAGTATATCGTATCCTACACAGTGGCATAAATGTTATATCGGGGTCTTTTTATCACTTACTTGTTATGTAAATGCCTTATCAATTTTTTTAGATGCCGAAATTTTTTGCAAAAAAAACGTTTTTCATTAATTCTACCCTTAGCCCCCCACCCACCCCACACAACTTGCCAGTAAGAAGTTTTTTTCAAAAATCAATAGTTTTCCAAAATAATATGCACGATTAAAAGCTTTTTTATTAAATTTTATATAATTATATATATCTGTATTAATAAATAATTTAACACAAAAGCAGTGCTATTAGATTGGATATAATGGACAAAAAACGGTGATTTTTCAAAAAAAATCTTACTAGGCAAATGTTTGGGGTGGGTGGAGGGGGGGGGGTAAGGGTTTTGTTGATGAAAAACAATGTTTTTGCATAAAACATATATTCAATATTTAATTTAATAACACTTGTTATTTAAATTTGATATAACTTTATATATAAATATTTAGTATAAAAATAGCGTTATGAGATTAGATAATATGGACGAAAAACAGTGATTTTTCAGAAGAATTTCATTAAAATTGTATATGATATACGTATATTCTACCGTATAGTAAATATTCCTTGATCATATATGGTTGATATAAACAATATACCAAAGTAAAAATTCGTTAAATAAATATATATTTAACACTATTAATATATGAAGTGTTGCTTGCATAGTGCAAGTTCTTCTGGCTATATATTCCAAGCTTTTGGGTCATTCTTTGTTATATTTATTTTTTTGAAGTAATATTTAACTCCCTTTTTTAATTTCTAGCTCTTGACACTTTTTTTCATACAATTTTAAATCACTTAGTCCTAGATCTTTTAGTTATAAAGTTATTTTTTTATATGCTCCACACTTTTTAAATCATTTAAGTTAATGGTTTATTGCTTTCAGGTTCTTATTAGTCCAAAAGACTATTGCGTAAAATAATCACGAGAAAATACGTACAACTTAAATATTAACAATCGAAATCAGCGCCATCTTCTGTATTAACGTCATTTGTCAATGTCATGTCATGCCGGCGCCATCTTGAAAAGTTACAGTAAGCTTTATTACTGAGATGTTTAGACGAACTTGATCGTTATTAGAGAAAACCTTGGCATTCATGTTCCTTTAATTCGTCTTGTTATTAATTTAGCCTTAGATTGTCAATTGTCAAAGTCATTTGTCTGTCGGTCAGCATCAGCGCCATCTTGAAAAGTGGATGCCAACAAAGTCATTGGCAAAGTAAGCTGGGATTTTTATCGTAAACGTATTATGATGAAAGGAATCAGCGCCATCTTTTGCATTTAGCAAGGTTTTTATTCATTGCAAGTCTTTAAATAGTAATTAATCAGATGGAATAAAATAAGAAAACAAGAAATAGGTGCAATATTCTAGCTTGTTCAAATTTCAAAATGGCGCATGGAGGTTGAAAAAATTTAATAAAAATAGGGAAGCAAATAGACGTTTACGTGTAACTTCCATGAAAATTCGAAATAATATTTTCCGTCTAAAATGTGAAATGTCTTCATTCAAATCCGATAAATAGAGGGCGTGTAATCTCTGACAACTTAATTTGGTAAATGATTCGTCGTATACGGTATCTAAGGGCTCCATATAATATAATCGAAACCAATTTAGCGATAATGGAAAGCAATTTTCCCGGCTAAATGCGCCGACGATGCATAAATCGAGCTAGAACTCCCACACTCTTTTTTTTCTATTTTGCTTTGATAATAATTTAATTTACCGCAAGTGTCACGTCCTCGTCGTAGCCTGGGGGGTGGAAAATTCATTTTACTAAACCACAGGTTTATTTTCAGCCCTAAAACTGAGCACATAAAAAGGATTATTTAGAGGATATTCCAGAGAAACAATTATTTCTTGCGGACGGTACATGAAGGCATCCTCAAGTATAACAGCACAATTAAAATGGACCCGGTAAAAGCAAAAGATTTCTTCCATTGAAAACATTAAATAGTGGACTCATATGCCTGGAATAAAATCCGAAATTACTCCCAAGAATTTAGACGTGATCAAAAATGTCTGGAAGACAAGAAAACTGCCTCTAGGAGATATAAAATAAATTATTTCTAAGGTGCACTGCAGTAACTAAATAAACATTCTTGAATTATCATCTATAATTCATCAGCAAAGCAGCGTTCAAACAATTCCAGAAATATCCAGTGTCGTCTAGACTCATTTTATCCTACTTATTGTCCACGCATCATTTTTTACTCGCATATCAACTTTCCAGTCTGCAGAGTTTAAGTGTTTTTTCTGGATAGAACTTAGTCGGGGCTTATTTGCAGGGCTCAGCAGTACAGATCTGGATTTCTTAATAATTTTTTATACTTTAGATTTTATATTTTTTTATGTATGCTTATATTCAATTATATGATGGTTTAGCCGCGAATGTACCAGCTATTCGACACTCTCACTGCGCGACATCTCGTGGCGAACGTAGGCGGTTGTTTGCAAATAGAGCTTTCGCCGCCAGGTGGCGAGTTCTGTATATTGGCGCGAATTTTAAATCTAAAAAAAGGATATTAGGAAGTAATTAAGTGTTTTTAGTAACTTTAGTTGTTGTGTTTAGTATGGGTGTGTAATAAATCAGTGTTTTAATTCACACCTAAACGAATAATAAAAAACGCTACGGTATTCATGTTTTTGCGTGCCTTGCATATTTTCACATTTAACGCGTAAACGTTTCATACAATTTTATAAAAAAAAAGTGAACTACAGTCATGAAATTATGCAAAAAAAGTATATTGTGGCTGTCTTATACAGCGTGTTTCAAATATGATCGTCAACATGGGGAACCGAAATTTATAAGAGACAACGGTTAAATTGGGATAATCTTGAGAATTTTTGAGCTTAGTAATGTGCCGTTTAAAAAAGTTAAAAATTCCCAGTGAGCCGCGAATATACCAACTGTTCGACACTCTCACTGCGCGACATCTCGTGGCGAACGTAGGCAGTTGCTTGAAAATAGAGCTTTCGCCGCTAGGTGGCGAGTTCTGTATATTGGCGCGAATTTTAAATCTAAAAAAAGGATATTAGGAAGTAATTAAGTGTTTTTCGTAACTTTAGTTGTTGTGTTTAGTATGGGTGTGTAATAAATCAGTGTTTTAATTCACACCTAAACGAATGATAAAAAACGCTACGGTATTCATGTTTTTGCGTGCTTTGCATATTTTCACATTTAAAGCGTTAAGGTTTCAGAGTTGAGAATCTTTGAGCTTAGCAATGTGCCGTTTAAAAAAATTAAAAATTCCCAGTGGTTCCGAAGATATTCGAAAAAAATACGAAATTTTGAAAAACCAATTTTATTTTTTACGAATTTATATTTTTTTCTTTAAACTTCTTTACTATGCTTATATTTAATTATATAACGATCTTAACAGCCGCGAATAAATCAGCTCCACGACACTCTCACTGCGCGACATCTCGTGGCGAACGTAGGCGGTTGTTTGCAAATAGAGCTTTCGCCGCCAGGTGGCGAGTTCTGTATATTGGCGCGAATTTCAAATTTAAAAAATTGATATTAGGAAGTTATTAAGGGTTTTTAGTAATTTTAAGTTATTGTGTTTAGTATGTGTGTATAATAAATGAGTATTTTAATTCACACCTGAACGAATGATCAAAAAAGCTACAGTATTCATGTTTTTGTGTGCTTCTTATATTTTCACATTTAACGCGTTATCGTTTCAAAGTTGAGAATTTTTGAGCGTAGTAATGTGCCGTTTAAAAAAATTAAAAATTCCCAGTGGTTCCGAAGATATTCGACAAAAATAAGAAATTTTGAAAAACCAATTTTATTTTTTACGAATTTATATTTTTTTATTTAAACTTCTTTACTATGCTTATATTTAATTATATAACGATCTTAACAGCCGCGAATAAATCAGCTCCACGACACTCTCACTGCGCGACATCTCGTGGCGAACGTAAGCGGTTCTTTGCAAATAGAGCTTTCGCCGCCAGGTGGCGAGTTCTGTATATTGGCGCGAATTTTAAATTTAAAAAATTGATATTAGGAAGTTATTAAGGGTTTTTAGTAATTTTAAGTTATTCTGTTTAGTACGTGTGTATAATAAATGAGTATTTTAATTCACACCTGAACGAATTATCAAAAAAGCTACAGTATTCATGTTTTTGTGTGCTTCTTATATTTTCACATTTACCGCGTTAAAGTTTCAAAGTTGAGAATTTTTGAGCGTAGTAATGTGCCGTTTAAAAAAATTAAAAATTCCCAGTGGTTCCGAAGATATTCGAAAAAAATACGAAATTTTGAAAAACCAATTTTATTTTTTACGAATTTATATTTTTTTCTTTAAACTTCTTTACTATGCTCACATTTAATTATATAACGATCTTAACAGCCGCGAATAAATCAGCTCCACGACACTCTCACTGCGCGACATCTCGTGGCGAACGTAGGCGGTTGTTTGCAAATAGAGCTTTCGCCGCCAGGTGGCGAGTTCTGTATATTGGCGCGAATTTCAAATTAAAAAAAAGGATATTATGAAGTTATTAAGGGTTTTTAGTAATTTTAAGTTATTGTGTTTAGTATGTGTGTATAATAAATGAGTATTTTAATTCACACCTGGACGAATGATCAAAAAAGCTACAGTATTCATGTTTTTGTGTGCTTCTCATATTTTCACATTTACCGCGTTAAAGTTTCAAAGTTGAGAATTTTTGAGCGTAGTAATGTGCCGTTTAAAAAAATTAAAAATTCCCAGTGGTTCCGAAGATATTCGACAAAAATAAGAAATTTTGAAAAACCAATTTTATTTTTTACGAATTTATATTTTTTTATTTAAACTTCTTTACCATTCTTATATTTGATTATATAACGATCTTAACAGCTGCGAATTTATCAGCTCCACGACACTCTCACTGCGCGACATCTCGTGGCGAACGTAGGCGGTTGTTTGCAAATAGAGCTTTCGCCGCCAGGTGGCGAGTTCTGTATATTGGCGCGAATTTCAAATTAAAAAAAAGCATTTTAGGAAGTAATTAAGTGTTTTAAGTAATTTTAAGGTAACGAATGATAAAAAACGCTACAGTATTCATGTTTTTGCGTGCTTCTTATATTTTCACATTTAACGCGTTAACGTTTCATAGTTGAGAATTTTTGAGCGTAGTAATGTGCCGTTTAAAAAAATTAAAAATTCCCAGTGGTTTCGAAGATCTTCGAAAAAAATGCAAAACTGTGAAAAATCGATTTTATTTTTTTACGAATTTATATTTTCTTCTTTAAACTTCTTTACTATGCTTACGTTTGATTATATAACGATCTTAACAGCCGTGAATATACCAGCTGTTCGACACTCTCACTGCGCGACATCTCGTGGCGAACGTAGGCGGTTGTTTGCAAATAGAGCTTTCGCCGCCAGGTGGCGAGTTCTGTATATTGGCGCGAATTTCAAATTAAAAAAAAGGATATTATGAAGTTATTAAGGGTTTTTTGTAATTTCAAGTTATTCTGTTTAGTACGTGTGTATAATAAATGAGTATTTTAATTCACACCTGAACGAATGATCAAAAAAGCTACAGTATTCATGTTTTTGTGTGCTTCTTATATTTTCACATTTACCGCGTTAACGTTTCAAAGTTGAGAATTTTTGAGCGTAGTAATGTGCCGTTTAAAAAAATTAAAAATTCCCAGTGGTTCCGAAGATATTCGAAAAAATACGAAATTTTGAAAAACCAATTTTATTTTTTACGAATTTATATTTTTTTCTTTAAACTTCTTTACTATGCTTATATTTAATTATATAACGATCTTAACAGCCGCAAATAAATCAGCTCCACGACACTCTCACTGCGCGACATCTCGTGGCGAACGTAGGCGGTTGTTTGCAAATAGAGCTTTCGCCGCCAGGTGGCGAGTTCTGTATATTGGCGCGAATTTCAAATTAAAAAAAAGGATATTAGGAAGTTATTAAGGGTTTTTAGTAATTTTAGTTGTTGTGTTTAGTATGGGTGTATAATAAATGAGTATTTTAATTCACACCTGAACGAATGATCAAAAAAGCTACAGTATTCATGTTTTTGTGTGCTTCTTATATTTTCACATTTAACGCGTTAACGTTTCAAAGTTGAGAATTTTTGAGCTTAGTAATGTGCCGTTTAAAAAAATTAAAAATTCCCAGTGGTTTCGAAGATCTTCGAAAAAAATGCAAAACTGTGAAAAATCGATTTTATTTTTTTACGAATTTATATTTTTTTCTTTAAACTTCTTTACTATGCTTACGTTTGATTATATAACGATCTTAACAGCCGCGAATATACCAGCTGTTCGACACTCTCACTGCGCGACATCTCGTGGCGAACGTAGGCAGTTATTTGCAAATAGAGCTTTCGCCGCCAGGTGACGAGTTCTGTATATTGGCGCGAATTTCAAATTAAAAAAAAGCATTTTAGGAAGTAATTAAGTGTTTTAAGTAATTTTAAGGTAACGAATGATAAAAAACGCTACAGTATTTATGTTTTTGCGTGCTTCTTATATTTTCACATTTAACGCGTTAACGTTTCATAGTTGAGAATTTTTGAGCTTAGTAATGTGCCTTTTAAAAAAATTAATAATTCCCAGTGGTTCCGATGATATTCGAAAAAAATACGAAATTTTGAAAAATCGATTTTATTTTTTTACAAGCTTATTTCTTATTCGATCTTAAAATAATATACACTTTTGCATTGCCACTTTGCCCGTGCACTTTTAGATTTTTATTACGACGTTTCGTCTTTTGCCAACCATCACCAACATTGTTTTTCCTCATAGGCGCCACATTTAGTTTTTGCAATCTTAAAATTTCCTTTTTAATAAGATATTACGAGTATAAGTCGTCCAATTAATTCTATTAAAATTAAATTAATTAGTTTTATTAAAAAAAAAAATTATAACTAGGGGCATCTACGCAACGCGTTATTTTGGCGCCCAACGGATGTCTACCAAAGGTACCATTTGTAAAAATTCTTTTTTTTTATTATAAATAAATAAGGAACGAATACTCGAGTGTGTCAAAAGAGAAAGAGAGACAGAATAATATTTAATTAATCATATAAGAGCAGAATAATGAAGTTTATTGCAATTTTTTTACTCCTGGAATTTTTCCTCACTAAAAGTTCTTTTTGCATGTTTTTTCTATGAAATACGAATATTTTATTAGTGTGATAATTGTCAGTAATAAAAAAAAATATTTCAATTTTCCCTAAATAAAAAAATATTCTCTATTCCTTGAGTCATATAGGCCATACATCAAAACAGAACGTCTGCAATCGACGTCTTCAGTTGGCTGAAGTATAGGGCCAACATAAATTCCCTTCCTTGACACCGACGTAATTTACTTTACTTATATCTGGCCAACTCGCATCCTTCTTTTTCAAGGAATAAAGTATTAAATTTAAATTTCAAATTTAATTATTATGCCGTGGACTGCCTAAATGCGATCGAAAATGTAAGAACTTTTTACCCACTAAATGTTTAATGAATTTTTTGTAACTGAAAATGAGACGTCGCCATGAATATCGGATACTTCCTACTTTTTACCTTTTAATAAGTTACGACAGGAGCGGAAGTAAGTTTTTATTTAAATTAGAGAGAAATGAATAATTTTAACGCAATTTGATGTCGTATTTTAAAATTTTAAAGGATTTTTAAATAGCTTTATGTCTGATATATCGGTTAGTGTTCTCAGGAACTTTATGTGCTTAGAGCACTGATGCCCAAATATCACTTAAATTTAATCACTAGTCTTGTACCGAACCAATGTAACTAAATATAAATTCCCATATGGGTTTACGAACGGAGCGTGTTTTTCCGACCGCGGATCTCTCGTCATTAGGTGAAATTTAATAATGACGTCCTGTGTGGAATACAAATAGGGAATACGGGAACGTAGAGGAGTTCCTAAAGGATCCACAAGGCGAGTTCGTTAGCTAATCAGAGAGGCGTGTAAAATCGAGTTGCGATTTCTTTTTTCCCGATTTACCTGTTGGTTACATGCGGGGTTTAATTTGCATGGACTGGTTTAATTACGTCTTGTTGGTCTTATTAAGTTTTAAGTAAAGCAAAGCTTAATTATTTATCTCAACAGTAATTTTATAACGATCCTATATGGCTGTAACAAAACCCAACTCTACAAGAACTAAGTTTCTGCAAATCCCATTCACGTTTCTTGGCGTTGACTTAATCTAGACCTGCAGAACTTTCATTTATCAACAAAACAAAGCTCTTATATAGCAACTAGAGCTAGGCTCTATCTCTGGATGGGTGGCCCTTTGTTCCCTTTTATTCGCCGACCTCGGTCTCGTTATCAAACGTACCCTTAATCGTGTCGGGTTTTCCCCCACTTGCATTCCGTTTCATTTATTTAGCGTTTTAACTGGCAAAAATTAATGGTGTTTTTCTAAAGGTTTCGGAATTATTTGGCGCCATTATCTCACTCAGAAAAGCGTGACAAAACTTTTTGACATAAAGCAAAATTTAATTAATCAATCAGAGTTTCTTGCATAGGAGAGCCCATCATTTGGATCGATTGATTCTATCGAATCACTATAGATTGAAGATTCTTTTGATGGTTTTTGGAATTTTTCTGGATTATTCACAAAAATGACAACAATCAAACTGCTGAGGCAAATTATTTCCTGAACTTTCCTGGAATATTTGTGCATCAATTACCGATTTTTCTCCTTTTAGTCTACATGGTTTGGAACTTTTATATTTTTGCCAATAAATACCTGAATTTCATACTTATTAGGCAATAAATGCAACAATTAATACTTATATAAGTTTCAAAAGTTATTTTGCTTTTTATAATATTTATTTAATAAAATAGGATGCATTTTGAACAGCTGTGTTAACTAATAGAGTTGAAATGAGATATTTTGTTTGATGCTTAAATGAAATAGTGTTTTTTAGGTTTAGTTGGTCTAAATATACCAGAAAAATATCACTTTATTCCCATTCTCCTGTAATTTTTAAACTGACAAAAGGATATATAAATGAGAATTCAATTTTTTCCCCTATTTTCTATATCAAATTTTCATTTTATTGATAATATCTGGATTATCTGGAAATAGTGTTTTTTGGGTTTAATTCGTTTAATTATATCAGAAAAATATCACTTTGTCCCAAAATTTTTCTAATTCTTAAACTAAGATAAAGATCTCCACCTATTTCATATACCATGGTCTCATTTATTTAATAGTGTTTGGATCGTCTGGAAATAGTATTTTTCTGGCTTGGTTTATCCAAATTTACCAAAAAAAGTTACTTTAATCCAATATTTTTAAGAAAATAAAAATTTTTTAAAAGAACTGCATGACAGGAGAATGACAGAGGTGGTGCTGGTAGTGCAGATAGTTTGCTTGCCCCATTAAGTTTTTACAAATTACCAAAGGAAAAGAGAAAAACGAAGAGAAGAAGTAGAACAGAGGAAGTGGAAGAAATTTGACATTGTTGATTATTTGTTTTCAATCCTTGTAGCAAAAGTAAGATGCATCAATCGATTTCTATTCAACATCTTTGGATACGACTAATACTTCTAACCAAAATGACAATTCAAAGTGATTTTCTGCTTAGGTCATCCTGATGATCCTGATACTTTTTGGAAATTTCACAATTCGATAATATTGTTTACTTGAATAATATAAATTTAAAAATTCAATATCTAAAAATATATTAAACATACAATACTTTATACAAATTAGAATACTTTAAACAAATTAGAAATCTAACTAATATCGCTATAGCAAATGAGAAAAAGCGAAGCCTTGAATTTACAATTCATATTTGTGGAAGAGATTTTTGAGCATTGAGGAGGAATTGAATAATTTAAGCATTTGCAATAAAAAAATTAAAAATTCTATTCCTGGCACACTTAATAATCCTGATTCTATAAATCGACACTTGTAACAATTCTCCGCAAATAATAAACCACGGGATCAATTACTATATAATTACTACAAAAATAATAGGAAATGTTGCTTTGAATCATTCTTTACCTTTAGGACAGTCACTATATCGGAACTCAAAAAATATCTGTTTAAAGTAAAATCAATGGCTACCGAAATGCTGCACTTGTGTTGTCCAGTGATATTGCCATATCTGACCAATATAATAAATTCCTGCTTATTAGATTCTGTTTTTCCAGAATGTTGGAAAGTTTCCCGGGTTATTCCTCTGCCCAAAAAAAATGCAGTTTTAGGACTTGATGATTTGCGGCCGATAAGTATCCTTACAAGCACGTCCAAAGTTCTTGAAAAAATAATGTTTACACAAACATCGGAACATTTAAATCTGTATAAAATTCTCCCTCCATACCAACCCGGTTTTTGCTCTGGTTTTGGTTATGCAACCGCACTATTAAACGTAACTGATGATATAATTAGACTTGTCTAAGGCATTTGTCACTATAAACCATGAACTCTTTTCTTCAATCTTAAATTTTGTTGGGTTTTCAGAGCACGCAATTGTACTTTTAATGGATTATCTTTTAAATAGATTTCAGTTTGTTGAAACATTAGATGGCAGATCAGAATATGACAGGGTGAGTTGTGGTGTTCCACAAGGCTCAATTTTGGGCCCTTTACTCTTTAATATTTATACTAATATAATAACCTCACTAATCGCCTAAAATTCTGCATGCCGATGATACACAACTTTATTTTTATTTTCTTCCATCTGAATATATTAATGCAGAGAAAGTCATAAACGAGGATCTAAATACTTTGGTTTCATTTTAAAATCATCATAATCTTCTTATTAACCCTTTTAAGTCAAAACTTATGACTTTTGGTAGAAACAAGGAGAGTGTTGAATCTCTTATAACCAAAAGTATAGGTGATAATTCTTTATCTTGTGAGAAAGTTTCAAAAAGGTTGTATCTGGACGTCGAGTTGCGCTTTAAATTCCATATTAAAACCTGTCTCCAAAAGGCATATACCGCGCTGAAGTTACTTTATCCTCACAGGCATTCACTATCGTAATCTTTCAAAATTAAGCTGACTGACACTGTAGTTTTAAGCCATTTTAACTTTTGTGATGTGGTTTACTCACCTTGTCTAGATTTCACTGAAATACAAAAGATTCAACGAGTACAAAAATCTTGTTTAAGGTATCACATCTATGGAATTAGAAAGTATGAGCCGGTCTCTCATAAACTAAAAGACTGTAACTGGTTAAATATGACGAAGAGACGCAAATTACATTCTTTGGTTTTATTTCAAAAAATTATACTTAATAAGTGTCCCCCTTACTTGCTTGAGAAGATTAAATACCGAACAGACAGGCGTTCATAACTTAAATTTAAGATTTAAAGGGTTAATTACTCCACCACCTCATAAGACCAGTTTTTTTCATCGATCTTTCTCTTATAACTTTTATCAGTTTTATAATGACATTCCTACAGATCTAAAAGCTTTATTGGGCTCTTTTAAAAAAAAAGGTAAAATTACTGCTTTCATGAACAACTGCACACTAATGCATCTTATTATTTGGTTTTATTTCTAGATAAGAAGAAGCAGTAAAGAAGTGACATTGTTGACATTTGAGGTGCCTGTCCAGGTATAACGGAAGGCGTATTGTATTTGCCTCAGTGTTACCGAACCAGTAGTAAATACTGCCACGCGGTATTTACGGACAGTACTGGTACAATATTTGCGGAGGTAAAACACGTCCACGAAACTGTAAATAAAACCAGAACCATACCATTTTTATATTTTCATTTTGTTTTATGTGTTTTCATGTTTTTAAAACACGGTTTTGTATTTTTTATTTTTATAATTATCTTTTGAAAACCGAATAGGGCATATTCATGTGTTGGAGAAGGATTTCAAAGATTTTGGTCATTGCCATTGGTTGTTCCTGTGATTATTTTAATAAAGATTTATTTAATACTTTTTGTATTTTATTTAAAACTGATTTACATTTTATTAAATGTGTATATACGCTTTTTATGTTACACTACAGTGTTGGAAAAATGAATATACACAACCAAAATTTTTTCGATGCAAAAGAAAAACATAATTTTTTATACTTATAGTGCTTTATGAGAATATTTTACTATAAGATGACCAGCTATTAGGTACTACTAAAATAATAATACATTTTAAAAACAAACATTTAATTAAAAAAATGTGTTTTTATTTGCTAAATAATAACTTATCAGTTTTGCTTAACAATAGAGTTTGAATAAAATCAAAATATGTACATTATAAAATTACATAAAAGTTAACTCCTAGGACTTATTGTGAAATCCAATATTCAATGAAGTCCATCTAAATTTGGTTTCTTGTGCTCTCCATT
The DNA here is from genome assembly GCF_022605725.1 of Anthonomus grandis grandis. Lineage (NCBI taxonomy): Eukaryota > Metazoa > Arthropoda > Insecta > Coleoptera > Curculionidae > Anthonomus > Anthonomus grandis. Next base: position 2,587,749 of record NC_065559.1, read on the forward strand.
ACAATATGCCCATGCCTGAAACAAAAAGAAAAGTTTCTAAATAATTATGCCGTAGTATGAAGTTAGTGGACTGACTATTAGCTCAGTTAAAAATGAGCTAATAGTTGTTTGACTACAGTCTATTTATTTAACACACATGGTACACAATTGCTTCTATCTACTAGCTTAGTTTGCTTTCAGTTATGCGTTATAAGCATAAATATGTACATATAGGTAAAATAATGTTACTTACGTTCGTTACTAGAAGCATTAAGCCACGCCAAGCACTGTACTTTTGATTTTTCATAAATTCCGCCCTTAAATAAGCACTCATGTGTTCATTAATGTGTAGAAACTATGGGATATTTTAACAAAATGCGCTGTTAATGTCCATTAAGCTTATTAAAAGCATAATAAAAAGTCCAGAGTAAAAACCACCTTCACTTAGCTTATTATTTATATATTAGGTTATTATTAGGGTCTCAGTTTATTTATTTTATTGTCTAATTAATTACTTTTTACAAAACACTTCTTTTCTCACACAATGTTTTTGTTTTGGTTTTCATATTTCAATCATTTGTGTCAAGTAAGTCAACTGTCAAAAATGTCTAAATCATCACGTGGTTTGTCACTAACCAATCGCGTGGCAGTATTGACTCCTCGTTCTGTAACGCTGAGGCAAATATAGGGTCTACCAATAAGAATGATATAAGTTTAAATTGCTAAAAAATAAAAACGAATTGGTTAATTTCTATGATTGATGTTTCATGTTGTAGTTTATTATGTAACATTATGTTTTAAACAAAATATCATTAAGATGTCCACCTCGGTTACGGCGGCAGACGTTTAGACGATGAACCCAATTTTCAATCACTTTTTCTAACAAGTTGGGCTGAATTTCGCGAATAACCCTAGTTAAGAGCAGTAGCTATTGATCCTCAAATCAGTACCCGGCTTGCTTTAGATGCTGGAATTAGTCAATCATCAATTATAACAATTCTGCACCGGTACAAGTTTCATCCTTACCACATTACACTTCATCAAGAGCATTACGGACATGATTTTGAGAATCGCATTAATTTTTGCGCTTGGATTTCAACAAAAATGCGTGAAAATAACCATTTTTTGAGAAACGTTATTTTTTCTGATGAGGCTTCTTTTAATAATTGCGGGCAGGTAAGATTTAACTTATTTAAATTAGAACATATTCAAGTTTTGGTTGTTTGTTTTTCTAAAAGGTAAACAGGCACAACATGCATTACTGGGCAGCAAATAATCCTCACTGGATGAGAACTGTACCAAATCAACATCCCTAGTCTGTGAACGTATGGTGTGGTATTTTCGAGGATAGAGTTATTGGTCCGCATTTTTTCCAAGGTCATTTAAATGGACAGGTCTACACAGATTTTTTAAGAAATCAGTTACCTCGTCTACTAAACCAAAATTTAAATCCTAACGTATGGTTTCAGCAGGACGGAGCTCCACCCTATTATGCCATACAGGCCCGTACTTATTTAAATGAGATTTTTGAAAACAGGTGGATTGGTCGAGGTAGTCCTGTCAACTGGCCTGCTCGTTCGCCAGATTTGACCCCCCTTGACTTTTTTTTATGGGGATTTATAAAAGACAAAGTAATGGCTAGTGCACCTACAACTCCAGAGGACATGAAGAACAGGATTCGTTTTGCTTGTTCATTAGTGACACGAGCAATGTTACAGCGGGTACGAAACTCATGTCAAGAAAGGATAAGAAAGTGTTTGGAAGTCGAAGGCGGTCACTTCGAACAGCTCCTTAGGCATAATACACGATAGACGATAAATAGTTAAAAAGTAGGAAATATTTTGTTTTTATTGTAGTAGAATATTCGAATTATTTCTAAATTTAATCAAAACATTTTTGATCATAATTCCGTAACCAGCAGAGCAATTTTAAAAAGTTTTTGTAAACAGACTTCATATTTTATGTAGATTCGTATTTAAGAATAAAAAACACGTCATTCCATTTAAAATAAGGAAGTGACCCTCCCCCCCTCCTAGGGGGGTAAAGGGACAAATGTCAAAAATATTACAAAAAGTGCCCCCCAGTATACTTGAAATGTCACCAAAATGTCAAAAAAAAATTTGCAGCCGTTTTTGACATATCGCATTGTAACACTTTAAAAAACTCACCCTGTATATCTTGAGATGTAGTGAGGATGACAACATCTTAGTGCATCTTAATATTTAGTTTAACTTCTAGAGGAGAAAAAGAAGAAGAAAAATAAAAGTTATATTTTGAAGTTTTTATAACTTTCCAAATTAAAAAAAGAAGAGCAAGAGTAAACAGAAAAGCAAAAAATAAGATGCATCAGTGGATTTCTATTCAATGACTATGCATGCGACTGTCATTTCTAACCAAAATACATATCAAAGTGATTTTCTGCACTCGATGCCGATTTTTACGCTAAGGATAAGAAGACGAATATTTTATAGTTATTTTTACCACCCAACTTTTTAGGTTAGAATTTAATATAACAGGGACAAGTGATATTCTGTTTGCCTCAAAGGGAAAGAAGAGGAAGAGAAAAATATGAAGTAGAACAGAGGCAGTGCAAGAAAATTTACATCATTGGCTTCTTAGTTCACGAACTTAATAAATAAACCTAGACTGCCAATGGAATGCTACCAGGTGGCCGCCATTTTGCGTGATTGTGTCCTTTCGATGTTGGTCACTCTGGCAAATTTCAGTTGTGCCAATTATAGGGAAACAAAACAACTAAAATTTTTGAGAGGTTATGTTTACAAATACAAAATTGAAAGTTACATTTCGTTAAGAATTTAAGATGGTTGTGTTAGATCTGTGATTTTTCTTATAATTCAATGTACAGTATTTTCACATATCGAGTGATCGTGATTTTAGAATCCCAATGACCCAAAAACTTTTATTACTACACTTTTTTAATTTAACTGATAGACAATGAGAAATTTTGAAAAAAACAGGTTGTTGGTAAATCAGACTGGTGGTGGTCCAAAAAAAATCAAAAAAACACTTAAGGCTTTGATTTAAACCTTTTGTAATATTTTACTGTTATTCTACTGCAAGATTAATTAATTAAAACAAAGGCAGTTAATGTTTTTTCTCAAAACGCCCTCGCCTCCACAAAATCCAAACGAAATAAGCCCATTTTCCAGAAAACTGTATCAAACCGAAAATATTTAGTTAAAAGCTTGATTTTTAAAAAGGATTTGCTTGCGAATCAAAGCTGCCGCGCCGGGAGGGTAAACTTCGTTAAAACCAAAAATACGAAGTTCGGAAAAATTCGTCCGAATCGGAGCGAAAGCTGTTTATACGTCGGTCCAAATAGCAGGCAAGGACTCTAATTTATGCGATTCAATATCCAGTAGGTTTTAAGTAGCTGAAACTGGCTGTTTGGTGTGTATTTTTAGGAACAAGTCGAAAAAATACCATATAACGACGATAACATCGAAACTCACCAGGTTTTTAGCGTTTTTCCAGTGGAAACTTTAGTAGACCCCTCGACCTCCCGGTCATATTCCCTTGGTCCAGGATCGGTTTCGGCTGTCAATTCCACTGATAAAACCGAAATTTATATACGCACCTCGAACGCTATCATATAAAAACTAAAATCCCCTTCGAATCTGTTGATTGATATATCACTTTTATTTCTTCCCTTCCACTTAGATAACGATGCTTTTAAAGGTTGTTTTACCCGATGGTTCGATCGGATAACATGCGTTTATATATCGGTTACATAATATCGGGTTTATAGGCCTTGTATAAGGTTTTAGAGCTGATAAAATATTATATTTCGTGTAAAATGGGTGACGAAAGGTGTTGAAAAATCAGCGGAAAATAAGCGAAACGTTTTATTGTTTTATATTTTATAAAGTATGGAAGAAATGCATAAAATGTGTTATAAAGAAATATCAGTAAATAAAAATATGTTCTTTCCTTTTTTAATGTGCGTTAAAATATTCATCTCAACAGTGATTTTAATTATTGATAAGTCAAAAATCTTTTTTAAAAAGCCTCTTTCATTGGCCACCTCTTAACAGTTTTTCCTCATTTTTTCAAAAACCATTCAAAATATTTAAAAAATTTTTTTAGCATTAAATTTGTATTCAAAAAAACAACAAATCATAAAGAACAATATTTAGCAGTAAATTGATAAATAAAGGAGTTATGAAAGATTTTTGAGGTGCCCTGACGCCTTTTTTTATGCTAATAAAAATAAGTAAAAACGCCATACGTTATTGATCGCGCAATCGCTTTTCTTAAATTGCAACGAAAAAGTCTCGACGTGAAGAAAAGAGAGAAAACCGCAAAGAGCAGAGAAAAAAGAAAGAATCCCGCAAAGAGAATAACAATGAAACGAGCGAGAGAATACGTTGATATTCAACAAAGCGTCAACTTTGCCAATTACCAGAATAAATTACCGAAATGTCTTGATATTATTCAGAATTTATTTTGCGGGACGTTCTCCTTTCCATTGAAATAAAAATTTTACTTTAATAACGGTTATTTTTATGTGTCACAATAACGTCGAGGTTGTTTAAATTGTTTCTTTCATTGGGAAAAAAAGTCACATTTCACACTAGAAATCTCAAAAATCAAACAGTTCCATAATACCATCAATATATGACGCATCTCTGCTTGAAAGATCCTTATTTACCTCTTTCCATTTTATATAAAAGAGAGCAAAGTCCTCCTTTAACTAAAAACTGTAGACTCCATCCTCTTCTTGATTACATAAGAAATATCATATCTGCAAGGTTCTGACGAACATTCCTTGAACCTCTCTTAAGAGTTTCTACTGACTACATAAGTACATGCATATGGTAAATAATTCTTAATTCAAGATAGAACCATGTTCATATCCATTATCCTGTACTGAATAGGATATGACCATATAAAAACCGAATATCTTACGCTGAACCTGTCCGGTTTAAATCGTAATAAATCGCGCTATAAGTAAAGTGGGGAAAAAGTTTAAGAACGCTCAGGCAAGTTTTGGTTTTTGGATCTTATATATATATATATATATAGGTACATACCCCCCTTTTTGAAATATAGCTGGGAAATACATAACTTGCTTTCCTTTGCGTCGGTTTGTTGGGAAACTATACCGTATTAAATTACGTGAAATTTTCACCCCTCGCGTATTAGCATAAAAGTTTTCTTTGACCCGAGCGGAAAAGTTTCCACATTTTTTTTTATAACTTACTGCTTATGTAGCCGAGTGTAGAAGAAGCTTTATATTTGAGAGAAATATAGCCACTATACTTTTATTCTAAGAGAGCATTTTAAGATGTCCAAGCTGGGATTTTTGTGCATTGCTCTTTTTGATTTTAAAGTAACTATACCGGCGGTTTTTCCATCACCTTCATCATAAAAACACCGGGTTATAACGAGATTTGAGTAGAACTAACGAAATGAGAGCTTTTTGAAAATTCGGAAAATGTCGTTTTTCGACCTCGTTTTTGAGGCCAAAAATGGGCATCAAAAATGCCATATCTCGGCTATCGTAAAAGCTACGACCTTGCGGATGGTCTCGTTGGATTCAGAACGGTGAAACTAAGACAAAACCGTTGGAATTTTCCCGATGGCTCCCATAGAAGCCGAGATATAGGCCTTCAAAGTTTGGGTTTTTTCATTTTTCGGGTATACCCCCCCGTATCGAATTTTTCACCAAAAATTGATTATTTTTGAATTTGAATTAACTATACCAGCGGCTTGTCCCATCACCCACAACACGAAAACACCGGGTTATAATGAGTTTCGATAAAAACTAAGGGAATTATAGCACTTTGAAAATACGAAAAATCGATTTTCTTTAAACCCAAAAATAGCTACAGAAACCCCTATCAGCGGCTTATTCCCATCACCTACATTACGAAAACACCGGGTTATAACGGAATTCGACCAGAACAAGTGGAATTATAGCTCTTTGAAAATTCGGAAAAAAGTCAATTTTTTACCCCGTTTTTGAGGCCAAAAATGGGCATCAAAAATGCCATATCTCGGCTATCGTAAAAGCTACGACCTTGCGGATGGTCTCGTTGGATTCAGAACGGCGAAACTAAGACAAAACCGTTGGAATTTTCCCGATAGCTCCCATAGAAGCCAAGATATAGGCTTTCAAAGTTTGGGTTTTTTCATTTTTCGGGTATACCCCCCCGTATCGAATTTCTCACCAAAAATTTTTTTTTTCGAATTTAAATTAACTATACCAGCGGCTTATTCCCATCACCTACATTACGAAAACACCGGGTTATAACGGAATTCGACCAGAACAAGTGGAATTATAGCTCTTTGAAAATTCGGAAAAAAGTCAATTTTTTACTCCGTTTTTGAGGCCAAAAATGGGCATCAAAAATGCCATATCTCGGCTATCGTAAAAGCTACAACCTTGCGGATGGTCTCGTTGGATTTAGAACGGCGAAACTAAGACAAAACCATTGAAATTTTCCCGATAGCTCCCATAGAAGCCGAGATATAGGCCTTCAAAATTTGGGTTTTTTCATTTTTCGGGTATACCCCCCCGTATCGAATTTTTCACCAAAAATTTTTTTTTTCGAATTTAAATTAACTATACCAGCGGCTTGTTCCCATCACCTACAACACGAAAACACCGGGTTATAATGAGTTTCGATAAAAACTAAGGGAATTATAGCACTTTGAAAATGCGAAAAATAGATTTTCTTTAAACCCAAAAATTGCTTTAGAAATCCCTATCAGCGGCTTATTCCCATCACCTACATTACGAAAACACCGGGTTATAACGGAATTCGACCAGAACAAGTGGAATTATAGCTCTTTGAAAATTCGGAAAAAAGTCAATTTTTTACCCCGTTTTTGAGGCCAAAAATGGGCATCAAAAATGCCATATCTCGGCTATCGTAAAAGCTACGACCTTGCGGATGGTCTCGTTGGATTCAGAACGGCGAAACTAAGACAAAACCGTTGGAATTTTCCCGATAGCTCCCATAGAAGCCGAGATATAGGCCTTCAAAGTTTGGGTTTTTTCATTTTTCGGGTATACCCCCCCGTATCGAATTTTTCACCAAAAATTTTTTTTTTCGAATTTAAATTAACTATACCAGCGGCTTATTCCCATCACCTACATTACGAAAACACCGGGTTATAACGGAATTCGACCAGAACAAGTGGAATTATAGCTCTTTGAAAATTCGGAAAAAAGTCAATTTTTTACTCCGTTTTTGAGGCCAAAAATGGGCATCAAAAATGCCATATCTCGGCTATCGTAAAAGCTACGACCTTGCGGACGGTCTCGTTGGATTTAGAACGGCGAAACTAAGACAAAACCGTTGGAATTTTCCCGATAGCTCCCATAGAAGCCGAGATATAGGCCTTCAAAATTTGGGTTTTTTCATTTTTCGGGTATACCCCCCCGTATCGAATTTTTCACCAAAAATTTTTTTTTTTCGAATTTAAATTAACTATACCAGCGGCTTGTTCCCATCACCTACAACACGAAAACACCGGGTTATAATGAGTTTCGATAAAAACTAAGGGAATTATAGCACTTTGAAAATGCGAAAGATCGATTTTCTTTAAACCCAAAAATTGCTTTAGAAATCCCTATCAGCGGCTTATTCCCATCACCTACATTACGAAAACACCGGGTTATAACGGAATTCGACCAGAACAAGTGGAATTATAGCTCTTTGAAAATTCGGAAAAAAGTCAATTTTTTCCCCGTTTTTGAGGCCAAAAATGGGCATCAAAAATGCCATATCTCGGCTATCGTAAAAGCTACGACCTTGCGGATGGTCTCGTTGGATTTAGAACGGCGAAACTAAGACAAAACCGTTGGAATTTTCCCGATAGCTCCCATAGAAGCCGAGATATAGGCCTTCAAAGTTTGGGTTTTTTCATTTTTCGGGTATACCCCCCCGTATCGAATTTTTCACCAAAAATTTTTTTTTTCGAATTTAAATTAACTATACCAGCGGCTTGTTCCCATCACCTACAACACGAAAACACCGGGTTATAATGAGTTTCGATAAAAACTAAGGGAATTATAGCACTTTGAAAATGCGAAAAATAGATTTTCTTTAAACCCAAAAATTGCTTTAGAAATCCCTATCAGCGGCTTATTCCCATCACCTACATTACGAAAACACCGGGTTATAACGGAATTCGACCAGAACAAGTGGAATTATAGCTCTTTGAAAATTCGGAAAAAAGTCAATTTTTTACCCCGTTTTTGAGGCCAAAAATGGGCATCAAAAATGCCATATCTCGGCTATCGTAAAAGCTACGACCTTGCGGATGGTCTCGTTGGATTCAGAACGGCGAAACTAAGACAAAACCGTTGGAATTTTCCCGATAGCTCCTATAGAAGCCGAGATATAGGCCTTCAAAGTTTGGGTTTTTTCATTTTTCGGGTATACCCCCCCGTATCGAATTTTTCACCAAAAATTGATTTTTTTCGAATTTGAATTAACTATACCAGCGGCTTGTTCCCATCACCTACAACACGAAAACACCGGGTTATAATGAGTTTCGATAAAAACTAAGGGAATTATAGCACTTTGAAAATGCGAAAAATCGATTTTCTTTAAACCCAAAAATTGCTTTAGAAATCCCTATCAGCGGCTTATTCGCATCACCTACATTACGAAAACACCGGGTTATAACGGAATTCGACCAGAACAAGTGGAATTATAGCTCTTTGAAAATTCGGAAAAAAGTCAATTTTTTACCCCGTTTTTGAGGCCAAAAATGGGCATCAAAAATGCCATATCTCGGCTATCGTAAAAGCTACGACCTTGCGGATGGCCTCGTTGGATTTAGAACGGCGAAACTAAGACAAAACCATTGAAATTTTCCCGATAGCTCCCATAGAAGCCGAGATATAGGCCTTCAAAATTTGGGTTTTTTCATTTTTCGGGTATACCCCCCCGTATCGAATTTTTCACCAAAAATTTTTTTTTTTCGAATTTAAATTAACTATACCAGCGGCTTGTTCCCATCACCTACAACACGAAAACACCGGGTTATAATGAGTTTCGATAAAAACTAAGGGAATTATAGCACTTTGAAAATGCGAAAGATCGATTTTCTTTAAACCCAAAAATTGCTTTAGAAATCCCTATCAGCGGCTTATTCCCATCACCTACATTACGAAAACACCGGGTTATAACGGAATTCGACCAGAACAAGTGGAATTATAGCTCTTTGAAAATTCGGAAAAAAGTCAATTTTTTCCCCGTTTTTGAGGCCAAAAATGGGCATCAAAAATGCCATATCTCGGCTATCGTAAAAGCTACGACCTTGCGGATGGTCTCGTTGGATTTAGAACGGCGAAACTAAGACAAAACCGTTGGAATTTTCCCGATAGCTCCCATAGAAGCCGAGATATAGGCCTTCAAAGTTTGGGTTTTTTCATTTTTCGGGTATACCCCCCCGTATCGAATTTTTCACCAAAAATTTTTTTTTTCGAATTTAAATTAACTATACCAGCGGCTTGTTCCCATCACCTACAACACGAAAACACCGGGTTATAATGAGTTTCGATAAAAACTAAGGGAATTATAGCACTTTGAAAATGCGAAAAATAGATTTTCTTTAAACCCAAAAATTGCTTTAGAAATCCCTATCAGCGGCTTATTCCCATCACCTACATTACGAAAACACCGGGTTATAACGGAATTCGACCAGAACAAGTGGAATTATAGCTCTTTGAAAATTCGGAAAAAAGTCAATTTTTTACCCCGTTTTTGAGGCCAAAAATGGGCATCAAAAATGCCATATCTCGGCTATCGTAAAAGCTACGACCTTGCGGATGGTCTCGTTGGATTCAGAACGGCGAAACTAAGACAAAACCGTTGGAATTTTCCCGATAGCTCCTATAGAAGCCGAGATATAGGCCTTCAAAGTTTGGGTTTTTTCATTTTTCGGGTATACCCCCCCGTATCAAATTTTTCACCAAAAATTGATTTTTTTCGAATTTGAATTAACTATACCAGCGGCTTGTTCCCATCACCTACAACACGAAAACACCAGGTTATAATGAGTTTCGATAAAAACTAAGGGAATTATAGCTCTTTGAAAATTCGGAAAAAAGTCAATTTTTTACCCCGTTTTTGAGGCCAAAAATGGGCATCAAAAATGCCATATCTCGGCTATCGTAAAAGCTACGACCTTGCGGATGGTCTCGTTGGATTTAGAACGGCGAAACTAAGACAAAACCGTTGGAATTTTCCCGATAGCTCCCATAGAAGCCGAGATATAGACCTTCAAAGTTTGGGTTTTTTCATTTTTCGGGTATACCCCCCCGTATCAAATTTTTCACCAAAAATTGATTTTTTTCGAATTTGAATTAACTATACCAGCGGCTTGTTCCCATCACCTACAACACGAAAACACCAGGTTATAATGAGTTTCGATAAAAACTAAGGGAATTATAGCACTTTGAAAATGCGAAAAATCGATTTTCTTTAAACCCAAAAATTGCTTTAGAAATCCCTATCAGCGGCTTATTCGCATCACCTACATTACGAAAACACCGGGTTATAACGGAATTCGACCAGAACAAGTGGAATTATAGCTCTTTGAAAATTCGGAAAAAAGTCAATTTTTTACCCCGTTTTTGAGGCCAAAAATGGGCATCAAAAATGCCATATCTCGGCTATCGTAAAAGCTACGACCTTGCGGATGGTCTCGTTGGATTCAGAACGGCGAAACTAAGACAAAACCGTTGGAATTTTCCCGATAGCTCCTATAGAAGCCGAGATATAGGCCTTCAAAGTTTGGGTTTTTTCATTTTTCGGGTATACCCCCCCGTATCAAATTTTTCACCAAAAATTGATTTTTTTCGAATTTGAATTAACTATACCAGCGGCTTGTTCCCATCACCTACAACACGAAAACACCAGGTTATAATGAGTTTCGATAAAAACTAAGGGAATTATAGCTCTTTGAAAATTCGGAAAAAAGTCAATTTTTTACCCCGTTTTTGAGGCCAAAAATGGGCATCAAAAATGCCATATCTCGGCTATCGTAAAAGCTACGACCTTGCGGATGGTCTCGTTGGATTTAGAACGGCGAAACTAAGACAAAACCGTTGGAATTTTCCCGATATCTCCTATAGAAGCCGAGATATAGGCCTTCAAAGTTTGGGTTTTTTCATTTTTCGGGTATACCCCCACGTATCAAATTTTTCACCAAAAATTGATTTTTTTCGAATTTGAATTAACTATACCAGCGGCTTGTTCCCATCACCTACAACACGAAAACACCGGGTTATAATGAGTTTCGATAAAAACTAAGGGAATTATAGCACTTTGAAAATGCGAAAAATCGATTTTCTTTAAACCCAAAAATTGCTTTAGAAATCCCTATCAGCGGCTTATTCCCATCACCTACATTACGAAAACACCGGGTTATAATGAGTTTCGATAAAAACTAAGGGAATTATAGCACTTTGAAAATGCGAAAAATCGATTTTCTTTAAACCCAAAAATTGCTTTAGAAATCCCTATCAGCGGCTTATTCCCATCACCTACATTACGAAAACATCGGGTTATAACGGAATTTAACCAGAACAAGTGGAATTATAGCTCTTTGAAAATTCGGAAAAATGTCAATTTTTTACCCCGTTTTTGAGGCCAAAAATGGGCATCAAAAATGCCATATCTCGGCTATCGTAAAAGCTACGACCTTGCGGATGGTCTCGTTGGATTTAGAACGGCGAAACTAAGACAAAACCGTTGGAATTTTCCCGATAGCTCCCATAGAAGCCGAGATATAGGCCTTCAAAGTTTGGGTTTTTTCATTTTTCGGGTATACCCCCCCGTATCAAATTTTTCACCAAAAATTGATTTTTTTCGAATTTGAATTAACTATACCAGCGGCTTGTTCCCATCACCTACAACACGAAAACACCAGGTTATAATGAGTTTCGATAAAAACTAAGGGAATTATAGCACTTTGAAAATGCGAAAAATCGATTTTCTTTAAACCCAAAAATTGCTTTAGAAATCCCTATCAGCGGCTTATTCGCATCACCTACATTACGAAAACACCGGGTTATAACGGAATTCGACCAGAACAAGTGGAATTATAGCTCTTTGAAAATTCGGAAAAAAGTCAATTTTTTAACCCGTTTTTGAGGCCAAAAATGGGCATCAAAAATGCCATATCTCGGCTATCGTAAAAGCTACGACCTTGCGGATGGTCTCGTTGGATTTAGAACGGCGAAACTAAGACAAAACCGTTGGAATTTTCCCGATAGCTCCCATAGAAGCCGAGATATAGGCCTTCAAAGTTTGGGTTTTTTCATTTTTCGGGTATACCCCCCCGTATCGAATTTTTCACCAAAAATTGATTTTTTTCGAATTTGAATTAACTATACCAGCGGCTTGTTCCCATCACCTACAACACGAAAACACCGGGTTATAATGAGTTTCGATAAAAACTAAGGGAATTATAGCACTTTGAAAATGCGAAAAATCGATTTTCTTTAAACCCAAAAATAGCTACAGAAACCCTTATCAGCGGCTTATTTTTATCACCTACATTACGAAAACACCGGGTTATAACGGAATTTGACGAGAACAAGTGGAATTATAGCTCTTTGAAAATTCGGAAAAAAGTCAATTTTTTACCCCGTTTTTGAGGCCAAAAATGGGCATCAAAAATGCCATATCTCGGCTATCGTAAAAGCTACGACCTTGCGGATGGTCTCGTTGGATTTAGAACGGCGAAACTAAGACAAAACCGTTGGAATTTTCCCGATAGCTCCCATAGAAGCCGAGATATAGGCCTTCAAAGTTTGGGTTTTTTCATTTTTCGGGTATACCCCCCCGTATCGAATTTTTCACCAAAAATTGATTTTTTTCGAATTTGAATTAACTATACCAGCGGCTTGTTCCTATCGCCTACAACACGAAAACACCGGGTTTAAATGAGTTTCGATAAAAACTAAGGAAATTATAGCACTTTGAAAATGCGAAAAATCGATTTTCTTTAAACCCAAAAATTGCTTTACAAATCCCTATCAGCGGCTTATTCCCATCACCTACATTACGAAAACACCGGGTTATAACGGAATTTAACCAGAACAAGTGGAATTATAGCTCTTTGAAAATTCGGAAAAATGTCAATTTTTTACCCCGTTTTTGAGGCCAAAAATGGGCATCAAAAATGCCATATCTCGGCTATCGTAAAAGCTACGACCTTGCGGATGGTCTCGTTGGATTTAGAACGGCGAAACTAAGACAAAACCGTTGGAATTTTCCCGATAGCTCCCATAGAAGCCGAGATATAGGCCTTCAAAGTTTGGGTTTTTTCATTTTTCGGGTATACCCCCCCCGTATCGAATTTTTCACCAAAAATTGATTTTTTTCGAATTTGAATTAACTATACCAGCGGCTTGTTCCTATCACCTACAACACGAAAACACCGGGTTTAAATGAGTTTCGATAAAAACTAAGGGAATTATAGCACTTTGAAAATGCGAAAAATCGATTTTCTTTAAACCCAAAAATAGCTACAGAAACCCCTATCAGCGGCTTATTCCCATCACCTACATTACGAAAACACCGGGTTATAACGGAATTTGACGAGAACAAGTGGAATTATAGCTCTTTGAAAATTCGGAAAAAAGTCAATTTTTTACCCCGTTTTTGAGGCCAAAAATGGGCATCAAAAATGCCATATCTCGGCTGTCGTAAAAGCTACGACCTTGCGGATGGTCTCGTTGGATTTAGAACGGCGAAACTAAGACAAAACCGTTGGAATTTTCCCGATAGCTCCCATAGAAGCCGAGATATAGGCCTTCAAAGTTTGGGTTTTTTCATTTTTCGGGTATACCCCCCCGTATCGAATTTTTCACCAAAAATTGATTTTTTTCGAATTTGAATTAACTATACCAGCGGCTTGTTCCCATCACCTACAACACGAAAACACCGGGTTATAATGAGTTTCGATAAAAACTAAGGGAATTATAGCACTTTGAAAATGCGAAAAATCGATTTTCTTTAAACCCAAAAATTGCTTTAGAAATCCCTATCAGCGGCTTATTCCCATCACCTACATTACGAAAACACCGGGTTATAACGGAATTTAACCAGAACAAGTGGAATTATAGCTCTTTGAAAATTCGGAAAAATGTCAATTTTTTACCCCGTTTTTGAGGCCAAAAATGGGCATCAAAAATGCCATATCTCGGCTATCGTAAAAGCTACGACCTTGCGGATGGTCTCGTTGGATTTAGAACGGCGAAACTAAGACAAAACCGTTGGAATTTTCCCGATAGCTCCCATAGAAGCCGAGATATAGGCCTTCAAAGTTTGGGTTTTTTCATTTTTCGGGTATACCCCCCCGTATCGAAAATTTCACCAAAAATTGATTTTTTTCGAATTTGAATTAACTATACCAGCGGCTTGTTCCCATCACCTACAACACGAAAACACCGGGTTATAATGAGTTTCGATAAAAACTAAGGGAATTATAGCACTTTGAAAATGCGAAAAATCGATTTTCTTTAAACCCAAAATAGCTACAGAAACCCCTATCAGCGGCTTATTCCCATCACCTACATTACGAAAACACCGGGTTATAACGGAATTTGACGAGAACAAGTGGAATTATAGCTCTTTGAAAATTCGGAAAAAAGTCAATTTTTTACCCCGTTTTTGAGGCCAAAAATGGGCATCAAAAATGCCATATCTCGGCTATCGTAAAAGCTACGACCTTGCGGATGGTCTCGTTGGATTTAGAACGGCGAAACTAAGACAAAACCGTTGGAATTTTCCCGATAGCTCCCATAGAAGCCGAGATATAGGCCTTCAAAGTTTGGGTTTTTTCATTTTTCGGGTATACCCCCCCGTATCGAAAATTTCACCAAAAATTGATTTTTTTCGAATTTGAATTAACTATACCAGCGGCTTGTTCCCATCACCTACAACACGAAAACACCGGGTTATAATGAGTTTCGATAAAAACTAAGGGAATTATAGCACTTTGAAAATGCGAAAAATCGATTTTCTTTAAACCCAAAATAGCTACAGAAACCCCTATCAGCGGCTTATTCCCATCACCTACATTACGAAAACACCGGGTTATAACGGAATTTGACGAGAACAAGTGGAATTATAGCTCTTTGAAAATTCGGAAAAAAGTCAATTTTTTACCCCGTTTTTGAGGCCAAAAATGGGCATCAAAAATGCCATATCTCGGCTATCGTAAAAGCTACGACCTTGCGGATGGTCTCGTTGGATTTAGAACGGCGAAACTAAGACAAAACCGTTGGAATTTTCCCGATAGCTCCCATAGAAGCCGAGATATAGGCCTTCAAAGTTTGGGTTTTTTCATTTTTCGGGTATACCCCCCCGTATCGAAAATTTCACCAAAAATTGATTTTTTTCGAATTTGAATTAACTATACCAGCGGCTTGTTCCCATCACCTACAACACGAAAACACCGGGTTATAATGAGTTTCGATAAAAACTAAGGGAATTATAGCACTTTGAAAATGCGAAAAATCGATTTTCTTTAAACCCAAAAATTGCTTTAGAAATCCCTATCAGCGGCTTATTCCCATCACCTACATTACGAAAACACCGGGTTCTAACGGAATTCGACCAGAACAAGTGGAATTATAGCTCTTTGAAAATTCGGAAAAATGTCAATTTTTTACCCCGTTTTTGAGGCCAAAAATGGGCATCAAAAATGCCATATCTCGGCTATCGTAAAAGCTACGACCTTGCGGATGGTCTCGTTGGATTTAGAACGGCAAAACTAAGACAAAACCGTTGGAATTTTCCCGATAGCTCCCATAGAAGCCGAGATATAGGCCTTCAAAGTTTGGGTTTTTTCATTTTTCGGGTATACCCCCCCGTATCGAATTTTTCACCAAAAATTGATTTTTTTCGAATTTGAATTAACTATACCAGCGGCTTGTTCCTATCGCCTACAACACGAAAACACCGGGTTTAAATGAGTTTCGATAAAAACTAAGGAAATTATAGCACTTTGAAAATGCGAAAAATCGATTTTCTTTAAACCCAAAAATTGCTTTACAAATCCCTATCAGCGGCTTATTCCCATCACCTACATTACGAAAACACCGGGTTATAACGGAATTCGACCAGAACAAGTGGAATTATAGCTCTTTGAAAATTCGGAAAAAAGTCAATTTTTTACCCCGTTTTTGAGGCCAAAAATGGGCATCAAAAATGCCATATCTCGGCTATCGTAAAAGCTACGACCTTGCGGACGGTCTCGTTGGATTTAGAACGGCGAAACTAAGACAAAACCGTTGGAATTTTCCCGATAGCTCCCATAGAAGCCGAGATATAGGCCTTCAAAGTTTGGGTTTTTTCATTTTTCGGGTATACCCCCCCGTATCGAATTTTTCACCAAAAATTGATTTTTTTCGAATTTGAATTAACTATACCAGCGGCTTGTTCCCATCACCTACAACACGAAAACACCGGGTTATAATGAGTTTCGATAAAAACTAAGGGAATTATAGCACTTTGAAAATGCGAAAAATCGATTTTCTTTAAACCCAAAAATTGCTACAGAAACCCCTATCAGCGGCTTATTCCCATCACCTACATTACGAAAACACCGGGTTATAACGGAATTCGACCAGAACAAGTGGAATTATAGCTCTTTGAAAATTCGGAAAAAAGTCAATTTTTTACCCCGTTTTTGAGGCCAAAAATGGGCATCAAAAATGCCATATCTCGGCTATCGTAAAAGCTACGACCTTGCGGACGGTCTCGTTGGATTTAGAACGGCGAAACTAAGACAAAACCGTTGGAATTTTCCCGATAGCTCCCATAGAAGCCGAGATATAGGCCTTCAAAGTTTGGGTTTTTTCATTTTTCGGGTATACCCCCCCGTATCGAATTTTTCACCAAAAATTGATTTTTTTCGAATTTGAATTAACTATACCAGCGGCTTGTTCCCATCACCTACAACACGAAAACACCGGGTTATAATGAGTTTCGATAAAAACTAAGGGAATTATAGCACTTTGAAAATGCGAAAAATCGATTTTCTTTAAACCCAAAAATTGCTTTAGAAATCCCTATCAGCGGCTTATTCCCATCACCTACATTACGAAAACACCGGGTTATAACGGAATTCGACCAGAACAAGTGGAATTATAGCTCTTTGAAAATTCGGAAAAAAGTCAATTTTTTACCCCGTTTTTGAGGCCAAAAATGGGCATCAAAAATGCCATATCTCGGCTATGGTAAAAGCTACGACCTTGCGGATGGTCTCGTTGGATTTAGAACGGCGAAACTAAGACAAAACCGTTGGAATTTTCCCGATAGCTCCCATAGAAGCCGAGATATAGGCCTTCAAAGTTTGGGTTTTTTCATTTTTCGGGTATACCCCCCCGTATCGAATTTTTCACCAAAAATTTTTTTTTTTCGAATTTAAATTAACTATACCAGCGGCTTGTTCCCATCACCTACAACACGAAAACACCGGGTTATAATGAGTTTCGATAAAAACTAAGGGAATTATAGCACTTTGAAAATGCGAAAAATCGATTTTCTTTAAACCCAAAAATTGCTTTAGAAATCCCTATCAGCGGCTTATTCCCATCACCTACATTACGAAAACACCGGGTTATAACGGAATTTGACGAGAACAAGTGGAATTATAGCTCTTTGAAAATTCGGAAAAAAGTCAATTTTTTACCCCGTTTTTGAGGCCAAAAATGGGCATCAAAAATGCCATATCTCGGCTATCGTAAAAGCTACGACCTTGCGGACGGCCTCGTTGGATTTAGAACGGCGAAACTAAGACAAAACCGTTGGAATTTTCCCGATAGCTCCCATAGAAGCCGAGATATAGGCCTTCAAAGTTTGGGTTTTTTCATTTTTCGGGTATACCCCCCCGTATCGAATTTTTCACCAAAAATTTTTTTTTTTCGAATTTAAATTAACTATACCAGCGGCTTGTTCCCATCACCTACAACACGAAAACACCGGGTTATAATGAGTTTCGATAAAAACTAAGGGAATTATAGCACTTTGAAAATGCGAAAAATCGATTTTCTTTAAACCCAAAAATTGCTTTAGAAATCCCTATCAGCGGCTTATTCCCATCACCTACATTACGAAAACACCGGGTTATAACGGAATTCGACCAGAACAAGTGGAATTATAGCTCTTTGAAAATTCGGAAAAAAGTCAATTTTTTACCCCGTTTTTGAGGCCAAAAATGGGCATCAAAAATGCCATATCTCGGCTATCGTAAAAGCTACGACCTTGCGGACGGTCTCGTTGTATTTAGAACGGCGAAACTAAGACAAAACCGTTGGAATTTTCCCGATAGCTCCCATAGAAGACGAGATATAGGCCTTCAAAGTTTGGGTTTTTTCATTTTTCGGGTATACCCCCCCGTATCGAATTTTTCACCAAAAATTGATTTTTTTCGAATTTGAATTAACTATACCAGCGGCTTGTTCCCATCACCTACAACACAAAAACACCGGGTTATAATGAGTTTCGATAAAAACTAAGGAAATTATAGCACTTTGAAAATGCGAAAAATCGATTTTCTTTAAACCCAAAAATTGCTTTAGAAATCCCTATCAGCGGCTTATTCCCATCACCTACATTACGAAAACACCGGGTTATAACGGAATTCGACCAGAACAAGTGGAATTATCGCTCTTTGAAAATTCGGAAAAAAGTCAATTTTTTACCCCGTTTTTGAGGCCAAAAATGGGCATCAAAAATGCCATATCTCGGCTATCGTAAAAGCTACGACCTTGCGGATGGTCTCGTTGGATTCAGAACGGCGAAACTAAGACAAAACCGTTGGAATTTTCCCGATAGCTCCCATAGAAGCCGAGATATAGGCTTTCAAAGTTTGGGTTTTTTCATTTTTCGGGTATACCCTCCCGTATCGAATTTTTCACCAAAAATTTTTTTTTTTTCGAATTTAAATTAACTATACCAGCGGCTTGTTCCCATCACCTACAACACGAAAACACCGGGTTATAATGAGTTTCGATAAAAACTAAGGGAATTATAGCACTTTGAAAATGCGAAAAATCGATTTTCTTTAAACCCAAAAATAGCTACAGAAACCCCTATCAGCGGCTTATTCCCATCACCTACATTACGAAAACACCGGGTTATAACGGAATTTGACGAGAACAAGTGGAATTATAGCTCTTTGAAAATTCGGAAAAAAGTCAATTTTTTACCCCGTTTTTGAGGTCAAAAATGGGCATCAAAAATGCCATATCTCGGCTATCGTAAAAGCTACGACCTTGCGGATGGTCTCGTTGGATTCAGAACGGCGAAACTAAGACAAAACCGTTGGAATTTTCCCGATAGCTCCCATAGAAGCCGAGATATAGGCTTTCAAAGTTTGGGTTTTTTCATTTTTCGGGTATACCCCCCCGTATCGAATTTTTCACCAAAAATTTTTTTTTTTCGAATTTAAATTAACTATACCAGCGGCTTGTTCCCATCACCTACAACACGAAAACACCGGGTTATAATGAGTTTCGATAAAAACTAAGGGAATTATAGCACTTTGAAAATGCGAAAAATCGATTTTCTTTAAACCCAAAAATTGCTTTAGAAATCCCTATCAGCGGCTTATTCCCATCACCTACATTACGAAAACACCGGGTTCTAACGGAATTCGACCAGAACAAGTGGAATTATAGCTCTTTGAAAATTCGGAAAAATGTCAATTTTTTACCCCGTTTTTGAGGCCAAAAATGGGCATCAAAAATGCCATATCTCGGCTATCGTAAAAGCTACGACCTTGCGGATGGTCTCGTTGGATTTAGAACGGCGAAACTAAGACAAAACCGTTGGAATTTTCCCGATAGCTCCCATAGAAGCCGAGATATAGGCCTTCAAAGTTTGGGTTTTTTCATTTTTCGGGTATACCCCCCCGTATCGAAAATTTCACCAAAAATTGATTTTTTTCGAATTTGAATTAACTATACCAGCGGCTTGTTCCCATCACCTACAACACGAAAACACCGGGTTATAATGAGTTTCGATAAAAACTAAGGGAATTATAGCACTTTGAAAATGCGAAAAATCGATTTTCTTTAAACCCAAAATAGCTACAGAAACCCCTATCAGCGGCTTATTCCCATCACCTACATTACGAAAACACCGGGTTATAACGGAATTTGACGAGAACAAGTGGAATTATAGCTCTTTGAAAATTCGGAAAAAAGTCAATTTTTTACCCCGTTTTTGAGGCCAAAAATGGGCATCAAAAATGCCATATCTCGGCTATCGTAAAAGCTACGACCTTGCGGATGGTCTCGTTGGATTTAGAACGGCGAAACTAAGACAAAACCGTTGGAATTTTCCCGATAGCTCCCATAGAAGCCGAGATATAGGCCTTCAAAGTTTGGGTTTTTTCATTTTTCGGGTATACCCCCCCGTATCGAAAATTTCACCAAAAATTGATTTTTTTCGAATTTGAATTAACTATACCAGCGGCTTGTTCCCATCACCTACAACACGAAAACACCGGGTTATAATGAGTTTCGATAAAAACTAAGGGAATTATAGCACTTTGAAAATGCGAAAAATCGATTTTCTTTAAACCCAAAAATTGCTTTAGAAATCCCTATCAGCGGCTTATTCCCATCACCTACATTACGAAAACACCGGGTTATAACGGAATTTGACGAGAACAAGTGGAATTATAGCTCTTTGAAAATTCGGAAAAAAGTCAATTTTTTACCCCGTTTTTGAGGCCAAAAATGGGCATCAAAAATGCCATATCTCGGCTGTCGTAAAAGCTACGACCTTGCGGATGGTCTCGTTGGATTTAGAACGGCGAAACTAAGACAAAACCGTTGGAATTTTCCCGATAGCTCCCATAGAAGCCGAGATATAGGCCTTCAAAGTTTGGGTTTTTTCATTTTTCGGGTATACCCCCCCGTATCGAATTTTTCACCAAAAATTGATTTTTTTCGAATTTGAATTAACTATACCAGCGGCTTGTTCCCATCACCTACAACACGAAAACACCGGGTTATAATGAGTTTCGATAAAAACTAAGGGAATTATAGCACTTTGAAAATGCGAAAAATCGATTTTCTTTAAACCCAAAAATTGCTTTAGAAATCCCTATCAGCGGCTTATTCCCATCACCTACATTACGAAAACACCGGGTTATAACGGAATTTAACCAGAACAAGTGGAATTATAGCTCTTTGAAAATTCGGAAAAATGTCAATTTTTTACCCCGTTTTTGAGGCCAAAAATGGGCATCAAAAATGCCATATCTCGGCTATCGTAAAAGCTACGACCTTGCGGATGGTCTCGTTGGATTTAGAACGGCGAAACTAAGACAAAACCGTTGGAATTTTCCCGATAGCTCCCATAGAAGCCGAGATATAGGCCTTCAAAGTTTGGGTTTTTTCATTTTTCGGGTATACCCCCCCGTATCGAATTTTTCACCAAAAATTGATTTTTTTCGAATTTGAATTAACTATACCAGCGGCTTGTTCCCATCACCTACAACACGAAAACACCGGGTTATAATGAGTTTCGATAAAAACTAAGGGAATTATAGCACTTTGAAAATGCGAAAAATCGATTTTCTTTAAACCCAAAAATAGCTACAGAAACCCCTATCAGCGGCTTATTCCCATCACCTACATTACGAAAACACCGGGTTATAACGGAATTCGACCAGAACAAGTGGAATTATCGCTCTTTGAAAATTCGGAAAAAAGTCAATTTTTTACCCCGTTTTTGAGGCCAAAAATGGGCATCAAAAATGCCATATCTCGGCTATCGTAAAAGCTACGACCTTGCGGACGGTCTCGTTGGATTTAGAACGGCGAAACTAAGACAAAACCGTTGGAATTTTCCCGATAGCTCCTATAGAAGCCGAGATATAGGCCTTCAAAGTTTGGGTTTTTTCATTTTTCGGGTATACCCCCCCGTATCGAATTTTTCACCAAAAATTGATTTTTTTCGAATTTGAATTAACTATACCAGCGGCTTGTTCCCATCACCTACAACACGAAAACACCGGGTTATAATGAGTTTCGATAAAAACTAAGGAAATTATAGCACTTTTAAAATGCGAAAAATCGATTTTCTTTAAACCCAAAAATTGCTTTAGAAATCCCTATCAGCGGCTTGTTCCCATCACCTACAACACGAAAACACCGGGTTATAATGAGTTTCGATAAAAACTAAGGGAATTATAGCACTTTGAAAATGCGAAAAATCGATTTTCTTTAAACCCAAAAATAGCTACAGAAACCCCTATCAGCGGCTTATTCCCATCACCTACATTACGAAAACACCGGGTTATAACGGAATTTGACGAGAACAAGTGGAATTATAGCTCTTTGAAAATTCGGAAAAAAGTCAATTTTTTACCCCGTTTTTGAGGTCAAAAATGGGCATCAAAAATGCCATATCTCGGCTATCGTAAAAGCTACGACCTTGCGGATGGTCTCGTTGGATTCAGAACGGCGAAACTAAGACAAAACCGTTGGAATTTTCCCGATAGCTCCCATAGAAGCCGAGATATAGGCTTTCAAAGTTTGGGTTTTTTCATTTTTCGGGTATACCCCCCCGTATCGAATTTTTCACCAAAAATTTTTTTTTTTCGAATTTAAATTAACTATACCAGCGGCTTGTTCCCATCACCTACAACACGAAAACACCGGGTTATAATGAGTTTCGATAAAAACTAAGGGAATTATAGCACTTTGAAAATGCGAAAAATCGATTTTCTTTAAACCCAAAAATTGCTTTAGAAATCCCTATCAGCGGCTTATTCCCATCACCTACATTACGAAAACACCGGGTTCTAACGGAATTCGACCAGAACAAGTGGAATTATAGCTCTTTGAAAATTCGGAAAAATGTCAATTTTTTACCCCGTTTTTGAGGCCAAAAATGGGCATCAAAAATGCCATATCTCGGCTATCGTAAAAGCTACGACCTTGCGGATGGTCTCGTTGGATTTAGAACGGCGAAACTAAGACAAAACCGTTGGAATTTTCCCGATAGCTCCCATAGAAGCCGAGATATAGGCCTTCAAAGTTTGGGTTTTTTCATTTTTCGGGTATACCCCCCCGTATCGAAAATTTCACCAAAAATTGATTTTTTTCGAATTTGAATTAACTATACCAGCGGCTTGTTCCCATCACCTACAACACGAAAACACCGGGTTATAATGAGTTTCGATAAAAACTAAGGGAATTATAGCACTTTGAAAATGCGAAAAATCGATTTTCTTTAAACCCAAAATAGCTACAGAAACCCCTATCAGCGGCTTATTCCCATCACCTACATTACGAAAACACCGGGTTATAACGGAATTTGACGAGAACAAGTGGAATTATAGCTCTTTGAAAATTCGGAAAAAAGTCAATTTTTTACCCCGTTTTTGAGGCCAAAAATGGGCATCAAAAATGCCATATCTCGGCTATCGTAAAAGCTACGACCTTGCGGATGGTCTCGTTGGATTTAGAACGGCGAAACTAAGACAAAACCGTTGGAATTTTCCCGATAGCTCCCATAGAAGCCGAGATATAGGCCTTCAAAGTTTGGGTTTTTTCATTTTTCGGGTATACCCCCCCGTATCGAAAATTTCACCAAAAATTGATTTTTTTCGAATTTGAATTAACTATACCAGCGGCTTGTTCCCATCACCTACAACACGAAAACACCGGGTTATAATGAGTTTCGATAAAAACTAAGGGAATTATAGCACTTTGAAAATGCGAAAAATCGATTTTCTTTAAACCCAAAAATTGCTTTAGAAATCCCTATCAGCGGCTTATTCCCATCACCTACATTACGAAAACACCGGGTTATAACGGAATTTGACGAGAACAAGTGGAATTATAGCTCTTTGAAAATTCGGAAAAAAGTCAATTTTTTACCCCGTTTTTGAGGCCAAAAATGGGCATCAAAAATGCCATATCTCGGCTGTCGTAAAAGCTACGACCTTGCGGATGGTCTCGTTGGATTTAGAACGGCGAAACTAAGACAAAACCGTTGGAATTTTCCCGATAGCTCCCATAGAAGCCGAGATATAGGCCTTCAAAGTTTGGGTTTTTTCATTTTTCGGGTATACCCCCCCGTATCGAATTTTTCACCAAAAATTGATTTTTTTCGAATTTGAATTAACTATACCAGCGGCTTGTTCCCATCACCTACAACACGAAAACACCGGGTTATAATGAGTTTCGATAAAAACTAAGGGAATTATAGCACTTTGAAAATGCGAAAAATCGATTTTCTTTAAACCCAAAAATTGCTTTAGAAATCCCTATCAGCGGCTTATTCCCATCACCTACATTACGAAAACACCGGGTTATAACGGAATTTAACCAGAACAAGTGGAATTATAGCTCTTTGAAAATTCGGAAAAATGTCAATTTTTTACCCCGTTTTTGAGGCCAAAAATGGGCATCAAAAATGCCATATCTCGGCTATCGTAAAAGCTACGACCTTGCGGATGGTCTCGTTGGATTTAGAACGGCGAAACTAAGACAAAACCGTTGGAATTTTCCCGATAGCTCCCATAGAAGCCGAGATATAGGCTTTCAAAGTTTGGGTTTTTTCATTTTTCGGGTATACCCCCCCGTATCCAATTTTTCACCAAAAATTGATTTTTTTCGAATTTGAATTAACTATACCAGCGGCTTGTTCCCATCACCTACAACACGAAAACACCGGGTTATAATGAGTTTCGATAAAAACTAAGGGAATTATAGCACTTTGAAAATGCGAAAAATCGATTTTCTTTAAACCCAAAAATTGCTACAGAAACCCCTATCAGCGGCTTATTCCCATCACCTACATTACGAAAACACCGGGTTATAACGGAATTCGACCAGAACAAGTGGAATTATAGCTCTTTGAAAATTCGGAAAAAAGTCAATTTTTTACCCCGTTTTTGAGGCCAAAAATGGGCATCAAAAATGCCATATCTCGGCTATCGTAAAAGCTACGACCTTGCGGATGGTCTCGTTGGATTCAGAACGGCGAAACTAAGACAAAACCGTTGGAATTTTCCCGATAGCTCCCATAGAAGCCGAGATATAGGCCTTCAAAATTTGGGTTTTTTCATTTTTCGGGTATACCCCCCCACACATCTCGTGAGAGTAAAATTTTTTTTTTTCGAATTTAAATTAACTATACCAGCGGCTTGTTCCCATCACCTACAACACGAAAACACCGGGTTATAATGAGTTTCGATAAAAACTAAGGGAATTATAGCACTTTGAAAATGCGAAAAATCGATTTTCTTTAAACCCAAAAATTGCTTTAGAAATCCCTATCAGCGGCTTATTCCCATCACCTACATTACGAAAACACCGGGTTATAACGGAATTCGACCAGAACAAGTGGAATTATAGCTCTTTGAAAATTCGGAAAAAAGTCAATTTTTTACCCCGTTTTTGAGGCCAAAAATGGGCATCAAAAATGCCATATCTCGGCTATCGTAAAAGCTACGACCTTGCGGACGGTCTCGTTGGATTTAGAACGGCGAAACTAAGACAAAACCGTTGGAATTTTCCCGATAGCTCCCATAGAAGCCGAGATATAGGCCTTCAAAGTTTGGGTTTTTTCATTTTTCGGGTATACCCCCCCGTATCGAATTTTTCACCAAAAATTTTTTTTTTTCGAATTTAAATTAACTATACCAGCGGCTTGTTCCCATCACCTACAACACGAAAACACCGGGTTATAATGAGTTTCGATAAAAACTAAGGGAATTATAGCACTTTGAAAATGCGAAAAATCGATTTTCTTTAAACCCAAAAATTGCTTTAGAAATCCCTATCAGCGGCTTATTCCCATCACCTACATTACGAAAACACCGGGTTATAACGGAATTTGACGAGAACAAGTGGAATTATAGCTCTTTGAAAATTCGGAAAAAAGTCAATTTTTTTACCCCGTTTTTGAGGCCAAAAATGGGCATCAAAAATGCCATATCTCGGCTATCGTAAAAGCTACGACCTTGCGGACGGCCTCGTTGGATTTAGAACGGCGAAACTAAGACAAAACCGTTGGAATTTTCCCGATAGCTCCCATAGAAGCCGAGATATAGGCCTTCAAAGTTTGGGTTTTTTCATTTTTCGGGTATACCCCCCCGTATCGAATTTTTCACCAAAAATTTTTTTTTTTCGAATTTAAATTAACTATACCAGCGGCTTGTTCCCATCACCTACAACACGAAAACACCGGGTTATAATGAGTTTCGATAAAAACTAAGGGAATTATAGCACTTTGAAAATGCGAAAAATCGATTTTCTTTAACCCAAAAATTGCTTTAGAAATCCCTATCAGCGGCTTATTCCCATCACCTACATTACGAAAACACCGGGTTATAACGGAATTCGACCAGAACAAGTGGAATTATCGCTCTTTGAAAATTCGGAAAAAAGTCAATTTTTTACCCCGTTTTTGAGGCCAAAAATGGGCATCAAAAATGCCATATCTCGGCTATCGTAAAAGCTACGACCTTGCGGATGGTCTCGTTGGATTCAGAACGGCGAAACTAAGACAAAACCGTTGGAATTTTCCCGATAGCTCCCATAGAAGCCGAGATATAGGCTTTCAAAGTTTGGGTTTTTTCATTTTTCGGGGTATACCCCCCCGTATCGAATTTTTCACCAAAAATTTTTTTTTTTTCGAATTTAAATTAACTATACCAGCGGCTTGTTCCCATCACCTACAACACGAAAACACCGGGTTATAATGAGTTTCGATAAAAACTAAGGGAATTATAGCACTTTGAAAATGCGAAAAATCGATTTTCTTTAAACCCAAAAATAGCTACAGAAACCCCTATCAGCGGCTTATTCCCATCACCTACATTACGAAAACACCGGGTTATAACGGAATTCGACCAGAACAAGTGGAATTATCGCTCTTTGAAAATTCGGAAAAAAGTCAATTTTTTACCCCGTTTTTGAGGCCAAAAATGGGCATCAAAAATGCCATATCTCGGCTATCGTAAAAGCTACGACCTTGCGGACGGTCTCGTTGGATTTAGAACGGCGAAACTAAGACAAAACCGTTGGAATTTTCCCGATAGCTCCTATAGAAGCCGAGATATAGGCCTTCAAAGTTTGAGTTTTTTCATTTTTCGGGTATACCCCCCCGTATCGAATTTTTCACCAAAAATTGATTTTTTTCGAATTTGAATTAACTATACCAGCGGCTTGTTCCCATCACCTACAACACGAAAACACCGGGTTATAATGAGTTTCGATAAAAACTAAGGAAATTATAGCACTTTTAAAATGCGAAAAATCGATTTTCTTTAAACCCAAAAATTGCTTTAGAAATCCCTATCAGCGGCTTGTTCCCATCACCTACAACACGAAAACACCGGGTTATAATGAGTTTCGATAAAAACTAAGGGAATTATAGCACTTTGAAAATGCGAAAAATCGATTTTCTTTAAACCCAAAAATAGCTACAGAAACCCCTATCAGCGGCTTATTCCCATCACCTACATTACGAAAACACCGGGTTATAACGGAATTTGACGAGAACAAGTGGAATTATAGCTCTTTGAAAATTCGGAAAAAAGTCAATTTTTTACCCCGTTTTTGAGGCCAAAAATGGGCATCAAAAATGCCATATCTCGGCTATCGTAAAAGCTACGACCTTGCGGTTGGTCTCGTTGGATTTAGAACGGCGAAACTAAGACAAAACCGTTGGAATTTTCCCGATAGCTCCCATAGAAGCCGAGATATAGGCCTTCAAAGTTTGGGTTTTTTCATTTTTCGGGTATACCCCCCCCGTATCGAATTTTTCACCAAAAATTTTTTTTTTTCGAATTTAAATTAACTATACCAGCGGCTTGTTCCCATCACCTACAACACGAAAACACCGGGTTATAATGAGTTTCGATAAAAACTAAGGGAATTATAGCACTTTGAAAATGCGAAAAATCGATTTTCTTTAAACCCAAAAATTGCTTTAGAAATCCCTATCAGCGGCTTATTCCCATCACCTACATTACGAAAACACCGGGTTATAACGGAATTCGACCAGAACAAGTGGAATTATCGCTCTTTGAAAATTCGGAAAAAAGTCAATTTTTTACCCCGTTTTTGAGGCCAAAAATGGGCATCAAAAATGCCATATCTCGGCTATCGTAAAAGCTACGACCTTGCGGACGGTCTCGTTGGATTTAGAACGGCGAAACTAAGACAAAACCGTTGGAATTTTCCCGATAGCTCCCATAGAAGCCGAGATATAGGCCTTCAAAGTTTGGGTTTTTTCATTTTTCGGGTATACCCCCCCGTATCGAATTTTTCACCAAAAATTGATTTTTTTCGAATTTGAATTAACTATACCAGCGGCTTGTTCCCATCACCTACAACACGAAAACACCGGGTTATAATGAGTTTCGATAAAAACTAAGGGAATTATAGCACTTTGAAAATGCGAAAAATCGATTTTCTTTAAACCCAAAAATTGCTTTAGAAATCCCTATCAGCGGCTTATTCCCATCACCTACATTACGAAAACACCGGGTTATAACGGAATTCGACCAGAACAAGTGGAATTATCGCTCTTTGAAAATTCGGAAAAAAGTCAATTTTTTACCCCGTTTTTGAGGCCAAAAATGGGCATCAAAAATGCCATATCTCGGCTATCGTAAAAGCTACGACCTTGCGGACGGTCTCGTTGGATTCAGAACGGCGAAACTAAGACAAAACCGTTGGAATTTTCCCGATAGCTCCCATAGAAGCCGAGATATAGGCTTTCAAAGTTTGGGTTTTTTCATTTTTCGGGTATACCCCCCCGTATCGAAAATTTCACCAAAAATTGATTTTTTTCGAATTTGAATTAACTATACCAGCGGCTTGTTCCCATCACCTACAACACGAAAACACCGGGTTATAATGAGTTTCGATAAAAACTAAGGGAATTATAGCACTTTGAAAATGCGAAAAATCGATTTTCTTTAAACCCAAAAATTGCTTTAGAAATCCCTATCAGCGGCTTATTCCCATCACCTACATTACGAAAACACCGGGTTATAACGGAATTTAACCAGAACAAGTGGAATTATAGCTCTTTGAAAATTCGGAAAAATGTCAATTTTTTACCCCGTTTTTGAGGCCAAAAATGGGCATCAAAAATGCCATATCTCGGCTATCGTAAAAGCTACGACCTTGCGGACGGTCTCGTTGGATTTAGAACGGCGAAACTAAGACAAAACCGTTGGAATTTTCCCGATAGCTCCCATAGAAGCCGAGATATAGGCTTTCAAAGTTTGGGTTTTTTCATTTTTCGGGTATACCCCCCCGTATCGAATTTTGCACCAAAAATTTTTTTTTTTCGAATTTAAATTAACTATACCAGCGGCTTGTTCCCATCACCTACAACACGAAAACACCGGGTTATAATGAGTTTCGATAAAAACTAAGGGAATTATAGCACTTTGAAAATGCGAAAAATCAATTTTCTTTAAACCCAAAAATAGCTACAGAAACCCCTATCAGCGGCTTATTCCCATCACCTACATTACGAAAACACCGGGTTATAACGGAATTTGACGAGAACAAGTGGAATTATAGCTCTTTGAAAATTCGGAAAAAAGTCAATTTTTTACCCCGTTTTTGAGGCCAAAAATGGGCATCAAAAATGCCATATCTCGGCTATCGTAAAAGCTACGACCTTGCGGACGGTCTCGTTGGATTTAGAACGGCGAAACTAAGACAAAACCGTTGGAATTTTCCCGATAGCTCCCATAGAAGACGAGATATAGGCCTTCAAAGTTTGGGTTTTTTCATTTTTCGGGTATACCCCCCCGTATCAAATTTTTCACCAAAAATTGATTTTTTTCGAATTTGAATTAACTATACCAGCGGCTTGTTCCCATCACCTACAACACGAAAACACCAGGTTATAATGAGTTTCGATAAAAACTAAGGGAATTATAGCTCTTTGAAAATTCGGAAAAAAGTCAATTTTTTACCCCGTTTTTGAGGCCAAAAATGGGCATCAAAAATGCCATATCTCGGCTATCGTAAAAGCTACGACCTTGCGGACGGTCTCGTTGGATTTAGAACGGCGAAACTAAGACAAAACCGTTGGAATTTTCCCGATAGCTCCCATAGAAGACGAGATATAGGCCTTCAAAGTTTGGGTTTTTTCATTTTTCGGGTATACCCCCCCGTATCGAATTTTTCACCAAAAATTTTTTTTTTTCGAATTTGAATTAACTATACCAGCGGCTTGTTCCCATCACCTACAACACGAAAACACCGGGTTATAATGAGTTTCGATAAAAACTAAGGAAATTATAGCACTTTGAAAATGCGAAAAATCGATTTTCTTTAAACCCAAAAATTGCTTTACAAATCCCTATCAGCGGCATATTCCTATCACCTACATTACGAAAACATCGGGTTATAACGGAATTTAACCAGAACAAGTGGAATTATAGCTCTTTGAAAATTCGGAAAAATGTCAATTTTTTACCCCGTTTTTGAGGCCAAAAATGGGCATCAAAAATGCCATATCTCGGCTATCGTAAAAGCTACGACCTTGCGGATGGTCTCGTTGGATTTAGAACGGCGAAACTAAGACAAAACCGTTGGAATTTTCCCGATAGCTCCCATAGGAGCAGAGATATAGGCCTTCAAACTTTGGGTTTTTTCATTTTTCGGGTATACCCCCCCGTATCGAATTTTTCACCAAAAATTGATTTTTTTCGAATTTGAATTAACTATACCAGCGGCTTGTTCCCATCACCTACAACACGAAAACACCGGGTTATAATGAGTTTCGATAAAAACTAAGGGAATTATAGCACTTTGAAAATGCGAAAAATCGATTTTCTTTAAACCCAAAAATTGCTTTAGAAATCCCTATCAGCGGCTTATTCCCATCACCTACATTACGAAAACACCGGGTTATAACGGAATTTAACCAGAACAAGTGGAATTATAGCTCTTTGAAAATTCGGAAAAATGTCAATTTTTTACCCCGTTTTTGAGGCCAAAAATGGGCATCAAAAATGCCATATCTCGGCTATCGTAAAAGCTACGACCTTGCGGACGGTCTCGTTGGATTTAGAACGGCGAAACTAAGACAAAACCGTTGGAATTTTCCCGATAGCTCCCATAGAAGCCGAGATATAGGCCTTCAAAGTTTGGGTTTTTTCATTTTTCGGGTATACCCCCCCGTATCGAATTTTTCACCAAAAATTGATTTTTTTCGAATTTGAATTAACTATACCAGCGGCTTGTTCCCATCACCTACAACACGAAAACACCGGGTTATAATGAGTTTCGATAAAAACTAAGGGAATTATAGCACTTTGAAAATGCGAAAAATCGATTTTCTTTAAACCCAAAAATTGCTTTAGAAATCCCTATCAGCGGCTTATTCCCATCACCTACATTACGAAAACACCGGGTTATAACGGAATTTAACCAGAACAAGTGGAATTATAGCTCTTTGAAAATTCGGAAAAATGTCAATTTTTTACCCCGTTTTTGAGGCCAAAAATGGGCATCAAAAATGCCATATCTCGGCTATCGTAAAAGCTACGACCTTGCGGATTGTCTCGTTGGATTTAGAACGGCGAAACTAAGACAAAACCGTTGGAATTTTCCCGATAGCTCCCATAGAAGCTGAGATATAGGCCTTCAAAGTTTGGGTTTTTTCATTTTTCGGGTATACCCCCCCGTATCGAATTTTTCACCAAAAATTGATTTTTTTCGAATTTGAATTAACTATACCAGCGGCTTGTTCCCATCACCTACAACACGAAAACACCGGGTTATAATGAGTTTCGATAAAAACTAAGGGAATTATAGCACTTTGAAAATGCGAAAAATCGATTTTCTTTAAACCCAAAAATTGCTTTACAAATCCCTATCAGCGGCATATTCCTATCACCTACATTACGAAAACACCGGGTTATAACGGAATTTAACCAGAACAAGTGGAATTATAGCTCTTTGAAAATTCGGAAAAATGTCAATTTTTTACCCCGTTTTTGAGGCCAAAAATGGGCATCAAAAATGCCATATCTCGGCTATCGTAAAAGCTACGACCTTGCGGACGGTCTCGTTGGATTTAGAACGGCGAAACTAAGACAAAACCGTTGGAATTTTCCCGATAGCTCCCATAGAAGACGAGATATAGGCCTTCAAAGTTTGGGTTTTTTCATTTTTCGGGTATACCCCCCCGTATCGAATTTTTCACCAAAAATTGATTTTTTTCGAATTTAAATTAACTATACCAGCGGCTTGTTCCCATCACCTACAACACGAAAACACCAGGTTATAATGAGTTTCGATAAAAACTAAGGGAATTATAGCACTTTGAAAATGCGAAAAATCGATTTTCTTTAAACCCAAAAATTGCTTTAGAAATCCCTATCAGCGGCTTATTCCCATCACCTACATTACGAAAACATCGGGTTATAACGGAATTTAACCAGAACAAGTGGAATTATAGCTCTTTGAAAATTCGGAAAAAAGTCAATTTTTTACCCCGTTTTTGAGGCCAAAAATGGGCATCAAAAATGCCATATCTCGGCTATCGTAAAAGCTACGACCTTGCGGACGGTCTCGTTGGATTTAGAACGGCGAAACTAAGACAAAACCGTTGGAATTTTCCCGATAGCTCCCATAGAAGACGAGATATAGGCCTTCAAAGTTTGGGTTTTTTCATTTTTCGGGTATACCCCCCCGTATCGAATTTTTCACCAAAAATTGATTTTTTTCGAATTTAAATTAACTATACCAGCGGCTTGTTCCCATCACCTACAACACGAAAACACCAGGTTATAATGAGTTTCGATAAAAACTAAGGGAATTATAGCACTTTGAAAATGCGAAAAATCGATTTTCTTTAAACCCAAAAATTGCTTTAGAAATCCCTATCAGCGGCTTATTCCCATCACCTACATTACGAAAACACCGGGTTATAACGGAATTTGACGAGAACAAGTGGAATTATAGCTCTTTGAAAATTCGGAAAAAAGTCAATTTTTTACCCCGTTTTTGAGGCCAAAAATGGGCATCAAAAATGCCATATCTCGGCTATCGTAAAAGCTACGACCTTGCGGATGGTCTCGTTGGATTTAGAACGGCGAAACTAAGACAAAACCATTGGAATTTTTCCGATAGCTCCCATAGAAGCCGAGATATAGGCCTTCAAAGTTTGGGTTTTTTCATTTTTCGGGTATACCCCCCCGTATCGAATTTTTCACCAAAAATTTTTTTTTTTCGAATTTAAATTAACTATACCAGCGGCTTGTTCCCATCACCTACAACACGAAAACACCGGGTTATAATGAGTTTCGATAAAAACTAAGGGAATTATAGCACTTTGAAAATGCGAAAAATCGATTTTCTTTAAACCCAAAAATTGCTTTAGAAATCCCTATCAGCGGCTTATTCCCATCACCTACATTACGAAAACACCGGGTTATAACGGAATTCGACCAGAACAAGTGGAATTATAGCTCTTTGAAAATTCGGAAAAAAGTCAATTTTTTACCCCGTTTTTGAGGCCAAAAATGGGCATCAAAAATGCCATATCTCGGCTATCGTAAAAGCTACGACCTTGCGGATGGTCTCGTTGGATTTAGCACGGCGAAACTAAGACAAAACCGTTGGAATTTTCCCGATAGCTCCCATAGAAGCCGAGATATAGGCCTTCAAAGTTTGGGTTTTTTCATTTTTCGGGTATACCCCCCCGTATCGAATTTTTCACCAAAAATTGATTTTTTTCGAATTTGAATTAACTATACCAGCGGCTTGTTCCCATCACCTACAACACGAAAACACCGGGTTATAATGAGTTTCGATAAAAACTAAGGGAATTATAGCACTTTGAAAATGCGAAAAATCGATTTACTTTAAACCCAAAAATTGCTTTAGAAATCCCTATCAGCGGCTTATTCCCATCACCTACATTACGAAAACACCGGGTTATAACGGAATTTGACGAGAACAAGTGGAATTATAGCTCTTTGAAAATTCGGAAAAAAGTCAATTTTTTACCCCGTTTTTGAGGCCAAAAATGGGCATCAAAAATGCCATATCTCGACTATCGTAAAAGCTACGACCTTGCGGATGGTCTCGTTGGATTTAGAACGGCAAAACTAAGACAAAACCGTTGGAATTTTCCCGATAGCTCCCATAGAAGCCGAGATATAGGCCTTCAAAGTTTGGGTTTTTTCATTTTTCGGGTATACCCCCCCGTATCGAATTTTTCACCAAAAATTGATTTTTTTCGAATTTGAATTAACTATACCAGCGGCTTGTTCCCATCACCTACAACACGAAAACACCGGGTTATAATGAGTTTCGATAAAAACTAAGGGAATTATAGCACTTTGAAAATGCGAAAAATCGATTTTCTTTAAACCCAAAAATTGCTTTACAAATCCCTATCAGCGGCATATTCCTATCACCTACATAACGAAAACACCGGGTTATAACGGAATTTAACCAGAACAAGTGGAATTATAGCTCTTTGAAAATTCGGAAAAAAGTCAATTTTTTACCCCGTTTTTGAGGCCAAAAATGGGCATCAAAAATGCCATATCTCGGCTATCGTAAAAGCTACGACCTTGCGGATGGTCTCGTTGGATTTAGAACGGCGAAACTAAGACAAAACCGTTGGAATTTTCCCGATAGCTCCCATAGGAGCAGAGATATAGGCTTTCAAAGTTTGGGTTTTTTCATTTTTCGGGTATACCCCCCCGTATCGAATTTTGCACCAAAAATTTTTTTTTTTCGAATTTAAATTAACTATACCAGCGGCTTGTTCCCATCACCTACAACACGAAAACACCGGGTTATAATGAGTTTCGATAAAAACTAAGGGAATTATAGCACTTTGAAAATGCGAAAAATCAATTTTCTTTAAACCCAAAAATAGCTACAGAAACCCCTATCAGCGGCTTATTCCCATCACCTACATTACGAAAACACCGGGTTATAACGGAATTTGACGAGAACAAGTGGAATTATAGCTCTTTGAAAATTCGGAAAAAAGTCAATTTTTTACCCCCGTTTTTGAGGCCAAAAATGGGCATCAAAAATGCCATATCTCGGCTATCGTAAAAGCTACGACCTTGCGGACGGTCTCGTTGGATTTAGAACGGCGAAACTAAGACAAAACCGTTGGAATTTTCCCGATAGCTCCCATAGAAGACGAGATATAGGCCTTCAAAGTTTGGGTTTTTTCATTTTTCGGGTATACCCCCCCGTATCAAATTTTTCACCAAAAATTGATTTTTTTCGAATTTGAATTAACTATACCAGCGGCTTGTTCCCATCACCTACAACACGAAAACACCGGGTTATAATGAGTTTCGATAAAAACTAAGGAAATTATAGCACTTTGAAAATGCGAAAAATCGATTTTCTTTAAACCCAAAAATTGCTTTACAAATCCCTATTAGCGGCATATTCCTATCACCTACATTACGAAAACATCGGGTTATAACGGAATTTAACCAGAACAAGTGGAATTATAGCTCTTTGAAAATTCGGAAAAATGTCAATTTTTTACCCCGTTTTTGAGGCCAAAAATGGGCATCAAAAATGCCATATCTCGGCTATCGTAAAAGCTACGACCTTGCGGATGGTCTCGTTGGATTTAGAACGGCGAAACTAAGACAAAACCGTTGGAATTTTCCCGATAGCTCCCATAGAAGCCGAGATATAGGCCTTCAAAGTTTGGGTTTTTTCATTTTTCGGGTATACCCCCCCGTATCAAATTTTTCACCAAAAATTGATTTTTTTCGAATTTGAATTAACTATACCAGCGGCTTGTTCCCATCACCTACAACACGAAAACACCAGGTTATAATGAGTTTCGATAAAAACTAAGGGAATTATAGCACTTTGAAAATGCGAAAAATCGATTTTCTTTAAACCCAAAAATTGCTTTAGAAATCCCTATCAGCGGCTTATTCCCATCACCTACATTACGAAAACACCGGGTTATAACGGAATTCGACCAGAACAAGTGGAATTATAGCTCTTTGAAAATTCGGAAAAAAGTCAATTTTTTACCCCGTTTTTGAGGCCAAAAATGGGCATCAAAAATGCCATATCTCGGCTATCGTAAAAGCTACGACCTTGCGGATGGTCTCGTTGGATTTAGAACGGCGAAACTAAGACAAAACCGTTGGAATTTTCCCGATAGCTCCCATAGAAGCCGAGATATAGGCCTTCAAAGTTTGGGTTTTTTCATTTTTCGGGTATACCCCCCCGTATCGAATTTTTCACCAAAAATTTTTTTTTTTCGAATTTGAATTAACTATACCAGCGGCTTGTTCCCATCACCTACAACACGAAAACACCAGGTTATAATGAGTTTCGATAAAAACTAAGGGAATTATAGCTCTTTGAAAATTCGGAAAAAAGTCAATTTTTTACCCCGTTTTTGAGGCCAAAAATGGGCATCAAAAATGCCATATCTCGGCTATCGTAAAAGCTACGACCTTGCGGACGGTCTCGTTGGATTTAGAACGGCGAAACTAAGACAAAACCGTTGGAATTTTCCCGATAGCTCCCATAGAAGCCGAGATATAGGCCTTCAAAGTTTGGGTTTTTTCATTTTTCGGGTATACCCCCCCGTATCGAATTTTTCACCAAAAATTTTTTTTTTTCGAATTTGAATTAACTATACCAGCGGCTTGTTCCCATCACCTACAACACGAAAACACCAGGTTATAATGAGTTTCGATAAAAACTAAGGGAATTATAGCTCTTTGAAAATTCGGAAAAAAGTCAATTTTTTACCCCGTTTTTGAGGCCAAAAATGGGCATCAAAAATGCCATATCTCGGCTATCGTAAAAGCTACGACCTTGCGGACGGTCTCGTTGGATTTAGAACGGCGAAACTAAGACAAAACCGTTGGAATTTTCCCGATAGCTCCCATAGAAGACGAGATATAGGCCTTCAAAGTTTGGGTTTTTTCATTTTTCGGGTATACCCCCCCGTATCGAATTTTTCACCAAAAATTGATTTTTTTCGAATTTGAATTAACTATACCAGCGGCTTGTTCCCATCACCTACAACACGAAAACACCGGGTTATAATGAGTTTCGATAAAAACTAAGGAAATTATAGCACTTTGAAAATGCGAAAAATCGATTTTCTTTAAACCCAAAAATTGCTTTACAAATCCCTATTAGCGGCATATTCCTATCACCTACATTACGAAAACATCGGGTTATAACGGAATTTAACCAGAACAAGTGGAATTATAGCTCTTTGAAAATTCGGAAAAATGTCAATTTTTTACCCCGTTTTTGAGGCCAAAAATGGGCATCAAAAATGCCATATCTCGGCTATCGTAAAAGCTACGACCTTGCGGATGGTCTCGTTGGATTTAGAACGGCGAAACTAAGACAAAACCGTTGGAATTTTCCCGATAGCTCCCATAGAAGCCGAGATATAGGCCTTCAAAGTTTGGGTTTTTTCATTTTTCGGGTATACCCCCCCGTATCAAATTTTTCACCAAAAATTGATTTTTTTCGAATTTGAATTAACTATACCAGCGGCTTGTTCCCATCACCTACAACACGAAAACACCAGGTTATAATGAGTTTCGATAAAAACTAAGGGAATTATAGCACTTTGAAAATGCGAAAAATCGATTTTCTTTAAACCCAAAAATTGCTTTAGAAATCCCTATCAGCGGCTTATTCCCATCACCTACATTACGAAAACACCGGGTTATAACGGAATTCGACCAGAACAAGTGGAATTATAGCTCTTTGAAAATTCGGAAAAAAGTCAATTTTTTACCCCGTTTTTGAGGCCAAAAATGGGCATCAAAAATGCCATATCTCGGCTATCGTAAAAGCTACGACCTTGCGGATGGTCTCGTTGGATTTAGAACGGCGAAACTAAGACAAAACCGTTGGAATTTTCCCGATAGCTCCCATAGAAGCCGAGATATAGGCCTTCAAAGTTTGGGTTTTTTCATTTTTCGGGTATACCCCCCCGTATCGAATTTTTCACCAAAAATTTTTTTTTTTCGAATTTGAATTAACTATACCAGCGGCTTGTTCCCATCACCTACAACACGAAAACACCAGGTTATAATGAGTTTCGATAAAAACTAAGGGAATTATAGCTCTTTGAAAATTCGGAAAAAAGTCAATTTTTTACCCCGTTTTTGAGGCCAAAAATGGGCATCAAAAATGCCATATCTCGGCTATCGTAAAAGCTACGACCTTGCGGACGGTCTCGTTGGATTTAGAACGGCGAAACTAAGACAAAACCGTTGGAATTTTCCCGATAGCTCCCATAGAAGCCGAGATATAGGCCTTCAAAGTTTGGGTTTTTTCATTTTTCGGGTATACCCCCCCGTATCGAATTTTTCACCAAAAATTTTTTTTTTTCGAATTTGAATTAACTATACCAGCGGCTTGTTCCCATCACCTACAACACGAAAACACCAGGTTATAATGAGTTTCGATAAAAACTAAGGGAATTATAGCTCTTTGAAAATTCGGAAAAAAGTCAATTTTTTACCCCGTTTTTGAGGCCAAAAATGGGCATCAAAAATGCCATATCTCGGCTATCGTAAAAGCTACGACCTTGCGGACGGTCTCGTTGGATTTAGAACGGCGAAACTAAGACAAAACCGTTGGAATTTTCCCGATAGCTCCCATAGAAGACGAGATATAGGCCTTCAAAGTTTGGGTTTTTTCATTTTTCGGGTATACCCCCCCGTATCGAATTTTTCACCAAAAATTGATTTTTTTCGAATTTGAATTAACTATACCAGCGGCTTGTTCCCATCACCTACAACACGAAAACACCGGGTTATAATGAGTTTCGATAAAAACTAAGGAAATTATAGCACTTTGAAAATGCGAAAAATCGATTTTCTTTAAACCCAAAAATTGCTTTACAAATCCCTATTAGCGGCATATTCCTATCACCTACATTACGAAAACATCGGGTTATAACGGAATTTAACCAGAACAAGTGGAATTATAGCTCTTTGAAAATTCGGAAAAATGTCAATTTTTTACCCCGTTTTTGAGGCCAAAAATGGGCATCAAAAATGCCATATCTCGGCTATCGTAAAAGCTACGACCTTGCGGATGGTCTCGTTGGATTTAGAACGGCGAAACTAAGACAAAACCGTTGGAATTTTCCCGATAGCTCCCATAGAAGCCGAGATATAGGCCTTCAAAGTTTGGGTTTTTTCATTTTTCGGGTATACCCCCACGTATCGAATTTTTCACCAAAAATTTTTTTTTTTCGAATTTAAATTAACTATACCAGCGGCTTGTTCCCATCACCTACAACACGAAAACACCGGGTTATAATGAGTTTCGATAAAAACTAAGGGAATTATAGCACTTTGAAAATGCGAAAAATCGATTTTCTTTAAACCCAAAAATAGCTACAGAAACCCTTATCAGCGGCTTATTCCCATCACCTACATTACGAAAACACCGGGTTATAACGGAATTTGACGAAAACAAGTGGAATTATAGCTCTTTGAAAATTCGGAAAAAAGTCAATTTTTTACCCCGTTTTTGAGGCCAAAAATGGGCATCAAAAATGCCATATCTCGGCTATCGTAAAAGCTACGACCTTGCGGATGGTCTCGTTGGATTTAGAACGGCGAAACTAAGACAAAACCGTTGGAATTTTCCCGATAGCTCCCATAGAAGCCGAGATATAGGCCTTCAAAGTTTGGGTTTTTTCATTTTTCGGGTATACCCCCCCGTATCAAATTTTTCACCAAAAATTGATTTTTTTCGAATTTGAATTAACTA
The DNA here is from genome assembly GCF_022605725.1 of Anthonomus grandis grandis. NCBI lineage: Eukaryota > Metazoa > Arthropoda > Insecta > Coleoptera > Curculionidae > Anthonomus > Anthonomus grandis. Next base: position 2,627,518 of record NC_065559.1, read on the forward strand.
TACCAGCGGCTTGTTCCCATCACCTACAACACGAAAACACCGGGTTATAATGAGTTTCGATAAAAACTAAGGGAATTATAGCACTTTGAAAATGCGAAAAATCGATTTTCTTTAAACCCAAAAATTGCTTTAGAAATCCCTATCAGCGGCTTATTCCCATCACCTACATTACGAAAACACCGGGTTATAACGGAATTTGACGAAAACAAGTGGAATTATAGCTCTTTGAAAATTCGGAAAAAAGTCAATTTTTTACCCCGTTTTTGAGGCCAAAAATGGGCATCAAAAATGCCATATCTCGGCTATCGTAAAAGCTACGACCTTGCGGATGGTCTCGTTGGATTTAGAACGGCGAAACTAAGACAAAACCGTTGGAATTTTCCCGATAGCTCCCATAGAAGCCGAGATATAGGCCTTCAAAGTTTGGGTTTTTTCATTTTTCGGGTATACCCCCCCGTATCGAATTTTTCACCAAAAATTGATTTTTTTCGAATTTGAATTAACTATACCAGCGGCTTGTTCCCATCACCTACAACACGAAAACACCGGGTTATAATGAGTTTCGATAAAAACTAAGGGAATTATAGCACTTTGAAAATGCGAAAAATCGATTTTCTTTAAACCCAAAAATTGCTTTACAAATCCCTATCAGCGGCATATTCCTATCACCTACATTACGAAAACACCGGGTTATAACGGAATTTAACCAGAACAAGTGGAATTATAGCTCTTTGAAAATTCGGAAAAATGTCAATTTTTTACCCCGTTTTTGAGGCCAAAAATGGGCATCAAAAATGCCATATCTCGGCTGTCGTAAAAGCTACGACCTTGCGGATGGTCTCGTTGGATTTAGAACGGCGAAACTAAGACAAAACCGTTGGAATTTTCCCGATAGCTCCCATAGAAGCCGAGATATAGGCCTTCAAAGTTTGGGTTTTTTCATTTTTCGGGTATACCCCCCCGTATCGAATTTTTCACCAAAAATTGATTTTTTTCGAATTTGAATTAACTATACCAGCGGCTTGTTCCCATCACCTACAACACGAAAACACCGGGTTATAATGAGTTTCGATAAAAACTAAGGGAATTATAGCACTTTGAAAATGCGAAAAATCGATTTTCTTTAAACCCAAAAATAGCTACAGAAACCCCTATCAGCGGCTTATTCCCATCACCTACATTACGAAAACACCGGGTTATAACGGAATTTGACGAGAACAAGTGGAATTATAGCTCTTTGAAAATTCGGAAAAAAGTCAATTTTTTACCCCGTTTTTGAGGCCAAAAATGGGCATCAAAAATGCCATATCTCGGCTATCGTAAAAGCTACGACCTTGCGGATGGTCTCGTTGGATTTAGAACGGCGAAACTAAGACAAAACCGTTGGAATTTTCCCGATAGCTCCCATAGAAGCCGAGATATAGGCCTTCAAAGTTTGGGTTTTTTCATTTTTAGGGTATACCCCCCCGTATCGAATTTTTCACCAAAAATTGATTTTTTTCGAATTTGAATTAACTATACCAGCGGCTTGTTCCCATCACCTACAACACGAAAACACCGGGTTATAATGAGTTTCGATAAAAACTAAGGGAATTATAGCACTTTGAAAATGCGAAAAATCGATTTTCTTTAAACCCAAAAATTGCTTTACAAATCCCTATCAGCGGCATATTCCTATCACCTACATTACGAAAACACCGGGTTATAACGGAATTTAACCAGAACAAGTGGAATTATAGCTCTTTGAAAATTCGGAAAAATGTCAATTTTTTACCCCGTTTTTGAGGCCAAAAATGGGCATCAAAAATGCCATATCTCGGCTATCGTAAAAGCTACGACCTTGCGGATGGTCTCGTTGGATTTAGAACGGCGAAACTAAGACAAAACCGTTGGAATTTTCCCGATAGCTCCCATAGAAGCCGAGATATAGGCCTTCAAAGTTTGGGTTTTTTCATTTTTAGGGTATACCCCCCCGTATCGAATTTTTCACCAAAAATTGATTTTTTTCGAATTTGAATTAACTATACCAGCGGCTTGTTCCCATCACCTACAACACGAAAACACCGGGTTATAATGAGTTTCGATAAAAACTAAGGGAATTATAGCACTTTGAAAATGCGAAAAATCGATTTTCTTTAAACCCAAAAATTGCTTTAGAAATCCCTATCAGCGGCTTATTCCCATCACCTACATTACGAAAACACCGGGTTATAACGGAATTCGACCAGAACAAGTGGAATTATAGCTCTTTGAAAATTCGGAAAAAAGTCAATTTTTTACCCCGTTTTTGAGGCCAAAAATGGGCATCAAAAATGCCATATCTCGGCTATCGTAAAAGCTACGACCTTGCGGACGGTCTCGTTGGATTTAGAACGGCGAAACTAAGACAAAACCGTTGGAATTTTCCCGATAGCTCCCATAGAAGCCGAGATATAGGCCTTCAAAGTTTGGGTTTTTTCATTTTTCGGGTATACCCCCCCGTATCGAATTTTTCACCAAAAATTGATTTTTTTCGAATTTGAATTAACTATACCAGCGGCTTGTTCCCATCACCTACAACACGAAAACACCGGGTTATAATGAGTTTCGATAAAAACTAAGGGAATTATAGCACTTTGAAAATGCGAAAAATCGATTTTCTTTAAACCCAAAAATAGCTACAGAAACCCCTATCAGCGGCTTATTCCCATCACCTACATTACGAAAACACCGGGTTATAACGGAATTTGACGAGAACAAGTGGAATTATAGCTCTTTGAAAATTCGGAAAAAAGTCAATTTTTTACCCCGTTTTTGAGGCCAAAAATGGGCATCAAAAATGCCATATCTCGGCTGTCGTAAAAGCTACGACCTTGCGGATGGTCTCGTTGGATTTAGAACGGCGAAACTAAGACAAAACCGTTGGAATTTTCCCGATAGCTCCCATAGAAGCCGAGATATAGGCCTTCAAAGTTTGGGTTTTTTCATTTTTCGGGTATACCCCCCCGTATCGAATTTTTCACCAAAAATTGATTTTTTTCGAATTTGAATTAACTATACCAGCGGCTTGTTTCCATCACCTACAACACGAAAACACCGGGTTATAATGAGTTTCGATAAAAACTAAGGGAATTATAGCACTTTGAAAATGCGAAAAATCGATTTTCTTTAAACCCAAAAATAGCTACAGAAACCCCTATCAGCGGCTTATTCCCATCACCTACATTACGAAAACACCGGGTTATAACGGAATTTGACGAGAACAAGTGGAATTATAGCTCTTTGAAAATTCGGAAAAAAGTCAATTTTTTACCCCGTTTTTGAGGCCAAAAATGGGCATCAAAAATGCCATATCTCGGCTATCGTAAAAGCTACGACCTTGCGGATGGTCTCGTTGGATTTAGAACGGCGAAACTAAGACAAAACCGTTGGAATTTTCCCGATAGCTCCCATAGAAGCCGAGATATAGGCCTTCAAAGTTTGGGTTTTTTCATTTTTCGGGTATACCCCCCCGTATCGAATTTTTCACCAAAAATTGATTTTTTTCGAATTTGAATTAACTATACCAGCGGCTTGTTCCCATCACCTACAATAGGAAAACACCGGGTTATAATGAGTTTCGATAAAAACTAAGGGAATTATAGCACTTTGAAAATGCGAAAAATCGATTTTCTTTAAACCCAAAAATTGCTTTAGAAATCCCTATCAGCGGCTTATTCCCATCACCTACATTACGAAAACACCGGGTTATAACGGAATTTGACGAGAACAAGTGGAATTATAGCTCTTTGAAAATTCGGAAAAAAGTCAATTTTTTACCCCGTTTTTGAGGCCAAAAATGGGCATCAAAAATGCCATATCTCGGCTATCGTAAAAGCTACGACCTTGCGGATGGTCTCGTTGGATTCAGAACGGCGAAACTAAGACAAAACCGTTGGAATTTTCCCGATAGCTCCCATAGAAGCCGAGATATAGGCTTTCAAAGTTTGGGTTTTTTCATTTTTCGGGTATACCCCCCCGTATCGAATTTTTCACCAAAAATTTTTTTTTTTCGAATTTAAATTAACTATACCAGCGGCTTGTTCCCATCACCTACAACACGAAAACACCGGGTTATAATGAGTTTCGATAAAAACTAAGGGAATTATAGCACTTTGAAAATGCGAAAAATCGATTTTCTTTAAACCCAAAAGTTGCTTTACAAATCCCTATCAGCGGCATATTCCTATCACCTACATTACGAAAACACCGGGTTATAACGGAATTTAACCAGAACAAGTGGAATTATAGCTCTTTGAAAATTCGGAAAAATGTCAATTTTTTACCCCGTTTTTGAGGCCAAAAATGGGCATCAAAAATGCCATATCTCGGCTATCGTAAAAGCTACGACCTTGCGGATGGTCTCGTTGGATTTAGAACGGCGAAACTAAGACAAAACCGTTGGAATTTTCCCGATAGCTCCCATAGAAGCCGAGATATAGGCCTTCAAAGTTTGGGTTTTTTCATTTTTCGGGTATACCCCCCCGTATCGAATTTTTCACCAAAAATTGATTTTTTTCGAATTTGAATTAACTATACCAGCGGCTTGTTCCCATCACCTACAACACGAAAACACCGGGTTATAATGAGTTTGGATAAAAACTAAGGGAATTATAGCACTTTGAAAATGCGAAAAATCGATTTTCTTTAAACCCAAAAATTGCTTTAGAAATCCCTATCAGCGGCTTATTCCCATCACCTACATTACGAAAACACCGGGTTATAACGGAATTCGACCAGAACAAGTGGAATTATAGCTCTTTGAAAATTCGGAAAAAAGTCAATTTTTTACCCCGTTTTTGAGGCCAAAAATGGGCATCAAAAATGCCATATCTCGGCTATCGTAAAAGCTACGACCTTGCGGATGGTCTCGTTGGATTTAGAACGGCGAAACTAAGACAAAACCGTTGGAATTTTCCCGATAGCTCCCATAGAAGCCGAGATATAGGCCTTCAAAGTTTGGGTTTTTTCATTTTTAGGGTATACCCCCCCGTATCGAATTTTTCACCAAAAATTGATTTTTTTCGAATTTGAATTAACTATACCAGCGGCTTGTTCCCATCACCTACAACACGAAAACACCGGGTTATAATGAGTTTCGATAAAAACTAAGGGAATTATAGCACTTTGAAAATGCGAAAAATCGATTTTCTTTAAACCCAAAAATAGCTACAGAAACCCCTATCAGCGGCTTATTCCCATCACCTACATTACGAAAACACCGGGTTATAACGGAATTTGACGAGAACAAGTGGAATTATAGCTCTTTGAAAATTCGGAAAAAAGTCAATTTTTTACCCCGTTTTTGAGGCCAAAAATGGGCATCAAAAATGCCATATCTCGGCTATCGTAAAAGCTACGACCTTGCGGATGGTCTCGTTGGATTCAGAACGGCGAAACTAAGACAAAACCGTTGGAATTTTCCCGATAGCTCCCATAGAAGCCGAGATATAGGCTTTCAAAGTTTGGGTTTTTTCATTTTTCGGGTATACCCCCCCGTATCGAATTTTTCACCAAAAATTGATTTTTTTCGAATTTGAATTAACTATACCAGCGGCTTGTTCCCATCACCTACAACACGAAAACACCGGGTTATAATGAGTTTCGATAAAAACTAAGGGAATTATAGCACTTTGAAAATGCGAAAAATCGATTTTCTTTAAACCCAAAAATTGCTTTACAAATCCCTATCAGCGGCATATTCCTATCACCTACATTACGAAAACACCGGGTTATAACGGAATTTAACCAGAACAAGTGGAATTATAGCTCTTTGAAAATTCGGAAAAAGTCAATTTTTTACCCCGTTTTTGAGGCCAAAAATGGGCATCAAAAATGCCATATCTCGGCTATCGTAAAAGCTACGACCTTGCGGATGGTCTCGTTGGATTTAGAACGGCGAAACTAAGACAAAACCGTTGGAATTTTCCCGATAGCTCCCATAGAAGCCGAGATATAGGCCTTCAAAGTTTGGGTTTTTTCATTTTTCGGGTATACCCCCCCGTATCGAATTTTTCACCAAAAATTGATTTTTTTCGAATTTAAATTAACTATACCAGCGGCTTGTTCCCATCACCTACAACACGAAAACACCGGGTTATAATGAGTTTGGATAAAAACTAAGGGAATTATAGCACTTTGAAAATGCGAAAAATCGATTTTCTTTAAACCCAAAAATTGCTTTACAAATCCCTATCAGCGGCATATTCCTATCACCTACATTACGAAAACACCGGGTTATAACGGAATTTAACCAGAACAAGTGGAATTATAGCTCTTTGAAAATTCGGAAAAAAGTCAATTTTTTACCCCGTTTTTGAGGCCAAAAATGGGCATCAAAAATGCCATATCTCGGCTATCGTAAAAGCTACGACCTTGCGGATGGTCTCGTTGGATTTAGAACGGCGAAACTAAGACAAAACCGTTGGAATTTTCCCGATAGCTCCCATAGAAGCCGAGATATAGGCCTTCAAAGTTTGGGTTTTTTCATTTTTCGGGTATACCCCCCCGTATCGAATTTTTCACCAAAAATTGATTTTTTTCGAATTTGAATTAACTATACCAGCGGCTTGTTCCCATCACCTACAACACGAAAACACCGGGTTATAATGAGTTTCGATAAAAACTAAGGGAATTATAGCACTTTGAAAATGCGAAAAATCGATTTTCTTTAAACCCAAAAATTGCTTTAGAAATCCCTATCAGCGGCTTATTCCCATCACCTACATTACGAAAACACCGGGTTATAACGGAATTCGACCAGAACAAGTGGAATTATAGCTCTTTGAAAATTCGGAAAAAAGTCAATTTTTTACTCCGTTTTTGAGGCCAAAAATGGGCATCAAAAATGCCATATCTCGGCTATCGTAAAAGCTACGACCTTGCGGATGGTCTCGTTGGATTTAGAACGGCGAAACTAAGACAAAACCGTTGGAATTTTCCCGATAGCTCCCATAGAAGCCGAGATATAGGCCTTCAAAGTTTGGGTTTTTTCATTTTTCGGGTATACCCCCCCGTATCGAATTTTTCACCAAAAATTTTTTTTTTTCGAATTTAAATTAACTATACCAGCGGCTTGTTCCCATCACCTACAACACGAAAACACCGGGTTATAATGAGTTTCGATAAAAACTAAGGGAATTATAGCACTTTGAAAATGCGAAAAATCGATTTTCTTTAAACCCAAAAATAGCTACAGAAACCCCTATCAGCGGCTTATTCCCATCACCTACATTACGAAAACACCGGGTTATAACGGAATTTGACGAGAACAAGTGGAATTATAGCTCTTTGAAAATTCGGAAAAAAGTCAATTTTTTACCCCGTTTTTGAGGCCAAAAATGGGCATCAAAAATGCCATATCTCGGCTATCGTAAAAGCTACGACCTTGCGGATGGTCTCGTTGGATTTAGAACGGCGAAACTAAGACAAAACCGTTGGAATTTTCCCGATAGCTCCCATAGAAGCCGAGATATAGGCCTTCAAAGTTTGGGTTTTTTCATTTTTCGGGTATACCCCCCCGTATCGAATTTTTCACCAAAAATTGATTTTTTTCGAATTTGAATTAACTATACCAGCGGCTTGTTCCCATCACCTACAACACGAAAACACCGGGTTATAATGAGTTTCGATAAAAACTAAGGGAATTATAGCACTTTGAAAATGCGAAAAATCGATTTTCTTTAAACCCAAAAATTGCTTTAGAAATCCCTATCAGCGGCTTATTCCCATCACCTACATTACGAAAACCCCGGGTTATAACGGAATTCGACCAGAACAAGTGGAATTATAGCTCTTTGAAAATTCGGAAAAAAGTCAATTTTTTACCCCGTTTTTGAGGCCAAAAATGGGCATCAAAAATGCCATATCTCGGCTATCGTAAAAGCTACGACCTTGCGGATGGTCTCGTTGGATTTAGAACGGCGAAACTAAGACAAAACCGTTGGAATTTTCCCGATAGCTCCCATAGAAGCCGAGATATAGGCCTTCAAAGTTTGGGTTTTTTTCATTTTTCGGGTATACCCCCCCGTATCGAATTTTTCACCAAAAATTGATTTTTTTCGAATTTGAATTAACTATACCAGCGGCTTGTTCCCATCACCTACAACACGAAAACACCGGGTTATAATGAGTTTCGATAAAAACTAAGGGAATAATAGCACTTTGAAAATGCGAAAAATCGATTTTCTTTAAACCCAAAAATTGCTTTAGAAATCCCTATCAGCGGCTTATTCCCATCACCTACATTACGAAAACACCGGGTTATAACGGAATTTGACGAGAACAAGTGGAATTATAGCTCTTTGAAAATTCGGAAAAAGTCAATTTTTTACCCCGTTTTTGAGGCCAAAAATGGGCATCAAAAATGCCATATCTCGGCTATCGTAAAAGCTACGACCTTGCGGATGGTCTCGTTGGATTTAGAACGGCGAAACTAAGACAAAACCGTTGAAATTTTCCCGATAGCTCCCATAGAAGCCGAGATATAGGCCTTCAAAGTTTGGGTTTTTTCATTTTTCGGGTATACCCCCCCGTATCGAATTTTTCACCAAAAAATTTTTTTTTTTGAATTTAAATTAACTATACCAGCGGCTTGTTCCCATCACCTACAACACGAAAACACCGGGTTATAATGAGTTTCGATAAAAACTAAGGGAATTATAGCACTTTGAAAATGCGAAAAATCGATTTTCTTTAAACCCAAAAATTGCTTTAGAAATCCCTATCAGCGGCTTATTCCCATCACCTACATTACGAAAACACCGGGTTATAACGGAATTTGACGAGAACAAGTGGAATTATAGCTCTTTGAAAATTCGGAAAAAAGTCAATTTTTTACCCCGTTTTTGAGGCCAAAAATGGGCATCAAAAATGCCATATCTCGGCTATCGTAAAAGCTACGATCTTGCGGATGGTCTCGTTGGATTTAGAACGGCGAAACTAAGACAAAACCGTTGGAATTTTCCCGATAGCTCCCATAGAAGCCGAGATATAGGCCTTCAAAGTTTGGGTTTTTTCATTTTTCGGGTATACCCCCCCGTATCGAATTTTTCACCAAAAATTTTTTTTTTTCGAATTTAAATTAACTATACCAGCGGCTTGTTCCCATCACCTACAACACGAAAACACCGGGTTATAATGAGTTTCGATAAAAACTAAGGGAATTATAGCACTTTGAAAATGCGAAAAATCGATTTTCTTCAAACCCAAAAATTGCTTTAGAAATCCCTATCAGCGGCTTATTCCCATCACCTACATTACGAAAACACCGGGTTATAACGGAATTTGACGAGAACAAGTGGAATTATAGCTCTTTGAAAATTCGGAAAAAAGTCAATTTTTTACCCCGTTTTTGAGGCCAAAAATGGGCATCAAAAATGCCATATCTCGGCTATCGTAAAAGCTACGACCTTGCGGATGGTCTCGTTGGATTTAGAACGGCGAAACTAAGACAAAACCGTTGGAATTTTCCCGATAGCTCCCATAGAAGCCGAGATATAGGCCTTCAAAGTTTGGGTTTTTTCATTTTTCGGGTATACCCCCCCGTATCGAATTTTTCACCAAAAATTTTTTTTTTTCGAATTTAAATTAACTATACCAGCGGCTTGTTCCTATCACCTACAACACGAAAACACCGGGTTATAATGAGTTTCGATAAAAACTAAGGGAATTATAGCACTTTGAAAATGCGAAAAATCGATTTTCTTTAAACCCAAAAATTGCTTTAGAAATCCCTATCAGCGGCTTATTCCCATCACCTACATTACGAAAACACCGGGTTATAACGGAATTTGACGAGAACAAGTGGAATTATAGCTCTTTGAAAATTCGGAAAAAAGTCAATTTTTTACCCCGTTTTTGAGGCCAAAAATGGGCATCAAAAATGCCATATCTCGGCTATCGTAAAAGCTACGACCTTGCGGATGGTCTCGTTGGATTTAGAACGGCGAAACTAAGACAAAACCATTGGAATTTTCCCGATAGCTCCCATAGAAGCCGAGATATAGGCCTTCAAAGTTTGGGTTTTTTCATTTTTCGGGTATACCCCCCCGTATCGAATTTTTCACCAAAAATTGATTTTTTTCGAATTTGAATTAACTATACCAGCGGCTTGTTCCCATCACCTACAACACGAAAACACCGGGTTATAATGAGTTTCGATAAAAACTAAGGAAATTATAGCACTTTGAAAATGCGAAAAATCGATTTTCTTTAAACTCAAAAATTGCTTTACAAATCCCTATCAGCGGCATATTCCTATCACCTACATTACGAAAACACCGGGTTATAACGGAATTTAACCAGAACAAGTGGAATTATAGCTCTTTGAAAATTCGGAAAAATGTCAATTTTTTACCCCGTTTTTGAGGCCAAAAATGGGCATCAAAAATGCCATATCTCGGCTATCGTAAAAGCTACGACCTTGCGGATGGTCTCGTTGGATTTAGAACGGCGAAACTAAGACAAAACCGTTGGAATTTTCCCGATAGCTCCCATAGAAGCCGAGATATAGGCCTTCAAAGTTTGGGTTTTTTCATTTTTAGGGTATACCCCCCCGTATCGAATTTTTCACCAAAAATTGATTTTTTTCGAATTTGAATTAACTATACCAGCGGCTTGTTCCCATCACCTACAACACGAAAACACCGGGTTATAATGAGTTTCGATAAAAACTAAGGGAATTATAGCACTTTGAAAATGCGAAAAATCGATTTTCTTTAAACCCAAAAATTGCTTTAGAAATCCCTATCAGCGGCTTATTCCCATCACCTACATTACGAAAACACCGGGTTATAACGGAATTCGACCAGAACAAGTGGAATTATAGCTCTTTGAAAATTCGGAAAAAAGTCAATTTTTTACCCCGTTTTTGAGGCCAAAAATGGGCATCAAAAATGCCATATCTCGGCTATCGTAAAAGCTACGACCTTGCGGACGGTCTCGTTGGATTTAGAACGGCGAAACTAAGACAAAACCGTTGGAATTTTCCCGATAGCTCCCATAGAAGCCGAGATATAGGCCTTCAAAGTTTGGGTTTTTTCATTTTTCGGGTATACCCCCCCGTATCGAATTTTTCACCAAAAATTTTTTTTTTTTCGAATTTAAATTAACTATACCAGCGGCTTGTTCCCATCACCTACAACACGAAAACACCGGGTTATAATGAGTTTCGATAAAAACTAAGGGAATTATAGCACTTTGAAAATGCGAAAAATCGATTTTCTTTAAACCCAAAAATTGCTTTAGAAATCCCTATCAGCGGCTTATTCCCATCACCTACATTACGAAAACACCGGGTTATAACGGAATTCGACCAGAACAAGTGGAATTATAGCTCTTTGAAAATTCGGAAAAAAGTCAATTTTTTACCCCGTTTTTGAGGCCAAAAATGGGCATCAAAAATGCCATATCTCGGCTATCGTAAAAGCTACGACCTTGCGGACGGTCTCGTTGGATTTAGAACGGCGAAACTAAGACAAAACCGTTGGAATTTTCCCGATAGCTCCCATAGAAGCCGAGATATAGGCCTTCAAAGTTTGGGTTTTTTCATTTTTCGGGTATACCCCCCCGTATCGAATTTTTCACCAAAAATTGATTTTTTTCGAATTTGAATTAACTATACCAGCGGCTTGTTCCCATCACCTACAACACGAAAACACCGGGTTATAATGAGTTTCGATAAAAACTAAGGGAATTATAGCACTTTGAAAATGCGAAAAATCGATTTTCTTTAAACCCAAAAATTGCTTTACAAATCCCTATCAGCGGCATATTCCTATCACCTACATTACGAAAACACCGGGTTATAACGGAATTTAACCAGAACAAGTGGAATTATAGCTCTTTGAAAATTCGGAAAAATGTCAATTTTTTACCCCGTTTCTGAGGCCAAAAATGGGCATCAAAAATGCCATATCTCGGCTATCGTAAAAGCTACGACCTTGCGGATGGTCTCGTTGGATTTAGAACGGCGAAACTAAGACAAAACCGTTGGAATTTTCCCGATAGCTCCCATAGAAGCCGAGATATAGGCCTTCAAAGTTTGGGTTTTTTCATTTTTAGGGTATACCCCCCCGTATCGAATTTTTCACCAAAAATTGATTTTTTTCGAATTTGAATTAACTATACCAGCGGCTTGTTCCCATCACCTACAACACGAAAACACCGGGTTATAATGAGTTTCGATAAAAACTAAGGGAATTATAGCACTTTGAAAATGCGAAAAATCGATTTTCTTTAAACCCAAAAATTGCTTTAGAAATCCCTATCAGCGGCTTATTCCCATCACCTACATTACGAAAACACCGGGTTATAACGGAATTCGACCAGAACAAGTGGAATTATAGCTCTTTGAAAATTCGGAAAAAAGTCAATTTTTTACCCCGTTTTTGAGGCCAAAAATGGGCATCAAAAATGCCATATCTCGGCTATCGTAAAAGCTACGACCTTGCGGACGGTCTCGTTGGATTTAGAACGGCGAAACTAAGACAAAACCGTTGGAATTTTCCCGATAGCTCCCATAGAAGCCGAGATATAGGCCTTCAAAGTTTGGGTTTTTTCATTTTTCGGGTATACCCCCCCGTATCGAATTTTTCACCAAAAATTGATTTTTTTCGAATTTGAATTAACTATACCAGCGGCTTGTTCCCATCACCTACAACACGAAAACACCGGGTTATAATGAGTTTCGATAAAAACTAAGGGAATTATAGCACTTTGAAAATGCGAAAAATCGATTTTCTTTAAACCCAAAAATTGCTTTAGAAATCCCTATCAGCGGCTTATTCCCATCACCTACATTACGAAAACACCGGGTTATAACGGAATTTGACGAGAACAAGTGGAATTATAGCTCTTTGAAAATTCGGAAAAAAGTCAATTTTTTACCCCGTTTTTGAGGCCAAAAATGGGCATCAAAAATGCCATATCTCGGCTATCGTAAAAGCTACGACCTTGCGGATGGTCTCGTTGGATTTAGAACGGCGAAACTAAGACAAAACCATTGGAATTTTCCCGATAGCTCCCATAGAAGCCGAGATATAGGCCTTCAAAGTTTGGGTTTTTTCATTTTTCGGGTATACCCCCCCGTATCGAATTTTTCACCAAAAATTGATTTTTTTCGAATTTGAATTAACTATACCAGCGGCTTGTTCCCATCACCTACAACACGAAAACACCGGGTTATAATGAGTTTCGATAAAAACTAAGGAAATTATAGCACTTTGAAAATGCGAAAAATCGATTTTCTTTAAACCCAAAAATTGCTTTACAAATCCCTATCAGCGGCATATTCCTATCACCTACATTACGAAAACACCGGGTTATAACGGAATTTAACCAGAACAAGTGGAATTATAGCTCTTTGAAAATTCGGAAAAATGTCAATTTTTTACCCCGTTTCTGAGGCCAAAAATGGGCATCAAAAATGCCATATCTCGGCTATCGTAAAAGCTACGACCTTGCGGATGGTCTCGTTGGATTTAGAACGGCGAAACTAAGACAAAACCGTTGGAATTTTCCCGATAGCTCCCATAGAAGCCGAGATATAGGCCTTCAAAGTTTGGGTTTTTTCATTTTTCGGGTATACCCCCCCGTATCGAATTTTTCACCAAAAATTTTTTTTTTTCGAATTTAAATTAACTATACCAGCGGCTTGTTCCCATCACCTACAACACGAAAACACCGGGTTATAATGAGTTTCGATAAAAACTAAGGGAATTATAGCACTTTGAAAATGCGAAAAATCGATTTTCTTTAAACCCAAAAATTGCTTTAGAAATCCCTATCAGCGGCTTATTCCCATCACCTACATTACGAAAACACCGGGTTATAACGGAATTCGACCAGAACAAGTGGAATTATAGCTCTTTGAAAATTCGGAAAAAAGTCAATTTTTTACCCCGTTTTTGAGGCCAAAAATGGGCATCAAAAATGCCATATCTCGGCTATCGTAAAAGCTACGACCTTGCGGATGGTCTCGTTGGATTTAGAACGGCGAAACTAAGACAAAACCGTTGGAATTTTCCCGATAGCTCCCATAGAAGCCGAGATATAGGCCTTCAAAGTTTGGGTTTTTTCATTTTTCGGGTATACCCCCCCGTATCGAATTTTTCACCAAAAATTGATTTTTTTCGAATTTGAATTAACTATACCAGCGGCTTGTACCCATCACCTACAACACGAAAACACCGGGTTATAACGGAATTTGACGAGAACAAGTGGAATTATAGCTCTTTGAAAATTCGGAAAAAAGTCAATTTTTTACCCCGTTTTTGAGGCCAAAAATGGGCATCAAAAATGCCATATCTCGGCTATCGTAAAAGCTACGACCTTGCGGATGGTCTCGTTGGATTTAGAACGGCGAAACTAAGACAAAACCGTTGGAATTTTCCCGATAGCTCCCATAGAAGCCGAGATATAGGCCTTCAAAGTTTGGGTTTTTTCATTTTTCGGGTATACCCCCCCGTATCGAATTTTTCACCAAAAATTGATTTTTTTCGAATTTGAATTAACTATACCAGCGGCTTGTACCCATCACCTACAACACGAAAACACCGGGTTATAACGGAATTTGACGAGAACAAGTGGAATTATAGCTCTTTGAAAATTCGGAAAAAAGTCAATTTTTTACCCCGTTTTTGAGGCCAAAAATGGGCATCAAAAATGCCATATCTCGGCTATCGTAAAAGCTACGACCTTGCGGATGGTCTCGTTGGATTTAGAACGGCGAAACTAAGACAAAACCGTTGGAATTTTCCCGATAGCTCCCATAGGAGCAGAGATATAGGCCTTCAAAGTTTGGGTTTTTTCATTTTTCGGGTATACCCCCCCGTATCGAATTTTTCACCAAAAATTGATTTTTTTCGAATTTGAATTAACTATACCAGCGGCTTGTTCCCATCACCTACAACACGAAAACACCGGGTTATAATGAGTTTCGATAAAAACTAAGGGAATTATAGCACTTTGAAAATGCGAAAAATCGATTTTCTTTAAACCCAAAAATTGCTTTACAAATCCCTATCAGCGGCATATTCCTATCACCTACATTACGAAAACACCGGGTTATAACGGAATTTAACCAGAACAAGTGGAATTATAGCTCTTTGAAAATTCGGAAAAATGTCAATTTTTTACCCCGTTTTTGAGGCCAAAAATGGGCATCAAAAATGCCATATCTCGGCTATCGTAAAAGCTACGACCTTGCGGATGGTCTCGTTGGATTTAGAACGGCGAAACTAAGACAAAACCGTTGGAATTTTCCCGATAGCTCCCATAGAAGCCGAGATATAGGCCTTCAAAGTTTGGGTTTTTTCATTTTTAGGGTATACCCCCCGTATCGAATTTTTCACCAAAAATTGATTTTTTTCGAATTTGAATTAACTATACCAGCGGCTTGTTCCCATCACCTACAACACGAAAACACCGGGTTATAATGAGTTTCGATAAAAACTAAGGGAATTATAGCACTTTGAAAATGCGAAAAATCGATTTTCTTTAAACCCAAAAATTGCTTTAGAAATCCCTATCAGCGGCTTATTCCCATCACCTACATTACGAAAACACCGGGTTATAACGGAATTCGACCAGAACAAGTGGAATTATAGCTCTTTGAAAATTCGGAAAAATGTCAATTTTTTACCCCGTTTCTGAGGCCAAAAATGGGCATCAAAAATGCCATATCTCGGCTATCGTAAAAGCTACGACCTTGCGGATGGTCTCGTTGGATTTAGAACGGCGAAACTAAGACAAAACCGTTGGAATTTTCCCGATAGCTCCCATAGAAGCCGAGATATAGGCCTTCAAAGTTTGGGTTTTTTCATTTTTAGGGTATACCCCCCCGTATCGAATTTTTCACCAAAAATTGATTTTTTTCGAATTTGAATTAACTATACCAGCGGCTTGTTCCCATCACCTACAACACGAAAACACCGGGTTATAATGAGTTTCGATAAAAACTAAGGGAATTATAGCACTTTGAAAATGCGAAAAATCGATTTTCTTTAAACCCAAAAATTGCTTTAGAAATCCCTATCAGCGGCTTATTCCCATCACCTACATTACGAAAACACCGGGTTATAACGGAATTTGACGAGAACAAGTGGAATTATAGCTCTTTGAAAATTCGGAAAAAAGTCAATTTTTTACCCCGTTTTTGAGGCCAAAAATGGGCATCAAAAATGCCATATCTCGGCTATCGTAAAAGCTACGACCTTGCGGATGGTCTCGTTGGATTTAGAACGGCGAAACTAAGACAAAACCATTGGAATTTTCCCGATAGCTCCCATAGAAGCCGAGATATAGGCCTTCAAAGTTTGGGTTTTTTCATTTTTCGGGTATACCCCCCCGTATCGAATTTTTCACCAAAAATTGATTTTTTTTCGAATTTGAATTAACTATACCAGCGGCTTGTTCCCATCACCTACAACACGAAAACACCGGGTTATAATGAGTTTCGATAAAAACTAAGGAAATTATAGCACTTTGAAAATGCGAAAAATCGATTTTCTTTAAACCCAAAAATTGCTTTACAAATCCCTATCAGCGGCATATTCCTATCACCTACATTACGAAAACACCGGGTTATAACGGAATTTAACCAGAACAAGTGGAATTATAGCTCTTTGAAAATTCGGAAAAATGTCAATTTTTTACCCCCGTTTCTGAGGCCAAAAATGGGCATCAAAAATGCCATATCTCGGCTATCGTAAAAGCTACGACCTTGCGGATGGTCTCGTTGGATTTAGAACGGCGAAACTAAGACAAAACCGTTGGAATTTTCCCGATAGCTCCCATAGGAGCAGAGATATAGGCCTTCAAAGTTTGGGTTTTTTCATTTTTCGGGTATACCCCCCCGTATCGAATTTTTCACCAAAAATTGATTTTTTTCGAATTTGAATTAACTATACCAGCGGCTTGTTCCCATCACCTACAACACGAAAACACCGGGTTATAATGAGTTTCGATAAAAACTAAGGGAATTATAGCACTTTGAAAATGCGAAAAATCGATTTTCTTTAAACCCAAAAATTGCTTTAGAAATCCCTATCAGCGGCTTATTCCCATCACCTACATTACGAAAACACCGGGTTATAACGGAATTCGACCAGAACAAGTGGAATTATAGCTCTTTGAAAATTCGGAAAAAAGTCAATTTTTTACCCCGTTTTTGAGGCCAAAAATGGGCATCAAAAATGCCATATCTCGGCTATCGTAAAAGCTACGACCTTGCGGATGGTCTCGTTGGATTTAGAACGGCGAAACTAAGACAAAACCGTTGGAATTTTCCCGATAGCTCCCATAGAAGCCGAGATATAGGCCTTCAAAGTTTGGGTTTTTTCATTTTTCGGGTATACCCCCCCGTATCGAATTTTTCACCAAAAATTGATTTTTTTCGAATTTGAATTAACTATACCAGCGGCTTGTTCCCATCACCTACAACACGAAAACACCGGGTTATAATGAGTTTCGATAAAAACTAAGGGAATTATAGCACTTTGAAAATCCGAAAAATCGATTTTCTTTAAACCCAAAAATTGCTTTAGAAATCCCTATCAGCGGCTTATTCCCATCACCTACATTACGAAAACACCGGGTTCTAACGGAATTCGACCAGAACAAGTGGAATTATAGCTCTTTGAAAATTCGGAAAAATGTCAATTTTTTACCCCGTTTTTGAGGCCAAAAATGGGCATCAAAAATGCCATATCTCGGCTATCGTAAAAGCTACGACCTTGCGGATGGTCTCGTTGGATTTAGAACGGCGAAACTAAGACAAAACCGTTGGAATTTTCCCGATAGCTCCCATAGAAGCCGAGATATAGGCCTTCAAAGTTTGGGTTTTTTCATTTTTAGGGTATACCCCCCCGTATCGAATTTTTCACCAAAAATTGATTTTTTTCGAATTTGAATTAACTATACCAGCGGCTTGTTCCCATCACCTACAACACGAAAACACCGGGTTATAATGAGTTTCGATAAAAACTAAGGGAATTATAGCACTTTGAAAATGCGAAAAATCGATTTTCTTTAAACCCAAAAATTGCTTTAGAAATCCCTATCAGCGGCTTATTCCCATCACCTACATTACGAAAACACCGGGTTATAACGGAATTCGACCAGAACAAGTGGAATTATAGCTCTTTGAAAATTCGGAAAAATGTCAATTTTTTACCCCGTTTCTGAGGCCAAAAATGGGCATCAAAAATGCCATATCTCGGCTATCGTAAAAGCTACGACCTTGCGGATGGTCTCGTTGGATTTAGAACGGCGAAACTAAGACAAAACCGTTGGAATTTTCCCGATAGCTCCCATAGAAGCCGAGATATAGGCCTTCAAAGTTTGGGTTTTTTCATTTTTAGGGTATACCCCCCCGTATCGAATTTTTCACCAAAAATTGATTTTTTTCGAATTTGAATTAACTATACCAGCGGCTTGTTCCCATCACCTACAACACGAAAACACCGGGTTATAATGAGTTTCGATAAAAACTAAGGGAATTATAGCACTTTGAAAATGCGAAAAATCGATTTTCTTTAAACCCAAAAATTGCTTTACAAATCCCTATCAGCGGCATATTCCTATCACCTACATTACGAAAACACCGGGTTATAACGGAATTTAACCAGAACAAGTGGAATTATAGCTCTTTGAAAATTCGGAAAAATGTCAATTTTTTACCCCGTTTTTGAGGCCAAAAATGGGCATCAAAAATGCCATATCTCGGCTATCGTAAAAGCTACGACCTTGCGGATGGTCTCGTTGGATTTAGAACGGCGAAACTAAGACAAAACCGTTGGAATTTTCCCGATAGCTCCCATAGAAGCCGAGATATAGGCCTTCAAAGTTTGGGTTTTTTCATTTTTAGGGTATACCCCCCCGTATCGAATTTTTCACCAAAAATTGATTTTTTTCGAATTTGAATTAACTATACCAGCGGCTTGTTCCCATCACCTACAACACGAAAACACCGGGTTATAATGAGTTTCGATAAAAACTAAGGGAATTATAGCACTTTGAAAATGCGAAAAATCGATTTTCTTTAAACCCAAAAATTGCTTTACAAATCCCTATCAGCGGCATATTCCTATCACCTACATTACGAAAACACCGGGTTATAACGGAATTTAACCAGAACAAGTGGAATTATAGCTCTTTGAAAATTCGGAAAAATGTCAATTTTTTACCCCGTTTTTGAGGCCAAAAATGGGCATCAAAAATGCCATATCTCGGCTATCGTAAAAGCTACGACCTTGCGGATGGTCTCGTTGGATTTAGAACGGCGAAACTAAGACAAAACCGTTGGAATTTTCCCGATAGCTCCCATAGAAGCCGAGATATAGGCCTTCAAAGTTTGGGTTTTTTCATTTTTAGGGTATACCCCCCCGTATCGAATTTTTCACCAAAAATTGATTTTTTTCGAATTTGAATTAACTATACCAGCGGCTTGTTCCCATCACCTACAACACGAAAACACCGGGTTATAATGAGTTTCGATAAAAACTAAGGGAATTATAGCACTTTGAAAATGCGAAAAATCGATTTTCTTTAAACCCAAAAATTGCTTTACAAATCCCTATCAGCGGCATATTCCTATCACCTACATTACGAAAACACCGGGTTATAACGGAATTTAACCAGAACAAGTGGAATTATAGCTCTTTGAAAATTCGGAAAAATGTCAATTTTTTACCCCGTTTTTGAGGCCAAAAATGGGCATCAAAAATGCCATATCTCGGCTATCGTAAAAGCTACGACCTTGCGGATGGTCTCGTTGGATTTAGAACGGCGAAACTAAGACAAAACCGTTGGAATTTTCCCGATAGCTCCCATAGAAGCCGAGATATAGGCCTTCAAAGTTTGGGTTTTTTCATTTTTAGGGTATACCCCCCCGTATCGAATTTTTCACCAAAAATTGATTTTTTTCGAATTTGAATTAACTATACCAGCGGCTTGTTCCCATCACCTACAACACGAAAACACCGGGTTATAATGAGTTTCGATAAAAACTAAGGGAATTATAGCACTTTGAAAATGCGAAAAATCGATTTTCTTTAAACCCAAAAATTGCTTTACAAATCCCTATCAGCGGCATATTCCTATCACCTACATTACGAAAACACCGGGTTATAACGGAATTTAACCAGAACAAGTGGAATTATAGCTCTTTGAAAATTCGGAAAAATGTCAATTTTTTACCCCGTTTTTGAGGCCAAAAATGGGCATCAAAAATGCCATATCTCGGCTATCGTAAAAGCTACGACCTTGCGGATGGTCTCGTTGGATTTAGAACGGCGAAACTAAGACAAAACCGTTGGAATTTTCCCGATAGCTCCCATAGAAGCCGAGATATAGGCCTTCAAAGTTTGGGTTTTTTCATTTTTAGGGTATACCCCCCCGTATCGAATTTTTCACCAAAAATTGATTTTTTTCGAATTTGAATTAACTATACCAGCGGCTTGTTCCCATCACCTACAACACGAAAACACCGGGTTATAATGAGTTTCGATAAAAACTAAGGGAATTATAGCACTTTGAAAATGCGAAAAATCGATTTTCTTTAAACCCAAAAATTGCTTTACAAATCCCTATCAGCGGCATATTCCTATCACCTACATTACGAAAACACCGGGTTATAACGGAATTTAACCAGAACAAGTGGAATTATAGCTCTTTGAAAATTCGGAAAAATGTCAATTTTTTACCCCGTTTTTGAGGCCAAAAATGGGCATCAAAAATGCCATATCTCGGCTATCGTAAAAGCTACGACCTTGCGGATGGTCTCGTTGGATTTAGAACGGCGAAACTAAGACAAAACCGTTGGAATTTTCCCGATAGCTCCCATAGAAGCCGAGATATAGGCCTTCAAAGTTTGGGTTTTTTCATTTTTAGGGTATACCCCCCCGTATCGAATTTTTCACCAAAAATTGATTTTTTTCGAATTTGAATTAACTATACCAGCGGCTTGTTCCCATCACCTACAACACGAAAACACCGGGTTATAATGAGTTTCGATAAAAACTAAGGGAATTATAGCACTTTGAAAATGCGAAAAATCGATTTTCTTTAAACCCAAAAATTGCTTTACAAATCCCTATCAGCGGCATATTCCTATCACCTACATTACGAAAACACCGGGTTATAACGGAATTTAACCAGAACAAGTGGAATTATAGCTCTTTGAAAATTCGGAAAAATGTCAATTTTTTACCCCGTTTTTGAGGCCAAAAATGGGCATCAAAAATGCCATATCTCGGCTATCGTAAAAGCTACGACCTTGCGGATGGTCTCGTTGGATTTAGAACGGCGAAACTAAGACAAAACCGTTGGAATTTTCCCGATAGCTCCCATAGAAGCCGAGATATAGGCCTTCAAAGTTTGGGTTTTTTCATTTTTAGGGTATACCCCCCCGTATCGAATTTTTCACCAAAAATTGATTTTTTTCGAATTTGAATTAACTATACCAGCGGCTTGTTCCCATCACCTACAACACGAAAACACCGGGTTATAATGAGTTTCGATAAAAACTAAGGGAATTATAGCACTTTGAAAATGCGAAAAATCGATTTTCTTTAAACCCAAAAATTGCTTTACAAATCCCTATCAGCGGCATATTCCTATCACCTACATTACGAAAACACCGGGTTATAACGGAATTTAACCAGAACAAGTGGAATTATAGCTCTTTGAAAATTCGGAAAAATGTCAATTTTTTACCCCGTTTTTGAGGCCAAAAATGGGCATCAAAAATGCCATATCTCGGCTATCGTAAAAGCTACGACCTTGCGGATGGTCTCGTTGGATTTAGAACGGCGAAACTAAGACAAAACCGTTGGAATTTTCCCGATAGCTCCCATAGAAGCCGAGATATAGGCCTTCAAAGTTTGGGTTTTTTCATTTTTAGGGTATACCCCCCCGTATCGAATTTTTCACCAAAAATTGATTTTTTTCGAATTTGAATTAACTATACCAGCGGCTTGTTCCCATCACCTACAACACGAAAACACCGGGTTATAATGAGTTTCGATAAAAACTAAGGGAATTATAGCACTTTGAAAATGCGAAAAATCGATTTTCTTTAAACCCAAAAATTGCTTTACAAATCCCTATCAGCGGCATATTCCTATCACCTACATTACGAAAACACCGGGTTATAACGGAATTTAACCAGAACAAGTGGAATTATAGCTCTTTGAAAATTCGGAAAAATGTCAATTTTTTACCCCGTTTTTGAGGCCAAAAATGGGCATCAAAAATGCCATATCTCGGCTATCGTAAAAGCTACGACCTTGCGGATGGTCTCGTTGGATTTAGAACGGCGAAACTAAGACAAAACCGTTGGAATTTTCCCGATAGCTCCCATAGAAGCCGAGATATAGGCCTTCAAAGTTTGGGTTTTTTCATTTTTAGGGTATACCCCCCCGTATCGAATTTTTCACCAAAAATTGATTTTTTTCGAATTTGAATTAACTATACCAGCGGCTTGTTCCCATCACCTACAACACGAAAACACCGGGTTATAATGAGTTTCGATAAAAACTAAGGGAATTATAGCACTTTGAAAATGCGAAAAATCGATTTTCTTTAAACCCAAAAATTGCTTTACAAATCCCTATCAGCGGCATATTCCTATCACCTACATTACGAAAACACCGGGTTATAACGGAATTTAACCAGAACAAGTGGAATTATAGCTCTTTGAAAATTCGGAAAAATGTCAATTTTTTACCCCGTTTTTGAGGCCAAAAATGGGCATCAAAAATGCCATATCTCGGCTATCGTAAAAGCTACGACCTTGCGGATGGTCTCGTTGGATTTAGAACGGCGAAACTAAGACAAAACCGTTGGAATTTTCCCGATAGCTCCCATAGAAGCCGAGATATAGGCCTTCAAAGTTTGGGTTTTTTCATTTTTAGGGTATACCCCCCCGTATCGAATTTTTCACCAAAAATTGATTTTTTTCGAATTTGAATTAACTATACCAGCGGCTTGTTCCCATCACCTACAACACGAAAACACCGGGTTATAATGAGTTTCGATAAAAACTAAGGGAATTATAGCACTTTGAAAATGCGAAAAATCGATTTTCTTTAAACCCAAAAATTGCTTTACAAATCCCTATCAGCGGCATATTCCTATCACCTACATTACGAAAACACCGGGTTATAACGGAATTTAACCAGAACAAGTGGAATTATAGCTCTTTGAAAATTCGGAAAAATGTCAATTTTTTACCCCGTTTTTGAGGCCAAAAATGGGCATCAAAAATGCCATATCTCGGCTATCGTAAAAGCTACGACCTTGCGGATGGTCTCGTTGGATTTAGAACGGCGAAACTAAGACAAAACCGTTGGAATTTTCCCGATAGCTCCCATAGAAGCCGAGATATAGGCCTTCAAAGTTTGGGTTTTTTCATTTTTAGGGTATACCCCCCCGTATCGAATTTTTCACCAAAAATTGATTTTTTTCGAATTTGAATTAACTATACCAGCGGCTTGTTCCCATCACCTACAACACGAAAACACCGGGTTATAATGAGTTTCGATAAAAACTAAGGGAATTATAGCACTTTGAAAATGCGAAAAATCGATTTTCTTTAAACCCAAAAATTGCTTTACAAATCCCTATCAGCGGCATATTCCTATCACCTACATTACGAAAACACCGGGTTATAACGGAATTTAACCAGAACAAGTGGAATTATAGCTCTTTGAAAATTCGGAAAAATGTCAATTTTTTACCCCGTTTTTGAGGCCAAAAATGGGCATCAAAAATGCCATATCTCGGCTATCGTAAAAGCTACGACCTTGCGGATGGTCTCGTTGGATTTAGAACGGCGAAACTAAGACAAAACCGTTGGAATTTTCCCGATAGCTCCCATAGAAGCCGAGATATAGGCCTTCAAAGTTTGGGTTTTTTCATTTTTAGGGTATACCCCCCCGTATCGAATTTTTCACCAAAAATTGATTTTTTTCGAATTTGAATTAACTATACCAGCGGCTTGTTCCCATCACCTACAACACGAAAACACCGGGTTATAATGAGTTTCGATAAAAACTAAGGGAATTATAGCACTTTGAAAATGCGAAAAATCGATTTTCTTTAAACCCAAAAATTGCTTTACAAATCCCTATCAGCGGCATATTCCTATCACCTACATTACGAAAACACCGGGTTATAACGGAATTTAACCAGAACAAGTGGAATTATAGCTCTTTGAAAATTCGGAAAAATGTCAATTTTTTACCCCGTTTTTGAGGCCAAAAATGGGCATCAAAAATGCCATATCTCGGCTATCGTAAAAGCTACGACCTTGCGGATGGTCTCGTTGGATTTAGAACGGCGAAACTAAGACAAAACCGTTGGAATTTTCCCGATAGCTCCCATAGAAGCCGAGATATAGGCCTTCAAAGTTTGGGTTTTTTCATTTTTAGGGTATACCCCCCCGTATCGAATTTTTCACCAAAAATTGATTTTTTTCGAATTTGAATTAACTATACCAGCGGCTTGTTCCCATCACCTACAACACGAAAACACCGGGTTATAATGAGTTTCGATAAAAACTAAGGGAATTATAGCACTTTGAAAATGCGAAAAATCGATTTTCTTTAAACCCAAAAATTGCTTTACAAATCCCTATCAGCGGCATATTCCTATCACCTACATTACGAAAACACCGGGTTATAACGGAATTTAACCAGAACAAGTGGAATTATAGCTCTTTGAAAATTCGGAAAAATGTCAATTTTTTACCCCGTTTTTGAGGCCAAAAATGGGCATCAAAAATGCCATATCTCGGCTATCGTAAAAGCTACGACCTTGCGGATGGTCTCGTTGGATTTAGAACGGCGAAACTAAGACAAAACCGTTGGAATTTTCCCGATAGCTCCCATAGAAGCCGAGATATAGGCCTTCAAAGTTTGGGTTTTTTCATTTTTAGGGTATACCCCCCCGTATCGAATTTTTCACCAAAAATTGATTTTTTTCGAATTTGAATTAACTATACCAGCGGCTTGTTCCCATCACCTACAACACGAAAACACCGGGTTATAATGAGTTTCGATAAAAACTAAGGGAATTATAGCACTTTGAAAATGCGAAAAATCGATTTTCTTTAAACCCAAAAATTGCTTTACAAATCCCTATCAGCGGCATATTCCTATCACCTACATTACGAAAACACCGGGTTATAACGGAATTTAACCAGAACAAGTGGAATTATAGCTCTTTGAAAATTCGGAAAAATGTCAATTTTTTACCCCGTTTTTGAGGCCAAAAATGGGCATCAAAAATGCCATATCTCGGCTATCGTAAAAGCTACGACCTTGCGGATGGTCTCGTTGGATTTAGAACGGCGAAACTAAGACAAAACCGTTGGAATTTTCCCGATAGCTCCCATAGAAGCCGAGATATAGGCCTTCAAAGTTTGGGTTTTTTCATTTTTAGGGTATACCCCCCCGTATCGAATTTTTCACCAAAAATTGATTTTTTTCGAATTTGAATTAACTATACCAGCGGCTTGTTCCCATCACCTACAACACGAAAACACCGGGTTATAATGAGTTTCGATAAAAACTAAGGGAATTATAGCACTTTGAAAATGCGAAAAATCGATTTTCTTTAAACCCAAAAATTGCTTTACAAATCCCTATCAGCGGCATATTCCTATCACCTACATTACGAAAACACCGGGTTATAACGGAATTTAACCAGAACAAGTGGAATTATAGCTCTTTGAAAATTCGGAAAAATGTCAATTTTTTACCCCGTTTTTGAGGCCAAAAATGGGCATCAAAAATGCCATATCTCGGCTATCGTAAAAGCTACGACCTTGCGGATGGTCTCGTTGGATTTAGAACGGCGAAACTAAGACAAAACCGTTGGAATTTTCCCGATAGCTCCCATAGAAGCCGAGATATAGGCCTTCAAAGTTTGGGTTTTTTCATTTTTAGGGTATACCCCCCCGTATCGAATTTTTCACCAAAAATTGATTTTTTTCGAATTTGAATTAACTATACCAGCGGCTTGTTCCCATCACCTACAACACGAAAACACCGGGTTATAATGAGTTTCGATAAAAACTAAGGGAATTATAGCACTTTGAAAATGCGAAAAATCGATTTTCTTTAAACCCAAAAATTGCTTTACAAATCCCTATCAGCGGCATATTCCTATCACCTACATTACGAAAACACCGGGTTATAACGGAATTTAACCAGAACAAGTGGAATTATAGCTCTTTGAAAATTCGGAAAAATGTCAATTTTTTACCCCGTTTTTGAGGCCAAAAATGGGCATCAAAAATGCCATATCTCGGCTATCGTAAAAGCTACGACCTTGCGGATGGTCTCGTTGGATTTAGAACGGCGAAACTAAGACAAAACCGTTGGAATTTTCCCGATAGCTCCCATAGAAGCCGAGATATAGGCCTTCAAAGTTTGGGTTTTTTCATTTTTAGGGTATACCCCCCCGTATCGAATTTTTCACCAAAAATTGATTTTTTTCGAATTTGAATTAACTATACCAGCGGCTTGTTCCCATCACCTACAACACGAAAACACCGGGTTATAATGAGTTTCGATAAAAACTAAGGGAATTATAGCACTTTGAAAATGCGAAAAATCGATTTTCTTTAAACCCAAAAATTGCTTTACAAATCCCTATCAGCGGCATATTCCTATCACCTACATTACGAAAACACCGGGTTATAACGGAATTTAACCAGAACAAGTGGAATTATAGCTCTTTGAAAATTCGGAAAAATGTCAATTTTTTACCCCGTTTTTGAGGCCAAAAATGGGCATCAAAAATGCCATATCTCGGCTATCGTAAAAGCTACGACCTTGCGGATGGTCTCGTTGGATTTAGAACGGCGAAACTAAGACAAAACCGTTGGAATTTTCCCGATAGCTCCCATAGAAGCCGAGATATAGGCCTTCAAAGTTTGGGTTTTTTCATTTTTAGGGTATACCCCCCCGTATCGAATTTTTCACCAAAAATTGATTTTTTTCGAATTTGAATTAACTATACCAGCGGCTTGTTCCCATCACCTACAACACGAAAACACCGGGTTATAATGAGTTTCGATAAAAACTAAGGGAATTATAGCACTTTGAAAATGCGAAAAATCGATTTTCTTTAAACCCAAAAATTGCTTTACAAATCCCTATCAGCGGCATATTCCTATCACCTACATTACGAAAACACCGGGTTATAACGGAATTTAACCAGAACAAGTGGAATTATAGCTCTTTGAAAATTCGGAAAAATGTCAATTTTTTACCCCGTTTTTGAGGCCAAAAATGGGCATCAAAAATGCCATATCTCGGCTATCGTAAAAGCTACGACCTTGCGGATGGTCTCGTTGGATTTAGAACGGCGAAACTAAGACAAAACCGTTGGAATTTTCCCGATAGCTCCCATAGAAGCCGAGATATAGGCCTTCAAAGTTTGGGTTTTTTCATTTTTAGGGTATACCCCCCCGTATCGAATTTTTCACCAAAAATTGATTTTTTTCGAATTTGAATTAACTATACCAGCGGCTTGTTCCCATCACCTACAACACGAAAACACCGGGTTATAATGAGTTTCGATAAAAACTAAGGGAATTATAGCACTTTGAAAATGCGAAAAATCGATTTTCTTTAAACCCAAAAATTGCTTTACAAATCCCTATCAGCGGCATATTCCTATCACCTACATTACGAAAACACCGGGTTATAACGGAATTTAACCAGAACAAGTGGAATTATAGCTCTTTGAAAATTCGGAAAAATGTCAATTTTTTACCCCGTTTTTGAGGCCAAAAATGGGCATCAAAAATGCCATATCTCGGCTATCGTAAAAGCTACGACCTTGCGGATGGTCTCGTTGGATTTAGAACGGCGAAACTAAGACAAAACCGTTGGAATTTTCCCGATAGCTCCCATAGAAGCCGAGATATAGGCCTTCAAAGTTTGGGTTTTTTCATTTTTAGGGTATACCCCCCCGTATCGAATTTTTCACCAAAAATTGATTTTTTTCGAATTTGAATTAACTATACCAGCGGCTTGTTCCCATCACCTACAACACGAAAACACCGGGTTATAATGAGTTTCGATAAAAACTAAGGGAATTATAGCACTTTGAAAATGCGAAAAATCGATTTTCTTTAAACCCAAAAATTGCTTTACAAATCCCTATCAGCGGCATATTCCTATCACCTACATTACGAAAACACCGGGTTATAACGGAATTTAACCAGAACAAGTGGAATTATAGCTCTTTGAAAATTCGGAAAAATGTCAATTTTTTACCCCGTTTTTGAGGCCAAAAATGGGCATCAAAAATGCCATATCTCGGCTATCGTAAAAGCTACGACCTTGCGGATGGTCTCGTTGGATTTAGAACGGCGAAACTAAGACAAAACCGTTGGAATTTTCCCGATAGCTCCCATAGAAGCCGAGATATAGGCCTTCAAAGTTTGGGTTTTTTCATTTTTAGGGTATACCCCCCCGTATCGAATTTTTCACCAAAAATTGATTTTTTTCGAATTTGAATTAACTATACCAGCGGCTTGTTCCCATCACCTACAACACGAAAACACCGGGTTATAATGAGTTTCGATAAAAACTAAGGGAATTATAGCACTTTGAAAATGCGAAAAATCGATTTTCTTTAAACCCAAAAATTGCTTTACAAATCCCTATCAGCGGCATATTCCTATCACCTACATTACGAAAACACCGGGTTATAACGGAATTTAACCAGAACAAGTGGAATTATAGCTCTTTGAAAATTCGGAAAAATGTCAATTTTTTACCCCGTTTTTGAGGCCAAAAATGGGCATCAAAAATGCCATATCTCGGCTATCGTAAAAGCTACGACCTTGCGGATGGTCTCGTTGGATTTAGAACGGCGAAACTAAGACAAAACCGTTGGAATTTTCCCGATAGCTCCCATAGAAGCCGAGATATAGGCCTTCAAAGTTTGGGTTTTTTCATTTTTAGGGTATACCCCCCCGTATCGAATTTTTCACCAAAAATTGATTTTTTTTCGAATTTGAATTAACTATACCAGCGGCTTGTTCCCATCACCTACAACACGAAAACACCGGGTTATAATGAGTTTCGATAAAAACTAAGGGAATTATAGCACTTTGAAAATGCGAAAAATCGATTTTCTTTTAAACCCAAAAATTGCTTTACAAATCCCTATCAGCGGCATATTCCTATCACCTACATTACGAAAACACCGGGTTATAACGGAATTTAACCAGAACAAGTGGAATTATAGCTCTTTGAAAATTCGGAAAAATGTCAATTTTTTACCCCGTTTTTGAGGCCAAAAATGGGCATCAAAAATGCCATATCTCGGCTATCGTAAAAGCTACGACCTTGCGGATGGTCTCGTTGGATTTAGAACGGCGAAACTAAGACAAAACCGTTGGAATTTTCCCGATAGCTCCCATAGAAGCCGAGATATAGGCCTTCAAAGTTTGGGTTTTTTCATTTTTAGGGTATACCCCCCCGTATCGAATTTTTCACCAAAAATTGATTTTTTTTCGAATTTGAATTAACTATACCAGCGGCTTGTTCCCATCACCTACAACACGAAAACACCGGGTTATAATGAGTTTCGATAAAAACTAAGGGAATTATAGCACTTTGAAAATGCGAAAAATCGATTTTCTTTAAACCCAAAAATTGCTTTACAAATCCCTATCAGCGGCATATTCCTATCACCTACATTACGAAAACACCGGGTTATAACGGAATTTAACCAGAACAAGTGGAATTATAGCTCTTTGAAAATTCGGAAAAATGTCAATTTTTTACCCCGTTTTTGAGGCCAAAAATGGGCATCAAAAATGCCATATCTCGGCTAACTCTCACGAGATGTGT